>NW_026562456.1:0-610000 GCF_027474105.1 Poeciliopsis prolifica | reverse complement strand
CCAGTTTTCTTTAAACTCTTTACCCGAAACGAAGTGGGTCATTCATCCCCACCCCCCATTTTGTGAACTTCTTCCCAACATCCTCAGGAAACTGAGTTGTGCAGTTTAGGAATCAGAAGACAAGAGTTTGCATTTTCCTGAGATAAAATATCAGTCGGCTCCGAGACCCCAGCAGCTCTTTAACTCATAACGATGATTGAAACTTGCAATAAAAGCCAAATCCCCAAACACATTTCAAGATAATTTTCAAAGCCTGCAGAAATGAGGCGAGAGGAACAGAGCAGCTAACTGGAGTCACTAATGACCTCAACATCATTTCCTTCATTCCAACAGCGTCGGGATAAAGATGTCAATAACACACTGGTCTTACCTAAAAAATATAAAAATCTCAGGTTTTTAGAGTTTTTGTAAAACTAAATGACCAGTACTTGTAATCACTTGTAAAATGTTAACTCTAAATGTCAGTTTCCGATTAAATTTGATAAACGCTAAACTTCAACAAACACATTTCAGATATCAGAACAGATAAACTGGAAGGATTAAAGTTTCTCCTTTCAGATATTCCAGCTGTCGGTTCTGGTGTTCATTTCAGTTTCCCTACGATAAACACTGGAAGAGGAAGCCATGTCAAATTATTGTTCTCCTGCTTTTGTTCTGAAGTATCACAGAACCCGCGTTTATGTCCATTCTGTCCACCTCCAGCCTCGACAATTTTCTCTTTAATCATTTCAGAGCTGAAGGGTTTGATTTTCAGCCTCCACTTCTCAAAGCGCTTCACATCCTCCAATCAGAGGCTGTGAATCATCTGCTGGCATTTATGAAACCCTTCCTCCTCCTCCTCCTCCTCATTCTCGGATGCTCGATCGGACCTGCAGCGGTCCAGTCAGGCATCACTGCAGCTCAGACAGATGATGGTTCATTTTGTTTAGGCAGCAGCCCCCTGACTGCCCAACAGAAAGCATTTGTTGTTTCCTCTTTCTGTTTATCTTCACCTGTTTTCTCCATGTTGAACTGAGTCACTGCTGACTCAAAACAAATCAACACAAACAGGTGAATAAAAACAAAAGCATCCAATGAAATCCAGCTTTTCACTGGCAGCTTCACCTGAAAGGAGCTTTGTGACGGCTGTTCAAACAGAGATCTGAGTCAGACTCCTGTTAGCCCACAAAGGTGAACCAACGATTAATTCAAATTATGCTTCATCTGCCAACGTTTCCCTCAACTTTATGTGCCTCTGGATGAGGAGCACCCAGAAAAACCTTAAAGCCTCTGCAGGGAGAACTGAAAATAAAAAGGAAATTAGATTTAAGATGGGAAATAACAACCAGAATCTGTGATTAGCTAATCATCAATAGCCTCTAGAAAAACATCAGCAATTATCTTATAATAACAACCGCCTCCGTAATGGCGCAGGATTTTACTTAAGAAATCCTTCAAACATGGAAGCAAGCATAAAGGTTTGCTTGCTCACCATTCAGATCTTATGTGGCAGCCATTTTTCAAAATGGCTGCCATTTCTGCAGCCATTATTCGCATAAAAGGTTAATTTTCAGGACTTGTATGAGGTTTATATCACATCCGTTTTTGACTATTGGTTGTCATGTTCATACAACATTAAAGTAACAATATGTAGCATATCAAAGGCTTAATGGTTAGCATTAGCTTCTGCTAATATTTTGTATGTTAGCAGTTTGGCAATTAATAATCTTTCTTATGTTAGTGAAAACAGATATTCTCCATTACTACCGTAATGGCCGCCAAATAAGGTAAACAAGATCAAGATGATCTTCACATATGGCAACCATCTTGGATTTTGAAAATATTTTAGGAGTAAAATTTGTTGTTTCTGCCCACTTGAGGTAAAGTTTAAAACTTTTTGACAAAGAGATCTAGAATCAGCACACATCAATCAGGACTCAGATCTAGACATTCAGAGCCACATAAAGACGGTTACAAAGTCAGCCTTCTATCACATTAAAGATTTTCTGTCGCTGCATCAACCTTCCAGACCTCTTGGGTCTTCTGGTTCCCAGAACCAGAACCAAACATACAGAAGCAGCATTCAGCTTCTATGCACCACCAATCTGGAACAAACTTCCAGAAAACTACAAAACCGCTGAAACACTGAGCTCCTTTAAATCTAGACTAAAACCTTGTTTAGAGCTGTCTTTGATTAGTGGTAACTAGAACATTTATCAACATATGTGCTGATGATTTTTATGAAGTCTTGACAAAATTAATGTTTAATTCTTGTTTCAAAGCTCCGTGAAATGCCCTGTTGTTGAACTGCCCTCTAAACTGAACTGCCCTTTTTACAAGTAATTGTAAAAACATAATGCAAATTTCAATGCCATCTATCGTGAGGTTTGTTACATTTTTATAGATATTTTGTGGAAATTGCATTTGTAGCTTTTTCTTTCAGGACTGAACAACGTAAATCTTCAGAGCTGCTGAATTTTAACCAACAGAAGCTGAAAGATGAAGAAGCGCAGCTTCCCTTCTCCAGTTTCTTCTATTTTCTGCTCTCATTAGCTCTTCTATTCAAGCCTTTCCTGCAGGCTTCAGACCCAGTCGATGGTTTCAGTGTTTTATGCAGAAGCTGCAGCATCTTTCATCCTTACTCCTGCTGCTGTAACTGTGAATGGGTCCTCCAGGTACCACTCAGTGGGAGCAGAAGCACAGTGGTTTTTTCCCTGCACTCATCTCTGCAGAGTGCTTCGTTACATAATGTCTCCTCAGACCGTCACTGTTCCTTCGGGAACGAGCGGATCCATGAATTTTCAGAGCTTCAGATGGTCTTTCTGGGAATGAAAGGTGAAATTCTTTGTGGATTAGATCAGCGGGAGGCTCGGTCCTGAAATAACTCGGGGTCGCCATTGATCATTTCCAGCTTTTGTCCTGGGCAGAGCCGCTGTCCTCCCACACAGCCTGAACAATGCAGCAGCTACGCTCTACAGCTGGATGTGGCTCCGCGGGGCTGAGAGGATGTTTCAACTGTCTGTCACAGTTTGGAGGAATAAAAGTCAAAAACATGATAGCAGATCACTTCCTTTTGTTTTATAATAATTCAAACTTCAAGTTCCTGTCCATATCGTGCTGCCAAAATCACTAATTTGTCTTAAAATTGTCCATAGCAGCCAGAAGAATCCTCCAAATCTGGAAACAAGCATAAAGGCTACTGGTTTTCAAAATGGCTGTCTTTTAAAGCAACTTTTGACATAAAATATTACTTTCACAACTTTTCATGTTATGTCACATCATATGTTTTTATCTTTGGTCATCATATTCAGACAACTTTAAAGTAACAACATGTAGCATTTTATAGCAATAGTGATCTTAACAGTTAGCATTAGCTAAAGTTCTTTTGATGTGCTTAGCATAAGCATTCAGATTATTGTTTAACAGATTATTGGTGAGTGAACCCAACTATTTGGTTAGTTGTGCCAATCACTACTCATATCTACTGTTTATTTTAGTGCAAACAAATATTCTCCATTCCAACCATAGCAACCAGTTTTATAAATGGCCACCGAAGAAAACAAAAACAAAATCGGTTGATTTTTCAAATGGGGAAATGAGCAAAAAAAGTTATAATTTTCTTTACAAATAACTGCTGTTTTTGAGCCCCTTAAAGAAATTATTAGCCATTTTCGCAAATTTGATTAACTTAATGTCACAACATATATTTTTGTTTTTGGTCTAACTATCCATACAATTTTAATATTATGTATCATCTTTACAGGCGAAGCAACAGTCTTAATGGTTAGCATTAGCTTCTGCAAATTTATTGTTTAGCATTTTATTGGTTAGTGAACCGAACCTTTTAGTTATCTGGGTCCACCACTAATAATATCTACTGCTCATTTTATTGCAAACAGACATTCTCCATTACAACCATGGAGGCCATTTTAAAAAAATGGCTGCTCATATCTTCTTCAGAGGTTTCAAGAGTGGAAATACCCTTAATTTATAAGCAACCTAATAAAATGTGTTATAAATAAGTTCCAGTAAATTCAAGCTTTCCAAACCAGAACTAAATAATCGTCACTTGTCTTCAATCGTCCTTTACACACAATTCAAAAAGACGGTGTTTGATAAAAGAGAAATCCACCACCAACTGCTTTCACAGGGTCATAAAAAACATGACTAGGAAGGCTGACTGCTTCAGTACAGTAAGTGAACCCTTGTAAAGACATTTCCTCCAAGAAGAGTAAGGATTTCTGCCAAGAATAAATGTGAGAAGAAATGTCCCTCCACGTTGCTCTTGTATAATTCAGAGACAGAATGTTCCTCTTCAGTGTGAAGAGAGTCTGTGTTTCCAGCTGACAATCATCACAGTCTGGCAGTTTCACACGTCAAGCAATCAGAATAAAAAAATAAAAGAGAATCGGCTTCACATCCTCAAATGCAAATGATGGGTTTTACAGGCTCTGAGTGAACGAGACAAACCCCTTCAGTCTGTGAGCTGCATCTAGATTTTCCAGGAGAGTCTGCCTGGCATTAAAGGAACCTTATGCTTCCTTGAAAAGGTCAGGATAACTCTATGGTCGGTACTCTATACAAAACATGTCCATCACATTTTCTCTACAAAATAATTCTTAAATAATGAGATTTTATTCTGCTCACTTTATAATGAGTAGTTGAACATGACAAACAAAACAAGAATCCAAACATACTCCATCTGCATGCCTGCTGTAACAGAGCTTTCAAATGGGTGAATTATCTCCTCAGCATCTGATTAAGCTCTCTGGAGGCCTGCTAATGCATCAATTATTTGATAAGGGGGGCTGAAGCAGGTGAACATCAAAAACATGACAAACACCGCAGAGGAATGAGATTGGACACCACTGATATGGAGCATACAGGAATCTCTCTGTACGCTGAGAAACGTCTAAGAGTCTTCTCCTATCACTGATAGCAGGACACCAATACTTGAAACACTGCTCATTTTTTGGCTCTAAATAAATGTGAAAGTTCAGTTTGGAGGATTTTCTTCAACTTTTAAATGTTCAATGTGATATTTTTCAGATATAAAACATAAATTTAGAGTTTTTTTACTGATCTTTACCAGGAGTATTCGGTAGTAGCTGTTATTTTGATTTTTAAACACTGCAAGTTAACTGCTTTAAGTTGGTGAAGATTAATGTTTGATGTAGTTTGAGCATACAGAGAAAGCTATGAGGCATGTTTTACTCTGCTAGGTTAATTTCAATGTCGTTTATGACCTAAACGTTCCCAGGATACAGTCATACAGCTCTGGCATAGTTGGCGTTTTCATGCCACTGAAAAGGTTTTTCTATTCAGGTGTTTCAAGGTCTGTAACACCGTACCGAACTACGATGAGATGACTAATGCTGCAATTTTATGGCTTTAATAAGCTGAAATGTTTGAAGGCTACCACATTTATTTACAAGGACAAACAACTACACAATACACTCAATGGTGACTAACTTTAAAAATAAAAAGGAAAATAAAAGGAACTAAATTCAAACAAAAAGCAAACAAAACAGAAGCTCTGACTAAAAGAGAAGAGCCTACAGAAACAATTAATTTCCAATTTGGGGGAAGGTCAGACTTAACCTTAATTAAAAACCTAACAAACAAACAGTAATTGATGAGCTTCCATTTTAGAGCCTCTAGATACCCTGAATTTAGTCCTGTAGAGGAAATTCTTGGTCCACATTATTTGCAAAAGAGGTAAATCAGACTGAATCCAGTTTTAAAGCCTCTGTACTTTTAATGTTGACTCTTGAACTTTCAGCACTTAAGACACAATTTGAATGTAGCAATATAGCAGATTTTCTCCATTTCAAACTGTTGTTTTTTTACACATTGAAACAAAGGAACAAATATTTGTGATACAGTAGTGGATCTAAATCTGAACATATTAAGCATATTTTTAATGTCCACCTAAAGACGCCAAACGGTCTGGCGGCCGCTCCAGAAGCAGGAAGTGGACAACAGCACAGGGCATTCTGGGTAAACACAACCAAAACAAACTTGCATCTTAGCTCTAGCAGAAGAAATGGATCCTGGTCTTTTACTTAAGACAAAAGAAAAATAAAATCCGATGCAACTCCATTTTCGTTTATATTTCACGAAGAAGGAAGTTGCACTCAGGAGTTTTTTGTGTTGTTTCCTTCAATGCTTCTTGTTGCAGCGCCCCCACAGGCAATGACGGGAACAAGTTGTTCAATTAGTTTGATTGCTTCGATCTAGTACAGTGTGAAAGAGAACCGCAGCAGCTGAAAATAGAACACATTTTGCAATTCTGGTCCCAAATCAAACCGAATCTACAGGACTGTCAGGTGTGAAAACATCCTAAATGACTTGAAGTTGGAAGTTCAATGCCTTATATACAACCTATGAATGGAGAACTAATTATTTGCTGGATTGTTGTGCAAATAGTTTAGATTGCAGCTAATTTGAGGTATTTAAAGCATGGTGAGGTGAGCTTGATCTTCAACAGTGTAGACAGGGTGTCTGCATTGCATAGCATGACATTATGTAATCTTATGATTCGGTCCTTGCTGTGATATTTGAGAAGCTCTTATGGTAATTTTTCAGCAGTGGTGAATACTTGACAAAGCTCCTAATCAAACGGTATCACAAGAACAGAGAGATGCTGCTGATATATACTTTACTTAAAGCTGCAAGTCTTCCTGCTCTACTGAAGCAAGACATGCAATTCAACCTAACAGCTTAAAGTTTTTTCTGTTCAAATACCCGCTTTTAAAATAAAAAAAAATCCTTTTGATGTAGATGAAACCCAGTAAAATCCACTCACCTATTGTCAGCAGTCCCATCAAACTTTTCCACAGGACTTTACCAATTTCCACTGATCTCTTCTGGCTTGTTGTGGTTCTCAGATTCTGCCAGGCGTCTCTTTTGGTTCTAGTCCAGTTTGATGATCCAGTTTTCCAGCTTCTATTGCTTCTTCTTCTTGTTATAAGCGTGGGCGTCGGAGATCTTGAGTTGATGGAGTTAAGATTTAATGAATACTTCTTTAATACTAGATGAAGGAGTTCCTGTGGATGTTGTTGTTCCTCTTGGAGAATAAGGCTTTGGTAACCTTCAAGTGTTTCTTCTGTATAATAGTTGAGAAGTCACAGGTCTCAGGGTTTCAGATTGTTTTCAGAGAGCTGCCCTGGCCATCCTGTAGAAAGGGAGGAAGAGTGGGAGGAAGAGCGGGAGGATGTGGGTGGGAAGTAATGGAGAGGAAAGCGAGGATATGGAGGAAGGGAGGAGAGGAAGAAGAATTGAAATGTGAAGGGTCAGTTAAACTGCTAAAAATCTGACTTAAAACATCAAGTTTTCTACTGAGCAGAACTATTTTACTCAGTCCTACAGTGGCGCAGGTTTACAATGGGCTTTATTGAAATGTTAGAGTATATATACACATAATTTTAATTAATAAAGCACCAAAGGGAGGTTATAAATTCTCATAAAAAGATGACATGGCCATGTAGTGACAAATGAATAGTAAGACACACAACAAAGAGGTATGACAGAAACAAAAGTACAAAGGAAGATTAAGAAAAATGCAACAATTTGTCTCTAAAGACTCAAAACTGCCAAAAGATAAACAATAAAAAACCAGGAAAAGATCCAGAACAAAAGAGAC
The DNA here is from genome assembly GCF_027474105.1 of Poeciliopsis prolifica. Taxonomy (NCBI): domain Eukaryota; kingdom Metazoa; phylum Chordata; class Actinopteri; order Cyprinodontiformes; family Poeciliidae; genus Poeciliopsis; species Poeciliopsis prolifica. The sequence continues at coordinate 602,376 of NW_026562456.1, read as the reverse complement.
ACAATGGCAATCAAGAGATTGCCATGGATGGATGATTGCTTCAAATAGACAAATAACCACAGAGCTACACCAAAACCTATCTGCAAAAAGGCATCGAGATTATAGCCATACACACAATAGGTTTGGTTTTACCATTAAACATATTGATACACACTTTAACAGATCAAAAACATTTTTTTGTTTACTTTTAGTTTTGGAGCTGGACTGTTGTATAGATGGATGAATATTTGAAATAATTTGTGGCCGTCAAGTTAGATAGATTATTCATATTTGGATGTACATAGAATACATGGATTTATTTATTACTGTCCTTGATGTAACTGTTCTTTAATATATGTTGTCCCATTTTTAAAAACAAACTAGAACTTGCTTGGATGAATGGTAAAAAGAAAGTACATCCAAGTAGCACAAATAGATTTTATAATGTCATTATTAACTAAGAAGTTGCTAAACATTGAAACTATAGCTGCACAAAATTTGAAAATATTGTGATGATTTTCATTGCGATATCTGCCTATTTCCTTCTTTCCGCTCTTACTAATCTGTGCCTCCATCACTCAATGACCTTCAGTATTTTGGGTAATGTCATTTGTGTCTGTTGTCTGCAACTGACTAAATATTACACTAGCATGAAAAATACTTATTTTTAACATCTATATTAGTCATCAATTATTGCCTTGAAAAAAGTCCTTTGTTATTTAAATTTTTAGCAACTGATATTGCGATGATGATTGCGATGATGATATATAAACTAAAACTATCCCAAAACACTAACTATTATGTAAAACCATAATACTTTCTTTTTACCATGATATTGATGGACAAATGAATGTTGTATTGTGCTTCTAGTTACTTCAGGAACTAAATGAAAAATTTTTGGACATTCTATAGTGGAAACTCTAGTTTTAAAAAATCAGTTTGAAAAGAAATCCCAGAAAAATAGAATAATTATTAAGTTGCCATATTTTCTGGTTTTAACGGCTTCATGAGAAATTTTCAGTCACCGTTTCTGAAACTTTCACAAATTGGGGGTTTCAATCTGCACTGTGAGGATTGTTTTTTCAGTTGATGAAACTTAAAAACTTGTTACTTTGAATCTGCTAATTAGTGACAAACTTGTATAAGGCTGATATTTTGACCCACCAAAAGCTACAGATATTCATGTCCACTCATCTTGAAGAGTAAATTATGTTAATCTCTTCATTATCTCCTTTAAGACCAAGGGGAAATGCAACATTGTACATATTTACTTCTTATATTACATGCAAATATTTAACTTTTGATATTTTCTGAACTTCCCTGGGAACACAGTTTAGAGAAAAGAAATAACTGCCTTTCGGAAAGCCTCTTAGCTTATGTTAGCATACTGGCAGGCAGCTGGTTAGTCGCTAATTGCTAACAGCATGCTAACCAGCTGGTCTGTGTGGGTCTGGTTATGAAAGTAAAATGTTTCCACAGCAGCGCAGACAGCAGGAGGACATACTGGAGACAAGAAAACAACTGACGAAAAAGAACCTACTTGACAATGATTAAAAGTAGTTCCTGTGACTCACGCTTCCTATTTCCTGTCTCGGTTGTCAAGGAAACGGATGTTTGGCAGGAAAATCTGGGAAGCTGTACAGCACTGATAACAGATACACTTTGTGAGGGCCCTCACTGTCTAAAACCTGAGTTTGAATCAATAAAAGCCCTGTGAAGAGATGAGGACCTGCTATTGCATATGAAATTACAAGGTCCCCACAAGAGGGTTATGCAAGAACACGCACGTATACACACACAAACACACACACTGTTGAAGTTTCTAAAATTTTTAATATCTAAATATGATGTCAAATATAATACAAATAATACATGATATACAATGCAAATGAGCAACAGGGACCCTGGTTTGGCTAGCACCATTAGCCTTCAGTTTTCTTCAGGGTTTTTTTCTGCTTCCCAAGCTCTTCACTGGAAAAAGCCTCCCTCTAAACGTTGCCAAGCCTGCACAGGCAGTTCTTATATACTCATAGACCAAAAGAACAAACTTCACTCAAAGATGTTGATACAGTAATCACTGGAGTGATCCAACTCAAGGCTTTCGTCTTTATTGTAACAAAGGCTGACGGCTGTTTCTGAAAGATGCCAAGCAAGCCTCTATGTGTGCAACCTCTTAAATAATCACAAACAAGTAAGCAGAGTATATCAGTTGGCAAAGAAAATCCTAGCTGAGCAACTCCACATTTGTAAGGCCATAAATCTAGAGGTCCAAAAACAACAATTAATTTAGTAAATAGGGTTTCAGTAGATGAGAAATAAGGTAAAAGCATCATCTAAACAAATGAGCAAAAATTTATAGTTTCATCGGATTGTTTCAACTGCAGTCGAAACTTTTCTGCCTTTGTCTTTAAAGAGCTAATATGATCACATTATAAAGTCACAATCAGCAGTAAGAAACAAGTCAAAAGCTGCATTATCACACATTTCCAGAGCAGATTTTAATATAAGCGCATTTTAATGTCAAAACAGTTTTTGTTTTGTCAACTCTGAAAAACAGGTGGTTTTTGACAGAGTATTGTTGCCATATGATACAGACCACTTTCTTGATTCAAAAACTTTTCTAATACACCAATCTGTCTTCTCTTTTTTTTTTTTTTTTTTTTTTTTTTGTTGTTTTTGACATTTTGTTTAAATTAAATGTTTCAGATTATTTAACAAAATTATCACCAAAGTTAAACTGTGTTAACTGACAATGAAGTTTATTTTCAACTCTCGTGGTGCGGCTTCATTAAAATTTTGAACAAGTCAATGTAAGGTTTCTTCCCAAAGCAATTCTGAGTCTATTTATTTTGTTTATTTAATGTAGCAGGTGAACTAAGACACAAATTCCTGCAATGATTAAAACATATTTTAAAGCCAATTAAAGCAGCCAACCATTTATTCTTTTGTTGTGAAAACAACTGTCTTATAGACTTGGTCTGTGCAAAGATTAGTCTGAATTGATTAATATATAATTTTACACCAAATGCTAAATCTAAGACAATAAAACAGACGACATATTGATTAAATGTTTCTTTTCATTTCACTGATTGTGTTCATGCATGAAAATGAAACCTGGATTCATGAGTGTCTCATTCGCAGCAGGAACAAACCTGTCCAGCTGCCGTCTGAACACCAAACATGCATTTCATTGTTACGTGTGAACAGGATGCGTCTCTGTGCTGCCTTGTCCTTCACCATGGAAACCAATGGCAGGAGCAGATCATATTTGCTGTTTTCTCCCCCATGAGGCTCTCGGTCTCGTCAAGTTTCTCACACACAGCTGAGAAGACAGAAACTATGGAAAAGCTGCTTGATTTCCTCAACAATCATGGCAGTGGTGAACGCCGACCCAAACGGTGCGACTTCACAACAATCGAGAACCGACAAACCTGAGTTTACAGGAACGAGGAGTTCTGAAACAACGCTGATCTCAGTTCATTCCTACAGACACATTCAGTCGCACTAACAGCTTCATCCAGATGCTAACTTCACTTTGACTTTTAAATAAAAGAGTTTCCTGGTGGTTTAAACTCAAGGAGAAGATTCACTGCATGACTCATAAATTCACTGACTTACGTCAGAACAGATTTAAACTAGGAACTAATTAACCAACTAACTGGCTAAAGGCAGAATAAAACATGCTGACAGAAATCCTTTTGAGGAAAGTATAATATTTATATAAAACATGCTAATTTTGACACGCTAAAAGCCAAAATTGCTAAACACTCAGCATAAAATCTCAAAACATAGAGGAATATTTTTCTGCAATATGTCAAAAAAAAAAAAAACATTTCTCATCACTAAATGCCTGTAAAAAGTATTCACCCTGGTGGATGTTTCACCCTTTAGTTGCTTTTACAAATCAGAAATTCACCAGACCAGCATGTCTGTGTCTTGTCAAAACATGTTTGTTTTTCATTCAGTGGGTAGAAAATCAAGAAACTTTACTTAAGAGCAGAAATACTTCAAATAAAGTTATTTGAGTAAAAATACTCCTAAAAGTAAATTTTTCAAAAAAGAATTTTTTTTCTCCAGTTAAACTAACTGTGTAAATGTAGGCAATTACTATCCAAAGCTGTTGCTGTCAAACCATAAGGAAGAGTTATAAAACCATTACTAAATAACCTGAAGTTCATCTAGGATCACTCAGTTAAATCAGTGCTTCTGTGTTTGGGCTTAGTTTCTGTTCAATAAGTAATCAAGTGGAAATATTCATCTAAGGCTGGAGTTGCTTTAAATCGCAATAAATGCTCAATGTTACTGGTTTTGATGTATTTTTTTGTGTGTATGAAAACATAATCAGTTCCTGTATGAAAACATAATCAGTTCCTGTATGAAAACATAATCAGTATTTTTTAAGTTAAATGCCTAAAAAATACATTTCTGAGATGCATAATGTGTTCAAAAATATTTATTTTGAAGCTGGCATACATTGTTTGAACCAATAGTTTACAAAGCTATGTTTTAGCTTCTGAGATGTTTGTTTAATTTAGTTTTAATGTTTTCCGTTTGTATGAGCGGTGAAAGACGATGCAGACAGCATGAACTAGTTTCAGAGCCTTCAGAAACTCCCACAGCTCAGTCTTCCTACAGAATCTAAATTTACATTCCTCCACTTAACATCCAAGTAACGTTTCAAATAAGCATGAGTCAAAACATTACTCATGGGTCAGAAATATCCTGAACTGCCACCAGTTTCTCCCTGATCTGAAATGGTGTGAATCTGCACAGTATGAGAGATTCAGGTTCAGTAAAAAAACAAACAAAAAAAAGGCAGATTTGATGTGACATAAAATCTGCCTTTTCATATCTGTAATTTGTCTTCCAACAAGTTTTCCCAAAGATTTGTTGAGGATAAAATCACCAGCTGAATTTATTTACACAGTTTTAATCAAGCTGTTTTGTGAAGTGCATGAAATCCTGACCAGATGTCTGATTGCATCAAATCGGGGTTACACAGTTTTCAGAGCAAAATATTAACATTATCTAAAAGATATTAGACCAGGCAGCCTGTGTGTGTTGCTGTCAAACTATCTGAGGATTTGCATCAAAATAGTGGAAAGAAATTAAAAGGTTTTATGCATTTGATCTCCTGTATGAAAACATAATCAGTTTTTCTGTTTATTTTGGTATTTTGGTGTAAACCCAATATGAAATAATTTTAAAAATACAATGAAAAGAATAAAGTTGCACAATTACAATATTGTCATACAAGAATAAAGACATAAAACTGGGAGCATAATATTGACTTTATTCTTGTATTATTTTTACTATTCTTGTCATATTATGACTTTTTAAACATTATCAAAACTTTATTCTTATTATTTCAACTTTTTCTTAGTAGCACTAAGAAGACTTACTTTTCTAATACATAATCATACTGGTGACATCACTTAAGGTGCAACTTTTTTCCAGTTTATTTGTTTATTTTTAATCAAATTTAGTTTTCAATCCTGCTAACTTTTATTTTATAGACTTGCAGAAAATGATTCAAGAAAAACTGGTGACAATAAATAAATGAAATAATCACATTTCATGAATAAAGTGTCTGATTATTTTAGGAGTCACTGGATTTAAACTAACTGAAATACACTTCTGGAAATTTTATCCTTTTATTGGCTTTACAAATCAATCATAATCAACAAAAATTGTCTATTTTGCCAAAAAACTATTTTTAATTCCAAGTGAAAACTGATTTCCACAAATAAATAAAAACATTCAAATGAAATAAGTGACCATTCCTGTAGCTTTACCTGGACGCTTTGAGTCGTTGCTGCTCTAATTTCCCGGCTTGCAGCAGTGAAGTCTCTGACTTACACTTCTCAACAATCTTTTCTCTGATTGGTTGGACAGTTCTTCATGGTGTAATAGTGACCAGGAATACTGATTAACCAGTTAATGGACCTTCCAGTACCAGGAGTCTTTAAAACTGCAATCAGGTGATCTCCACTAGCATCAACTGGCTGGAGACCTGTTGAATTAGGGGGTGAATATTTAAGCAATCACTTATTTCATGTTAGATATCTTTATTTGTGAGTTTCCACTTTGATATTTGGGGTTTGTTTGCAAATATTTTTGTTAAAAAGCCAAATTTTGTTGATCCTGACTGATTTGTAAAAGCAACAAAACGATCAAATATGTTAGGGAGTCGATGAACTTCTACATTTATGCATCCAGCATTTAATCCTGATCTTTACCTCAGCTTTGGTTTATTTATGTTGGTTTAAATGTTTTTATTGTTAGTTCTCCATTTTAAGCTTTAATTAACTGCTAAAATGTTGGGGGGTGGGGGAGTTTGGTAACTGACCCATTTTTCACAAATCAGAGATGGAAGCTCCGTCTCTGGCCAACTGATGAGTGTATCTCCGGTTATCCAAAGCAATGAAATGGCCATTTTTATTCAGTGTTCTTCATTTCAGACTCACATCTGGAGAAGTTGGAGTTAAAATTAAATCAACTGAAACATTAAAAGTGCAAGAAATTATCAGGAAAAACAGAAATTTCTGTTCTGGTTAGAGACAAAATATGGAATCTGGAAAACAGCAAAAACAGCAAAGATGGATGGATGGATGGATGGACGGACGGACGGACGGACGGATGGATGATTTTTTGGGGTAAAACATTTGTTCATCTTCCTTGGAGCCTCTGAGTTTCTCAACGCTGGAATCGGATCTTGCATGTGAAAATGGAGCAACTCGGTTCTGACCCATCATCAGTTTTAGAGACCAGAACAGAACCAGCATCAATCAGCTGAAAAATTCATCCCACCAAAGAAAATTTCAACTTCAGGAACAATTGATTCCAGACGAAACTTCGATCTTTGGCAGCAAGTTTCCAAACTCAACACGAGCAATTTGCCCTCCAGGGCAACAACAAGGGCAACTTCCTGTACCTGTTTGCTTCTGTTTTATCTGAAGGGGGCAGATTGCTCCTGTAGATGTCAGTCTGAGATTACAGCCTACACACTCACTGCTGAGGTTATGTAACACACACACACAAGCACACACGCACACACACACGATAGTGAAGTGATGCTGGAGGAAACAGACGAGGAAAGAAGAGGGAGAAAAATTGAAAAAGAGAAAATGAGGTAAATGATTGAGGAGGAAAACTGGAAAAATGAATGAGGATGGAGGGAAAGAAAAAATGAAACCCAGAGAGTTTGGATGGACAACGACAGACAGAAAGAGGTGAAAAGAAATAAAAACTGAAATAAACGAAACAAATCGAAGAGATGGAGAAAGAAACTCGCAGACAAGAAGGATGAAAACAGAAAAACGTTCCGAAAATACAGTTTTAAAGTTAGAGAGCGACAGCAGGTGAGTGGTGCACACACACCAACACGCCCACATACAGACGCACACACACACCATGTGAAGAGAAAACATGCAGAAAGCTGCAGAGACTCACCCTGAAGATCAGCAACCAGCTCTTCATGATGGAAAAACTGAACATAAAAAATACAAAAACGAGAGATGGAGAGAAGAACCGAGGAGGAGGAGAAGAAGAGGTGATGGAGGATGAAGAAAAGAAGAGGAAGAGGAGGTGGAGTATCCGGAGACGAGGAGGGAGAGGAGAAGAAGAAGAAGAAGTGGGAGAGGCAGGACGAGTGGAGGGCTGCTAGGTTCAGCCCACACACTGCCAGCATGACACACACTCTCTGTGGCTCTGCAAGAGCGTGTGTGTGTGTGTGTGTGTGTGTGTGTGCACGTCGTCTCCCACTCCAATGCGTGGGTTAGAAAACACACCTCTCTCTTTCTCTCCCTCTTTTTTTTCGCTGTAAGCTGAAGAGAGAAAGAGAGAGAGGAGCGGAGGAGCGGCCCCATCACCATGGCAACGGCGCAACCGGGATTCAGGTTCCAGCATCAGCACCACAAACACCGGCGGCGGCATTACCACCACCATCATCATCATGAACCTGATCCGAAGATTTATTCGTCCAAAACTCAAAACGAAACGCTTCGGATTCAAAGATTCTTTCAGCTTCCACCAATCGGATCGCACGTGGCCAGAGTCACGTGACTCAGGGGTGTTTTCCACATGTCAACCCCCCACCGCCCCCCATCCTTTCTGCGCTGCAGTCATGAGGCGCCGTACTGTACAACGCCTCCATTCATGCCGCTGCCTGCAGCAGCTACAGTGTTCAGACTGAAGGAGCAGAAATTCATCAAAAACTTAAATCAATTCCAGAAACAGCTCAAAAATTGAGCTGGAATATATTTTTAATTCACCCAATAAAAACACAAAATCTCAGAAAATCAGAATATCACTTAAAACTAATGAAAAAAAATTTTTTTAGGGCTGAAATGTTGCCTGAAAAAGTTAAGTGGAAGGAAAAACTATGATAGAAAACAGATAAAAGGAGACAGACAGATTCAGACCCATTTTCAAGGTAAGTTTTCAAACTTTCCACAGTTTAGAGACAAAAACAACACAAAAAGGCTGTTTCAATTATACATATTTATATATGTAAAAATTATCGATTATTAGCTATTAATAATGTCTTGTGAGCGTATTCTACAAGGTTTTATGTTTTAAACATCTGACTGGTCTGAGAACAAAATACTAATTAAACAAATAAACTCCCCAATTTCAATGATTTTGTTTATTATATAAAACATAAAACAATCAATAAGTCACTGAGCCATTAGAGATAATAAATATTAATAATCCAAACAAAGAAAGTTAGAAAAGTTAGAAAAAACACTGCAGTTCTTTATAACCACTTTGTCTAATTCATAAAGCAATAAAGCAGGAAATTTACCTTTAATGCTAGTTTAAATATCAAAAACATTTACCGCTTCATAGAAATCTATTTGGACTTTTATAGCTGAACTGAAATCTGGAAGTTTGTCATCTAACTGAAATCAGGCTAATAATTAATACAAATGTTTTGGTGCAGAAGCTAAGAATCGCAAAATATAATCTGAGTAAAAGTTAATGAGGTTTAGAGGCTGAACAGAAAAACGCTGGACAGAATCCAAATGTAAATGAGAGAGAAACAGAGAGAGATTGAGAGAGAAGGAAAGAAAGAGGAAAAACCAGACAAGCAAAAGGAAAACAGTCAAATATTAAAAGAATTACAAAGAAAAAGACAGAAACAAAGACAAAGAACAGATGGAAAATCAGAAAGAAAGAAAAGCACACAGAAAGACAGATACAAAAAAGTAGAAAAAAGACAAGAGACAGAAAAGCATTAAAAATCAAAGGAAGAAAAATAGGAAAAATAACAGGTAAAAGGAAGTTAAAAAAAACAGACAGAAAAACCAGCCAACAAATGTAAAGACAGAAAGACAGAACAGAGAAAAAAACAAATAAAAACAGATGGAGAGATACAGAAAGAGAAGCAGAAAGATGGGAAAAAAGAGAAAAGGACAGAAAGAAAGAACTGAGTTTATATCAATCAGTTATCTGTGATCAGATATCAGTGATAGATAATATCTGATGAAAGAGGTTCAATCATAAACTCCATGTTGGTAAATGAGCCGTTTACTTTGATTTCTTTGGTGGCTGCTGTGATGCCTGTCTGAAATGACAGTTTCAGCAGAAAGTGAAGGAAACAAACATCCATTCAGACAATCGCTCTGCTGCTGAGGATCAGACGTGATTGGTGACTCATCAGTAAAACCTGTAATCTTCAGCTTCCCTCCTCTACTTCTGCCGATACCATTTGCAGTCGAGAACGGACTTAAAATCTGCTTTTGGTGAATAAACAGCAGGAGCAGATGGAGTTTAAATGTTCTGAATGGGTTCGTCATCCGGTTACATAATGACGCTCCGCAGCTTCTGCTGCTTCAGTCTGCAGCATATTTCTGTGGGATAACATTCCCAAAGTGTCAGATTACAGACTGTAATAATGCAGCGAGCCGGCCAAAAACACAACGAGCCCACTGTCCAATCACAGCTCAGCGAGGAGTACAGCCTGATGATGTCATCGAGGAAGAGGAGGAGCCTGTTTACCAGTTGATTAATCAATTAATTGTATAAAGAAAAATCACATTCTACAGATTTTCCTTTAACCACTTAAACTTTTTCACCCAATATTTGAAATATATTAAATGATTATAGGAAACAAAGGATCTGATTCCTTTTTTAAATCAGAAAATAAACATTTTATTGTTTAAATCTACATTAATTGAACCAGATGAAGTCATATTTTCAGAGAGGTGTTTTTATCTTAAATTCAGAATGTATATATATTTTGTACAGTTTTAGCTCAATTACTGCTGAATATTTTAGTTTATTGAGTCTAAACTCCAGTTAATTAATTGATTAGTACATTAGCGGTCAACTATTTCAATAATCGATTAATTATAATTAATTCAATTAATCGTTTCAGCTCTAATGCAGATCAACACAAAGGAGGGAAATTATGTAATTTTTAATACTTATGAAGATCTGAACAGTGTGGTGTGCATTTTATAACCACTTCATGTTACAAGCTTATAACTCAATCATTTTCTAACATCTAGAGACAGAAAGTTTCATCTCTTCTTCTCTGCAACAGTCTCTAGGGAATGCAAGTCTGAACTTTGACTGGGCCATTTGATAAACCATCCCATCCAATCTGTGGCTCTTTGTTCAGGGAGGTTGTCTCCATCCCAGCCTCAGGTTTTCTCCATTTCCAACAGGTTTTCTTCCAGGATTGTCCTGGATTTAGCTCCAGTTTTACATGTTGCCCAAAAGGTACATTTTTGAATCCCTGTGACAAAAAAGTAAATAAATAAATAAATAAATCTGCCATGTGTTTGCCATGTCCAGGTTTTTCCAAATCAAATACTTTTTAAGAACCTTATGATTGTAATTTAAGACATATCTCCAAAGAAATCCAGCCAATTTGCAATAAACTCCACTTGCCCAGGATATATGCAAAAAGCTAGCTAGGGAATCTTTGGTCTCGGTTTGGTTGGAGTAAACTTTGCCGTGGTTTGAATGCATCTGCTTATGAAAGCAAACCAGCAATTGCTCCAAAAGCAGAAGACGAACTATAACTAAAGCCATTTTGGGTAAATACAATCAAATCAGACATGCTAACTAGCGCTAGCGGGAGAAATGGCTTGCGGTCTTTTACCAAAGACAAAAGAGAAATCCTACAACTTGCAAAATCTGATCACACTACATCTTTATTTACATTTTGTAAAGGCGGAAGTTACGGCCAGTATCTTCTTCAGTGGTTTTTAGTGCAGCGCCCTCACAGGTGAGGAGGGGAATATTTTTTCCAAAGGGTTTGGCTGGTTTAACTCAGTGCAGTGTGAAAGTGAACTGAATGAAAATGTAACAAACTGCTACTTTGTTCTCTGACCAAACCAACTATACAGGTGGATTTACAGTAAAGGAGAATGGATACAAATGCAAGCCACACATCTGAGATTTTTTTATTTCTAAATAAAAATGGCAACTGTGTACTATTTTAGTTTATTTCACAATTATCCACTACTCTGTGTTGGTGCATAACAAGAAATCTCAAAATAAAATAAAATTCAGAAGTTATAATGTGGCAAGGTGTAAAAACTTCTGGCTTTTTATACATGAACATGCAGTTCTTTCCAGTTGAAACTTTTTCCACCATGTGGGATGGAAAGCCTCGATGATTGTGGAATTACAGCGCCCCCTCTTGGATTGAAGGTATTTAAACTATAACATGTAATTCGTCAATTTAGATGGAGATTAATTTTAAAAATCTAGTTTTTAGTTTGCTTTACTTTCATACAATAAATGTTCATTAAAAGCTTCACTTTTAATTATATTCAGCCAGATAGTTTATTTATTTATTGCAGTTCTAGTTTGACTCCGCATTAGTTGTTCATAATTTTAAGGTACACCAATAAATCCCCAGCAGGAAGGAGATTTTAAATTTCTATTTAGTAGAAATCAAACTGAATATTTATAAACATGACACAAACAGAAAAAAAATCCTGAATGATTTAAGAAATATTTATTTAGAAAAAGAAATAAGGACATTATCTGAATGTTTCCTCCTAGTTTTTACAAATCAGCGCACACAAAACTAACATTTTATTGAAACTATTGGCTACTTTGGTCACTGTAATCTGATTACAATGTAACTAATGCTTTAAGCCTCTTTTTGTCCCTGCAGTATCAGGTCCATGTACGCGCCGGTCACCAGATGGTCCTCTGAGACGCCCAGCTGCTCCATCAGCTCCACAGCCACCTGGGAAACAGGAAGCAAAGCAGGTTTTGTCCTCTGGAAACAGGAAGTACTGCAGCTAAAATGTGCTGAGATCCATCTAATATTTATAAAAAAATCTAAATGTCATGCTGAAGATGATTCTGCATGAATAGCAGGAAAGAGAATTAAAAGCAAGACAAATATCTGAACACATTTATACAAAAGTAAAAATAATTTACAAATATTTTAGTTATCCAAAAAAATTGGCACATTTTTCATTTAACCACTTTATACAACATTAGAAATATAATAATATATGTGTTTTTTAAAGACAAATTTACTTCACTGCATAAAACGCGATAAAATATGTGAACAGTTGATCATTTGTAGAAAAGGATGCATGAAAAGCTCTGACTGTGTAGGGCTGATTAATTAATTGATTGATAATTGGATTATAAGATGATTAATATAATAATTTTCAGAATTTGAAGCTAAAACTTTCAATGAAGGAATTCTTGATCAAACATATTTACAAGACGGGATTTTTTTATTTATTTTAAATGCAAAATATATAAACTTTTGTACAGCTTTGTCTTTGCGTCGTTTACCTGCTGTCCTTCATCGACGGTCTGCTGCGGCCGCATCACCACCTGATAAACAGACACATTCCTCCATCAGCAGGTTCACGTTTCCGTGTTTCTGGGTCGATCTGCACACCTGTCTGAGGCGCACCTGTTCGTCTCTGACGCTCTCTGACGCACAGCGAAGTCGCTCAGAACCTCCTCACGGTCTCTGTTATAGTTACCGTGGAAACGCTCGCAACGCTTCGATGACAAAAGGTTTTTCTGATCCAGTAGCAAAATGAGTAGAGTACGTAAAAATTGTACTCAAGTAAGAGAAGCGCTACTTCAACATATTTTTACTCCAGTAAAAGAAATCACTCAAATAAGTGTAAAGAAGTATTTGGTGAAAAGTACTAAGAACATTTGATCAAATTATCAAACATTTAATATTTAAAAATTGCATCATCAGATGGACCAAAATACAAAGTTAAGTGGAAATTTTGGTATTTTCAGAAAAACGGTGATAATAATTTATATAAGCAACAAAAAATAACGAAATGAGGCAAAATTATTTTTTTCCAAATCAGTTTCTTCTAGTAAAAAAAAACTTATGAAACTTTAACAAAAACTGCAGGTGGTTAAAACATGCTGTTATGTCAGTGGGTAGAGAAGCCAGAAATTTTACTCAGGTATAAGAATCATCATAATAAAATTACTCAAGTGAAAGTACAGCATAATAAAAATAATCCTAAAATAATACTTTTTCAAAAAAAAATTACACAAGTAAATGTGATTGAGTAAATGTAATTAGTTACTACCGAACTCTGTTCAGCAGTTTGATTCTTGGAGCTTGAAAACTGATTGGATGGTTTAACTGAGTCATGTTTTAAATCAAAGGTGTGTGTGTGTGTGTGTGTGTGTGTGTGTGGGTGTGTGTGTGTGCGTGTGTGTGTGTGTGTGTGTGTGTTCTGACCTCCAGCTCCATGAAGTGTCCCAGTCCCTCCACTGTGTCCAGGTGGACTCTTGTTTGACCAATCAGGAACAGCCGCCGCTCCTTCCGGACTTCACCTTTAACCCCGAGCGCGTCAGATAGCACAACCTGCAGGCACACATCGTTACTACCGCCATCATCATCGCCATGTTTACGCTGTAAGGGGGCGGACCTTCACCTTCAGGCTCGGCGGGTCGCTGGTCGGGCTGATGGAGTAGCGAGACAGTTTGGGTCCATCGGTGTCTGGACGCTCGTAGAAGATCAGCTGACCCGATCCGTTCTGAAACAAATAGAAACTCAGAGTTTTTCTCTCTGTATACTGAAAAAACTCAAAATCTGACCAAGTATTTTTGGTCTTGTTTCTCGACTTCTCTTTGGTCTTGTAGAACTACCTTGAAAGTAACATTTTAGCTTGTTTTAACTAAATAATTCCTTAATATTGTTGAAAATATACTAGTTCCGTTGATATATCACTTACGGTATATTTTTGCAATGTTATAAGTGAAATATATTTTCTTACCATTTTATTGCTTTTAAAATACAGTCAAGATCCACAAAATAAGACTTTTGACGAAAAAAATCCAAATTGTAAAGTTAAAACAGATTTCTACAAATACTGACAAAAAATCTGGAATGTAAAATTCATAATCGCTTAAATATTCACTACTTTAAAGTCACAGATGATTCAACAGAGGTCCAGTCAACACTGGTCTATGAATCTTACCTAATTTATAGACCAAAAATACTTGAAATATTATGACTCTTTATTATTAAGGAATTGTTGATCTAAAAGAAGCTCTTATTTCTTGCTGGAAAGTTAATTGTAAGTTACTTTTGTCTTATTTCAAGTTTACTAAGATATTTGGATGAGAAACTAAACCAAACACAGTAAAATTTTGTGTTTTTGCAAAGTACAGAGCAGGATTTCAGTATTGATCTATAATTTCCTCCCATTTTTCTTCAAAACTGGTTTAAAACCAGTGTGAAACCAGTCTGGGTGCACTGCAGAGATAAACAGATTTTTACTGAGCTGCTCTGGTTCTGCTCGTACCATGAAGTCCCGCAGCTTCAGTCGTCCTTGGCTGCAGTTGAAGAAAGTATCATGCTGGCGTATTATCGTGCCCTCTGATTGGCTGAGCTGGGCGGCCATCTTGGCAAACTCTTCCGGGTCGCTCACTTTGGCTTTGATCTCCACGTTGGATGGCATGGCTCTACTGAGCATGTGTAGAACAGGCAGAAAATGAAACCTCAGACTTATGTTTATTGCTAACCTGATTCAGAAACGCACCAGTTAATTTTGTCTTTGTCCAGCATTTTGTAACTTAAAACATTTATTCCATATTTTTATATGGAAGGACAAGAAGCAATTATTTTATCTTACAACGTGTTGAGCAAATATTCATTAACAATTCATTTAGTGGCGAAAACCAAACTATTATTGACATTTCAGAAATCTACACGAAACAAAAAACTAATATTTTGTCTTTCAATACATAAGAAAAAAAATGTTCAAGGTAGTAAAATACAAATCAAAGAAATAAATTAGTTTTTCAGTTTTGATGCATTAAGAAGAAGGAAATAGCATTCAATATCTTAAAAAAAATTATTATATTTATCAGCTAATTGTGGATCAAAGAAAAATTGGTCAATTGTCTGGTCTATTGATTGGTTCATTCTCTATCATTTTAACCAATTGATTCTGAAGCCAGCATACAGCAACAATTACAAGACACAGAAATAATGTCAAATTTATTTACAGACATTTGGAGACCAATTTCAGTGAACATCAAATTGCCCTTGCCTGTTGTGACGTCACCCAAACAACCGTAAATATTATAATAATTCTACATCAGTTTGCATTTTATTTATTTAATTCTGACCAGATTTACTTCGTAACTCAATATATATATTTATTTTTTTCCACTGTAAGTACATGTAAATCTGGTCTTTTTCAAGTTTATTTCTCCTTTAACGGAACTTAAATGGAGTATTACATAGCTGTAATTTGTTTCAGTTTTAAGCTGAAAACTAAAATGTTAAAGATGAAGTCAATAATTATACATTGATAATATTAAGTAACTGATCTAACGACAGATGTATTCACATATAGCACAGGTAGCAGATGAAATGAGAACGGCAGATTTTCTCACTCAAATACAGCAAAACGTCGAATTTAAAACAAAGATGGCGACCTAACGGTTGGTTTGACGGAGTTATAAAGCAAGAGAGAGCACAAAAAGGTTCAATAAACGATGATTTAATGAAAAAGATAGTTTGTTTTAAAGTTTTATTCACGTTTAGTGTTCCTACCTGCGTGTGCTTCTGCAGCTGCTTTTCAGCGTCTAATCAATGCTTGATTTTACCGCGTCATGCTGCCTCCTCCTGCTCGGAGCGGCGGCGCAGATCCGAGATCAGCGCCCCGAGAAACGGAAGGCAGAGCGAAGCTCCAGAGACGAGACCAAACTGACTGGAGAACAGCGCTGCGGGTGTGACTCGAATGCGTCAATTTGCGTCACTTCCTGGAACGGATCGAGTAAAGATAGAAAACATACTAAGATGTCTCACTCCTCAAATAACTACAACTGCTTTTTCAAAAATAAAATGATCAAATTAGGCTTATTAGTTTGGTGTATAAAGTTAATTATTTTGACTTTATTTGATATTATTGAGTTTTTGGTACAGATTTTTTTTTAATCATATTTGTCTTCATTACATTTAATTAATCCTCTTTATTGTCATCTTTGTAAAATAATAATTTGAAAACTGCTCTTTGAATTTATGTAGCTACTCATTGTCTAATCTAATGAGTAGTTAGACAATGAGTCTTGCAACTCATCTGGCTTGATGATTTAGCCAGATCATCATCTGGAACATGATGATCTGGAACATGAAGTTGTGGCAGTTTTTAAAAATATATGTGAATTTTTTGGGCACTATATCAACAAGTACTCAAAAATCGTAGATATTATGGATAAACTTTAATATTTTTCATCCCTCATTCTCGAAAGTTAAATTCATCCACTACATACTGCAAACTTATGGCACCAAAATGAACAATCTAAAGTATTCTCAATATTCCAACTTTCTTTTCTTAGAATTTAGACTTTTTTTTCAAAATTGTGTCCTTTTTTTTCTTAGAATTTTATTTTCTCAGAATTTTGATTTGTTTCCTCAGAATTCTTACCTTTGATTTCAGAAGATTAAAGTCTGAATTTTAAGAAAAAATTATGAATTCTTTTTCTGAAGTCAAATCTTCTTGCATACAGAGCTGTAACAAGTGCCAGAAGATTGTAAGTTGACTAACACAGCTGCAGTTCTTCAAATAACCACTAGATGAAATTCCAAATAGAAAAATGAACAAATTGTTGCTAAAAACACTTTTGATATTTAAAACATCAGTTCAGCTTCAGCGTTTGATTAAATGTTTTCCTTTAGCAGCTTTAGTGAAGCCACTGCCTCTAACCAGCTGCTTTCATCTATTTTCTGCCACTGACTATGTTTCTGTTTTTGCACGTTTACCTCCACAGCTGTCTATGCCAACACACACTGCTGAAACATGACCACATTTAGCCCAGAGACTCATCAATATAACCCACAGTGTGTGTGTGTTTGTGTGTGTGCTGCCTTGCATTACTGGGCAACTGGACAGCATCACGATGAAGAGAAACAGGAGTGAGAGAGAAGGGGATGGGTTGGAGCAAAAACAAATCTGGACTGCAGCCTGATGGAAAGCAGCTCTGAAACGGAACTGAAGATGATTGTTTGGATTAATTTTGCTGCAGCAGTCTTGAGGAAACAGGAGATAAGAGTCATGAGAAGCTAGTGGGAGCACCAAAGGCCTGTGGATTCAGGTTGCCGTCTCAGGATGACCGTCACTTATTCCAGTAAAGTAGCCAACGCCACCTTCCTGAGTTTCCACCGGCTGCTGCTGCGCTGGAAGGGGAGCATCTACAAGCTGCTGTACCGGGAGTTCATCCTGTTTGCTCTGCTCTACACCGTCCTCAGCCTCGTTTACAGGTCACACACTCCAAAAACTAATTACACACGTTAAATAGACGAAATAAACTGTCATAAAAGTAATATTGTGTTTGCATTGTAGCTGGTTCCTTGTTTAATAAGTTCTAGTTCGGGTCCAAAGTCTCTGTCAAGTTTATGTTGTGGGTCAGATTCTGAAATGTCAGGACATCTAGAAAAAGTCTGAAAGTTTCTTGATCTTGTGAAATATCTGGATCATTCTCAGCTGATTAGCTGCAGTATCTTATGCATTCAAATATTTTACAGAAGAGCTAAACGAATTATTAAAAAAGTACTCGTATTAATGAAACTAATTTAAATTTCTTCATGTCACAATATGAGTTTTCTGAAAAGTGTGGCATGCATTTGTAGTGATGAATTATTACAAAGATTTAAAAATCTTAATTACTGCAATTAGTTATTTTTTTTAATATACAAAAAGTTCAGGAACTTTGTATTCATACGTTTCTGGTACGCCAGTAAATCTGTCGCACAGGTGACAGATGACAAGTGACAGTCACTAGCAGCTGCTTCACTTCGTTTTTGCTTCTAAAATTGATCTGATTGGACGCTCAAAAAATATTGTTGCGTTCAAGTTGTGCTGACAGAAGTTAGCCTATTAGTGAAGCTACTAGGGCCTAAAATAGCCTCTCAATGCTAAACATGTAGCAGCAGTGCTGACGTCCCCAATGCTAATATTAGCGTCCACATTTCTGAAGAAGTTCCATGAAAGTTCAGAGGATCCTAAAACACTTTCCACCAATGTGACTGATAAATATAACGCATTAAACAGATTACATATATTTGAGCTTGAGCTCATATGTCTATTTATTCAATAATTTAGCAGAAAAGTTTGTTTTTTAATTGGAAATGTACAGCAGCTAATTTGTGTCAATACATCTTTTGCGATTAATAACAACCCTTGCAATTAATTTTAATCAAGTTCTTCCTCTAATTTGTATTAAACTCTCTTTCCTGTCTCTTCTATGTCGTTTCATGTTTGCATTATTGACAAATTCATCAGCCACCACCTCTGAATTACAACATAAAACTTTTCCATCAAGTATTTAATGCCCTGAAAATGACTGAGGTTTTATTAGGAAGTGAGAACTTAAAAATCTTCTGATTATTTTGTTTTTAAAAAGAGTTTCTCTACAATAAATCAGATAGATTGATTCATTTGGTCAGCTACACAAGAAAAACTGGCAGCACAAACATCCTGCAACAAAACCGTCTTCCTTTCCCTCAGTTATTGTTTTTGATTTAATTCAACAAATGTTTCTGTTTTTTTCCATCTTCTCCGTCCTGCAGACTCGTCCTCTCAGAGCAGCAGAAGAGATTATTTGAGAAACTTTCTATTTACTGCGACCGATACGCCGAGCAGATCCCCGTCACCTTCGTCCTGGGTATACTTCTGCTTCCCAAAATCTATTTTATAGGGAGTTTTATTAATATATTATATATGTTTATAATGTTTGCATTTTCTATCTGGACTGCACTGTTAAAATTAATTATTTCTTCTTTCTTTCTAAATATTGACAAATATGAGACATTTTTTTTGGCTTTTTAGGGATTTTTAATGTCCTTTAGTAATTTGGTCATTATTATTTTTGTATATGTGGATTAAATGGGGAAGAAGAAACATTGTGAGTAAATTTTAAGTCAGTAAGACTATTAGAAATATTTCTGCTCATATACTGACGTCAATTTCGTCTGAGTTGATGGATATCTTGTTACACACAATTGAATAAATGTGTGGAATAAGACTTTGGTGCAAGAAGCACAAAAATCTCAAATTTATCAGCATGTTTTGTGTTTCCAGAGATAGCAGAGCCCTGGAGAGACTGGCGGGTTTGGTTGCCTCATTAGAGGCGTACTAATGGAAACAGATCATTAAAGAACACAGAAAACTAAAAGCAGGATGAGTTTTTCCTTGTTTTTGTCCAAACTCATTCACTCTGGCACTGTGGATAAAACATGGATGCTTTAGCCAAAATAAGTTAAAGTTTCTCTTAGGTAGTTGCTACAAATTAATAAAAACATGATTAGTATTCTAAAAACATTTAAAATGTCTTCGACTTTTGAGACAGGATGAAGAATCTGAGTATTCTTTGAATTCTTTAGGCTTTTATGTCACTTTGGTGGTAAATCGTTGGTGGAATCAGTTCGTTAATCTTCCCTGGACAGACAGACTCATGTTCCTCATCTCCAGGTAAGTAAAGGCGCGCTCACACCAACCATGTTTAGTCCTCTTTAATAAAAGTCCAGTTCGTTTGTCTGTGAATCTGGTTCATTTGGGGAGGTGTGGATGCAAAATTTAACCAAACAAGCTAATTCTGGTCAGCCTGAGTTCAATTGAAGTGAACTCCGGTGTCACCTCAAGCAAAGTTCATTCGAACCAATGTACAAATTGGTTCGAATGCATACATTGCAAATTTGTCTGGGTAAATAAAACCAAAACAAACATGAGAAACCAGCAATAGACGGAGAAACGGCTCCTGGTCTTTTACCAAAAACAAAAGAGAAATCCTCCAACTGCTAACATCTGACACCACTATTTTTTTTGTCTACATTTTGTGGAGAAGGAAGTTGCTCTCAGTGTCTTCAGAGGTTTTCGAATCGTTTCCTTCAGTGGTTCTTAGTGCAGCGCCCCCACATGGCAGTTATTTCACTTCATTGTGTTTCTCTGCTTCCTTTAGTTGTGTTCAGGGTAAAGATGAATACGGACGCCTTCTCCGCCGAACGTTAGTACGTTACGTCAACCTGACATCGCTGCTCATCTTCCGCTCCGTCAGTACGGCCGTCTGCAAGCGATTCCCAACCATCGACCATGTGGTTGAGGCAGGTGAGAGGCAATTTGTTTGGATTATCAATGGTTGAGTCCAAACTGGAAATGGTGAATGACAGATGAAGGGTTGCATCTTTCCTGGTTCTGTATGTTCCTGATGCGGCATTTGAGATCGGCTCGTTAATAAGCAATTAGAGCAGGACTGTGTGTTGATTTTACAATAATTAAGTTTCGAATCAAAGGTTGATTCTCTTTTCAAGTTTAACCAAAACATCAACATCCAAAGGAGAAAGTTTGATTAATGCGTCCTTTCATCGGCAGGTTTCATGACTCCTGAGGAGAGGAAGGTGTTTGAGAACGTCCGTTCTCCTCACCTGAAGTACTGGATACCTGTTGTCTGGTTCTCCAACCTGGCATCTAAAGCCCGGCAGGAAGGACGCATCCAAGACAGCATCGACCTGCAGAACATTCTGAACGTGAGATTAACTCTGTCAGAGCGTCGATGGAGCTTTTGATAACTTTTAATCTCCAATCCCTTATGGTCATATTCACATAGATGTTGATATATAAAGCCAATAACTCAAAATCTCTAGAAGATTGTTAAAGTTTGACATATACGAAAAGTGAGAAACATCCAAAAATGACCTTTTAGTCCAAAATGGCTGACTTCTTGTTGGCTTTAAGGCATAACTTCGAGAGATTTTTTTTCTTGTTTCAAAGGATTCTGACTATGTACCAAATATGAGCTTTCTATTTCATGTCAGGGGGCGCTGTAGAGCCATTTAAAGCCATTTAAAGCCATTTTTAATTACACTACATTATTAAAATTTTACTCATGACAAATTTGGCCAAAACTTTATGAGTTTTAAGTTTCCAGAATGTCATGTCTTTTCTGTCAAGAATAACTTTAAAAAACATTTGGATTAAAATAGGTTTTTGCTACATGTTCTTTATAATAATAATGATAAATATAATCAATAATTATTTGATGTTTTTTGATTTACCTGGATTTTAAAAACTTTTTCAAAATTAAATTTGAAAACATTATTTTTGAGATAAAACGCTCTACTGCAATTACAAACCCATTTATGTCCCGGTTAGTGACCACAGAAACTGGAAATGTGGGTATAATATGACATTGGGTTTGCTCCAGAGGGACGGATGACGGCGTTTTTCCATTTACTGTATCAGCTTACAGAAATCTGAGGTCTGTAGTCGGTGACAAACAGCTGCTTCCTGTCTGTGCTCAGGAGATGAATCTCTTCAGGACGTGGTGTGCAACTCTTTTCGGCTATGACTGGGTCGGCGTCCCGCTGGTTTATACGCAGGTCAGTCCTGAAAAACGGATGCAGCTCATGTAATCTCATCAGGGGTAATCACTGTAACCAAATCAGAGCTCTGGGTGGGATGCACTGTTTGTGAAATTTGTCTTTCTGTCTTCAGGTTGTCACTCTTGCTGTCTACACCTTCTTCTTCGCTTGTCTAATTGGTCGGCAGTTCCTCGACCCGACTCAGGGTCACCCCGGCCACGACCTCGATCTTTACATCCCCATCTTCACCCTGCTGCAGTTTTTTTTCTACTGCGGCTGGCTTAAGGTTTGATAACAATTCCTTAACTACAGGTTGTAAAAAATAACCTTGAATCTGTGAATGTAAAGTTAATAAAAAGTTTTTAAACTGAGAAAACAGAATCAAAATGTGCAAGATTTACTAATTATGCTAAGAAGCTAGTTAGGGTTAGCGCAAAAATGAGTGCGCTAACCCTAAAACACTAATTATAAACATTTCTTCTGCTAATGCTAACATACTCTAAAATTGTATTTAATAAAAGCTAATGCTAAAGCAGAAAATTAAATGACACTTGTCCTCAACAGGCTCAAATTTTTTATTACCCAAGTTGTTTTCACTTCAGTGTAATTGTCCCCATTAATCTGCACAATAATCTAAAGCTGTTGTGTTGAGATTTTTTGCAAATGTCAAAAAAAAGTTTAACTGACCAGATATTATGGTCTGGTTCTAGAGTTTCATATCTACTTTAATCACAAGTAAATAGCTTTAAAAAAGAGATGAAACTCGCCTTGATCTGTCAGTTTTCAGAGAATCCAGAAACCAGTCAGAAAAAGTTTGTTATAAATCTGAAATCAAGTGATATTTGTATTTCCCAGGTAGCAGAGCAACTGATTAACCCATTTGGAGAAGATGATGATGACTTCGAGGCCAATTGGATCATTGACAGAAACCTTCAGGTCAGCAAATTAAAAAAACATTTTAATAAACTCTAATTATTTCCTGCCCAGTATGTGGCAAAACATGGCTGCGTTTGTCTTTATTTTACTAATAATGTCTATTAGAGAGAAAACAATTCAAGTTTAACTCCAAAGAATCAAAGTCTACAAACAGACTTGATTATTAGCGAGTCGGTGGATTATTATGGGATGTTAACGGCTCAAAACAAAATAAATGTGACTTACCTCCGACAATTTTTCGCTGCTATGCTGACGGCTACGTTAAAAGGACACTTCCTGCTAAGAATATCAAAATAAAAGCGCTTCCGGTTCAGTACGTTCAGATTTCTTTACTTTCTGGAACAATTTTTCTCGTTCATGTTGTAATTTGTCCCTTAAATTAGAAGGTTTTGCTATTTAGAACTGAGAACACAAGTTTTAAATGTAGATTTAGAGAATATCGAAATTCAAAAGTAATTAACTACATTTTTTATTACTCAGCAAAAATGCACATTTTTAATGGCGAATCTCAAATCTGACCAGTTTCCCCTTTCAATGAACCTTTAGCAGTTTTTTTAAGGTAAATAATTTATTAAAACAGAAAAAAATAACTGAATAAATATTGAAAGGTATTTATTAAATGTCTATGTGATAATCTGGGCCGTAGGACAAATGGTAGGTTTTGATTGTGAACTAAGGAGCTAAACTGGGGACATAAAGTTTAAGAACAAAAAGTAAAACTGAAAAATTATTTTGAAACTGCAAAAAAGTTTGAAAGTAAAACATAAAAGTTTTGTAACTGAACAAAATGATGAAAATTAAGATTTAAATCTGATAAAAAGGATGACATTTTTAAAAAATGTTCAAAAATAATTTTCAGACTTAAGTTTTATTTCAGTTAAAATTTTTGTATTTATGGCTGCAATTTAACTCCATAGTAACCTACTTAGATAAACAACTTAACATCTCAAGATTGTCGACAAGATTTAAATAGGAGTAACTTTACAACTACGTTTAGTTTCTGCTATATTTTCGAACTTTAATCAGTTTTGGGCACACTATTTAAATGAACTCTAAACTAAAAATACACAACATGTTTACAAAGTTATCAAAATAAATTAGATCAACTTGGCATTGTCTCTGGATTTCTACTTGCTTTTCTTTTTATCTTTCTTTTAGAAACTGTTTTGTAAAAAGTTTTTTTTAAAATTAATTTTATTTTAATTAATTTTAATTAGTTTTATTTAACATGAAAAAAATATGTGCATTTGAGAATAATCAAACTTCCTGAAAAGGAGGAAAAGTTTTGTTGAGCTTTGGCTCCCCTGTTCCTCCAGGTGTCTCTGCTGGCGGTGGACGAGATGCACATGAACCTTCCTCACATGACCAAAGACGTTTACTGGAACGACAGCGACGCTCGTCCGCCGTACACTCTGGCTGCCGCAGATTACTGCATCCCCTCTTTCCTCGGATCCACCACCGACATGGGGTCACATTTCCCAACATAACCCTTCATTCATTATGTTTACACGTTGATTTGGGAATAAGGGAGTTTATTGCCATCATTTTAATAAGGTTTATGTGCATATTTTTTTGCAGACTTTCTGACATCCTGCAGCTTGATGAATGTGAGGTTTCAGACTGTCGACCACAGGAGCCGGAGCTGCTGACTCGACGACAAGAGTCGGTAAAGATACGCCTTATATTTTATAATATTTGACATCTTTTTAATCTAATATTAGAAGTGTAGAGTAAATATAAGAACAGGAATGTGACTAAATGTGTTTTTCTAACATATTTAAGCCTTAATGGAAAAAAAAATCTAATTCTGAGATTAATCTCAAAATTTCAGATGTTCTAGTAAACGTTAACTTTTTAAACTTAGAAATTTTCTTGTTTTTTAGAAAATTTTTGAGGATAATATAAAAAAAATTGAGTTTTTTCTTGCTACTTCTTTTTGACTATTTACGCTCAGAAATGTTCTATTTTGATGTTTTGGTGGAAATTTATTCTAAGCCGTAATTCGCTGTCGGACGTTATCTGGAAGGAGACTTTCTATTCTTAATTAGGACAATATTATCACACACAAAGTAAAAATCTTCTTACAACAGCAAATATTGGCTTCAACACAAAATATTTGTCTCTAAATAACCAAGTTTTCTGTATCAGCTGTAACCTTCACTCAAAACAAGATTTTGTTGGATCTGGAATAATTTACACAACAATCTAACTACTTTTTTGTTGTTTACTTAAAGCACCAATTTTTTATTGTCAAACAAGTAAAAGAACTTTTTTGGTTCTAAAGTCCTTTTGACCCAACAATTTTGGTCCCAAAAAGTTTTAAGATCCCTGATCGATGCTTTGCCTACCAAGATGGCGGTTCAGTGATGAGGCTCACTTCCTGTTCAGGCTTGTGGAAACTGAATCATTTCATGCGATTGTTGTTTTCAGGTTCTGGGTCGAGTCCGACGCTTGCTCAGCGTTCAGGAACCTCCTGACCTCCGACATCCTCGACCCGTCTTCAAGCGGCACAGCAGCGACGCAACCAGCAGCTTCTTCCTGGACTTCAGGTATCGGCGCCTTAAATCTGGTGGTAACATTCAGATGTTTTTCATGGTTGTAATTTTTCTGGTAAAAATCTGTCAGGGGGAACGCAGGCCTGGCGGACCTGGGTCCTCCCTGTTCCTTAGCCGTCCCTCCATCGTCTCTGGACACCCTGTCCACCTTAAGGGAGGTCAACAGCAACCCGCCGTCACCTGAGAGTTCATCCTCAGTTGTTTTCCCGCGGCTGGTTGTCAGCCCGCCATTGTTCTCCGACGCCTGTCACAATGGAGAGTCTTTTGGGAAACAGCAGAATGGTCTGGATCACTCCCCAACTGAGGAAACACCAAACGTGGAAACTACAAGGTGACCATTTATTCGGCTGCTGTCGACGTCTTCTGGTCTATTTAGACCCACAAGAGTCTAAATATGTTACCCAAACCCACCTGGCCCCACTGAGGAGAAGCAATTGTTCACCTTGTTAAATCAAGAATTTCACCAAAGTCCGAGTAATCAAAAAAATCTTATGAATACAACATGAAGTCGCCAAAATTTGTTCAAATAAGTGTTTCCTGCTTAAAAAAATCCAAAACCAGGTCAGATGGTCGACGTCTGTCTGAAGTGGAAATCCTTTAGAGAACCACAGTAACCAAGTTTTTCTGCCATTTGATGTTTTCACTCAATTAAAAGTAAAAAGTATAATGTAGTAAAATACTCCTAAAAGTAAATGTTTTCTCTTAAGTAAACGTATTTGAGTAAGTTTAGCGAGTTTCTACCCAACTCTGAAAGGTTTAAAACACACACGTGTGTTTTATTGTTCCAACTCTCTCTGTCTTCAGTATTTCTAGGACCGACTCCATTTGTTGTTCCCCAACTCAACATGGACCGAAGGAGTTCCGCTGGACGACGGTCACCGTGAAGAACCGGCCGCCGACCCGGCCGCGGGGCCGCCAGTTCTCCCTGCAGTTCTCCCGGCAGAGCTCCAAGGCGTCGATCCGCAGCCTGCCGAGTCCGAAAGGGCTGGGGCGCCGGAGGAGAGGCCTGGGTCGGCATCAGTCCCGCAGATCGCCCAGTCCGACCGCCAACACGCTCCAACTGCCGGAACCGGATTACGACGGCGAGTTCCAGGGAACGGCAGGAAACGAGGACGATGAGGAGGAAACGAAGCAGAACGACGAGCTGAAAGACGCAAAATCTCAGCCATAAAGTTTGGATTAGAAGAGAGAAAATGGAGAAGATTCTGTTTTTTAAAAACCTCATTAGGAGGATATGAGGAAAGGAAAAGAGAATAAAACACAAGAGACGGCAGCAGTGCAGCATCGATGGATGCAAGCCGACGTCAGAAACTGAAGAAGAAGAAGAAAACGGAGACAACTGGTGCTGAACGTGGTTCTGGTCCAAATGCTGAGCTGAAAACACGGAGCTGGAAACTTCCAGCAATTTCCTTCAGAGTCAGCAGTCTGAGTTTAGTCAGATCCACTGCATTTCTGGCCAATTTGCCTAATTGGGTTTTGATGGGTCAATGGGTTCTGGGGCCATTTTAGATAGAAAAGAAAGGAGTACATTTCCACCAAAACAAGGTTTTTCTAGAAAAATTACATTTCAAACTCAGAAAATACTGATTTTTCTAGAAAGGTTCTGAGATTAATATAAAAATTTCTGAGGTTTTTCTCAAACTTTCAACTTTTCAAAAAAGTTTTAGAAAGATTCTGATGTTAATCACAAATTTTGAATTTTTTTCTTGCAAAATGTCAACTTTACAAACTCTTAAATTTTCAAACTTTTCTAGAAATTTTAACGTTTTTTACTAGACATTTCCTCCTTTTTTAAATCTAAAATGGCCCTCTGACGGGTCATAATGAAGTTGCACTAAAATGAAATAAAAACACAAACGTAAACAAGCCACATGTATCAGAAATTGGTGATCAACATAAAATGAACAAAAGAAAGGAAAGACAAGCTGGTTTATGGATTTTAATCTAAATACACATCAGATGACAAGACAGAAGCTAAATTAGCCGCTAACTTCTTGGCTGCCATCTAGTGGTCAAAGACAAGACTGCAGTCCTCATTATTGTGACTCAGTTGAAAGGGGAGCAAACCGCTCAGCTTTAGTATGAATATTGGTTCTTTAGGAAACTTTAGCATAAAAGATAAATGTCCAGGTTTATCTTAAAATTAAAACTTCAGCCTGTTTCATAAAGAGGCACAGAAAAAGTTATTATCTCCTCATCCCAGAGGAAGTACTCATCATTGGATGGGGTGTCTGGCATGGGCAAGCCCGATTCGGTCCAGTCCTCTGTCGAAGATGCTGTAGTACTCAGTCAGAAATACATCTCCCAGAATCCACAGCGGGCCTTCAGGGCTGTTGATGTCAATGGCCTGGAAGCCGCTGAAACACAGATCCCTGAAGCCGAACGGCTCCTGACGGCCGCAGACCAACAAGGAAGAAGATAAAAACTGATTTTTATGACAAATTATTGCTTCAACATGTAAACATGGGATGTTGGAGGCTTAACTTTTTAATTTCACTAAACTCTCACAGTGACGCAGCTTCACAAATTTCTTCTTCCATGAAGGAGTACAAAGTGGATTTTTATCCATTTTCATAAGAGAATAAAGTTAAAATGTTGAGAATAAAATGGGAATAATATCTTTAATAAAAAGCAGAATGTTTAAACTGCAGTTCTTTACAAACAAGATGTTTATTTTCTAAAAATATAATTTCTCAGTTCATTTGCACATAGCAGTTTCAGTTTTTGCTTTTTAAGTTAAACGTTTTTTCTCAGAGTTTTTACTTTTCTCATAACGTTGAGCTTTTTCAAAAAAATTTCTCACAATTTCAACTTTTTCTTGAAGTAAACATTTTTTTCTTGTAGTTTCTCAGAATTTCTGTGTTTTTTATTTTAATTATTCTCTTGTAATTTAATTTTTCTCATAATTTTTGATTTTTTTGTGAAATTTTTTGTAATTTAAATTTCTTCTTGTCATTTCAACATTCTCTTTTGACTTTATTCTCTTAGGCTTTCATGCTTCTTGCTCTTTCTTGTAAATTCGACTTATCACTTGAGCTCTTTTTTGTAATTTTAATTTTACTCATGATTTCAAGATTTTGTCTCATCATTGCAACTTCTTTCTCATAATTTTGACTTTTTCTCTCAAGTTAATTTTTATTCAATTTTTTCCTTAACCCTCTCAGGTTCAAATTACTTGAAAAGACTGTCTATAAGTTGTTGTAAATCTGCAACACCTGCCTGGAGAGGGTTAAAATTTTAACTTTGAATTTTTACATTTTAAATTTTTCTCATAATTTTGACTTTTTCACATATTTTGTTGTATTTTTGTCCTTTCTCATAATTTTGTCTTTTTCATTAATAATGTAAACTTTTTTCTCATTTAATTTTTTTTAACTCTAACTTTCCCATAATTAAAGTTCATGTTGCATTTTCATTTCTTTTTATTTTAAACTTTTCCTCATAGTTCATACTTTTCTCTTCTAAATCATACTGTTTCTGTATTTTTGTCACTATTAAATATTTCTGATCATAAAAATATTCAGAAAAACAATTTTGAAATGCTAATCTTATTCATTAAGGGAAAAACTGTTCAACCCAACTTTTGTCAACAAAGATAAACTCGGCAAAAATTGCTTTGCTCTTATAATTCAATTTGAAAATTGCATTTTATGTCTACTCTTCTTATCTCTGCTTGATATTAATGTCAAAATCTGACAAAAAAAAGCAAGCAGGAAAAATTATTAAGAGTTTAAACATTTAAACAAGCAAACAAAGAACATGGCAATCAACAACAAGGTGTCGGTTCCATCAGCGGAGCAGACGGCGCCCTTACCTTCCTAACATAATGCTCTGACGTCAGTGTGTATTCCTTCCCACCCAGGATGAATGTGATGTGAGGCAAACTGGACAATCTGGCACAGTCGACAACAAACTGAAACAAACAAAACATTTCTACAAATTAGTAAACAAGCTCATATGATTACATTTAGCTAACCTCAGAGGTTCGGTAGAGAATATTCAGCGTCTTGCAATGGGACGACACACTTTAGATTAGAGTGGAGCTTCACCTTCCTGCACAATAATAACCTGAAACATGTAGCCAGACATATCATGAGCTGTTTAAGTAAAAGCATACCTATGTTTTAGAATGGCCTCGTCAAAGTATGTATCTAAATCCAGCTTCAAATTTGTCAAAATTCTAAAACTGTTAAAAAAAGTTGCAAAATGGGTGAAAAATGTTGTCTAGATGATAAAAACTGGAAAAGAAAAGCCTCAAAAGACCTGGCACTGTGTTGACCCAGGGGGTTAAATTCAAAGGCATGCCACACTTTCCAGATTTTTATTTGTAAAAATAACCTAAGATCCCGAAAGAAAATTTGGAATAAAATCTTGAAATTTTCTGAGTTTCAAAAGTCAAAAAAATTTTAACTTTGAAACTAAGAAAATTTCAGATTTTAAGGTTTTCCTATGTAGAACTGAGAACACAAATATTCTATTGGCGAACAAGAAGTTTCTTTTCTTGCAAATTTTTGACTTTTACAATTCAGATATTTTTTTGTTTTATTTTTGTTTTGGTTTTTTTTTTTTCAGAAAATTTCAAATTAATCAGAAAATTTTTGATTTTTTTCATGCAAATTTTTAACTTTTGAAACTCAAATTTCCAAGTTGTTTCTGGAAAATATTTTGAGATCAGACTTTAAATTTCCGCTGGGTTTCAAAGAGCTCCACCTCTCCGCTATTTGTGGGCGTGGCTCCAATCAGCTGCTGCAGCCTCACGATCTCATTGGTCGGTCCACCAATTAGGGAGGTTCCAGTATCAAAGATGGCATGACATTCACCTTGGCAGAAGGATCTCCCGCCTTGCACCACCACGCTGAAACAAGACGGCCATGTTTATTTTCTGCAGCATTTACATTCTTTACTGACACCCAGTGGTAGCAGAGAGTAATGTAGCTTAACTGACCTGTCCATCCTAATCTGCCAGTATCTTTTTGTGATCACAGGCAACCAGTTGATTGGTTGGTCGAACATCGCTTCATCTATTCCTCCCAGCAGGAGTTCTCCTTCTGGAGTGCTGGTCTTCGTTCTCCTGCAGAAACGGAAAAAAGTTTTAACAAATACGATAAATCTCATCTAAAAACAACAACAAAAAAAACATCCAGTAGTTAGTTTTATCAGTGTTCATGTTCATGTTTTTTGGTGTCTGGAAATTGAGTCGTTTCAAAAACCTTTGGAACGAAAAGGTGTATTTGCTAGGTAACCCAAAGGATGATCCAGCATATTTGATCAGCTTGTTTTACCGCTGTACAATGACTGATGGAAAAAACAATTGCTTTGT
Organism: Poeciliopsis prolifica; assembly: GCF_027474105.1. Classification (NCBI taxonomy): domain Eukaryota; kingdom Metazoa; phylum Chordata; class Actinopteri; order Cyprinodontiformes; family Poeciliidae; genus Poeciliopsis; species Poeciliopsis prolifica. The sequence continues at coordinate 571,748 of NW_026562456.1, read as the reverse complement.
TGTTGACTTACCATCCAAAAACACTTTCTGTATTATTGTTGGGTGTGCAGGAGGCTCCATTTCTGCTTTTCAAAGACATATTGTTGTATAATTGGGCGCCAGTTTCCAAATATTTTCACGTAGAAGTGTAAACAGTGAGTTGAGAGGTACTAAGCATCTTTATCTATCACTAATTTTATGTTAAAAAAATGATTGTTTTATTTGGCTCATACATATCCTGACTTATTCATAGTAGATTAAAGGTTCCTGTTGTCAGACATACCATAAACCAAAACTCAAGGTAAGACCAATCTAATTACATACATGTAAATTAATAGAGATTTGTCCAATCACTGCCTTATTGGTCAGAAAAGCCATCTTCAACCAACCACCCAACGAGCCATTTGAGGATCTGAGCAGGTGGAAATGTACCTGGTGAGGTAGAAGGAGAACACCGGCTGGTCCACTATCTGCTGCGCCAGCATGTTGTCAAAGACGGGATTTCCCAGGATCTCTGCCAACGATTGGTAGGCTAGTCCCAGAACGCCATCAAACTTTGCCGTCACAAACGCAGAACCTGGTTCATACACAGATTCACCAAACTCTTGGTTCAAGATGGTCATGTTTCCAATCTGGAACAAATCACATCCAGAAGAAATGCAGAAAGTTACTCTCCAGCTTGAACAAACAAACCGCAGGTCAAAACGGACACCGGACCTTCACTGTGTCTCTACCAATTACTCCCAGCAGGTGTCCTGATCCGTAGTGGATCCCAAATATCCGTCCATCGTGGTGGAAGGTTTTGGATTCGAAGGCCTTGAAACGTCGGTGCAATGCTGCAAACAGACAGGAATGCTCTCAGACAGGGAGCTACAGTGACACACAGACCTTGAACTTCTTATCAGTTTGCAGCAAACTGCACCAAAGTCATGCCGTCCTGACCAGAATGCAACCCTCTAACATTAGAATTGATCCTGGTACAGATTCTTTGGTAGATTACTGCTTCGCTCCACGGTGTTTTTCTGATGGCGTACCGCAGGCCTGGCTGACGCAGTACGATGACGGGACCCAAAGGTCGGCCGATCCGGTGTCAAAAATCACAGAGAAGTTCTGCGGCGGGGTCCCCACGCTGATTTCACCGTAATACTGAGCCTGGGACACAAAAACACCAGTTTGCTAACTGAAACTACTGCTACCATGCTAATACTTTGCTTAGCTTAGGCTAAAGTGCTACACCAGCACAGTATTTAGCATATATTAATGCTAAATTGCTATACCAACATGTTATGTAGTGGAAGCTAATGCTAAAGCAATACATCAACACGGTATTTAGCTTAAGCTAATGCTAAATTGCTGCGCCAAAGCAGTATTTAGCTGATTTCAACTTCAATAAAGTTTTGTTAAATTTAAGCTTTTAATCAAACAATACAATACGGTGGGCGACTGTGGTTGTGTGGCAGAGTCGTCGTCTTGCAATCGGAAGGTTGTAGGTTCAATTCCAGCTTCCTCCTGCCACATGTCGATGTGCCTCTGGGCAAGGCACTTAACCCCAAATTGCCTACCTGTCTGCATATCAGTGTATGAATGTGACTAGTGTAAAGTGCTTTGAGTGATCAAAATGACTGGAAAAGCGCTATCTTATAAAGTCCATCTTATACAGTTGGACTATATATGTTCAGTCCAACTGTGAGGTTTGAATGTTAAGCATTTAATTGAAATTCAAGCATTTTCAAAAATTTCAAGAACCCTGCAACAACGATAATGCTTCGAATTGAACATCATTTAGTCCTGGACTTTAACTAGGCCATTGTAAGGCATGGATAAGCTTTCATTCAGAAATATCTCCTGGTTTTGGTCTGTGACATTAAAACTTTAAGCAGTTGCTTCACTTACATCCATAAAGTTGTAGATCTTCTCACTGGAGCGTCTGAGTCGGAGGGACGGCGTTCCGGGCGGGAAGCACTGAGCGTAGCGGCGGTTAAACATGTCCGGCCTGTGGTCCTTCAAGAACTCCTCCAGCACACCCTGAGTTCTCAGCTGAGCACGGATGGAGGGAACCCGCCTCAAGGGAACCCTGAGGGGATAAAACTTTGACTAGGTCAGGGATTCCCAAACAAGAATATGAATGAACAGAAAACTGCTGTTTGTCCTACCTGACCATCGCTGAGCCCGTCCAGGTGGTCAGCAGCAGGATCAGCAGCCTCAGCATGTCGGTCCGGGTCGGAGTGACTGACTGCGGTCAGCAGAGGTCCAAAAGGTTTATCAGAGCCACTGGCTGCTCTGATTGGATGACACTGAACCAGATAAATCCCGCCCTCTAACTGCACTCAGTCCAGATAAATGTTTCAACACAAACTTCGCTCAGAGATGAAACATCTCTTTCTTGATGAAAATGTGAAATGAAAACAACCAATAAAACGAGAGTCATTTCTCTTCCTGGTGCCGCTGAATCTGATTGAACGCAAAGTTCAGCCTGATACTGAGACTCTCGCTGTGCATGTTGGAGCCGACCATCTGCAAAAATCTGATTCTGAAAAAGGACTTTAAAATTCTTCTGAACACTATGGGAAATTAAAAATGAAGTTATTTCTCAGTGGTCCAATTCCATCAGATGGAAAACCCTCCAGGCTGGACATGATAACCGGCTGATTAAAAGCTGCTCTGCCAACTCAGTGACCTTCATCGATGACCTCTGGTCTACTGACAGCGCTTCACCTTTTTGGACGAGGCAGAAGATGCAATCCTAATAAACATGGGATGAAGATACTCACTGCAAACCTTTTTCATTTGATCAACAAGAGCAATAATGTGATCATCGCTTCAGAGGGACAGGCTGACCGCCGAGGATGGAGCCGTCCGCATATCAGGAGCAAACTATTCAAAACAAGCTGATAAAACATGGACTGGTTCTGCTCCTCCATCCTCCATCCTCTCCTCCACTCATTCACTATGAACAAACGTTTTCTGGACCACTTTCTTTAATTTATGATGGACCCAAACAAAAGAAATACAGGACAAATGACCCATTTTCAACTACTTAATCATAAAACCCTAGAAGAAATTATGAGTAAATGAAGCTGTAGTTCCTGCTGTCTGGATGTCCAACCCTCACATTTCTCAGGAAGTCCTTCCTGTCTTTGCCAATAATCTGAAGCATATAGTAACTCATCGCTGTCATCAGTTTTCCCTCAGTCATAAAATCACCAATAAAACAGAACAAATCACTACTGCAGTTACAGGCCGACCTCTGACCTTTGAAGAGGAAAATATGGAAGTGGTAAACAATCTTCACCCATTTCAAAATAAGAGCATGAATATATAAACATCTAACTACCTGAACAATAATAACCAAACCCTATCAGAAAAAAATAACTTAACCAAAGTGCGTTAACTCAGCACTTTCAGAATTAGCAATGATGCTAAAGCGCTAACTAGCCTCTGCTACTGGCGCATTAGCAGAAATGATCAGCATCCACATGGATTTAGGAGAATTTCGGAAAATGGCAGATGCACCTAAAAATGAAATGAGATTTTTCACAAAATGGAGGCTGACAGGCTCTGGAGAACTGATCTACACAGAGGAGATGATCAAACCATTTCATTCCAGTGTTTAGAGCCTGTGGCTCATCTAAAACCTGCAGCGACGCTTCAGACCTAGAGGGCCTGAAACAAACATCTCTGGATCTGAGCTGATTGGATGTTAAAGGGTTAAATGTTGAACTTCTTCTGCATGATAATAAACAGCCAGCTGTTACAATTTCTATCTTTTTTGTCAGCTAATTTAAAAATATTTAAGGACTAGCAGATTAATCTGTCTCTATTAAAAATAAATAAATAAATAACTCTGCAAAGTAGTAAAATAAATGCAATGGATCCAGCAGCAACATGTCTGGTTCAAACAAGGACCAGACATGTTGCTTTTGTGAGTTTTTGGTTTGTTTTGATTTTAATGATGAAAAACTAATTTTCCTTTAGTAGAACTGGACCATGTGGTTCTGTTGGCAGCCTGGTTGTGTAACGTTGTGTTGACACTCTGAGGTCTCGGTCACTCTGACCTGAAGAGGAATATTGTTACATCAGAGAAAACTTCCTGAAACTGGAGAAGAAGCACAGCGCCTTTATTTTGAAAGGATTTTTATTCATCTGGATGCATTTCAGGAATCATTTGAGGTCTAAAGTTCCGGTTTCATTGTGTTAATTGGACCAAACAGCAAATTAAAATTTACTTCTAAATGCTCAGCTGTAATATTTGCTCAGAAACTTTATCAACTGGACATAGTTTTATGGCTGTTACATTTTATTACGCGAGTAAAATAACTCAGAATTTGAAACGATTATTGGAAAGTTATCATTTCAGGTCTGTGAAATCAGTACTAAAAAAGAAAAGGATGATTTACAGACAAAAATGTTTATAACAGAAATTTTGACAAACATTTCCTGAAATGTGCAACAGATGTTTGCAAATACTTTTAATCAGCATTTAAACACAAAAATAAAAACATCCATTCTTTTTGATTTGCATTTTTAATGATGTTCATTCACATAAATTAGAATAACATCAAAACAAATTCAGAAATGTTTTATGATCTACACCACTGAAGAAAACTGACAATTAAGGACGCAAGTAATTAAATTACTGATTAATTGGGTATTAGATTGAAATCAGTTCCGTTAATAGTTATATTAATATCCATAGATTTTCTTTTGTTGTTGGTTGACCGCCATCCAGCAGAGGGCGCTGCTGATTATTAGTACTCAATACAAAATTAAACCTGGCGGCGTAATTATTCTAGGAATAAAAATGGTCCAGAGTCCATCGATATGTGAAAATAAGTTATTGTGGTTCTATTTAGAAATATAAACACTAAAAGCTCCTTACATTTCCATATTTTACTTTTCTGTACAGCAACTTAAGAGGTTCAGTTTTGTTATATTTTATAAATGTCTAAGTTTAATAACGTCTATTGCATCAGTAGTTAATGAAGCTGGCAAAATAATGTTAAAATTAAGTGTTTTTTTAATATTCAGTATCTTATGAAACATTTGGCCCCTCATGTCGTGGGAAAACTTTCATACAAGAGAAAAGTGAAGACCTTGACCACCAAAAACATTTCACTCACAAGAGGCAGAAACTTGAGCTTTCGTTTTTATTTCAGTAAACAAAAAACATCCAAACTTCTTTCTCTAAATGTTTGACAGCAAATTATAGCCAGACGCTGCGGCGCGGCGATGCTAACGGGAAAACAGAAACTGTCTGGATTACATAGAGGTGATAAATAAATCTCATCCTGTTTGTCGTCTGACTCCTGGTTTAGCAGGGGTGATGGTCGGGGACTCTCTTCCTGCAGGAACAGTCAAAGTAAATCCAGAGGGGGATAAATGGGAGGAAACCGTCTGCAGATTAGTGAAAGTCTCACCTGGGAGCAGCTTTGATGATGTTGTCGACTCTGAGGATCATCTCCGCCGCCTCGGAGGCGCTCAGCAGCATCTGACGCTTCACCTGGAACGACTCGGTGATTCCCAGAGTCGCCATGTCGCCTATCGAGCCTTCGGACATGTCTGCCGCAAAACCAGGAGGCTCACACGTCACAAACACCTCAAGCATTTTCAATGTCAAAAAATAAACCTTTATTACTCTTATTAATTTTTTGTGGTAATATTTCACATATTAGAAAAGTTACATTTTATGTTTTGACTGGTTCAAGAGCAAAACACTAATTTAACAAAAACAACCCCAATTTTAACATTTCAGATATAAAATATAAGATTATCAATAAGTCATAGTTTAAATTACGCCACTGAAAAAGGAAAAGAGAATCTAACTAAGTATATTTATTTAAAACATTCATATATTTTATCTTACTGTATTAAATCCCATCAGTTTATAGTTGAACAAAAATATGTTTGTGCTTAAAATGGCCAGTATTGGGTTAGCTTAGCTGACTGGCGTTTTCTTAAAAAAAAATATATATATTATTCCAAATATAATTTTTCAAACAAAATAAATAAGCAAACTAAAGTTGATTTTTAATTGAAATTTTGATTCTCTATAAACTTTATGTTTTCTGCACCTTTAATTAATAATAAACATTCATCAAATTTAAACAACGTAAATAAATCTTGATAGATAATAAATATTCTTGAGTTTTTCTGAAACCAGCTGCTGGTTCTCTCACCCAGTCCATATGTGCTTTTGTTCTCCTGGTGTGCAGCTCTCAGTTGAGCCACCAGGTCGGCGCTGTCGTATCCGGCGTTGTCTGCGATGATGGTCGGCAACTAAAGAAGAAAACAGGAACAAAAGGGGAAAGATGCTCAGTTTATGGAAGTTTTGATGTTAATTTTGAAGAGAAACAAACGCACCATCCTGAGCGCCTTGGCGAATGACTCCATGGCAACAGCTTCCTTTCCTGGCGTCCTATTGGCCAAATCGCTCACCACCTTCGCCATCAGCATCTCAGAGCAGCCTGAAGGGGGCGATAACGAAGACATGAGGGCAATGAGTGACCACATCTGCAGAAGCTCCTCAGTTTTGACTGAATCCCTCAAATTTTAAAGTTTAATATATAATATTTAATACAGTTTTAAGGTATACAGAAATCTGGACGAATTCTTCAAAAAGCTTCAAATACACATGATTAGTTTTCAGGATTTAATTTATTTTTTTATTTGCCGTTGGGTTTCCATAGTTACTACTGGTGTCAGCTCATCGAGGGCGGCCATTTTGTTCGACAAGCGTGTTTTACAGCTTCTATTTATTTGCACTTTGTTTTCAGGTTAACTCTACCACAGAATGGGGTGATTGAAAAAACGATAAACTAAAATTGGAAATCTGCTTTAATCTCAGGGTTTATTTTTAACAGGCGTCTGGGATTTTGTCACTGTACCTCCTCCGTAGACGGTGCGCGGCTCCTTCACAGTCTGAGCCAAAACGCAGAGCGCGTCATGCAGCGAGCGCTCCGCCTCGTCCAGGATCTGCTGCGTCGCTCCGCGCAGGACGATGGTGCAGGCCTCACCTAGGAGGGCGGCCGGGTCAAAGGTTAAACTCCGTCTCACTGACGGATAACTACAGGAAAGGTGTCACAAAACGACAGCTTCAATCTGCATTAAGGTGGTCAAATAACCTCGATCTATGGAACAGCAAAAGTGACCTGAAACATGAAAACTATTTTAATTTGAGGTTTTACGGCAGAAATCCCCAAAAAGTCTCCACATAAAATTGGTAAAATTTTAAAAAGGTAAATTTAGTAAAAAGAAAATATTCCATGGATGGTAAAAGTACAAATTTACAAATGAATAAAACTAATGAAAAAACAACCATTTGACATTTGGAATTTTTTTTACCATCTTTGAAATTAATTAGTTACTTTGTGCTTTAATTTTTTTTAATTTATGTTATATATATATTTTTTTATCTTATTGTAATTTTGTTCAAGTACACATTTTTGGCACTGTCATTACTCCATAGAATGGCAACATTGACATGCACAGCTTTAAATGACATTAAAATCAAACTCTGAGGCCAAACTACTGCAGAGACTCAAACCTGGACTAACAATAATTATATTTAAATCTGAAATATTTATTTCTGTTACTTTTCATGCATTTATCATTAAATTTACAATCCAAAAATCTGATTTGTACAATAAATAAATATATGTGAAATGTAACACTTAATCTAACAGAAACATAATGCTTCCAGAAAAATAAACCTTCACTAAAACTAAAGTCTCTAATCACGGATCCCAGTGAAGCTGGAAGACATTTACTTTCTCTAATCAAAGGTTTTTTCTCCCCTGAAAGAGAAATTGTTTCCTTTCTGAAGAGGATTTATATGTTCATACCCATGGCAACCCCAGAGAAGTGGATGAGCATGTCCTCGCCGATCATCACCTCCTCGATCAGCTTGCAGTGACCGAGCTTCACCATCTCCGGGTGGTCGAAGGTGGAGGTGATCTCGCCGCCTGCGGACACGGATCCATCAGAACCGGAGCTCAAAATCCGCCCGGTAACCGCAAATAAATCCATTTACGAACCGTCTGACATGACGGACGCCCAGATGATGAAACGTACCTGTGACGAGAGCGAGGCGCTCGACGCCGGCGAAGTCTGCGTGTTCGATGGCCATGACTCCAGCCTGAGCGAACAGCTGCTCTGGGTAGTTATAGATCAGCTGCCTGTGGCAACAACACAAACATCAAGTATTTATTGAAGTGGTTTAGTCCTTATTGACTAAAGGATTTGGTCCTTATTTCATTAGGACCAACACTGATGCTGGACCAGAAAACTGGATCTACAAAAAATAAACTGGTTTTTGGGAAATCTATTTTGATGAGTTTGAACCCGGATTCAGTGTCACTTTATTAAAATCAGTGAATTTTGCAAAACTGCAACGGCGACTTTTCCTGCATCAGGCAAATCAACATTAGTGGAATATTGAAGTTTTGCGCAAATTTGTAATGGAAGTAAAAGAGCATCTACTGACTGAAAATTGTGCAAACTGGAATTACTAATTCCAGCTGATTTAGAAAAACTAAACAACAAGAGCTGATTACTTCCAGCTGAACGTTTCCTGTGTGAGAATGAGGAGATTTTTCTGTTGATTGAAATCAACGTCTTTTGAAAAACTGCGACTGAAACATGTTTTTTCGAGTCACATGATCAACAACAAAACAACATAAACATGAAACGACTTGCTGTGACAGCAGGACCTTTGACCTCTACCGCCACCCTGAGCCTTTCTACCTGTTGATGAAGCAGTTGATGCCGTGCTTCAGGATCCGGTCGACTTTCTCCTTCATCTTCTGCTTCTCGGCGAGCTCGATCTCCGCAACCTTCGCCGTGGAGTCGACGCGAACTCTGGAGCCGAAGATCTGCCCGACGTCAGAGCAGAACAAGAAACAACGTTGAAATAAAATTAGTTCTGATTGATAGAACGACTTAAAGCCCACTTAGACTTTTAGTAGTTTGGCCTCCATCCAGCAGAGGACGCCACACGTCGTCCATTAGCAGAGTCAGTTGATGCAAAAACAAAGATGGTGGGCCATACCAGACCGGGAAAGAGAAACGGCCCTGGCAGTTTGTTGTGGATGCGAAACGAACTTTAAATTTAAACACTCGACAAACTCTTTAAGCCTGTGAGGCGCAGCATCAACTTCTCAACCAAACATTACCAGAAATGTAATACTATAACAAGCAATAAATCAATTAATCACATGATAAACTAAAACAAACGCAATAATTTCCATTTGCATGATTTATCCTTTTTCTGTTTCTACCAGAAATTGGACAATAAAAGTCTGACAGGCCAACCAGAATTCAACAGCTGACAAAAATGTTGTCAAAATGTAACATACTTTTTAATAATTCACCATATGATGACAAATGTTGCCCTTCATGTTAGGAGGACGGTCAGCTTTCTAGAGAAACTGCAGGTTTTTAAGAAAATGGCCCCTTACATAAAACTGATCGGCTTTAGATCAACTCAAATCGATAATTTGTATCGATATTGAATATTACTGACACTGTGAGAAAATCAGAGTGTCTTTAGTCAGAGGCTTCTTCAAATTCGCTGCAACACAGACTGTAACAGCCATCTATAACTAATAATTCTGTATTAAAATGAGTTGAAGCAGAATTTAATTTGTGTTTGGATCAGTGTGGTATTTCTGAACTGATGTTTTGATTGACGTTGGATGTTGTGCTGATCTGGCGCGTTTTCTACCTTGATCTTGTCTGTGTCCATGCCGGTGTTGGCGATCAGGATCTTGACGTTCTCCAGCCTCTTCGGTTGGTTCACTCCGATCTTCTTGTCCAACAGGAAACCTAAACGGGTTCACCCAAACGTCACAACGAGCCGATTGGACAGCAGAGCCCCTTCTGTCCGCCAGCCTCACCTTCGTCCAGGTAGGAGTCGGTGAGGCTTCCTCCCAGCTTCTTGATGACGTGGATCGCCTCCAGGTTGCCAGAGCCTTTCAGCCTCATGACGGCGCTCACCGCCAGCTTGGAGAAGTGGTCTTTGTGGTGCGTCAGCAGCTTGGACGACAGCGTGGTGCGGGCGATGTTCAGCAGGTCCTCCTGGAAGCGGTCCGGGTCGTTGCTATGGAGACCAAACAGGAGGATCATGGGAAAGTTGTTTTATGAGTTACAGGGGTTAAATGAAGTTTGCAGACATTCAGGATTTATTCAATTCAAAACTCTATTATCTATCATATATTATTGCTGTGAACAGGGTTTCTGTAGCACCAATTCAAATTTAAGACTTTAAGACTTTTTTAAGACCATCATGAATAGAAAGATATTTTCAAAAAGACTGATTAGAGTTTAAGACTTTTTAAGACCTTTATTAAATAAATTTAACACCTAGCAAGCTTTTAAAGACTTTGATCAGAATTTAAAATGTTTAATGACCATCATGAATGGAATTTAAGACTTTTAAAGACCTTTTAAGTTTGTTTTTTTATCTAAATTTAAGATTTTTTAAGACCATTATGAGTGGAGTTTAAGGTCTCCTGAGAAATGTACAAACTTTGTGCAATAAATTGGTGATAAATTTGCACTGACCTATGATTCATGCAAAAAAACAAAACAAAAAGCAAGCTAGCTACCAATGTATGTTAGCATCTAGTTAACGGTAGCGTCAAGTCTTGAGTGACGGATGAAATGAAAATATCTGAGATTGACTCAAATTTGTTCCTGACAGAAATTTCGCAAGAAAAAAGAAATAACGGTAAGAACGGAGTGCAAGATGAGACGATGCAAAATTGTGTTATTCGTCATTAGTGGAATATTTTTATTCTCCTGCAAATAAAGTTTTGACTGAAACATATACAGAAATCAGTTTCTAAAGCTTGAAACACCTGATTGAAATTCAAGCGTTCTCAGGATGTTTCCTGACCTGTGGTCGGCGGCGGCCTCCCTCAGAGCATCCCGGGCCGCCTGAGTTGCCTTCCTCCAGCCTGAGATGATGGTCTGAGGGTGGAGCTTCCTGGCAATCAGAAGCTCCGCCTCCTGAACCAGGAAGAGGAAGATTAAGTGGAAGGAAAATCTCGAATGCCTCCCAGGTATGAGTTACTGTATTTACCCTCAGCAGCTCGGCGGCGAGCACGGTGACCGAGGTCGTCCCGTCTCCGACTTCATCGTCCTGAACCTTCGACATGTCTGCAGAGAAATGACATCAGTTTGGCTTCAGGCGTCGCCTCATATGAACAAATAACGTTTAAAGTTTAAAACTCGTTTCTTTGCGAGCAACGTTTGGTTTCCACCCACCAACAAGAACTTTGGCAGCCGGGTTGTCGACGCCGATGGCCTTCAAGATGGTGGCTCCATCATTGGTTACCGTCACCGATCCGCCTTTTGCTCCACTGAGCAAAATCTTATCCTGCAAAACAATCAATGGACGTTAATCACCACAGAAAACCAATAGTATATTTATAAATAATAGCTCCAGGTTTTTTAGGCGACTCACCATTCCCTTCGGCCCCAGAGTGCTCTTCACCAGATCGCCAATGGCGATGGCGCCAATGAAAGACGACTGCAGATAAAAAAAAACAACAACCAAGAAATTATCATTTCACCCATTTAATTTAATGCCAGAGAGTAAAATGATGCTTCAAAAATAAACATTTGCTCAAAAAGCCCCACCAGTCGTGCAGTTTCTGCTTTTTCTTCATCGGCTCCTTGTTTGAAGATGCTGACCGGGGCCATGGATAAGGACGCCTGAGGAAAAGAGGCTTTGAGTTAATGATTCACCGCTGACCTTCTTTTGCTCAACATCTAAATGACTTCAGCCGATCAAATGTTATAATGTGTAAAAACAATAATGTTTAATAGAAACACAACAATTCATCAATTGATAACTAAGCTGGTAAATTTTCACCAAATGCTGCTACATTTTTATTTCTGTTAAAATTCTACTAAAAAGACATTTTGGTCAACAAAAGAAACAATGACCTTATTAACATAAGCTTTGATGCATAACTTTGGAAAAAAAGGACTATTTTTCTTATTGGTTATATTGTTCATTTTGACAGATATATATAAGAAAAATGCACTGTATATTTAAAGAAAATTGTTTTCTTTGAATATACAGAAAACCTGAAATAACAGTAAAGAAAACCTGTTTAAAATGATGACAAATAAAAATGATTAACACACAGAAGGGACTTTCGGATATCAGCTTATGCAATGGTGGCATTGAACAAGCTGATGTTTTGCTGTGTATTTGAACAATGGAAGAGTTTTCTGAGTTGCATAGCTGATTTTCTCTTCACCTGAATAAGTTTATTTGTATTTCTGCTCCTGTTCATTCGTAAACACAAAACGTTTATGAATGAAACTTGTACTATTCATATTTATTTGATCAAATCAATGAAATACAAATAAATCAGGAAAAATGCAGAGTAAAACTATTTTTGATCCTTTAAGGGCTACAATTATAGACACCAGGCGTGGCTACAACTTTATTTTCTGAGTACACGTGAACGCAGCAGTAGCAGCAGTTTAGCCCCGCCCCCCGGGAAACCGCTAGAAGCTTTTGACATTAATAAAAAAAATAACACAAAAGCATAAAATATCATGAACACACAGCACCATAAATAAGCTACAATAAATTTAGCTGTGTTATCTCTCTGTCCGCTCATGTTCGTCAAGGTCCAGTTCTTTATTCCTGACAGATTTAAGTCGCTCATTTGTTCCTGAATGACAGCCACAAAGAGCAGCGATGAGCTAACTAGCATGCTATAGGCTAAGACGGAGGAACATAACCAACCGTATTGAAAATAAGACTAACATACGAACTTAGAGCCATGTGTGCGCAGATGTAAACCCGACAGCTTTGCCGCACATGAGTGCCTTAAAAATCTTAAGGCACGCTAGCGGCTAAAAGCCGTTAGCTTTTAGCCGCTAGCGCAACCACACCGCCCCATGTGCCTGCTTTTCACCGGTTTAGCACATCCTGCTAAAATACCGTTCAATTACCTCAAAAACTTCGGAAAACAACCCCGGGACCAATTTAAAATCTCTTTAGAGGTCCGTTATTGTGAAAACTCTCATCTTAAGATCTGAAAGGAGGTTAAATAAAAAGGAAACTCACCATGATGTCTGTAATTCAAGGGTGGAAGCAAAGCACGCACACCGAGGAAGGGCTGGACGTAACCGTGACGCAAAGACGTATCTGCGTGACGGTGCGTTCAAGATACATAATGCAAAACAATCCATCGTACAGCTAATTAGAATTGATATACTTTTCGTGATATTACATGAGCTTTAACAATATCTTCATACCTTTAAAGCTGTTTATATACTTAGAATTGACCTACAAATTAAGATACATTTTAATATGATGGAAACACATTTACCTCACTGGGATCCACAAGGCTTTTTTCTGAAAGCAAAACGGATCAAATTTCCCTTTAACTTCAGTGAGTTGCTAAATTTTCAGTGATTAGACTAAATAGTTTCAGATCTTGCAGTTTCAGGATGAGGAAACTGCAAATAACCAGCAGAAATGATGCATAAAAGTGGTAGGTGTATAAAAGCCTTGTGGTGATTTAATTTGAATCCGATTATATTCTTTTTGAGGTAATTTAAACATGAGAAATGTAATTTTTTTACATGTGTAATGAAGTAAGAGTAGCAATATTTCAACAAACTCAATGTATCCGTCCAAGAAATTACTCAAGAGTAAAAAAGTTTAGTGTCTGATCAAATTATCAGTCATTTAATATTTAAAAATTACATAATCACAGACAAAAAGTGTAACTAGTTACTACCCAACTCTGATAAAATCACCAAGTGAGTCCAGTTCTCCTTGGAGGAAAACTGTATCAGGCGTTTCCTCTCATCCACTAAATGATTGAGACACAAGTGAGGTGAAAAGGTCACATTTATTTTCTCATATGTTACTTTAACTTCTTATTTTGCATCATCTCTTCCTTCGCCTCCTGCCGTTGTGGCAGGCAGACTGGACTGGGAGACAGTAGATGTGCATGGGAAACGTCCTGAAGTAGCTGCTCACCCAGGGTCTGCAGGAATCACAGGAAATGTAAGTGACTTTTATGAAAATGTATAAAAATTCAAAGCAATGTTGACGCATGTTCAGCTGTGCTGTGTCTGTAATTACTTGGCCACCCGCTGGCTCAGACTCAGGAAACACAGGTTCTGCCACAGCAGTTTGTTTTCCTGTTGACGGACAAACTGAGCTTCCTGCTGCCGCGCGGCGTCCAAACGCTGAGACTCCCGCAGCTCTCCTTCAATCTGCGTCAGCTGGGAAACAGCAGCAAGAAAATGAATAAATCCACTCTGGTTAGGTTTATGACAGAGAGCTACGACCAGGTCAAGAAAACGATGTTACAAAAATGAAGTCAGGATATTATGAGAATAAAGCATAATATCCCGACTTCTTTCTTGTAATATGACGTTATTCTCTAAATATTTTATTTGAGAATAAATATTTTTTATTCAAGAATAAAAATATTTGAATTATGAGAATAAGGCAATTCTCATAATTTTATACTTATATAAGTTCAACTTTATTCCAGTAATATTATGTTACTCTCAGAGTTTTTATTCAATAATAAAATATTTATTCTCAAATATTTTTATTTGAAAATGAAAATACTAAAATTAAGAGAACAAAGTTATTCTCCATTTAATGACATTTTACCCACAATTTATTACTTAGTTTTTTGGTTGTGTTTGTAATTATTGTTTTTGTTTAAAAAAATACAGATTTTTCTTGTAAATAAAATCTTGGATCTCAATGTGAAAATATTTATTTCATCTCATAACAAATATTTCCATTTTATTGACATTTACAGAAACAAATTTTCATTTTGATAGTTAAGATTTTTTGTAATTTTTTACAATTAAAACAGAAAAACTTTGTTGATCACAAATTGATTTGCAAAGAAAATAAAAGTCGAAAATGTTCAAAGGATGAACACTTTTTAGTGTTTTTAAAGGCTTAAAATGCAGAATTGGTTTGAAATATCCAAATGTTATGATGTTAAAACATACAACCTTGTGCAAAAGTTCTGGGTCATGTCTTTATTGTTTGTTCATTCCTGAAATAAAGTTTTCATCCTTCACTTGTCCAGATTTTCTCTGTTGGCTGAAGGAAAAAGGACAGAAACGTCACCTCCTCCAACAGAGTCCTGTTCCTCTCCAGCTTCCTTGGCTGATCACAAACAGCCCGAGGAACAGAGTTGGACCGAAGCCGAACGTCTCGTCTCTCTGTCCTGGTCACACCTGGTTTCCCTGTTCCACCTGTCTGCTGCTGGGCGATCAAAGGCAGGAAGCCAGTGCTATCAGACCAGGAGAGAGAGAGTGATGAGTTCATATTTCACCTCATCGTGTTGTCATGTTGTTGAACAGCATGTGTGTGTGTTGACTGACACTGCTAATAAAACCTAAACACACACAACCGAATCCTCTCCAGATGTAAACCTCAGTAGGAAACAAAAATACATTTTAAAATATTGAATATGATGCAGCCTGATGCAGAAAACCCCGCAGCATCCTGAGTGTTTTTCTGACATATTTTGACATTCCAGGACACATAAACACAATTATAAAGTCAACCTTCTATCACCTGAAGAACATTTCTAGGATTAAAGGACTAATGTCCCAAGAAGAGAAAGAAAATTTGTCTTTAGTTTCCTAACTCATCAGTCAAAATATCAAACTGTTTTGAGTAAAAGGTCACTGGGGATTTGTGGCCCCACTTACTACAACATTAAAATAAAACACTGGTTTTTTCCCTACAATTTTCTATTTTGGATGTAAATTTGTCATTTAAAAGTTTGTAGAAAGAGTTACACAAAAAGTATCCATCTGCACCATTTAAACCGTCCCTAAGTCGATCCGAGGGCCACTCAGAACTACTCAACGGACCGCAAATGGCCCCTGGGCCACACATTGGAAACCCCTGCTTTAAACCACGACTAAAAACCATATTTGATACGCAATGATGATTTAGATGAAGGAATTATACAAAATGTCACGTTCATTTCTTGTTTCATAATTGGTAATTTTGTTATATTTCATGTGTAAAGCAATGTGAACGGCTTCATAAACGCAAATAAATTTGACTTAAATGGGTTTTTAACGTCAACTTGATGTAGAAAAATTCAAACTAACGTTACAAACAGAAGATTTTTTTTGAGAATTAAAATTTGACAAGTAAAATTTAAAAACTGTCAAAACCGTCACATTTAATTATTAAGTATTTAAATCAGCCTGGTTGGAGCAGAGACACTCACTCTGATGCAGAGTTCAGTAACTTTTGTGAACTAAATTACTCCACTGTGCTTTGAGTAGTTTTATTATGAAGTATTTCTTCTCTTATTGAGTAAAATAAAACGCTCTGATGTTCAGTAGAAACTAAATTCTTTTAGCAGTTTGCCCCAAAAAGTCCTAGGAAGCAAATATAAAGAATGATTTGCTTCCCACAAACAGAAAAACAAACATGTTTCAGATTTGTTTCCAGATCCATCTGATCAGGGTAATGTATCCCACAGCCGAGATCCGCCAGAGTATCACAAACACACGCGCTTATCAAATTCATCCGACCCGACCGAGTTTCCGTCGCCGCTTCAGACGGCAGCAGGTCTGCAACACGCGGTTACAAAATCTACCTTCCATCTTCGACGCTTTCTCTCTGTAAACCAGCCGTTCAAAACTCGCTGTGACGGTCGGGCGGTCCGATTCGTTTACCTGTGCTCTCTGCTTTCATTTTCCTCCTGGATCTGAGAGAGATGTCTGGCTCCCATCCTGCCCTGCAGCAACAAAAAGAAGAAACAAACACAAAGGATACAGTGTCAGTTAATTACAGACGGAGAGATGGAGGAGGAGAGACTGTTTCACCACAACGTTACTGCGGTGACAGGAGACCTCTGCCCATCAGTACTGGGGCTGATAGACGACACCAAACGACACCAAACACACACACACACACACACACACACACACACACACACACACACACACACACACACACACACACACACACACACACACACACACACACACACACACACACACAATGACAGCTGAGTGGAGATTAGTTACCTTTATCCTCGTAGGAACCGCTACACCTCGTTCTTCTTTGTGAGGTTTTACTGGAGCTGAATTACGGTTCTCCGCAAACAAATTAATATAAAAAAACACAACATTTCTGCAAGCAGAGGCCATGGCAATCAAGAATTTAACAAGATTTGTATTTTTTATAAAATAAGAATTAATATTTCTGACAAATAATAAATACTACTTGACCAGATGTCAAGTACAAATCTGGGCAACAAAAACAAGAAACACGTAAAGACCCAAAAACTTGGAAATTGTCTAAAGTCTTTTTTATGTTTAATTGATATACATATTTCATAAAAATGATGTTTAATGTTGAGCAGGTAAAAAAATTATAATAAAAAAAAGTCTGTAGGTTAAATTTGATCATTTTGAAGCCAAGGCAAAAAGTTTGGACACTGCAATTAATTTAATGTTTGTGCAAACATGAAATTAACCTGAAACAATTATTAGAAATTAGTGTTTAGTCTTTAGAAACTAATATGCATAGGTATGAAATATGAAATAAAATCAGAAATATCAGTCATCAATCCAAACATCCCCCATATCTTAATTGGTAATTTTATACAGCAATAATATTACAACAACAAATATGAACAATAATGAACTGAATATTAAACTAGAAACTCTGCGTTTCATGCAAAAGTGCAAGTGTGAATGTTGAATGCTTTTGGTGAAAACGGCAAAAACGTTTGAATCGACTGCTGAAGACTTGCAGAAAGGTAAGAAATCGTCCACACAGTGTGAAAAACCCAGATAAAAGACAAAAATAGACAAAACTAGCTAACTAATGACACCATCCAACATGCTGGGTTACAGTAACATATTCCAGAAAATAAAAAAACTCCTGTAAAAGCTAAAATTTGAGAAGGACAGAAACGCCAACACACCGACACCAGGTTTAGGATTGCTGCTACTTACAGGGTCCATTTCTGGTCCCGTCTCGTTTCCTTCCCGTCTTCAGACGAGGCGTTTCGCTCTGAGGACTCGTTAGTTCGTGCAGCTCGTCCTCCACCTGAATTAGTCATCAGTCTGCTGGTGAGTCATCAGCTCAGGTAGATGACATCATTAAGAAGGGAAATACAGAAATTTATTTACAGAAATCCAGAAACAATTTTACCAAAGCTCTGAGTATGGTGCCTTCTTACTTTGAGAAAGAAATGCTAATAAATGAGCAGCATTCAGATTGTTAGGTAGTTGAGGCCTCATCTTGGTTGAGACTTCTTTAACATAAACAAATAAATCAGTCTAATTGATCAAAAATCAAAGTGGACACTGAAAACATTTAAAGAAATATCAAAAATAACAATAATTACATTATGCTGATAATTTAAATAAGCTGTAGGAATAATGAAAGAATAAATTTCAAGACCAAAACTCCAAACAGGTTCTAAAAAGGTAACTTCTATGAAAACATTAAACTGATTAAAGGTGACCTACGAAAAAATGAGCCCTTTCAAAAACTTTCAAAAAGTAACAATCTGTAGGCACTTTCCGTTACCTAGCAACCCCCGCCAACAGCCCGTTACCTAGCAACCCCAGCCCGTTACCTAGCAACCCCAGCCCGTTACCTAGCAACCCCAGACAGTTACCTAGCAACCCCAGACAGTTTGGTCAGCTAGTTTTACGCTTTATGTGCTTTTCCCGTGTTTTGTTGTTGACTTGCCATCCAGAATTAGACAAATTAAACCGTCTTTTACATCCAGATTATTCTTCACTCCTCTCAGTCCTAAAAATCTTCTGGTTCCTAAAGTCTAAATTAGTTGCAGTTCTGTCAGTCGAGTGAATTAAACGTGTAAAAAGTGAGAAGTTTGCATGGTGAGAAAAGCTCTCAAGCTCGTAAAACATCATGCAAAACGCAAAAAAAATTAAAACAACCATGCAAGAACATTTAAAAATACTTTATTAAAGCAGTTGGGATTCACTCATAGAAAAGATTAAGTTAAAACTTTTACATTCATAAATAACTCATGACGTCACTATATATTTCTTTTAGGTAACCACAGCATCTTTGTATTATTTAGACTCAATCCCATTTCATCCAGTCCACACAACTGCAAAATTGTGTTTTTTCTTTTTACATTAGCAGAATATTGTAAAGGTTTTACGCATTTTTGTTATGAAAATAATGCTGGTGTCTTTTCGAAAGGTTTTGTTGCTTCCTTCAGTAGTTAGTGGTGCAGCGCCCCCACAGGCGAGGAGGGGAACAGGTTTTACAGACTGATTCAGCGCAGTGTGAAAGTGAACTGCAGCAGCTGAAATATAACAAATGTTGCAATCTTATCACCAGTCAACCAGTTGTGAAAACGCACTAATTTTGTCTAAAATGTCAGAAATTATTTCAATCAGGAGGCTTTCAGAAACTAAACATCGCACATAAACAGAACAAAACATCCAATAAGACCAGAACCAACCCAGGTTTACATCAAAATGATCCACAGAATCTGGGTCAGTGAACATTTACAGGTCTGGATATGAAATGGGATTGGGTTTCAGACATCCATGTTTGTATTTAACAATTTATAAAGTTGGCATTGTAATTTTACATTTGTTAAAAATATGTTTTCTGCCATTTTGTACTACTTTAGTCTCACAACAACAGAAACATCAACTAATTGAAATATTTTAAATAACAGATTTAAGAGATTTGTTTCTTTAAGTGGCCAACAGAAGTGTAAACTGCTAACCAACATTTCTAATCTCATTTCTAATCCCCTCAGCAAAGATTTATCAATCCACAAATTCATAAACAAAGGAAAAACGTTCAAGTGCTTCACTGGGGAAAAAGATACAAACAGCATTTTTAAAATTATTTATTTTGTTTTCGAGATCAGCAAAGCAAGAAGTGTCCAAAACAGATTAAAAGTGAGAAGTTATGTAATCTGAAGATTTGCCTTCCCTTCACAATAAAACGCATTTTCAATTTATAAAAAACAAACAACATTACAACAGTGCAGTAAAAGTTTTTGTCAGTAAAAGCAGAGATCTGCTGAATGAGATCATTTGTTTAAATTAATTTTTGGGAAGAAGCTAACGTTTATGTCTTTGTGCAGCGTCTGTAGAAGTGGAAGTAATAATCTGTAAATAGCGCCCCCGCGTAGTGGTGGTCAGTACTGCAGTTTGCTTGACCCTGGAGAAACATGCAACAGTTAAAAATATTTCCATGGTTTAAATATTTGTTTATATAAATTATCCAAGGGATCTTAAAGCTTGTAATGAAATTGAAATTTGTCAAATATAGTTAGCTGCTGTTTAAATTAAATGAAAATGCTTAATTTTTCTGATTCTCTTATAAAAATGTGTAGCGAGCTATTTGTGATTTGAAACAGAAATAATTAGTTTCTTACAGCTACTGAGGACCGGAAGTGATATGAGCTGTGCTGAAGCCGAGCCACATGAAGAGGCCACTCATGTTCCCCCTGCAGAAACAGACAAATCAATCAAATAAGTCAATTATTTTTCAACTCTATCCACTTTGTGGAGCAATTTTACCTTTAATGCATGAAGAATTTTTTAGTTTATATGAATGAAATGTCTGTCAGGACTCTGGGGTTTTTGGGTTTATGTCATGGTCTACCTCTATCCTTCTTCTGATTCTAGTTGGTTTATTTCTATGTCCTTCTAGTTATTCTAGTTTCTCAGTTCCTTAGTTCTTCTTATTAGATCAGTCTCAGTTCTTTTATGGTTTCTCCTTGTGTCTTTGTCTCTTCCTAGTTTATCATGTTTCCTCTGGTCTTGACGTTTCTTCACTGTTATTTCTCGCTCTCTTGTGTTCTCCTGTGCATCTACCGTTAGCTGACTCTGTTACATGTTAACCTATTTAAAACTGAACAACCTGGACCAAATACATAAAAATCTTCCACAGAGGGTGAAGTCAATTTCTAAAAGGTTTTTCTATTATTATTAACCAGTTATACACATATTTTCCAAATTTTTAGTGTAATATTAAAGCTTATTAATACAGAGCTGCAATAAAAACAGAAAATGTACCTGTGTATTTGATGGGTACCTATGTTCAGAGTCATCGTCTTCTTTCGTTACCGCAGAACAAGGGCTGGTCTCCTCCACAGCACATAGATGAACCACCAACAATTCAGTAGAACTGAAACATAATAAATAACATTTTACACAATTAAACAATCTTCAAAGAAAGTAACTTAGTTTACTGTTAACCAGAAGTCAGTTAAATGATGTCAAGCTTGGATCATTTATTATTTAACAATTTTTTTCAAAGCAGCTTAGTTTACTATTTGGCAGGGAGCAAAAAAAAAAAGCTACTGTTGATAAACAACAAACATATGGTGCTAACTGGCTAACTGCTGTTAGCTAGCCAATAATAATATGATTATCCTTAGATTAATATTTAAAATAGTATGATGTCACATACTGTATAAGGCCAAAATATGACGGGAACCATATTACCTTGAAATATTGTTCAAAGAAAGTCAGTATGCTATCAGCCTAGGAACAAAAATACCTCTGCTAGCTCACAGCAGCAGTATGATGCTAACTAGCTAACAGTAAGTTTGACAATTTTGTGCAAAATGTTTAATAAACTTCAACTTCATAGGAAGCAGCCACCGTAAGGCCACAGATCTGATCTGATTCTGGGTTTAAAATGATTTATTAGGGGCATTTTTATCCTTTGGCAGCAAATTAGAAGCAGCTAATTTTACCTTAAGCTAAGAAGAACTTATTAGGAATTTGTTGATGCTGACAACTTAAAGGCAGCTGAAGTGTGAAAAGGTTTCAATATTCTTAAATCTGTCAAAGAAAAAGTTGAGTTCTTACATGAGAGACGAGGAGTTTCTGTAAAATATTTAGGTAAAATATAGAAATTAGTTTTATTTTCTGTGCTTTGATTCCATCAGTCCTTACTTCATAAGCAGCGTGACTCTCATGTTGACAGGAACAAACTGGCTGATAGGAACTCTAAAAACGTATCTCTCAGGCCTAAACAAAACAAAACAGACAGAAATGTTACTACAGCTAGTCCAAAGAAGCAAATTAAGATTAATTGTTGATTTATCGTTGAATGTTTTATTAATCTACCTACCCACATTCATCCCTCATGCAGTATTTGCTGTCAATCACCTGGTCGTTCTCTTTGATAATGAAAGTATGAATAGTTGTGTTTCGCCCTGATGGAGAGAAAATAGTTCATCAATCACATCAAACACAAAGACCTATGCTTGCAAAATGATAGTGTTCATGGGGTATGAATACTTTTGCGAGCTTCTTTTATTTTGAAAACTTTACATTAGTAATATGTGATACTCACAGTCTCCAGTAGCTTTCAGCTGCTTGATGTTTTCTGCTCCTGTTGAACAAAAGCACCAGCCTGATTCTGCTCTTTCATGATGCTGTTCATCTGAATAACTCATCCGGGTTTTCTGGGCTGCTGTTACCTGTTCTTGTTGAGTTTCTGGCTGGATCAGAGGTCGGCCTGATGGAGAAAGCGCTGCCCGCTGGAGACGAAGGGCAGCAGAAGACCTCATCACAGAACAGCAGCTCACAGAAGCTCACGTCAGGAGGCCAGGAGCCAGGAGGCGTTGTTTTTGAGACTGGAATTGCTGTTGTTGAGACTGGAATTGCTGTTGTTGAGACTGTAAGTGTAACTTCTGGTTAGCATATTCACTTTATTTTCTTGCTTTATTTAATAAAAGTTTGGGGTTTTTCATTTTAGATCCGCTGCAGCATGACGTCATGCAGATCCCGCCCCCATCTCTCTGCTGGAGGGAAAAGCTGTTGGCTGACGATGACTAGCATTGGTTTCAGCTGTCAAGTTGTCAAAATAAAACACTAAATCTTAAATGTAAGCTTGGTATATAAAAGAAAAAGGGACACAGTGTTTTCTACTAATTGCCAACAGGACAGCTAGATAACAAGGCCAGAAAAATGTTTGTTATTAAGTAAAAACTAGCAAGGGAGAGCGAAGCAGTTCAGTTGTGCTAGCTTGACTATGGCAACCTTAACATGTAGGTCTACTGTGGGATTAAATGTGTTTCTGTTCAGTTAAACAAAGGCGCCTTAAACACCCACTGAGACAGATCATCAGTAGATAAGATGTTTAAATTAGGTAATCAACCAATGCAGTGTTAGCTTAGCTTAGCAGCGGTAGCTAATCTGCTACCGTGATCACTCATTAATAACCTCAAAATAAACATCAAGCCAGAAAACATAAAACTGAAATGGATTGAATGTTCTGTTCTTGAAATGTTTGAGTGTTTCTGATGTTAAATCCTGAAACATGAAGTGACGTCAACGTGTAGCGTAGCAGAGAGCAAGAAAAAAAGTGGCTTTATTTTATTCTTCAACAGTTTTTTTGTTATTTTTCCCTTTGCTGTTGCACTGCACTAAATTAATAATACTGTCATCTCCAGTTTTTATTAGATTAATGGGATCATTCTAGGGCTGCACAGTGGTGCAGTTGGTAGCACTGTTGCCTTGCAGCAAGATGGTCGTGGGTTCGATTCCCGGCCCGGGGTCTTTCTGCCTGGAGTTTGCATGTTCTCCCTGTGCGAGCCTGGGTTCTCTCCGGGTACTCCGGGTTCCTCCCACAGTACAAAAACATGACTGCCAGGTTAATTGGTCCTTCTAAATCCTCCCTCGGTGTGAGTGTGTGTGTGCGTGGTTGTTTGTCCTGGTTGTTTCTGTGACCTCTCCAGGTGACTCCGCCTGTCGCCCGGAAAGCAGCTGGAGAGGCACCAGCACCTCCCGACCCCGTTAGGGAGAAGGATGAACAGATAAAGGATCATTCAACCGCAGCAGAGCAGCTATGGCTGGTAAGAATCGTCCTTTTCATTTTATTTCTAATAACTAGTTAATTTAGTTTTAATGAATTTTTAATTAATGTGTTTGCTGGTTCTATTATTTATTACTTAAATAATGTTTCGTTTTTATTAGTAGGTCTTTTTTTTTGATACTTTGGTTCATTTTTAGGTGCAGAATTCAAAACGATAAAAGTATTATGATTATTGAGTGGGTGATGAATACTGAGCAGATACTCTTTTGAAATATATATAATCAATTATTGTTGTAAAACTAACTGACTTGTATTTTCTCGCATCTTTTGCTGTCGCCATTTTGCCTCCAGGACGAGTCTGGAGTACCGTAAATTGTGAACAGCTGACAGAAACAGTTCTCAAAACTAATGAATGGATTCATAAACATAAAAAAGAAGATTAGTGATAGTTTCTATTTATTTCAGTTAACAAAAATGTTTCCTTAATTTCAGTTTTGTTAGTTTTATTTAACTACAATAACCTTTTTACGGACATAAATATGGGCAATGAAGGATGACTGGCAATAATAATATCTGTAAAGGTAATTTTGAACAACAATAAGAAAATCTAAGCAATAATATTCATGAACGTTGCTTGTAAAAAAGAAACAAGTTTTGCTACATCTAAATGTTTGAGATCATTAAATACTTTGAGTATTTCCAGACTGATTTAAGTCGAGAACGGTACCTGTAGTAGGTGATTCTTCTGTCCACATTGGCGACACAGTGCTGGTGCTAAAGGAAAAAATACAAAATAAAATAAAATCACACAACAACATAAAGGTATCTGTATGGAAATTGTATGTTTAAACTTCCTCTTTGGAGAAGGCTGATAAATATAATCAGTTATTAATCATCTAAATGTTTTTTTAAGAAAAAAATTGATGGCTACCTGTTAATGGGACGGATCTCAATGTCTACCGCCTTCAGATTTACCAGGTAAAGAGCTGAAATGGAGATTATACTGCAACCAAAAGCACAAAAATCATTTTTACTTATATTTAACTTCGAATAAAAATGCAGGCAGTGGCATAACTTTCCTCACCAGATAGCCGTAGTGACCAGGAAGGTAAAGAGGCTGGCCAGGAAGATTTTATTCTGAAGAAAGTGACTGAGTTTCTGACACCAGACACCGTTTTTCTGAGTGGTTGCGGTTCTACCCGGTTCTGGGGTTGGTGGCACTGACCCGCTACTGTTGACCTGAGCTTTACTGCTGGAGAACAAACAAGAACTTCACCATCTATACATCAGCAACTGTTAAAAACCTCAGTAACATTTTTATTTCAAAAAGTGAAATGCATTAATTAAATGCTAAATAGATTCATTAAACATGAAGTGATATATCATTCTGTTATCTCTGTATGGACCTAAATTGGGCCCAAAATATTTATTTTAAAAAATTAAACAAAAAAAAAAAAAAAAAACCTGAAACTGAATAAAATTTAACAAATAAAAAAATTAAAAGCAATTGGAAAAAAATCCAAACAGAAACAAATTAAACATGAAAAAGATTTGAAACTGAAAGAATAAATAAAATGTATCATTCAATCAGAGAGGTATTTACTATTCAGATAAGTAATGGTGACTTTTGCTGCAGCTTCAGTTATAGACGGGGTTATGTACTGCTTCTAGACATATAGATTATGGTATGTGTTTAGGATAAGAAAACCTCTAAATTATCAGGATAAATAGGAAGGTAAAAAGGTGAAAATAATTTGCTGTTGCCTCTTGACTGTCCTTGACCTGCAGTACCTGAGTAAAGCACCCAGAGTCAGGCAGCATCTCGTGATGGCAAGGCGGATCAGGATCAATGTTTTTGTCTAAATTAGATGGTTGAAAAGCTGCAGGAGAATTCATAAAACCTGTCCTTGAACTGCAACGTCCTTCAGATTCTCTGCAGCCTCAGTTATGCAATAGAGTCATTTTATCAGTTTTTCCACGCTGCTGCATGGTTACAAGTAATCTGACTCTGGACTTAGAACCGCAGCTGATCAGAAGTGGGCCAAAAAAAAAAACACATAAAGCTTTTTCTGACTTTAATTTTATTAATTTGTGCCACTAAAATGTCAAATGTTCAAAAACAGAACAAATATCCCGGATCAACCTGACTGGACCAAGAAGCAGCTCTGTTACTTTGGCATCTCCATGTTTTCTGCTGCAACGGTAGATTTGTTATTGTATGGAAAACCAAAAGTGTCTAAACCCAACATGTTAAGATGTGAAAATTGTAAGGGTACTGAATTATGCATTAAATAAATTACATTTATATAAAGAGAATTTATATAAATTTATATGAATGAAAATTCATATAAATGTGAATTTCTATGTTTTTCCATAAACTACATATTACAATCAATCACAACTTTTAAAAAAGTTACTTGAAAATATAAAACTTTTATGTACCATTTATGATACACATTTCCAGTGGTGGACACACTTCAGCTAATGCACTAATAGCTTCGCTAACATTTTGTTTAGCGGTTTTGCTAACTTTTAAAACATTTAGCAAACTTCACTTCCCGTAAATTAAATTCCAGCACATTAATTTATTGGCTGTTTCGCAAACTTTCAGTTGGATGAAGTTTGACATCTGTGTTGAAGTTTTATTGAAGTTCTCTTCATGCTTTTATTTTGAAGTCTGCCTATGTTACAGTTCTGTTTCCTCTCCTGACATTCTCTCTCATATTTAAAAAAAGCTTTATTTAGCAAGTGGCAAATGTTTGTGGCAACAAATAAACAGACTGAAGCACAAGTTGTACAGAAAGATGCACAACAACACATTTGGCTCAATAGGAGGCGACGTAACACATGTTATCAACATAGTTGAACGTAAAGCTTTAGCAATGAATTCAGCTAATTATGTTAGCATATCGCTGTCAAGACTATTGTTCATGACTAGCGGCTCTAATTTTTTTATTTAGCATCGCTAACTATAATGTATTTACTTTTTAATTTGATTCCCTAAATTATTTCCTTTATTAAGTTATAAATTCAAAGACTTTTCAAATATATTGAATAAAAAATCTTATCTAATGTTAAAAGAATAAATCACATTGCGCAAACATTTAGCATTAACATTTGTTGGACTGCCGTTTGAGATTAGCGTCACTAACTTTTTAGTTAGCAGCGCTCACTAAAGCATCATTTTTAATATGATGCCCTGAATGACTTCTATTATTAAGTTATAAATTCAGACATTCAGAGGTGGAGGCCAATCTCGGATGATCTTTTCTTGGCCCAGTTAAAGCTGTCAGTTGATAACTGCCTGTAATCTCGTTCATCTTATTATTAAACCCCACCTTTACGATAGTTTCTCCTCTCCAGCTACAGATGTAAAGATTAGATAAATAAAGATGAGTACCTGCTGGAGCGCAGACTTCCTGTTAAGCTCTTCAACTTTGCTAGTCTGCGGTTCCAGACTTCCAGCTCCTGGATGCGAGTTTCCAGGTTGTCCGTAAGCTTCGTCAGCTGCTGCACAGCTCCCACGTTCTCCATGAAGATCTGCTCCTGTAATGGGAAGAAAGTGATGTTAAGGCTGTATTTAATAACATGTTGTGAATTTTCTTCATCATTAGTCGTTAAAGGTGACATATCGTGCTTCTCAGCATGGCTTTCTTGGTTATTTAAAACCTGTTTATTGCATTTTTGCACAAAATCATTGTTATATAATTAGATTTTGGTCAGTTCGGAATGAGCTGCTTTAGGGCGTCTTGTCTCTTTAAATCCAAATAAGCTGCTGCTGGTCACGCCCCCAACTCAACATTTACTATCACATTTAAAAATGGCTGCAAACAAATGCTCAATTATACAACTGTACATCTTTGAAAAGCAGAAGTGGAGCCTCCTGCCAACCAACAAGAATGTATCAAGTGGTTTCTGGGTACTAAGTTAACAACAAAATACTTGTATCTTCCAGCAGCCATTGTACAGCACACACAGCGGTAAAAACAGCTGACCAAACATGCTGGAATTCAGGTTGGGTTGCTAGGTAATGGGTGGAACGCTGTTGGGGTTGCTAGGTAACGATGCAATGTGACTTAATAATTAGGAGGCTTTTGAAACGGCTCATTTTCCAGACAGCATAAATCAAACACACATTGCCAAAAAAATGGCCGAACTGTTTTTAGAGATCCAAATGGAAGTGTAAAAACGCCCAGAAAGTGAATTTTAAAAGTAGGTCCCCTTTAAGAATTGCACATTTGAATACAGATAATAAATGTAGAGACACCTTATCAACCATGAGGAAATTTTCTATCACTTCTCCATCTGAGCAGATGACGTCGCCGACGTCCTTGACCGCCGATGGAAGCAGCTCCTTTACCTCCTGAGCGATCACTCCTGAAATGTCACATGATTTTAATAAATATGAAACATTTAACCCTTTAGAAGCCACAGTGTATCAGTTCTAGCTGTGAATACCATCACCTGTCTGATGGGTGTGATCTATTCCCATGTTGGAGGCAAACTCTGGCCTGTAGTCAAATTCAACTATCCTCATCTGATTGATTCTCTTAAGCAGTTGCTCAGAGTCGACCTAAAAGACAAAATTATTTCACTGAACTCACAGAATTTTTGTGGGAACCGAAAAAGTCCGGCTTGTTTTGTCCGACCTCCTGTACGTTCTGCTTGGCTCGGTTGTCAGACGGTTGCATGATGGCACCCATCACCTTAGCATTTCCACACACCACCAGGGCTTCATCTGGGGAGTCGGTGTTGATACCGACCCGACCGTGACAGACTGCGGCGTCCGGTGCTGACCCACGCTGCCACAAGGTGTCGCTGTCCGTCTCAAACTGGCCTGGATTGGATGCCTTAAGGCGTTGGACATCAGTTTAATTCACCAGTCACAAGTAAGGCTGGGTGATAAGTCAACTTCACTGATTAACAGAATTGTTGGTTTTTGAAGATTTCATTGTAGGAAAATCTGGATTTTTTAACAGCATTGAGCTCTTTGGGCTTCCATAGTTCAGAGAGCACGCCCAGGGCAGCCATCTTGTTTTCAGCTTCTATCTTTTTACACTTTGAGTTTAGGTTGACTCTATGACGGACTACTAGGTCCAAGCTGCCATTTTTTATTTTAATTATAAGAATAAAGTCATAATATTACCAGAATAAATTAATCTTCATTATTTATTAAAACTATGTGTTTCTTGTAATTTTTAGAGATTTTCTGGAAAAATTCCATTTTATTTTGCTAATACTATGACTATATTCTAATAATTAAACAGAAATTCTTACAGTGTGACTTTAACACTTATGTACAACTCACAGGAGAGATAATTGAAACAAAAGCCACTTTCTGAAAATTTTTCTCATTTGCAGCTACTGTTTACAAATAAAGAAAAAAACTAATAAAACTGGAAATTTGACCTGGTATGAAAAAAATCAGAGATTTTATTTTTAAGCCATATCTCCCAGCCCTATCTGTAGGATTGATTATTTAAATATTGTTACACAGAAAGTGGTTTTACCCTAACAATAATCCTCTCTGACACCAGGCCAGTCAGAAGAAAAGTCTCGTCTTGGACGGCAGCGTAAAGGCCAACCACCATCTGAAAGTACCTGCACACATTCACACCATTAGCATCTATTTCCATTGTAGCTCATTGTGTCATTGTGCCTGCTGTCAGACCTCTGGTCAGGGTTGGGTTTGCCTTTCTTCCTCATGTTGTTGGCCGTTGTCTCGCTAAAGTGCAGTCGTCCAAGAGTTACTGTGGTTATTTTGCCACCAGGCAAACTCACCCTGGATGATGACAGAGACATGTTTTAACACATCATTTTAAGGTTTTCTGCTTTTAATCCTACAGAAATTGTATTCAAAAAGTGAAGAAACAGAGAGATGAGTAAAAAATGATGCTCTACACCCATCAAGCTAACTTGGTTAGCTTGCTAGCCGCTACAAAATTTTAGCTCAAATAAAGCTAAAATTTGAAAATGTTTTTTTAATAATTTACTATTTTTATTAAAATAAATGTTTTATAACATTAAAGATATTTATATTTTAAGCAGTAAAACTAGCCTGGCTAGTTTTGATGCTTTGGCTTACAAAACAGCTAGCTGTTATGCTAGGTAGAGTGCATTTATTTTTGCAATTTAAAGAAAACATAAAGACCAAGTTGAAGTTTGTCATGGAAAACATAGACAAAAAATGTTCTGGAACAATTTTCTCTGGCTAGTTGGATAAAAGTTTAATTATTTGTACACCATGTTTAGGATAAACGAAATGCAGCCTTCCATTCTACCAGTTAGCAAGCAAAACAACCACCTGCTATGCTAGCTGTAATTAGCCTAACTGTTATTATTACTCTAGATGAGTCACAACTCAGATTTCATAGCAGAAAGTGAGAAGGACAAACTTTTCTCAACTGCGAAATGTGTAGCAGTGAATGTGAAAAGTAAACATTTGCTCTTCAAATTTGCTGATTGGTTTATGAAGATTAATGTAGTTTTAATCCAAACCTGACGGGGTGGAAGGGCTTCTTGCTGCGGTCAGGTTGAGACTGCTCTATCGTCACCTCATGGCTTGGTGTTTCAAGCTGCAAAAAATACAGTTTTGATTTATATTTGTAAGTACTGGAAGGGGAAAGTGTAATTTCTTGAAAAAAAAGATGCTGTGAACCTTAATCCCAAACACTTTAATCTGGAAGTGGTCGATTTTCTGCAGATCGCTGGCTGTTCTGATATAATGCGGCTCTGCAGCCACACCAATGTGAACTGTGACCTGGAAGTGGTTCTTCTTCTGGCACACAAAAGCCTCATCAGATGGAGAATAGTTAAAGCCTTTATCTGTATCAATAAGGTACTCAGGAGACGCCCTAAAACAGACAAAGCAACACATTTTCTGTTGATTTGGTGCAACTTTCACAAGGTTATGAGTTGCCATTGGTAAAGTTAAGTTACTCAACCAAAAATTAACAGCAATGACTTGGATTATTTAGCCTCCGATGAGAGAAAAAATGGGTATTAAGTTTTCATAAGTCATAATGTTATTCATAATGTTAAACATATAAGTTTCAAACTATATGTTTAGTTAGCTTAGTTAAATTAACTATGTAGCTCCAAACTAAATATTTAACTCCAACCTCGAAATTTAGTTTGCAAACTAAGTATTTAGCTCCATAAAGAGCAATGTAACTAGCTCCACACTAAATATTTACCTCTGAGCTAGCTTACTATTGAGCTTACCAACTAAATATTTAGCAACAAACTAAATACTTAGTTAGCAAGCTATACAGATCAGAAACTAAATATTTAGTTATCTCTGAGCCACCCTAATAGTTAATTTTCAACCTCACTATTTAGTTTGCTCTAACCTAGCTAGATATTGAAGTAACAAACCTAATTTTGCTTCCAGCCGTTAGCTTGTTACCTAAAATATTTAGTTTGTAGCTAAATAATTAGCTGTAATTTTTGACTGAGTAATTTCATGCCCCTCATGTCCTCAACCAATCCTAATTTGACCGTCTGGTTCAGAGGGATTTTTACTTACAGTGTTTGGAAGCTGGAGTTGCATAAAGTGCTCCAGTGTTCCCGCCTGTAGTGTTCCCATCTGAGCAACGGGGAGCAACTCTGACCCGGTCCAATTAAAGTATTTCCAGTGTTCTGAGTCCCATCCCTGTCACAACTGGCAACATCAACTGCTGCAAATGATTCCTCAGACTCAGATCTCCTTCTCTTTTTACTGTCCTGGGAACTGATGAAAAATTAAATACAATTTCGTAAAGATCTAAACTCACAATAGTGTCCTGTTTAAATGTAAAATATGAGCCAGTTCAGTTTTATCTTTACATTTATTGTCTTAAGTTTTATTAAGGGCTGACGAGTCAAACTAAGAATAAATCTATCAATAAAAAGAGACAACAGTCTGAGAGAAGAAGTAATATATTATGCAAAAGATCAAACCATTTACACGTCTTGGTTTGAACTCTGATCATAAAATAGTTACATTTTATCCACTGAATGTCATCAAGTTAATCAAAAGTCAGCCAAACTGAACAATGCTGACATCTAATCCAGGATTATAACTGGACATTGTTGTTTTAATCCAGTTTTTAACTGAGGGTGCGGCGTTTCTGTTCGCCCTCTCATCTGTGATGAGTCACTGTAACTCATCTTAGTCTCATCTAATGTCAAACTTTTACAACACTGCAGTGTTTTTGGACCTATAATACCGTCATAAAACATTGGGGTGATGACAACCTTCTTCACTTCCAGCTTGACTGAACGTCTTCATAGAAACACTCAAATCAAACAAGATTTTAAAAAAGTTAGAGGAAGGAGTTGTTGCAATGACTTGAACTAAACCATTCTTAGATAATGAGATTTCAGTTCTTTCAGAATGAGATGTTTTTGGGCGTCTTGTCACTTTAAATCAAAATAAGCTGCTGCTTAACTCAACGTTTGCACTCGAACGTGAAAATAGCTGCAGGCAGATACACAATTATACAATCGTACATTTTTGAAAAGCAGAAGTAGAGCCTCCTGCACAACCAACAAGAACCCAGCAAGTTGTTTCTGGTTGGTTAGTCAACAATAAAACTCATGCCTTTTCCAGCAGCCATTGTACAGCGAATACAGTGGTAAAACCACCTGACCAGGCTCAAGCTCTGCCTGCTACGTAACGGGCGCAGTTCTGCTGGGGTTGCTAGGTAACGGCACAGTGCCTGTAAAATGTGAGTTGATATTTTTGAAATGGCTCATTTTCCAGACACCAAAAACCATTAATCTATATTTGTCTGTTTTCAGAAGCAGCCAGAACCCAAGTTGAAACATACATGTGAAATTTGCATAACAAATGCCTGTTAAAACGAAACAGACTTTGAAGGTTCTGTTTGAATGAAGCAGAACTTTTGAGATCAATATTCAAGCTAAACTCTTATCTTTTCCAGCAGCCATTGTACACCACATACAGCCAATCAAACGGTTTTAAAGGGGATCTTGAGTATTTCCCCAAAAATCCACAGACAGCCACATTTAAAAAACAAGAGTTTGCTTACCAGGAGACTGAACCCAGCACACAGTGTGAAGACGACGCAGGGAGGTTTTGGACCAGAACTTGGTCAGTCATGGTGGAGATATAGGTACTGGTTGGAGGTAAGGGTGGGGAAGGAGGTGTGGGTGGAGTGTAACCTTGCAAAATGCTTCCTGAATTCACGTAGTGTTTAGGTGGGAGGTTGGTGTCCTGATGAAGGGGTGGAACATGCGGATCAGGTGGAGTCCTAGACTTTACAGAAGAGTCTGTGAGGCCCAAACCACAGAACTGGTTGTGGGTCAGAAAATCAGAATGGGGTGTGCCGCCGCCATCTTTTAACCGACAGGAAGTGGGTTGAATGAGTCGGTCAGACTCGAGGGGAGTAGAGCCTCGATTCTTAAAGTGACAGTACGTTGGTGGTTGAAACACCTCTGGACGGATGGACCAACAGGACCGTTCATATCCGAGATCTGCCAAAAGGGGAAAACACAACATGCATTAAAAATATAAAAACAGCAGAAGCCTTTATAACATGCAGAGTAATGTATAACTGTGTTTTTATACTATTCTAACAATTATTCTGATGATTAATCAATTAATCAGATAAAAAATTGGCACATTCTGTATGTGTTTCATTTAATCACTTAAGTTTATTTTATAAAACATACAGAAATAAACTATAAACTTTACAGAAATAAACAATAAATTTTAAATAAGAAAATAAACATTTTATTACCTAAAATTACTAAATTAATTAATTATTGTTTTCATTCAGCAATTAATAATTGAATAGAAAAAGGTGCTTAAAGGGAGACTTTTTCATCTGAGTAATGAACATTTACAAATTTACAATTTTTTTTTATCTTAAATGCAAAATGTATGTTTTATGCAGTTTTGGCTTAATTACTACTCTGAATGTGTTGTTCTTTTGTCAAATTAAGTTTATTTTGAGTTTTTATACTCCATTTCATTATTTGATTACTAAATTGGTTGATGAGTATTTAAATTAATCACACTAATCAATTTAATCGTTCCAGCCAGACTGTATTTCTGTTAAAAAATGCATTATTATCAAAACAAAAACTACTGTAATGCTAAATTGAATGCATCTCGATGCATTACAAGTGAAAACAGGTTTTAGTTGCATGGGAAACAACAAGGGAAGGAAATTTGGCTTCTGTCATTCAACTGGATCAGTACAAAAACACAAAACCTTACAAATCCTTTTTGGTTCAGATGTTTTAGTACATTTGAAATAAGTCCAAACTAATTTAAAAGTAACTTTTCTGCAAGATGTAGGAACTTATTTTAGTAAATAATTCCTTAATATTGTTATTGAAAAGAGTTACTTTTTTTAAATCAATATTAAGAAATTATTTACTTTGAGCAAGTTCCTATATCTTGCTTTAAATTTACTTAAAAGTTAGTTTTGCCTTATTTCAAGCATATTAGGATATCTGCACTAGAAATCGGAGCAAAAATTGCTTAAGATTTTGCGTTTACATGTGTGTTAAAACCACCTGGTATCTGCGGAGGAGAACAGGCCTCCGAGTCGGGAGGAGACTCAGGAAGCATGCTGGAAAATAAAACAAAAACAAGCGAGACTCAGTGATGTTCGATCCGTCCGACACGGAGCCGTCTCCGTCTGCAATCTTCACTTATCTGACAACCAACTGGGTCAGTGTCAAATTATGGATGTTACATAACAGAGTATGTGCTCAGATAGCACAAAACCAATTCTCATTGTACTGTAGCTACAACAGGCTGATTCTGACCAAGTAAAAACTAACAAACAACACAAGAACACAAGGATTTCTGGGTATTCTTGGTTACCAAATATTAATTAAATTATTTTGTAAACTGTAGTTTTATTTACAGTTAATCCTGTTAATCCTTTAAGTGTTTTATTGGTGCCTGAATGAGCATCGATCAGTTCTTTGAAAGATTAAATGATCTTTGTCGGAGACTCACAAGTTGCTGGGGTCCATGTCGTTGCTGAGGTATTGCTCCAGGATGCTGGTGTCGACAGCAACAGAGCTGTCCAACACACTGCTGACGTCCTGACCTGGAAAGGTGCACAACATGGCGGATCAAGACTCACGCAGAGTGAAAGGAAACTAATATACATAACGCTATGATCACAGTTGGTGATTACTGTCACATAATTAAGAGGTTTTTTTGTCATTCTTCTCAATAAAATCAATTAGGGATTCACTGATATGAACATTTGGGCCAATAATAATAAATGATATTACATATATTTTCATACTCCTTCAACATCACCGACATGCTGACAATCCTGCACTGGTTCACTATCACCAACCATGTTTCATCAATTGATTATTGGATCAGAAAAGGTCGACAGAAATAGTCAAATTTGAAGAAACATCCTCGATTTCACAGAGAAAGTGTTTTGTGGTTAAAGCACTAAAAGGGAGATGGAAACACAAAGCAGTGAACTGAAACATCACCTTTACAATGACCAGCACAAGCTTCCTGAAGATTTCATGAACCTTGTTAGCATAATTTTAAGAGCGTAAAGAGTAGGAAGACCTGATCTGGCTATGAGTTCACCAACAAGCATCAAGAGTCACCTGCTTATCTCTCAAACCTCTTCTAAACCACCTCTTTCTTTGGCACTTAATGGTGTGTTGCATCTTTGAGACCAACCCTACTGAAATGAAAGGTCATTGGCAGACTAAGTTCTGCTTCCACTATATTCAGTGCAGTTTGTTTAGTTACACCTCAAAAGCCTTAAAAACGTCACGAGAGCAACTAAATCATGACAAACTGGAGTTCTCCAAAGACAGTTCTGGCTCCCTCCAAGGTCCCGTCACACATGCCACAACTATAACAGTCTATTAGTATAACCTAAAAAAAAAACACTTACACAATTCACCTCAACTTAAAAATCTTTTTGAGTGCCTGAAAACTTTCTGAACAACAGCCTAAATTCTTCAAGCACATGTCAAACACTTCTATTCACAGATGTCAGAAACTCTTGATACAATGGAGATACTCCCCTTCTCCAAGAACAAAGATGTAAAACTCCAGTCCTCGGGATCAAGTGTCCTGCAACCTGTGAAAGTGTCTCAAATCGAAACCAACTGACCTAATTATGGGATTCAGGTGTGCTGATATAAAGGTACTGGTCCCCAACTAGAGTTTGACATCAGTGTCCTTGAATCTCACTTTAGACTGAAGAAGATGAAGAAACGCTTTCATTTCTTGAGATCTGCCTTCAAAAACCTTCAGTACAAATTGAGAACTTTCCGTCACTCTTCCTGGACAACTCCTCAAAGAAACACCTGCTTATCGAAATACCAGAACATCCTTCAAATAGCCCAGCACTTTCCTTGTTTGAACGTAAGAGGGTTCAAAGCATTTGTGATCTCTTGAGGCTGAACTTTTTAACTAAACTTCAAGAGGACCTGCTTGTCCATGAAAAACAAAAACACATCAGTCTGGAAAATCCTTCAAACTATGGAGCGCCTCTTGAACCAATGTTGGATTCTCGTGTTTAGGAATAACTGGGACGTTCTTTAAAACCTTGTTTTGCAGCTGACTGATATTTTCAGGTATGCTGTGAAGATTTGTGGAACGTCTCACCGCTGAAGAATTGTTGCAGTGCTTCGTTCTCTCCAAGAACCTGGAGCGGTGGCCCACTGGGTCCAGGCTCCATGCTGCCATGCATGGGGCGTTGCTGCGCTGGAACGCGGAGGAGTCAGGAGGATCTCCACCTGCAGCTGCTGCTGACCACCAGACTGAGAATATTACAATGCAGTAAGCAGGTAAATATTGGGGATTTTTGCTTTAGGAGTCCCTGTGTTATTATGATCCATCACAGTTAGATAATGATCCAAAGTTCAACGTTAAAAAATGTTGTTAAATGTAAAGAAGCTCATAAATGGTATACGTTCCATCCTTATCTTGGTTTACAACAATCACCCAATGACCTTTTTACTTATATACTACCTACAACACAGATTATTCATCTATATTGTAGATGAATAATGTTGTAGATGAAGAATGGTTTAATACCTTTGGCTAACAAGAATAACAAACATACATTCACTTCTCCAAAAGACTCGTCAACAGTGTTACTTTCCATCTAAATCAATCAAATGTCCAGAGAACTAAAGACTTTCTGATGTACTGATGTTACCAAGAACGAATTAAGCATCAACTCTTAAAAATAAACCCAAAACAGGCGATGGAGGCTGTTTGTAGACATTGCTGGTGAGGTAAAAATGAAAAGAATCTGGAGGTGTCCATCGTCAGGTTCCTATCATCATGGTTCCAGAGCTGAAAGCCAAGCCTGATTATTAGCGTTTTAAAACAATGATTGGTGAAGAGCAATTATAACAAAGACTAAATCAACTTTTTGTTTCCCCCCAATATCTTTTCTTCAACATAAACAGTTCGGTGCGATGCTCAAATTTGGCTCTGGCAAACAGAGTGTATCAAATTTCCCTTCCTGGAACCTTTTTGTCATGATCCATGAGTCTTTGTGTTTGGTTTGGTTTTGAGTTTGTTTCCTGTTGGTTTATTATAGCTGTCTAGGTTGAGGTAATTTCTCTGTGTTGTTATTGGGGTTTTCAATGCAGCAGTGGATAAAACGCTAAATTTAAGACCAAAATTAACATAATTTAACACAAGTTATGAAAAATCAGACTGTTTTAAAACTTTTTCAAACTTTAAACTTAAATTTTACACGTTTTATGACACAAGGGATAAGAAGCAGTTTAATAAATCAAGATTGCATGAAATAAAGATGTAAAGCAAAAAGGCCTAATGATGCAGACATGCTAAATGATTGTGATGCTAGCAAAGTTAGCTTGTTTGTTAGTAGTGGCCTTTTAACATGAGATTGTTATTACAGTAAGTCCTTTTTTAGATATCTGTTATATTCCTTAGGTCTCTAAATTGCTTTTCTCAGTTTTAAACAGAGAACAGATTGTTTCCCAAACAGACAAATAAATATCAACACCAGCAAATCCTGCTGAATCCTGTTAGTAATCTTAACTTCAAGGACTGTATGTATTTTTTATCACAATATTATTAATGGTAGACGATGCCCAGATGATTGTCTTTAAAATAGTTTTATTGTTTCCTTAATAAAGCTATTTTAATAAATTGGTCATAACACTAAGCATAGTTTTGGTTGTATCTCAGTGTCATAACCTTTCACTAAGCTCTAAAAATTACATATTTTACTAGCACATTTTCATTTCCAGCTCTGGACATCACATTCTTCTGTTCAAACGTAACCTCATAACCTACTCAACACACCCCTCTGTAAACTTCCAGTGCAGAGTTCAAATTGCCTATTTGTCAAGCTGAGTACTTCAACTTTTAATATATTTTAAACTTTTGAATCAACAACTTCCTTTACAATCTGCTAAAACTTTCCCATCGGCAGCAAACAGCTTGATCAGACTATGGAAAACATTAATGTGGTTCATAAAAGTTACATTAAAGGTTTGATGTGGTTTTATGAACCACAATTTTAAGCAAATTGTGGTTCATAAAACCACAATGTTGCTTAAACTGCAGATGGAGTTCAAAGACCATTGACCAACTCCTAAAATCTTATTTTAATGTGACTAGTTAATTTTCTCTGCAGTCTTCAAACTTCAAACCTATAAATATTTGTGATATTTACGGTTAACGACATAACTATTTGCTAAAACTAAAAGAATCACAGTGATCTTTGTTTCAGCTGTAATGGTGAAACCATAAGGCAGATAAAACCTTCTTGTTTAAACAGAAACCATCTCAACATGTTTGCTCAAACACACCTGGTTTGTGTCCAAAATGGCTGCCAGCCAGTCGGACAGCGGCAAAATTTATCCGACCTGCTCGTCTTCAGGTACCATCCATGTGTGAGGGCGAGTTCAGCTCCAGAATCAAAGTTTCTACCAGTCTACCCAATGTCAAAACTCTTCTTGTGAGGTTCTAGCCGGTAGAGTCACTTCTTTTAGCTATTTTTAAAAAAATTGGTTAGTGGTGCCTGTCTGTGGACCGCCTGTGTCTGTGTCTGGACTTTGAGCTTTGAACAGAAAAAGGTAAAAGGTGTTCCCTCATCTAACGCAGTCATAAAACAGCCAGTCACTTTCCTGTAACACTAATTTACCTCCATTATGCTGTACTTCAGCGCAAGTATATCACTTATTGTGCTTTTTTAGCTGAAAAGAAACATGAAAAACCTGCAAAAATTTTGTTTTCTCAAATTAATATTTGATATATTCAAGTTGAAAAATTTAGTAACAAAGTATTTAGCAAAATTGAATTCCACATTCATCAAAGGTGAGTTGACTACCCAAAAAATTTACTCAAGAGTAGAACTACTTCAACATATTTTTAGTCAAATAAAAGTAAAAAGTAGCCGCCCAAGAAATTATTCAAGTAAGACTAAAAAGGATTTGGTAAAAAGTATTCAGTAACTGATCAAATTATCAAAATTACATATTCAGATTTTACCAAAATATAAAGAACCAAAATGACAATTAAAGCTGCAAGCAGCCTCGAACGGCCCTCGCAGCCAAGCGCCGCTCCGGCCTATTGCCACCGCAGGGTAAGAGCAACTGCCGCCTCACGCCAGCCACCACAGAAGCTCTCACGCAGTTTTCAGCTCCTCCGCCCGCACCGCGGAAGATGTTGCTCAGTTTCCATCAACGCTGGCCACGTGCTAACACAGAAGTTGTTGCGCACTTTCCGCGCCCGTCCACCAGGCGGTACGCACTGATGCGTTCGGATGCGCTCCTTGACGATGCAAAAAATGTGGTGCAGATTCATTGGTTTAGCGAGGAAATATAGCTGGCGGATTAATGTAGGACGCGCAGTGGAGTCAAAATATATTTCAATGCTGTTGTTCTCTTTAGAGGTCAACAAAGGTCATACGTATCCAATTTGGCGTCAGTCGGATGATCCACGTGTCATTTACAGCCGATCATATGCACATGACGAAGTATTACAGTTCGTCATTTTTCATCATTTTCAGCTGTGTTTCTAAAGAACTCTATTTCATTGTTGGAGTAATACTTACTCAGAGTGGCGAATTACTGAAATGGTTTGTAAGAAGTAAGAAAACGCTACATTTACTGCATGATTTAATTCAACAAAAATTATCTGAGACATTTCTATCCTTTTAGAAATTTCATGGCAACGCTCTCACAAAGTTTTCACGCCCATCCGCCCGTGGATCTGTTTGTCATTGGTGGAGGAACACTGACACCTACTGGCGAAATACTGATATTGTTCTTCATTCTGTTTATCTGCTGTTTCATTTGTGGAGCAATACTGACCCCAAGTGGCGAATTACTGAAATGGTTTATAAACGCCAAAAATGGGATCAAAATCTGAACTTCAATCTAAAATGGCTCACTTCCTCTAGGGTTTAGACCATGGCTCCAAGAGACTTTTTTGTAAGTCCTGACAAGGTACACACGTGTACAAAGTTTCGTAATTGTAGGTTAAAGCATGGCTTGGGGCTGATCATTTAAAATTTTCTAGGGGGCGCTATAGATAAATTAGGCCACACCCTACAATATTGTGATGGATTCCTGTCGGGGAGTGGATGAAGATCCATCCTTGTGAGTTTGGAGCAGCTGTGCCCAAAAATGTGGAATTGAGAGCCAAACGTATGGCGATGGCGTTACAGGTCACTTCGCCACGCCGCCACGCCCAGCTGCTCCATCGAAGCTGGTCGGGGTTGGAATCCTCAACACACCAACATGTCTTCTGTGTCTGGGCACAGTTTCATGTTGATGAGGTCAAAGGGGTCAGATAGCGACCGTTCAGAGTAAAACATGACACTTCCTTTTCTCAGGGGGCGTGGCCTAAGTGATGTCATCATTCGACCATAGGGTATTGTAGGACACCCGATGATGATCAATCACAGAAACTTTGGTGCCTCTGTGAGTTTCTGTGTAGGAGATATAGCAGTTGATTTTTTATGGGGAGTAGGTGAACTTTGACCCCTGCTAACCCCCCTTCAGCATTCTCAAAAACTCACCGTTTTGATAACTTTAGATGGGACATGCCTTATGAGCAAACTGACCGAGTTTGAAGCCGATCAATCGAAATCCCTAGGAGGAGTTCGATCAAATAGGAAGGCTGTAAACGGCAAAAATGGGGTCAAAATCTGAACTTCAATCTAAAATGGCCGTCTTCCTGTGGGGTTTCGACCATGGCTCCAAGAGACTTTTTTGTAAGTCCTGACAAGGTACACACGTGTACAACGTTTCGTAATTGTAGGTTAAAGCATGGCTTGGGGCTGATCATTTAAATTTTTCTAGGGGGCGCTATAGAGAAATTAGGCCACGCCCCACAAATATTGTGATGGATTCCTGTCGGGGAGGTGATGTCGATCCATCCTTGTGAGTTTGCAGCAGCTGGGCCCGAAAATGTGGAATTGAGAGCCAAACGTATGGCGATGGCGTTAGAGGTCACTTCGCCACGCCGCCACGCCCACCTGCTCCATCGAATGTGGTCGGGGTTGGAATCCTCAATACACCAACATGTTTTCTGTGTCTGGGCACAGTTTCATGTTGATGAGGTCAAAGGGTCAGATAGCGACCGACCACAGTAAAACATTACACTTCCTGTTCTCAGGGGCGTGGCCTAAGTGATGTCATCACTTGACCATAGGATATTGTAGGAGACCCGATGATGATCAATCACAGTAACTTTGGTGCCTCTGTGAGTTTCTGTGTAGGAGATATAGCAGTTTATTTTTTTATGGCGAGTAGGTGAACTTTGACCCCTGCTTACCCCCCTTCAGCATACTCAAAAACTCACAGTTTTGATAACTTTAGATGGGACATGCCTTATGAACAGACTGACCGAGTTTGAAGCCGATCAATGGAAATCCCTAGGAGGAGTTCGATCAAATACGAAGGCTGTAAATGGCAAAAATGGGTGAAAATTTGACCTTCAATCCAAAATGGCTGACTTCCTGTGATACTTGCACTATGACATTAATTGTAAATTTTGAGCATCTTGGGGAGCTCTACAAGTGTACCAAATTTCATGTCTCTACGATGAAGTAAGTGAATAGCAAAGGGTCCTTTGAAAATTTCTAGGTGGCGCTATTGAGCCATTTCTTGTGGAATTTTTGCGACGACTTTAAAATACGTAAATTTGAAACAGGCTTAAGGCCTCCGCCAAGTTTGGTGAGTTTTTGAATATGATAAAGCCCCCAAAAAGCCAATTCATTTGGAGGGAGAATCGTAATAATAATTAAAGCTGCAAGCAGCCTCGAACGGCCCTCGCAGCCAAGCGCCGCTCCGGCCTATTGTCCACCGCGGGGTACGAGCAACCGCCGCCTCACGCCAGCCACCACAGAAGCTCTCACGCAGTTTTCAGCTCCTCCGCCCGCACCGCAGAAGCTGTTGCTCAGTTTCCATCAACGCTGGCCACGTGCTAAGACAGAAGTTGTTGCGCAGTTTCCGCGCCCGTCCACCAGGCGGTACGCACTGATGCGTTCGGAGTCGCTCCTTGACGATGCAAAAAATGTGGT
The DNA here is from genome assembly GCF_027474105.1 of Poeciliopsis prolifica. Taxonomy (NCBI): domain Eukaryota; kingdom Metazoa; phylum Chordata; class Actinopteri; order Cyprinodontiformes; family Poeciliidae; genus Poeciliopsis; species Poeciliopsis prolifica. The sequence goes on along the minus strand of NW_026562456.1, from coordinate 529,409 downwards.
GCAGATTCATTGGTTTAGCGAGGAAATATAGCTGGCGGATTAATGTAGGACGCGCAGTGGAGTCTAAATATATTTCAATGCTGTTGTTCTTTTTAGAGGTCAACAAAGGTCATACGTATCCAATTTGGCGTCAGTCGGATGATCCACGTGTAATTTACAGCCGATCGTATGCACATGGCGAAGTACTACAGTTCGTCATTTTTCATCATTTTCAGCTGTGTTTCTAAAGCACTCTATTTCATTGTTGGAGTAATACTTACTCAGAGTGGCGAATTACTGAAATGGTTTGGAAGAAGTAAGAAAACGCTACATTTACTGCATGATTTAATTCCACAAAAATTATCTGAGACATTTCTATCCTTTTAGAAATTTCATGGCAACGCTCTCACAAAGTTTTCGCGCCCATCCGCCCGTGGATCTGTTTGTCATTGGTGGAGGAACACTGACACCTACTGGCGAAATACTGATATTGTTCTTCATCCTGTTTATCTGCTGTTTCATTTGTGGAGCAATACTGACCCCAAGTGGCAAATTACTGAAATGGTTTATAAACACCAAAAATGGGATCAAAATCTGAACTTCAATCTAAAATGGCCGACTTCCTCTGGGGTTTAGACCATGGCTCCAAGAGACTTTTTTGTAAGTCCTGACATGGTACACATGTGTACAAAGTTTCGTAATTGTAGGTTAAAGCATGGCTTGGGGCTGATCATTTAAAATATTCTAGGGGGCGCTATAGAGAAATTAGGCCACACCCTACAAATATTGTGATGGATTCCTGTCGAGAGTGGATGAAGATCCATCCTTGTGAGTTTGGAGCAGCTGTGCCCAAAAATGTGGAATTGAGAGCCAAACGTATGGCGATGGCGTTACAGGTCACTTCGCCACGCCGCCACGCCCAGCTGCTCCATCGAAGCTGGTCGGGGTTGGAATCCTCAACACACCAACATGTCTTCTGTGTCTGGGCACAGTTTCATGTTGATGAGGTCAAAGGTGTCAGATAGCGACCATTCAAAGTAAAACATGACACTTCCTTTTCTCAGGGGCGTGGCCTAAGTGATGCCATCATTCGACCATAGGGTATTGTAGGACACCCGATGATGATCAATCACAGAAACTTTGGTGCCTCTTGAGTTTCTGTGTAGGAGATATAGCAGTTTATTTTTTTACGGCGAGTAGGTGAACTTTGACCCCTGCTAACCCCCCTTCAGCATTCTCAAAAACTCACCGTTTTGATAACTTTAGATGGGACATGCCTTATGAACAGACTGACCGAGTTTGAAGCCGATCAATCGAAATCCCTAGGAGGAGTTCGATCAAATACAAAGGCTTTAAACGGCAAAAATGGGGTCAAAATCTGAACTTCAATCTAAAATGGCCGACTTCCTGTGGGGTTTAGACCATGGCTCCAAGAGACTTTTTTGTAAGTCCTGACATGATACACATGTGTACAAAGTTTTGTATTTGTAGGTTAAAGCATGGCTTGGGCTGATCATTTAAAGTTTTCTAGGGGGCGCTATAGAGAAATTAGGCCACGCCCACCAAATATTGTGATGGATTCCTGTCGGGGAGTAGATGAGGATCCATCCTTGTGAGTTTGGAGCAGCTGGACCCGAAAATGTGGAATTGAGAGCCAAACGTATGGCGATGGCGTTAGAGGTCACTTCGCCACGCCGCCACGCCCACCTGCTCCATCGAATCTGGTCGGGGTTGGAATCCTCAATACACCAATATGTCTTCTGTGTCTGGGCACAGTTTCATGTTGATGAGGTCAAAGGGGTCAGATAGCGACCGTCCACAGTAAAACATTACACTTCCTGTTCTCATGGGCGTGGCCTACGTGATGTCATCCTTCGACCATAGGGTATTGTAGGACACCCGATGATGATCAATCACAGAAACTTTGGTGCCTCTGTGAGTTTCTGTGTAGGAGATATAGCAGTTTATTTTTTATGGCGAGTAGGTGAACTTTGACCCCTGCTAATCCCCCTTCAGCATACTCAAAAACTCACCGTTTTGATAACTTTAGATGGGACATGCCTTATGAACAGACTGACCGAGTTTGAAGCCGATCAATCAAAATCCCTAGGAGGAGTTCGATCAAATACCAAGGCTGTAAATGGCAAAAATGGGCTCAAAATTGGACCTTCAATCCAAAATGGCCGACTTCCTGTGATACTTGCACTATGACATTAATTGTAAATTTTGAGCATCTTGGGAAGCTCTACAAGTGTACCAAATTTCATGTCTCTACAATGAAGTAAGTGAATAGCAAAGGGTCCTTTGAAAATTTCTAGGTGGCGCTATTGAGCCATTTCTTATGGGATTTTTGCATTGACCTTAAAATACAAAATTTTGAAACTCCCTTTACGCGTCCGCCAAGTTTGGTGAGTTTTTGAATATGATAAAGCCCTCAAAAAGCCAATTCATTTGGGTGGAAGAATAATAATAATAATAATAATAATAAGAAACAGTACAGAAACAATAGGCCTTCGCAGCGCTTAGCTGCTCGGGCCTAATTAAAGCTGCAAGCAGCCTCGAACGGCCCTCGCAGCCAAGCGCCGCTCCGGCCTATTGCCACCGCGGGGTACTAGCAACCGTCGCCTCACGTCAGCCACCGCGCTCCTTGACGATGCAAAAAATGTGTTGCAGATTCATTGGTTTAGCGAGGAAATATAGCTGGCGGATTAATGTAGGACGCGCAGTGGAGTCAAAATATATTTCAATGCTGTTGTTCTTTTTAGAGGTCAACAAAGGTCATACATATCCAATTTGGCGTCAGTCGGATGATCCACGTGTCATTTACAGCCGATCGTATGCACATGGCGAAGTACTACAGTTCGTCATTTTTCATCATTTTCAGCTGTGTTTCTAAAGCACTCTATTTCATTGTTGGAGTAATACTTACTCAGAGTGGCGAATTACTGAAATGGTTTGGAAGAAGTAAGAAAACGCTACATTTACTGCATGATTTAATTCCACAAAAATTATCTGAGACATTTCTATCCTTTTAGAAATTTCATTGCAACGCTCTCACAAAGTTTTCGCGCCCATCCGCCCGTGGATCTGTTTGTCATTGGTGGAGGAACACTGACACCTACTGGCGAAATACTGATATTGTTCTTCATCCTGTTTATCTGCTGTTTCATTTGTGGAGCAATACTGACCCCAAGTGGCAAATTACTGAAATGGTTTATAAACGCCAAAAATGGGATCAAAATCTGAACTTCAATCTAAAATGGCCGACTTCCTCTGGGGTTTAGACCATGGCTCCAAGAGACTTTTTTGTAAGTCCTGACATGGTACACATGTGTACAAAGTTTCGTAATTGTAGGTTAAAGCATGGCTTGGGGCTTATCATTTAAAATTTTCTAGGGGGCGCTATAGAGAAATTAGGCCACACCCTACAAATATTGTGATGGATTCCTGTCGGGGAGTGGATGAAGATCCATCCTTGTGTTTGGAGAAGCTGCGCCCAAAAATGTGGAATTGAGAGCCAAACGTATGGCGATGGCGTTACAGGTCACTTCGCCACGCCGCCACGCCCAGCTCCTCCATCGAAGCTGGTCGGGGTTGGAATCCTCAACACACCAACATGTCTTCTGTGTCTGGGCACAGTTTCATGTTGATGAGGTCAAAGGTGTCAGATAGCGACCATTCAAAGTAAAACATGACACTTCCTTTTCTCAGGGGGCGTGGCCTAAGTGATGTCATCATTCGACCATAGGGTATTGTAGGACACCGATGATCAATCACAGAAACTTTGGTGCCTCTGTGAGTTTCTGTGTAGGAGATATAGCAGTTTATTTTTTTACGGCGAGTAGGTGAACTTTGACCCCTGCTAACCCCCCTTCAGCATTCTCAAAAACTCACCGTTTTGATAACTTTAGATGGGACATGCCTTATGAGCAGACTGACCGAGTTTGAAGCCGATCAATCGAAATCCCTAGGAGGAGTTCGATCAAATACAGAGGCTTTAAACGGCAAAAATGGAGTCAAAATCTGAACTTCAATCTAAAATGGCCGACTTCCTGTGGGTTTAGACCATGGCTCCAAGAGACTTTTTTGTAAGTCCTGACATGGTACACACGTGTACAAAGTTTCGTAATTGTAGGTTAAAGCATGGCTTGGGGCTGATCATTTAAAATTTTCTAGGGGCGCTATAGATAAATTAGGCCACACCCTACAAATATTGTGATGTATTCCTGTCGGGGAGTGGATGATAATCCATCCTTGTGAGTTTGGAGCAGCTGTGGCCAAAAATGTGGAATTGAGAGCCAAACGTATGGCGATGGCGTTACAGGTCACTTCGCCACGCCGCCACGCCCAGCTGCTCAATCGAAGCTGGTCGGGGTTGGAATCGTCAACACACCAACATGTCTTCTGTGTCTGGGCACAGTTTCATGTTGATGAGGTCAAAGGGGTCAGATAGCGACCGTCCACAGTAAAACATTACACTTCCTGTTGTCATGGGGCGTGGCCTACGTGATGTCATCCTTCGACCATAGGGTATTGTGTAGACCCGATGATGATCAATCACAGAAACTTTGGTGCCTCTGTGAGTTTCTGTGTAGGAGATATAGCAGTTTATTTTTTTATGGCGAGTAGGTGAACTTTGACCCCTGCTAACCCCCCTTCAGCATACTCAAAAACTCACCGTTTTGATAACTTTAGATGGGACATGCCTTATGAACAGACTGACTGAGTTTGAAGCCGATCAATCGAAATCCCTAGGAGGAGTTCGATCAAATACGGAGGCTGTAAACGGCAAAAATGGCCTCAAAATTGGACCTTCAATCCAAAATGGCTGACTTCCTGTGATACTTGCACTATGACATTAATTGTAAATTTTGAGCATCTTGGGGAGCTCTACAAGTGTACCAAATTTCATGTCTCTAGGATAAATTAAGTGAATAGCAAAGGGTCCTTTGAAAATTTGTAGGTGCGCTATTGAGCCATTTTTTATGGGATTTTTGCAAAGACCTTAAAATACAAAATTTTGAAACTCCCTTTACGCGTCCGCCAAGTTTGGTGAGTTTTTGAAAATGATAAAGCCCCCAAAAAGGCCCCTCTTTAGGGGGGCAGAATAATAATAATTAAAGCTGCAAGCAGCCTCGAACGGCCCTCGCAGCCAAGCGCCGCTCCGGCCTATTGCCACCGCGGGGTACGAGCAACCGCCGCCTCACGCCAGCCACCACAGAAGCTCTCACGCAGTTTTCAGCTCCTCCGCCCGCACCGCGGAAGCTGTTGCTCAGATTCCATCAACGCTGGCCACGTGCTAACACAGAAGTTGTTGCGCAGTTTCCGCGCCCGTCCACCAGGCGGTACGCACTGATGCGTTCGGATGCGCTCCTTGACGATGCAAAAAATGTGGTGCAGATTCATTGGTTTAGCGAGGAAATATAGCTGGCGGATTAATGTAGGACGCGCAGTGGAGTCAAAATATATTTCAATGCTGTTGTTCTCTTTAGAGGTCAACAAAGGTCATACGTATCCAATTTGGCGTCAGTCGGATGATCCACGTGTCATTTACAGCCGATCATATGCACATGACGAAGTATTACAGTTCGTCATTTTTCATCATTTTCAGCTGTGTTTCTAAAGAACTCTATTTCATTGTTGGAGTAATACTTACTCAGAGTGGCGAATTACGAAAAATGGTTTGTAAGAAATAAGAAAACGCTACATTTACTGCATGATTTAATTCAACAAAAATTATCTGAGACATTTCTATCCTTTTAGAAATTTCATGGCAACGCTCTCACAAAGTTTTCACGCCCATCCGCCCGTGGATCTGTTTGTCATTGGTGGAGGAACACTTACACCTACTGGCGAAATACTGATATTGTTCTTCATTCTGTTTATCTGCTGTTTCATTTGTGGAGCAATACTGACCCCAAGTGGCGAATTACTGAAATGGTTTATAAACGCCAAAAATGGGATCAAAATCTGAACTTCAATCTAAAATGGCTCACTTCCTCTGGGGTTTAGACCATGGCTCCAAGAGACTTTTTTGTAAGTCCTGACAAGGTACACACGTGTACAAAGTTTCGTAATTGTAGGTTAAAGCATGGCTTGGGGCTGATCATTTAAAATTTTCTAGGGGGCGCTATAGATAAATTAGGCCACACCCTACAAATATTGTGATGGATTCCTGTCGGGGAGTGGATGAAGATCCATCCTTGTGAGTTTGGAGCAGCTGTGCCCAAAAATGTGGAATTGAGAGCCAAACGTATGGCGATGGCGTTACAGGTCACTTCGCCACGCCGCCACGCCCAGCTGCTCCATCGAAGCTGGTCGGGGTTGGAATCCTCAATACACCAACATGTCTTCTGTGTCTGGGCACAGTTTCATGTTGATGAGGTCAAAGGGGTCAGATAGCGACCGTTCAGAGTAAAACATGACACTTCCTTTTCTCAGGGGGCGTGGCCTAAGTGATGTCATCATTCGACCATAGGGTATTGTAGGACACCCGATGATGATCAATCACAGAAACTTTGGTGCCTCTGTGAGTTTCTGTGTAGGAGATATAGCAGTTGATTTTTTATGGGGAGTAGGTGAACTTTGACCCCTGCTAACCCCCCTTCAGCATTCTCAAAAACTCACCGTTTTGATAACTTTAGATGGGACATGCCTTATGAGCAGACTGACCGAGTTTGAAGCCGATCAATCGAAATCCCTAGGAGGAGTTCGATCAAATAGGAAGGCTGTAAACGGCAAAAATGGGGTCAAAATCTGAACTTCAATCTAAAATGGCCGTCTTCCTGTGGGGTTTCGACCATGGCTCCAAGAGACTTTTTTGTAAGTCCTGACAAGGTACACACGTGTACAACGTTTCGTAATTGTAGGTTAAAGCATGGCTTGGGGCTGATCATTTAAATTTTTCTAGGGGGCGCTATAGAGAAATTAGGCCACGCCCCACAAATATTGTGATGGATTCCTGTCGGGGAGGTGATGTCGATCCATCCTTGTGAGTTTGCAGCAGCTGGGCCCGAAAATGTGGAATTGAGAGCCAAACGTATGGCGATGGCGTTAGAGGTCACTTCGCCACGCCGCCACGCCCACCTGCTCCATCGAATGTGGTCGGGGTTGGAATCCTCAATACACCAACATGTTTTCTGTGTCTGGGCACAGTTTCATGTTGATGAGGTCAAAGGGGTCAGATAGCGACCGTCCACAGTAAAACATTACACTTCCTGTTCTCAGGGGGCGTGGCCTAAGTGATGTCATCACTTGACCATAGGATATTGTAGGAGACCCGATGATGATCAATCACAGTAACTTTGGTGCCTCTGTGAGTTTCTGTGTAGGAGATATAGCAGTTTATTTTTTTATGGCGAGTAGGTGAACTTTGACCCCTGCTTACCCCCCTTCAGCATACTCAAAAACTCACAGTTTTGATAACTTTAGATGGGACATGCCTTATGAACAGACTGACCGAGTTTGAAGCCGATCAATGGAAATCCCTAGGAGGAGTTCGATCAAATACGAAGGCTGTAAACGGCAAAAATGGGGTGAAAATTTGACCTTCAATCCAAAATGGCTGACTTCCTGTGATACTTGCACTATGACATTAATTGTAAATTTTGAGCATCTTGGGGATCTCTACAAGTGTACCAAATTTCATGTCTCTACGATGAAGTAAGTGAATAGCAAAGGGTCCTTTGAAAATTTCAAGGTGGCGCTATTGAGCCATTTCTTTTGCAATTGTTGCGTCGACTTTAAAATACGTAAATTTGAAACAGGCTTAAGGCCTCCGCCAAGTTTGGTGAGTTTTTGAATATGATAAAGCCCCCAAAAAGCCAATTCATTTGGAGGGAGAATAATAATAAGAAACAGTAGGAAAACAATAGGCCTTCGCAGCGCTTAGCTGCTCGGGCCTAATAAGAAACAGTAGGAAAACAATAGGCCTTCGCAGCGCTTAGCTGCTCGGGCCTAATTAAAGCTGCAAGCAGCCTCGAACGGCCCTCGCAGCCAAGCGCCGCTCCGGCCTATTGCCACCGCGGGGTACGAGCAACCGCCGCCTCACGCCAGCCACCACAGAAGCTCTCACGCAGTTTTCAGCGCCTCCGCCCGCACCGCGGAAGCTGTTGCTTAGTTTAAACTTCTCCAACTCCAGGTCCAACAGAGCCTTCTTGCTCAAAAGCGTGGTTCGGATTTGCAACTCCAAAATCCAAGCAAAATGTTGAGCGTAGTCCAGTTCTGTGGCTCCAAAAAGAAGGCAAAATGTTCAGGAAAACTTCGCAGCTCCAGCTGTCGCCGGCTGACTGTTATTACGTAGCGTCGATCTGTTTTCTCATTGATGGAGTACCACTGCCTCCTGCTGGGGCAATACTGGTATTGCACTAGCAGTACCAGTATATCGCCACAAAGTGCCAGTGGTACTCCATCAACACTGACCCCAGTGTGTTCTTACTTCGCTGTGTCATAAGTTTTGCTGAATGACTTTGTTTGTATTATTTCTAGCAAAAATGAATGAATGTTTGTACTTTAACCCATCAAATAAACTTATATATATATAAAAGTTATAATAATGTATATTTAAATAATTAATAACAACATAACCTATGGGCTGCTGTTTTCTAGGGGGCGCTATAGAGAAATTAGGCCACGCCCACCAAATATTGTGATGGATTCCTGTCGGGGAGTTGATGGGAATCCATCCTTGTGAGTTTGGAGCAGCTGGGCCCAAAAATGTGGAATTGAGAGCCAAACGTATGGCGATGGCGTTACAGGTCACTTCGCCACGCCGCCACGCCCACCTGCTCCATGGAATCTGTTCGGGGTTGGAATCCTCAATACACCAACATGTCTTCGGTGTCTGGTCACAGTTTCATGTTGATGAGGTCAAAAGGGTCAGATAGCGACCGTTCACAGTAAAACATGACACTTCCTGTTCTCAGGGGGCGTGGCCTAAGTGATGTCATCACTCGACCATAGGATGTTGTAGGACACCCGATGATGATCAATCACTGAAACTTTGGTGCCTTTGTGAGTTTCTGTGTAGGAGATATAGCAGTTTATATTTATGGGGAGTAGGTGAACTTTGACCCCTGCCAACCCCCCTTCAGCATACTCAAAAACTCACCGTTTTGATAACTTTAGATGAGACATGCCTTATGAACAGACTGACCGAGTTTGAAGCCGATCAATCGAAATCCCTGGGAGGAGTTCGATCAAATACGAAGGCTGCAAACTGCAAAAATGGGTAAAAATCCGAACTTCAATCCAAAATGGCCGACTTCCTGTGGGGTTTAGACCATGGCTCCAAGAGACTTTTTTGTAAGTCCTGACAAGGTACACACGTGTACAAAGTTTGGTAATTGTAGGTTAAAGCATGGCTTGGGGCTGATCATTTAAAGTTTTCTAGGGGGCGCTATAGAGAAATTAGGCCACGCCCACCAAATATTGTGATGGATTCCTGTCCGGGAGTAGATGACTGTCCATCCTTGTGAATTTGGAGCAGCTGCGCCCGAAAATGTGGAATTGAGAGCCAAACGTATGGCGATGGCGTTACAGGTCACTTCGCCACGCCGCCACACCCACCTGCTGCATTGAAGCTGGTCGGGGTTGGAATCCTCAATACACCAACATGTCTTCTGTGTCTGGGCACAGATTCATGTTGATGAGGTCAAAGGGGTCAGATAGCGACATTTGACAGTAAAACATGACACTTCCTGTTCTCAGGGGGCGTGGCCTACGTGATGTCATCATTCGACCATAGGGTATTGTAGGAGACCCGATGATGATCAATCACTGAAACTTTGGTGCCTCTGTGAGTTTCTGTGTAGGATATATAGCAGTTATTTTTTTACGGCGAGTAGCTGAACTTTGACCCCTGCTAACCCCCCTTCAGCATACTCAAATCTCACCGTTTTGATAACTTTAGATGGGACATGCCTTATGAGCAGACTGACCGAGTTTCAAGCCGATCAATGGAAATCCCTAGGAGGAGTTCGATCAAATAGGAAGGTTGTAAACGGCAAAAATGGGGTCAAAATCTGAACTTCAATCCAAAATGGCCGACTTCCTGTGGGGTTTAGACCATGGCTCCAAGAGACTTTCTTTTAAGTCCTGACATGATACACATGTGTACAAAGTTTCGTAATTGTAGGTAAAGCATGGCTTGGGGCTGATCATTTAAAATTTTGTAGGGGGCGCTATAGAAAAATTAGGCCACGCCCACCAAATATTGTGATGGATTCCTGTAGGGGATTAGATGAGGGACCATCCTTGTGAGTTTGGAGCAGCTGGGCCTGAAAATGTGGAATTGAGAGCCAAACGTATGGCGATGGCGTTACAGGTCACTTCTCCACGCAGCCACGCCCACCTGCTCCATCAAAGCTGGTCGGGGTTGGAATCCTCAACACACCAACATGTTCTCTGTGTCTGGGCACAGTTTCATGTTGATGAGGTCAAAGGGATCAGATAGCGACCATTCTCAGTAAAACATGACACTTCCTGTTCTCAGGGGGCGTGGTCTAAGTGATGTCATCATTCGACCATAGGGTATTGTAGGGCAGCCAATGATGATTAATCACAGTAACTCTGGTTCCTCTGTGAGTTTCTGTGTAGGAGATATAGCAGTTTATGTTTTTATGGCGAGTAGGTGAACTTTGACCCCTGCTAACCCCCCTTCAGCATACTCAAAAACTCACAGTTTGATAACTTTCAATGGGACATGCCTTATGAACAGACTGACCGAGTTTGAAGCCGATCAATCGAAATCCCTAGGAGGAGTTCGATCAAATACGGAGGCTGTAAACGGCAAAAATGGCCTCAAAATTGGACCTTCAATCCAAAATGGCCGACTTCCTGTGATACTTGCACTATGACATTAATTGTAAATTTTGAGCGTCCTGGGGAGCTCTACAAGTGTACCAAATTTCATGTCTCTAGGATAAAGTAAGTGAATAGCAAAGGGTCCTTTGAAAATTTCTAGGTGGCGCTATTGAGCCATTTCTTGTGGGATTTTTGTGGTGACCTTAAAAATCAAAATTTTTAAACAGGCTTAAGGCCTCCGCCAAGTTTGGTGAGTTTTCCAATATGATAAGGCCCCCAAAAAGCCCCCAAAGAGGTGGGAAGAAAAATAATAATAATAATAATAATAATTAAAGCTGCAAGCAGCCTCGAACGGCCCTCGCAGCCAAGCGCCGCTCCGGCCTATTGCCACCGCGGGGTACTAGCAACCGTCGCCTCACGCCAGCCACCACAGAAGCTCTCACGCAGTTTTCAACGCCTCCGCCTACACCGCGGTAGCTGTTGCTGAGTTTCCATCAACGCTTCACACGTTCCAACACAGAAGTTGTTGCGCAGTTTCCGCGCCCGTCCACCAGGCGGTACGCATCGATGCGTTCGGCGGCGCTCCTTGACGATGCTGAAAAATGTGGTGCAGAGTCATTGGTTCAGCGAGGAAATATAGCTGGCGGATTAATGTAGGGGCGCAGTGGAGTCAAAATACATTTCAATACTGTTTTGCTCTTTAGAGGTCAACAAAGTTCATACATATTCAATTTGGCACCAGTCGAATGATCCGCGTGTCATTTACAGCCGATCGTATGCACATGGCGAAGTACTGCAGTTCGTCATTGTTCATCATCTTCAGCTGTGTTTCTAAAGCACTCTATTTCATTGTTGGAGTAATACTTACTCAGAGTGGGGAATTACTGAAATGGTTTGTAAGAAGTAAGAAAATGCTACATTTACTGCATGATTTAATTCAACAGAAATTATCTGAGACATTTCTATCCTTTTAGAAATTTCACGGCAACGCTCACAAAGTTTTCATGCCCATCCGCCCGTGGATCTGTCATTGGTGGAGGAACACTGACACAAACTGGCGAAATACTGATATTGTTCTTCATCCTGTTTATCTGCTGTTTCATTTGTGGAGCAATACTGACCCCAAGTGGCGAATTACTGAAATAGTTTATAAACGCCAAAAATGGGATCAAAATCTGAACTTCAATCTAAAATGGCCAACTTCCTCTGGGGTTTAGACCATGGCTCCAAGAGACTTTTTTGTAAGTCCTGACATGGTACACACGTGTACAAAGTTTCGTAATTGTAGGCTAAAGCATGGCTTGGGGCTGATCATTTAAAATTTTCTAGGGGGCGCTATAGAGAAATTAGGCCACACCCTACAAATATTGTGATGGATTCCTGTCGGTGAGTGGATGAAGATCCATCCTTGTGAGTTTGGAGCAGCTGCGCCCAAAAATGTGGAATTGAGAGCCAAACGTATGGCGATGGCGTTACAGGTCACTTCGCCACGCCGCCACGCCCAGCTGCTCCATCGAAGCTGGTCGGGGTTGGAATCCTCAACACACCAACATGTCTTCTGTGTCTGGGCACAGTTTCATGTTGATGAGGTCAAAGGGGTCAGATAGCGACCTTTCAGAGTAAAACATGACACTTCCTTTTCTCAGGGGGCGTGGCCTAAGTGATGTCATCATTCGACCATAGGGTATTGTAGGACACCCGATGATGATCAATCACAGTAACTTTGGTGCCTCTGTGAGTTTCTGTGTAGGAAATATAGCAGTTTATGTTTTATGGCGTGTAGGTGAACTTTGACCCCTGCTAACCCCCCTTCAGCATTCTCAAAACTCACCGTTTTGATAACTTTAGATGGGACATGCCTTATGAACAGACTGACCGAGTTTCAAGCCGATCAATCGAAATCCCTAGGAGGAGTTCGATCAAATACGAAGGCTGTAAATGGCAAAAATGGGGTCAAAATTTGAACTTCAATCTAAAATGGCCGACTTCCTGTGGGGTTTAGACCATGGCTCCAAGAGACTTTTTGTAAGTCCTGACATGGTACACATGTGTACAACGTTTCGTAATTGTAGGTTAAAGCATGGCTTGGGGCTGATCATTTAAAGTTTTCTAGGGGGCGCTATAGAGAAATTAGGCCACGCCCACCAAATATTGTGATGGATTCCTGTCGGGGAGTGGATGAGGATCCATCCTTGTGAGTTTGGAGCAGTTGGGCCCGAAAATGTGGAATTGAGAGCCAAACGTATGGCGATGGCGTTAGAGGTCACTTCGCCACGCCGCCACGCCCACCTGCTCCATTGAAGCTGGTTGGGCTTGGAATCCTCAATACACCAACATGTCTTCTGTGTCTGGGCACAGTTTCATGTTGATGAGGTCAAAGGGGTCAGATAGCGACCGTCCACAGTAAAACATGACACTTCCTGTTCTCATGGGGCGTGGCCTAAGTGATGTCATCATTCGACCATAGGGTATTGTAGGAGACCCGATAATGATCAATCACAGAAACTTTGGTGCCTCTGTGAGTTTCTGTGTAGGAGATATAGCAGTTTAATTTTTTATGGCGAGTAGGTGAACTTTGACCCCTGCTAACCCCCCTTCAGCATACTCCAAAACTCACCGTTTTGATAACTTTAGATGGGACATGCCTTATGAACAGACTGACCGAGTTTGAAGCCGATCAATCGAAATCCCTAGGAGGAGTTCGATCAAATACGAAGGCTGCAAACGGCAAAAATGGCCTCAAAATTGGACCTTCAATCCAAAATGGCTGACTTCCTGTGATACCTGCACTATGACATTAATTGTAAATTTTGAGCGTCTTGGGGAGCTCTACAAGTGTACCAAATTTCATGTCTCTACGATGAAGTAAGTGAATAGCAAAGGGTCCTTTGAAAATTTCTAGGTGGCGCTATTCAGCCATTTCTTTTGCAATTTTTGCGTCGACTTTAAAATACGTAAATTTGAAACAGGCTTAAGGCCTCCGCCAAGTTTGGTGAGTTTTTGAATATGATAAAGCCCCCAAAAAGCCAATTCATTTGGAGGGAGAATAATAATAATAATAATAATTAAAGCTGCAAGCAGCCTCGAACGGCCCTCGCAGCCAAGCGCCGCTCCGGCCTATTGCCACTGCTGGGTACGAGCAACCACCGCCTCAGGCCAGCCACCACAGAAGCTCTCACGTAGTTTCAGCGCCTCCCCCGCACCGCGGAAGCTGTTGCTCAGTTTCCATCAACGCTGCGCACGTGCTAAGACAGAAGTTGTTACGCAGTTTCCGCGCCCGTCCACCAGGCGGTACGCATCTATGCGTTCGGCGGCTATCCTTCAAGATGCAAAAAAATGTGGTATAGATTCATTGGTTTAGCGAGGAAATATAGCTGGCGGATTAATGTAGAGGCGCAGTGGAGTCAAAATACATTTCAATGCTGTTTTGCTGTTTAGAGGTCAACAAAGGTCATACGTATCCAATTTGGCGCCAGTCCGATGATCCACGTGTCATTTAGAGCCGATCATATGCACATGGCGAAGAACTGCATTTCGTCATTTGTACACCCCAATGCGGTTCGGTCAGCAGCCAGCATTCATAGAGTTCATCATGTTATCGTTTTTAGTCAGTATTCACATGATGAAACCCATATAAATTATAGAATAACAGTAAAACATACAGCAGAAAAAACATGTGACTGCCTCTTAAAAGTGGGCGGGGCTACAGTGACCTCACTTGATGACCATTTCCATGGTCATCAAGTGACCATGGAAATGTGTTCAGGGCTGTTCTCTAGAAAGACAGAGGAAGTGTGATGATGCAGCTGTGATCTTGCATTTGGAAGTCATTTAATGTTGATGTTTCATGGTAAATAGTGAAAGTTTTACACTAAGCCACACCCACATGCTTGATGTGAACTACAACTGAGATGTAAATGCAGTGCAACTTTAACGTTATCGTGAAATGAGCCAGGAAAATGGTGAAGGTTAAGATGTATCAGTTTAATAAACCGCACTGTTCAGTAATAAACCAAGGGCAATGCACAATAACAGAGCACAGTTAACTTTCAGCACTTTAGAACAATAGCACAGGCTGAATCCCATCCATTAATTAGGTATTAATCACAGGAAGTGCTGCAACTAAATATTACAACCCCATTGGATAGGTAAAAAGATACTTAGCATTTTCTCAGAGCTCTTTCAAACGACATTTTAAACATCTTCTATACATAATAACAACTCTCAATGTATGAAACTGGATGTATCACACACACTATTCAGTTTATTGAATTAGTAAAGCGCTTCGTTAGCATTAAAAACGTTGCAGGCCTCAGGCATTGGCTTAGCATCCTCCTCAGAATAACTGTTCCAAAGATGACGGCTTCCAGAACCAGCAGGAAGGAATAAATTACTCACCGCACCGCGAGTTACGACTGTTTAAACGAACAGCAATGGGCTCTTTGCACCTGCCGCGCTGACGTCACAACTGTATACCCGAATGCGGCTCTTTTTTCCACTTTCAGAAACTATAACTGCTATAAAAGACAAAGTCCTACTTAAGACACAAATAAAACAATACTATGTACTTTGTTTAAGTTTTTATGGATTTCCAAGCGATCCTCAATTAAGACAGCTTGTAAATATTCTTGCTACAAGTTAAAGCTACCACTTGAAGCTAACGCCGTACACACCGCTCTAAACACTGTCTTAATGAGCCATTCACAACAAGCATGCAAAAGTAATAAAACGAAATAACACAGAAATCTTAAGCAACACGGCCATATTTTTCTAAAAGTAATAACTCTGAATCTGAACAGTCAGCTGAACTAGAACTCCGATACCAGAGTAAGCTCTGTGCTCGTTTTTTCTTCGTCATACTTCAAGCAAAAACTCTGAACTGTAATCTGCCCCCCCCCCCCCCCCTGCCCGCTGCTTTATTGTCGTTAACAATAAACACACGTAATATGCTTGAAAATAAGGCACAAACAGTGTCCGTTAGAATGGCTGAGAAATCTTTAGATAATTAAATAGCAGATTTTTACTAGAAAGCTAGCAGGCTTGCTAGCAGTTTAAAGAAAATAAAACTCACCTTCATATCTGTGAATGTATAAAGAGGCGAACATCTTAAAACCTTTCTTTGCCTTACTTGTTGGGGTTTCGGATCGATGTACATTATTAATTTACCTTGGAAAAACATTTCAGCCGTTATTCCCGAACGTGTAAGCTGAGGTGCAAAGAGCCCATTAAACTTCTCCAACTCCGGTCCAACAGAGCCTTCTTGCCAAAGCGTGGTTCGTATTTGCAACTCCAAAATCCAAGCAAAATGTTGAGCGTAGTCCAGTTTCTGGCTCCAAAAAGCAAACAAAATGTTCAGGAAAACTTTGCAGCTCCAGCTGTCGCCGGCTGACTGTTATTACGTAGCGTCGATCTGTTTTCTCATTGATGGAGTACCACTGCCTCCTGCTGTCGCAATACTGGTATTGCACTAGCAGTACCAGTATTTCTCCACAAGGTGCCAGTGGTACTCCATCAACACTGACCCCAGTGTGTTCTTACTTCGCTGTGTCATAAGTTTTGCTGAATGACTTTGTTTGTATTATTTCTAGCAAAAATGAATGAATGTTTGTACTTTAACCCACAAAATAAACATATATATATATATAAAAAGTTATAATAATGTATATTTAAATAATTAATAACAACATAACCTATGGGCTGCTGTTTTCTAGGGGGCGCTATAGAGAAATTAGGCCACGCCCTACAAATATTGTGATGGATTCCAGTCGGGGAGTGGATAAATATTCATCCTTGTGAGTTTGCAGCAGCTGAGCCCGAAAATGTGGTATTGAGAGCCAAACGTATGGCGATGGCGTTACAGGTAACTTCGCCACGCCGCCATGCCCACCTGCTCTATCGTAGCTGGTCGGGGTTGGAATCCTCAATACACCAACATGTCTTCGGTGTCTGGGCACAGTTTCATGTTGATGAGGTCAAAGGGGTCGGATAGCGAACGTTCACAGTAAAACATTACACTTCCTGTTCTCAGGGGGCGTGGCCTAAGTGATGTCATCATTCGACCATAGGGTAATGTAGGAGACCCGATGATGATCAATCACAGAAACTTTGGTGCCTCTGTGAGTTTCTGTGTAGGAGATATAGCAGTTTATTTTTTTATGGCGAGTAGGTGAACTTTGACCCCTGCTAACCCCCCTTCAGCATACTCAAAAACTCACCGTTTAGATAACTTTAGATGAGACATGCCTTATGAACAGACTGACCGAGTTTGAAGCCGATCAATCGAAATCCCTAGGAGGAGATAGATCAAATATGAAGGCTGTAAACTGCAAAAATGGGGTCAAAAACCGAACTTGAATCCAAAATGGCCGACTTCCTGTGGGGTTTAGACCATGGCTCCAAGAGACTTTTTTGTACGTCCTGACAAGGTACACATGTGTACAAAGTTTCGTATTTGTAGGTTAAAGCATGGCTTGGGGCTGATCATTTAAAGTTTCTAGGGGGCGCTATAGAGAAATTAGGCTACGCCCACCAAATATTGTGATGGATTCCTGTTGGGGAGTGGATGAGGGTCCATCCTTATGAGTTTGCAGCAGCTGGGCCCGAAAATGTGGAATTGAGAGCCAAACGTATGGCGATGGCGTTACAGGTGACTTCGCCACGCCACCACGCCCACCTGCTCCATCGAAGCTGGTCGGGGTTAGAATCCTCAATACACCAACATGTTTTCTGTGTCTGGGCACAGTTTCATGTTGATGAGGTCAAAGGGGTCAGATAGCGACAGTTCACAGTAAAACATTACACTTCCTGTTCTCAGGGGGCGTGGCCTAAGTGATGTCATCATTCGACCATAGGGTATTGTAGAAGACCCGATGATGATCAATCACAGAAACTTTGATGCTTCTGTGAGTTTCAGTGTAAGAGATATAGCAGTTTATTTTTTATGGCGAGTAGGTGAACTTTGACCCCTGCTAACCCCCCTTCAGCATACTCAAAAACTCACCGTTTAGATAACTTTAGATGGGACATGCCTTATGAACAGACTGACCGAGTTTGAAGTCGATCAATCAAAATCCCTAGGAGGAGATAGATCAAATACAAAGGCTGTAAACGGCAAAAATCGGCAAAAATGGGTCAAAATGGGAACTTCAATCAAAAATGGCTGACTTCCTGTGATACTTGCACTATGACATTAATTGTAAATTTTGAGCGTCTTGGGGAGTTCTACAAGTGTACCAAATTTCATGTGTCTACGATAAAGTAAGTGAATAGCAGAGGGTAAAAGGGTGTTTTTCCAATTTCTAGGTGGCGCCGTAGAGCCATTTCTGTTGCAATTTTTGCTACGACTTTAAAATACGTAAATTTTAAACAGGCTTAAGGCCTCCGCCAAGTTTGGTGAGTTTTTGAATATGATAAAGCCCCCAAAAAGCCAATTCATTTGGGTGGAAGAATAATAATAATAATAATAAACAATAGGAAAACAATAGGCCTTCGCAGCGCTTAGCTGCTCGGGCCTAATAATAAGAAACAATAGGAAAACAATAGGCCTTCGCAGCGCTTAGCTGCTCGGGCCTAATAATAAACAGTACAGATACAATAGGCCTTCGCAGCGCTTAGCTGCTCGGGCCTAATAATAAGAAACAGTACAGAAACAATAGGCCTTCGCAGCGCTTAGCTGCTCGGGCCTAATAACTTGTGTATGTAATAAAAAATAACAAAATCAAATAAAAGAAAGCGTTTTCTAAATAAATTTTCGCTCAAAACTAATAAAACTTTAAAGAAAACTGTTGGTATGTGTGTGTGTGGAAAATTTGTAATTAAAGTATGTTCGTTTTGTAAAAAATCCAGAAATTTTACTTAAGTAAGAGCAGCGATACTTCAAGTAAAAGTAAAAAGCACGGCGTAGTAAAAATCTGTCTAAAGTTTCTCAAAAAAAATCATTCAAATTTTACTTAACTGAATTAATTTTATTCCGACAGAAGTGTCCAAAAGTCCAATAAATTCAGGAAATCATAAAATGTCAGGATATGAACTCAATAGAGTAGGGTTTAGTGAAACACACACCCCCAAATTGTGCAGCATGACTCATAAAAAACAAATTTCAGTCTAAAAATTAGACATCCTGGAATCCAACAGTGCTGTCTAAAGAAAAAACTCCCACATCTCTCACTCAAATCAATGCATTCAATCATCGACACATGATGAAGACGATTTGCTGAAGTTCAAATAAATTAACAGGAAGGGAAAATTTTTTTTTACATAAATGTACATTTTTATAACTATAGATGGACTGATTTAATGGGTTTTAGTGAAAGGAGAAAAAACAATCTTTAATTTGGCTTAATGAAAAAACGTTTGGGGGAAAGTCATTTAAATTGAGCGCTACTGTATTTCCACGTTTGCCCAGTAGATGGCGATGTAGCATCATCTTTAATTTTTGGTTCTTTCAATCCAAAACAGGTGACCCATCTGGAAAAAATGAGTAAAAAATAAAAAAGAACAATTGAAATAAATAATTCACGTCAATTTACCCAATTCTATGAATAATTATAGGTATGAAATAAACCCCAAAAAACAGTTTATACTACAGATAAATCTAAACTCCATTTTGGTTCATTTGCGTTGCAATGACTACACGTCATCAGCAGCTATGTGAGTCAGATTCTGTGGTTTGTTGTGAATAATTGTGCGATTGTTTTAGAAATAACCCAGAATGACTCACATCAGTTGAGTTTGAACAACTGGAACATAAAATTAGCAGCTTAACACTAAAAATCCACCCAAACTGTCAAACAGATGTAAGAAAAAAAAAACTGAGGCTGTTGGTGGAGAGAGAACCAAAGCAGACGTGAATAATCCAAGAGTGATAAAACATTTAATTAAAGACAAACAATAAGTAGAAATTGAGCTCAATTCAAACATACTTTATTTCATCAAATGTTGTTGATCTCCAATAGCAGTCAGTCTTGCAACGGCTCTTGAGGTCTCTGATTGAAGACTGTTGCTGTTTGCTGCCAACAGTTTAATTTAACATATCCTGAATTCACCATCAGTTGTTGGCAAGCACTGCTAATCCAGCTCATTAGCTTCCTCTTTAAATCTGTCAGGTAGAAAGTTTAGTCAGTCAGGCAGAAAGATGCTGGAGTAGGGGATACAACCCTTGCCCAGCAATTTTCTTTCTGCTGACAAAAATCCATGAAGCCTCTCTTTCTACTCATCTGGCAGAACTGGAAATAGTAAGTCCAGGGGTGTCACATCGACCTCTTGATCAAATTGATCAAGATCCTTAAAAGAACATTTAATATTTGGTAAGTTTCCAAACATTAAACTTCTCAGTGTTAAAAAAATCCACTTTTAAGTTTTATTTAGTGATTCATCCACATCAGTCAGTGAGTGTGACTGACAAGCTGCTGTGACTCATTCTAGCCAGATAAACGTTTATGTTAAGTCAGTTATTTATTCAGTCGTGGAGTCACTGTTCCACATCGGTACATCCCGAAATATGTGTAAAAACTCAAAAAGGTAGAGGATGACTGAGCCAATTTTATACTTCACCAGGGCCGATGATAAAGATTTAGTCATCAGTTGTTCTAAAAATGGCCGATAGCACCTTCAAAGAGGAGGAAACGTCAAGACTGCGATTATCGTGTTACAAGTGATTTACTGTAGAACATCAACCAGCAACTCCCAGGCCTTCAGACGCGTCACCAGAGTCATTAGAGGAAATGTTTGGTCAGCAGTATGTCCACACCTGTATTCGGTCTCAATGGTAACCATCTGTTTGAAGGGCTGATGAGTAATTGTAGTTTCCATGTTTTGTTTGACAATACCAGCATCCAGTCGGGTTTGGACAGCATAGCATTGAAGCATCATTAAAAATTTATATATTTAATCTCTTCTAATAGTAAAACTCGTATTATATCAATTTAGTATAAAGAATTAGATATTTTTGGAACTCATTGTAAGGATAAGACGATATAAAAGTTTGGAATTATAGCAATATCTAGTATTAATATTTACCCAATTCTATGCTACATCGCCATCTACTGGGCAAGCTGTATTTACCAATATTATGAATATTTTCCTACCTTTTCATCACCATGAAATAGTGACCACCAGGCCGACATTGCATCTCTGCTTCAGGCCTTGCTCACACATCACCGGCTATCTGGGAAAACGAATATATTTATGTTTTATGTATGTAAACCTCAGTTTAACATCACTAAAAACTTTAGAAAACGCAGTATAATAACGTATTTTCTCTTAACAGAACATATTTCTGGTCATATTAATGCGTCAATAAAACGCTGTAGTATAACGTAGCTAACATGCTAACTCACCGAATCGCTTTTCTTCGACACAATGAGCGCTGAGTTACATTGAAGAGGTTATTTTCCCCCTTAATACAGATATTTTAACTTTTTATTTTGAACATTACACCAATTTGTTCATAATATGTCTCTCACATAGAAGCCTGCAGCACCCGGACAACATATTTTTGCCATTTGCTGTGAACTCTGACGTTAATACGTCACACTACGGACGTATGAGGCATTCAGGGAGGCTCCGAATTTAGAGTGAAAAAGGATTTGGCGAAGTTAGTAAAGAAATCTACTTGCTTTACATAAAATGTAAACTTGTTTGCTAATGCTAATAGGGATAATGACAGACTCAGCTAAACATTTTGCAGCACTGCTGATTTATTTACGTCACAAACTGTAACGTCAAGCTAAACTTGACAAACTACACTCCAACAAACACTTGAAGTACTTTACAAAGATTTACAAGAAGAACATTTGGAGGGAAGAACCATTTTACGTTTCAGGAAACATTTAATTTGTTTACATTTTAAGTACTGATTACAGAAAAGTGCAGCAGCAAACTTTTAACACAGCACACATTCATAGTCATGCTTTTTGATTATTAATTTTTTCTATATTCATTTAATGGTTGCTGTGGTGACACATAAAAAGGGCGGGGCCTAGGCTTAAGCCCCGCCCTCTTATTTCAGCTGATTTGTTTTATTTTGAAAGCGTTAGATATTGAAAGTACAACACTGAAAACGTGTTTTTACCAGAAATCACCACTTCACATACAGAAGAACATATCAAGACAAATTCTTTTACCAAAGTTATTAAATGTTGTTACAATTAGACCAACTGTGGGGCAAATTTTGAGGAAGGCAGAAACCACAATCTAAAATAATTTCCATCTACTTGTGTATTTAAGTGTCTGTGTAATTAAAAAAATAAAATGGGACGATATCAAAGAAAAATCTGCCCATATAAGACTTTGGGTGAAATACACAGAAAAAGCTGATATATAAACTAAATGAACATGATAATGAAGGAGAACTGAGAGGAAATCCAATAAATACAAAGATAGGAATACTATAACTTGTTCAAACCCTGTAATTTATGCAATGTGTCAATAACAATATATCAAGTAGTCTTGCTGCAATCGGAAGGTCATTGTTTGATTCCCGGTCCCTCTGATCACATTTCTGTTATTCAACCATTACCTTGTGGTTACAAATAAATTGAGATTTTATGTGTTTTTTCTTGTTATAACTATTAATATTTGAGGCAGACTCATCTGAAGTGTTGCTGAATTTATCCATTTAAGTTTGTTTCAGATGAAATAACTTTATTTTCTAATTCCCACCTGAAAAATACAGCAAAAAGGTTATGAAAACATGATTGACCCAAAATAATAAAAATACCTTTGCTTTTCAAAATACCAGCAAATAAGTATGGAAATAATTTAACACTGGAAAAAATGCAGTTTGACAGTGAATTGATCCTTTTCATATATTTTAACAGCTCTACTGTTTGAATCTATATTTTAAAAATCCAGTTTTAATTACTTAGTCAAAATTAATTTTTAAATACCCAATCGTACGGAAAATTCACACAGCTGGATCATTTTAATACTACTTATCTAATCAAGGGAAAAGATTAAAACAAATCTTGTTTTGCAACATTTTATTCTTCAGTTAAATGAAAAGTGTGGAGAGTCTGAATTTCAGATAAAAAACCCCCCCAAAACCTTTTATTAAATATTAGCATTAAATTTACTCAAACAGCAAAAAATGTTTTTTATCATCCATTTTTGTCATTTGTCTTCAGACATGTCCTTAAATTGCCAGAACTATGGAGCACTTAACTGAAAATAAGTAATCATTTATTTTTGTTAAAGTTTAATATTTTATTTGATTATAGTTAAAGCAAAATTATGGTTATAAATCAAAGTTTCTATGTTAACCAAAGCAGGTTTCATTTCTTAAACTTCTCAGCCATTTTTTAAATATTAGTTTAAAATATACTGAAATACATAAAGTAGCTTTGATTTAAGACTCATCAGAGTTGATGTATTCAAAAGCAGATGACTGTAAAACGTCCATTAAATCACCACAAGAAGCAAAGATTAAAATTTTTCCTCTACAATATATATAACGTCAGACCATTTAAAAAAAGAAAATAAATAAATGAAGTAGAAAATGTTTCTCCTGCCCAAAGGTTTAGCAAGAGAGGTGAGAAAATCTGCAGGTATTTTAGGTCACATTTATGTGAAACAGTGTTCACAATCACCACTTCACATGACAAACATGAAAACGACGAGCGTTAAAAAAACAACTGTAATATACACACAACAAAAACCTTGAAAAAACAGAAATCTCACAGTCTACGTAAATGAAGATTGTCACAGTAGCGCCTATTTACAACACAAAAACAGATTATTTTTATACTCGTGACCTGAAAATGAGGCCAGAATGAGCTTAAAGACATAAACATTTCAGACTGAATGGACGGATGATTCTGCAGCTGGTTTTCTCCTCCGGGTTGACGAAACTCTCACGCGGGCTGCAGTTTTCACACTCGCTCGCAGAAACACGAGACGTTAGCACCAACATTTGGTGGCGCGTTGCTGCAAAACCATGTTTTAAAATGAAACCCTTCATGATGTCTGAAACAAACCGCCTGGTCAAAACAGAAAAAAATTGAAAAATGAGTTCAGGCTTCTCTTCTTCAGCTGCTACATTTGCTGGACTTTAGGTTTGATCTCACCTGACAACAGCTGGAAAAGCAGAGCAAAAATTTATGAAATCTGGTCCCCTAAAGTCATTTCTGGATGTGTTTTGGCCTCATTTACATGGGATTGCCACATAAAAACACCAAATAAATCAACAATAAAACCTAAAAAATGTATTTATATTCTCAGAAATCACGTCAATCAGCTACTTATGCTTCAAATTATCAGGATTTCCTGTATCGGGAGAAGAGTCACGCAAACCAGCTGTGTTAGTGATGACAGGGAATAAATGGGGGAAATACAATGCCGTATTAGAACCAGTGTAGAAAAAAAATTATTTATCCCAAAAAATTGGCATAAATATTGGCTTTTCAAAAAATTGAAAAGCCAATATTTGTGAGAAAAAAACCCTCAAATTTTTAGATTAATGTCAGAAAATTTCTGAGTTTAAAAAGTCAAAAATCTGTACAAAAAGTTTTTTGAGAAAAATTTTTTAAAAAAAATCTTGAAAAAAACTTTGTAGTTTTCTGAGTTTCAAATGTTGAAAATTTCTGAATTTTCAAATTCAGAAACTTTCCAAAATTTCTATATATTTTTTACTTTTGAAACTCAAAAAGAAAATCTCTGAGATTAACCAAGAAAATATTCTGCTTACATTTTTCAAGACAATTTCTGAAATTAAACTGAAAATTTCTTAATATTTTTGTGGAAATTTGCCCCATTTTTCCATCTCCGTCATAGAAATCTGTCTCACTGAAACATGCTGGATTTTCCACCAAAGGCTGAAGTTCCTTTACTTTCATGCCCTGAAACCTAAAGGATGATCTGTTCTGCTTTTTGCAACAGGTTCTTTCTATGGCCTATACAAATCATGTTCATTATATTTTATATTTAGATAATCAGATTTCAGCCGTTTTACGTCTTGTCACTTTAAGTCCAAATAAGCTGCTGCTGGCCACGCCCCCAACTCACTGTTTACACTCACTCGTAAAATAGCTGCAAACAGATGCACAACTATTCAAGCGTACATCTTTAAAAAGCAGAAGTGGAGCCTCCTGCACAACCAACAAAAATGCAGCAATTAGTTTCCGGATGGTAAGTGAACAACAAAACTCTTGTCTTTTCCAGCAGCCATTGTACAGCGCATACAGAGTAAAACCAGCTGACCTGGGTTGCTAGGTAACAGGTGGAATTCCACTAGTTGCTAGGTGATGGCATAGTGCAAGTATAATGTGATTTAATATATGGGAGGTTTTTGAAATGGCTCATTTTCCTCACATCAAAAACATGAACTTACTGTTATTTTAAGTGCTTTATCTGCTTTTAGAAGCAGTTCAAACCCAAATTGAAGTGTAAATGGGAATTTTGAACAACAGCTTCCTGTTAAAATGAGGCAGATTTTGAAGGTTCCGTTAGAACAGGACAGAGGGAAGAAGGAGAAGTGACCCCTTGTACTTTTCTGCAAATAGCCATGCTTATCAGGCCAAACCATATAGTGCGATACCATATCACTGGTCAATCTATCTGCCAAATTCCTATATTTTCTTTTGTGTTGTATTTATATTTTATTTATATTCTTATTCCTTGCTTATTTTTTGCTTAATTTAGGGTTTCGGCTACACATTTAGTGTGTACCTTTGTATTTAACTTGTATTTGTTGTATTCTTTTGTATTTTGGGCACTGGGTGCCACTTTTCTGGTAACTTCAATTTCCTGAGGGAGTCTTCCCCAGTAATCAATAAAGTACGAGTCTAAGTCTAAGAATGAAGCAGAACCTTTGGGATCAATCTTCAAGCTTTTGTCAGGTCAGACCAACAAACGCTACACGTGTGAGTTTCATGTCCGTTTAGCGACGTTGGGCGGCCGACAGCGACGGTTGCGTCTTGCTCCTCTGCTCCTCCTCTTTCTTCACACCTTCCACAACCACCAGCGCTTGAGTCGAGTCACATGACTGTTTCTCCGCGTCTTCGTCATACGTTGAATCCAGCGGCCGTCCTCCAGTCATGCCTCTTCTCTGTAACTTTGACGCCACTGTGCCCCTGCGGGCGCCAGCCGCCAGCGCCGCCAGCTCTCCCCTGGCGAGCGGATTGAAGAGGAGATAGAGAAGCGGGTTTACGCAAGCCGGAAGCGGCGTCACGAGCAGCAGGACTCCCTTCGCGGCCTCCGGCCCAGTGGCAGGGAGCCGCAGGAGGGAGGAGAAGGACAGGAAGGCGACGGGGAGGTAGAGCAGGCAGTCGGAGAAGAGCAACCAGGCGACGTGACGAGTCAACGCCGCGTCGTCGTCGGAGTTTGGCGGAGCTTTGCTGGCGCGGCAGTAGAGGCGAGTGTAGGCGAGCGTCATGACGAGGAAACAGAGCGAGTCAAAGAGCACCAGGGAGACCACGAAGGCCAGGGAAGAGGAAGATGAGGACGACGAAGGCAGCGGCAAACAGAAGGAGGAGCTGCTGTGACCGGCCATCAGCGGAGGCAGAGTGACGACGAAGCCGAGCAGGAAGCAGAGGAAGATCGACAAACGGATGAAGAGCGGCGACGAAGAACGACCTGCAGGAACAGAAGGTAAAACATGGATGAGTTTTAAAACATGAAATAAGATATCAAATAATTCAAACCTCACAATTCAATGCATTTGAAACGTCATGCTACATATCTTCAAATTTGTGTTTGATCTCTCTAAAGCATTAGTTCTGCTAATGCTAATGCTAATATTATGGTCAACCAAGTCCATACCCACCATGTTAAAAACTAAACATGTTACAACATAATATTTCTACAACTATTAATTAGGGCCATTGAACACAGAAAAAAGGAGTAAATTTCCACCAAAAACTCAAAGTTTTGGAAAAACCAGGGAGGTTTCCAAGCTCCAAAGCAACTCCAACGTTTTGCAATTAATCAATTAATCAAACATTTTCCAATTTTTTTTTACATTAATCTCAAAATGTGAATTTTTCTTGCAAATTTTTGACTTTTTAAATAGAAATTTCTAAGTTTTTTTTCCAAGGTTTTCCAATATTAATCTAAAAATGTAAAAAAATAATGTTTTCTCTACAATGGTTCTTATTGGTAGTTTTACAATAAATGTGTTATTTCACGCCTCCCTCATGGAATCAGATTTGAAGTTGTTGAGTTTTTCTAACTTTGTTTCTGATTTTGCCGAATTTATCACTTCTATTATTGGTCAGAAAACATGGAGGACATCAATATATCTTTCAAAATGTCTCCTGTTCTGCAGCAATGCATTCTGGGTGCAGAATAAACATTGGATAATAAAAACTTCATGCCAGGCGTCAAACCGTATTCAACTGTAAGTTGATAAAACCGCCATGTGAATTAGGATTGGTGACAGAATATTGGTTCTAAAGTTACATGGTGACAAAATGTTTGCTGATGTTTCTCTCACCGCTGCTCCTGTCGGTTTTGCTGCTCTGCGTTGCACCTGCAGCAGACAGACATCGCTCCAGAGCCGCGACGGTCAGCAGGAAGAGTGCGGTCTGAGACGCAAACACACACAGGAAGCCGCTGAGGCGACACAGGAAGCTGCTCTCCCACTTCACCCCGAACCTGCAACAGAACAGACATTAAAACCAAGGAGGAGGAAGTTAGTCAGATAATAACCGTGTTCAAACCTCCAGAAGCTGCCAAACGTCCAGGCGTCCACCGCCGCCAGCCAGCCGCTCCACACTCCCATCAGGCCGTTCACCAGAGCCAGCAGGCCAATCAGGAGCTTGGGGGGCGTGACGACGCTGGCTGGAGAGAAGAAGACCAACAGGACGACGAGACCGTTGCTGACCAATGAGATCGCAGCGATGAGCCAGACGCCGCCTCGGATCATCCAGCTGCCGAGAAGGCGGAGACACGGCTGGAACGGACCTGAGAGCGATCCAAAGATTAGCTCATTTACAGCTGCTGTAACAGTTTTTATATTTTAGTTTAAACTGATGGAGGATGATATTCCCCAACCAATCAGAGCCAGGAGGCAGGTCTTAGCGTTGTCAATCACCAATGGGCTCTGCTACATTGCAGTTAGCATAGCCTGTTGTCAATGCTAAGGCTAGTTAGCCTAGCTTCTGTTGACTGCAGTCAAAAAGATTTTCTGTAATGGTAATCTATTTCTCTGCCATTAGTACAGTTAGCAGCGAGTACATGTGGATGATTGACAGCGCTAAGCCCCTCCTCGTGGTTATGGTTGTATTTAGTGCATCTCTTTAGAAAACTATAGCAGCTCATCTGCATAATATTAAACTATAACCTGATGCTAAATATGTAAAAACATTTTTTATAGAAGTTACAGAGTCCAGCTTTAATCACAGTTTACACCAAATTATAAACTGACTTTCTTTGTGCAGTTTGTTATCAACTCACATTTCTGTTTTCCCAGCCAGCCTTGAACACATCACCTGCTCTCTCCCTGATGGGCTGACTGACTCCACTGCTAATAAAACTAGTGACTGTGGCTTTAGTTTGTTGTTGGACCCCAGGACTCTGGATTTAAGGCTCTAGGAGTTTGGATCAGTTTTCTGCCCTGCTGGCCCAAAATATAAACCTTTGTGGTTATATTTGCCTAACATTTCCTCATTTGGACACAAGTTGGACTCAATCTTCTCATCTCCGTCCTGCATCATAGAACCCCGGCTGGTAGACGAAAAATTATGAGTTTTATTTTTGCACAATTTCAGTTTTTGCAACATCTCTCTATTCAAAACTTCCAATTTAAGGTTCTTTAAAGTTCCCACTCATGACAAGGTCCGACTGGTCGTACAAAATCAGCCAATGGACAAATAGTATGCAAATCAAATGTATATAGTGTTTTTGTAACTTGAAACAAGTCGAAAAAAGTGAACATAAAGAGACATTTTGCTACCTGGAGCCGGGCTGCAGTGAACAGAGTGTTCAGGTTTGGGTTCGTCTTCAAACTCCATCAGAAAATCGTCCCAGTCCTGATCCACTGCACACAAACACACGGGAAGAAAACTGCTGTTTGGAAAATAAATAAATTACCTATTAAATGTGTTTACCTATTAAATGTGTTTTTGTGCTGGATAATTCTATTAAAATCACATTTCCAGAAAACAATCAAATGTTCGAGGGCCACTTTTATTGAGAGCCTTTGTACTCAAATATATTAAATGTGTCATATTTTCTTCAGGACGTATAAATTAAATTGATCTGTTTTGTTTTATTTTGATCTTTTTTTTTTTTTTTCCATTTCAGCTTCATAGTCACAGTTAGGAGGGCGAGTTAGGTCCACTGTAGTCAGAAAAATATATAATTTCAGGCAATAAATAAAAACAGAAAGACATTTCTAGAAAATATGGAAAGTTCTGAGTTTCAAAAGTCAAAAAATTTTGTTCAAAATTTGTCAAAAATTTTTTGGGACTTTTGAAACTCAAAACATTTTAGTATTTTCCTAGAAAGTTTCTGAGCTTAGGTTCAAAAAGCAAATTTGTAACTTTTGAAGCTCAGAAGTTTTGGGGATTTTTCTACAAAAAATTTGCAATTTATCTGATAAATTTTCCAGAAAAAAATGCGGAAAGTTTTGAGTTTCAAACGTTATAAATTTACAAATTTTTTTCCATCTACATCTGCCTTGATGCGGCGTCGTCCTCAGTTGTGTCTGTTTTGTTTCTTTATATTTTCACGTTTCTGTCTCCCCTCTGATGTTTTCTTTGTGTTCTTTGCATCAGGAAGTCTGAGGTGCATTTTGTGGCGTTTACCGTGACCGGAAAGGAAAGGAGCGTCTCTCGCTGTAGAGTCTGCCGCCTCTTCTCTTTCCCAGGATAATCCTCCTTCTCCTCTTGCCTCACAGGAGATGAAGGCGCAGCACTGGAAGGCGAAGGGAAGCTCCATCACCCTGAGGAAACACTTACAATTCTTAGTATTCATTCCTAGAAATTGCAGAGTAGGCAGAAAAAACAGACTCTAAGGACCCCACCTGACTCGTGGCAGGTCTTCTCGGGGTATTAACTCCATCAGCTGATCGTTTCCCACCAGCCGAATGTGAGTTAAACTCTGCAGACCAGTGAGAGGCAGAGAGGACAGCTGATTGGACGACAGGTCACTGCAGAAACAGAAAATGATCCAGTTGTTCACGCTAAAGTATTTACATAATCAGTAATCTGATTTTACTGCTTAATACTTTTAACAAGGGCAGTTAAACCTCCTGAAAGGGAATGAGGCAAAATCCTCTGATTTAAATGCATCATAGGGTTTGTAAAGAGTCTCTGGTGTTGCAGAAAAACTCACAGTTTGGAGAGAGACGTTAGAGCAAAGAATGAGTTTGGCTTCACAGATGACAACCGATTCCAGGATAAATCTCTACAAAAGAAAAGGAATAAAATATCAGCATCAATATCGCACAAAGCTAACTGAATGAGGATTTATGTTTGGAGAACAGTTCAAACTCTTTCAGCTTTCTCCTAGTTTCTTTAAAATGTGATTTAAAATGTTCTTAAGCAGGATCTCCATTCAGGCTGCATGGAGTGAGCAGCACAGCATCCACACGTCCTTCCTCTGTCCCAGGGTTGCATCATACAACTTCCCCCAGGTTGGGCTAACATCTCCATCTCTTGCATCACCAGCATCATTTTTGCCTCTCGTCCCTGATGGTATCCTGTACAGTTGACACGTTATCGTCAGAACTGTCTTCAATATATATTTACTCCATTATCTTCAGAGTCTGTTTCTCACATCTCCATCAGACCAGCCTTCATAATCAACCACTGCCCTCAGACAGAGCCTCCCTTCCTACAGTCCACTTCAGGAGTCCCTTGTGCGACTCCTGTAGACTTCCTCAAGTCTTCAAGGTGTCCGTCACTGTCTGAGTCTTCAGAGTGCTGGTCACTCCTTCAGTCCTCTTGAGCTGTGGCCAACCCCAAAGTTTTCAGAGCCCCAGTCGTTATGCAAGTTTTCTAAATGCTGGTCACTCTCTTGAGTCCTCAGAGCCCCAGACATCCTTCAAGTCTTCAAGGTGTTTGAGTCACTCCTTGAATTTTCAAAGTGCTGGTCGCTGCCCGGGTGACTGGCACCTAAACACTGCTGGAGTCGTCAGACTCAAGGCCACTCCTTCAGTTTTTCCTCTGTGACTCTCCTGAGTGTTGGTCACCTGTTTCTAGCCTTTAAAGCCTCGGTCTCTCCTTGCCTCTCATCAGCCCTTCCATCCCTGGTACGCCCAACCTGACTCAGTCTGCAACCACCACACCGTTTGTCCCTTTTTGGCAGAATGATCTGAGGATGACCCTCCAGCCTCTTCATCAGCTTGTTTTTGGTTTGTTTCATTCAGTACATTTAACATGTCATTTGAAATGTTTTACAGGCTGCAGAAATCTGCTTCATATTTCCTCCCCTCGGTTAACTGCTGATGTTTTATTGTCAGAGTATTTTGTCAATTTGAAATTTTTACATTCTATTATTTTTGTGCTTTTTTGCATTGCTTTTCCTGAGCTGGAATTCATTTAAGATGGACGGAGCAGCAGCAGTGGTGGTTCCTCTCCTCCCTCACTGACTTCATGACAGCTGCTCCAACGACAAGCGGACCACCTTGATCAGCGCTTCCATTTGGAAGTACTTAGAGAGGTCTAAGTTGGGTTCATGGGTCAGGATCTGAAGACTAATTAAATCTTCACAGTGTGTGTTCTTACAGTGAGCGAAGTGTCAT
Organism: Poeciliopsis prolifica; assembly: GCF_027474105.1. NCBI lineage: Eukaryota > Metazoa > Chordata > Actinopteri > Cyprinodontiformes > Poeciliidae > Poeciliopsis > Poeciliopsis prolifica. Next base: position 497,944 of record NW_026562456.1, on the reverse strand, counting down.
CAGGCCGGTGAAGGTGTTCTCTCTCAGCTCCTCGATCTCGTTATGGTGGAGATCACTGCAACACAAAGACCAGCCACACTGTTTCCATTGCATCACTTTAAATTTTCCTGGCTTCTGATTGGTCTTAAACAAACAACACTTCTGCTAATTGCTCCCATGATGCACAGCTGGATGTGTTTTACTGGTTGCTTAGGTAACCAGAGACTTGATAAATGTGCTTTACAGGCCCAGAGGTTGACAAAAGTCATTCCTTGCCCAGATAAGAGAGATAAAATCCTTCATTAAAAGAAAATGAAGATAAACCTCACATCTTCTGGATGCTTTCACAGCCAGTGAAGCTTGGAAGAGTCTGGATCTTGTTATACGAGAGGTCGCTGCAGACACAAACACAGTTTTTGCTTCAGCGGCCATCAGGGACGTCCAACGGTCCTTAAACGCAGCACCTTGCTGCACATTAAGGTGTTGTGTTGGGACTATAAAGGACTGGTTGGGAAGGAGATGATGAGAAGACTCACAGCAGCTGAAGGTTTGGAAGCTGCTCACACATCGAACTGGGAAGAGACGTGATACGAGCTCCAGTGATGGTCCTGAAAGCCCAAAAGGAAATGTGTTTGAGAGAGCAGGAGCTGCAGCTTCACAGTTCTGTTCCTGAATACTCTAAACCAGCATTTTAAACCTAAAAACACAATTTATAAATCAAACATGCTGCAGTTCAAGACCCCACCTGGACGACTTATTGACCAGCAGCTGTTCACACAAACTGGACTGCAGCTCTTCCAACTAAAAACGTGTTTTTATGATTTTTCATTGGACTTTGGCTGCTTTTTCACTTCATCTCAGTCCTATCCTCAACGAGTCATGTCAAAGTCTTGCAATCATGAAACTATTAACTTCAGAATTACGAAGCTCAGCATGTTGGAGTATCTCTGTTACTTTGCATCTGATTTTGTTCAGATTTTTTGGTTGAGGTGCTTTTTTGAACAATTATCTCCTCTTGTTTCAGAGGCTGTGCAGCTGGAAGGGTTTTTGTGTTTACCTTTTAGTTCGGACAGTTGTTATGAAGTGTAACAACCTGATTAGCGTCTGAAAAAGTCAAACAGAAGCTGAACTTTGACCCCAAATCCCAGAGGAGTTTACAGTGGGGCTTCATGGATGCAGAGCAGGACGGTTCAATCCAGGTTTTCCTTCCATTTTAAAAAGCAAACATCACACCCCCGACTCTAACATCTCCACTTTGTAACCAAACAGCCAGACGGATATTTAAAAAGGAGTGGCAAAAGCAACTGAGGTGGATTAGCAGAGTTTGCCAACAACTGATGCCATCATCTCTGCTGCCCAGATATTCAGCAACAGTTTTCAGTCAAAGGCTTCGACAGATTGGTTGAAACACTGACTGCTACCAGAAACCACAGAATCAACATCCAAAGCGATTCTTTACTTGGACGACACGAGTTATGACAAAATTAAGTTTTTCTTTGGGATAAAATAAGTACTTTTGAAAACACCAAATGTTGGTGACATCAAAATACAGTAAAAATTTAGATAACATTTTAAAAATCTTAATTTATGTTGGAGAATCAAATTGAAATTCAGGAACCGTGTTTTTTAACGAGTATTTTTACAAATACTTTTGTCTGAAAACACTAAGAAAACATTTTGAGTTTTTACCACTAATGATTTTCAGCCCACTCTGCTCTGCAGAAATGTTTTAATTCAGCCACATTTAAAGGTTTTCCGTAATGACTAATAAAATATATTTTCATTTTGTTCTATTTATTCGATTTATTCAAAACTTTTTACTTAATTAGAAAAATAAAAAGAAATCTGTGATTAGACAAAATGAGTTATAACAACATTCTGGGATCATTTAATGGAACCGGGTCAGACTGCAGGTCATTTTAACGGCAGACAGTGGAAAACATGGGATGGTTTGTTTGGTTGCAGTTTGCATTTCCACCTACTGGTTACAGCTGAACACATACCATCTTCAGAAATGAGTTTAGATGGAAAAATACAAGAAAATAAACTCTGCAAACGTGTTTATTATCACTTGGAAATTTGGCTTCGCAACGGGAGGACAAAAGGGCTTTTTAATTTCAGGCTGAGCTGCAGAAATAATAAAGCTCCAGTCTGCCAGATAGGATAATAACTGCAGTTTTTAATAACAACAGTTTGATTTGGGGTTAGCAAACAGATATGAAACATTCCTCTGTGAGGGTGTGTGCGCGTCTTACAGGCTCTCCAGACCCTTGGTTCCCGACAGATCTGGAAACTCTGCGAGTTCTGCTGCACCGTTCAGAGATCTGAGAGAAAACCAGGCAGAGTTCCAGCTGAGAGAAACGGATTTAAGTTCAGGAAACAGAAAATGTTCTGGCCGCTGTTCAGTTTGAGCGTTACATTCTTTGTGTAATTAGGACCTGATTTAATGAGACTCAAGCTAAATACTAAGTAAGCTGACCTTTACTTTTAATCTGTGAATGAAAGGAAAATGAAGTTTGATGGGATCCTCTGGCAGTGTAAAGAGAAATTCAACCTAGACTTTAAAAAAATATTGATGACTAGAAGAAGAAAACTGATCACAAAACTATTATCAACCTGGTTTCCAATTTTATGGCCAGTAGGGGGCAGAGTTGATTAGTAACAAATTACATTCATTCAATTACATTTACTGAAACTACTTTTAGAAAAAAATACTTTCATAAATATATTTACTACACTGTACTTTTACATGATTAATGTCATTATGAAATATTTCTATTCTTGAGTAAAATTTCTGGATTTGAATGAAAAACAAACCAAAAATTCACCAGACGCAGACCTGCAGCTTTTGTTAAAGTTTCATAAGTTTTTTATTTTCACATTTATTTATTGCAGTCACTGCGCTAATATTGAGCTAATCCAGCAGAATTTGGACAAACAGCTTAGATAATTTTCACATTTATTTATTGTTTCTGGAGGACAGATCAATGAACCGAGTCTCACCAGACTTTAAGCTGCTCCAGTCACACCTGAAAGGTTTAGCTCTTTGTTTTGGTCACTGATGAGGCTAACTACAGTTAGCAACACACTTGCACAATGACACTCCTCTGCAAATGCGTTCCCTGAAAATGTGGACTGCTATGCGTGACTTATTTGGTTTATTTTTAAAAGCAAATTCAATCTTGAAGTTTTGAACTGATTCGTGTAAGTGTGTGTTTTCCTCACAGCGTCCGAAGCTCTGGAAGGTTCTGGAAGGCCGAACGTCCCACAGACTGGATTGGATTGTCATAAAACAATCTGTCAAATGAAAATAAACAACTGTTACGTCTATTGTAGATGAAAAAAGGAGTAAATTTTTCCCAAAAATTCTGAAATGTTGAGATCAAGCTCAGACAAAAAATAGAATTCTGAATTCAAAAGTCGAATATTAGTCTAAAAAACGTCGTAGAAAAAAAAACAAGAAAAAATAACTTGAAATAAGCTGTTGGCATGTTGTCATTGACTGACTGCTTTTTGCTGAACTGTTCAGATAAAATTGAGGGATCGGACCTGAGATTAAATGCATATAATGAAATTTTAACCCAACACAAACAACCAAACTAAAAGCTGATCTCATAACTTAAAAACTGATCCTGGGATAAATGTTGGCAAAGAGTTTCAAAAGCCAAAATTTTGAATGAAAAAGCTCAGAAATGTTGAAAATATATCTCAGAATTTTTTTGGAAAAAAAAAAAAAGGAAAGTTCTGAGTTTTAAAAGTTGAATATGTGTGAGAGAAAAAAAAACCTCACAAATTTTGAGATTAATCCCCAAAAAAATTTTCGAGAAAAATCTCAGACATTTCTGGTAAATTTCAGACTTTCAAAACTCACATTTTCTGAGAATAATCTTAAAAATTATTTTTGACATTTTTTGGATCTCAGAAATGTAAAAGTTTTTTCTATAAAATTTCTGAGCTAAATCTAAAAATTCATGATGTTTTTGGCAGAAGATTACTAAATACGAAAACAGGGTTTTTAGTGCAATTTCTTAATAAATTCAGTCATAATAGAAAAATTAGGGAGGCCTCAATATGAATTTGGGCTGATATCAATATCCATTATCAATATAAACCTGTGACTAATAGGAATGTTAAGAGTTTTCTGGCTCGTTGGTACCTACAAGGAGATGAGAGACGGGTTCCCGGTGAAGGCGTGTTCTGGGATGGACTGGATGTTGTTGCTGTGAAAACCTCTGAAAACAGAGACAAGAGAAATCATATTCATTCTTTCTTTCCTGAATACAGTCATGATTTTTTTAGAAAATTGAACTTTTGCACACAGTGTTTTCTAGCCAGAATGTTCAGTCTTACAGCTCTTTGAGGTGGCTGAGTGAGCGGATGGCCGTAGGAAACTCAACCAGGCTGTTGTAGTTTAAATCCCTGAAAACAGATAAAAAATATTTATAAGACAATTATTTCTGCTGTTGGGACACTCGCTTAATTTTGTTTTCAAATGTTCTGGAAAGCATCTCAATGCTAACAAGCAGCAGCAACACAGAAGCTAACGTTAGCGTCACACAACCACATTATAAAGGCTGGAGGAGCATTTTGCACCAATCTGACGGTTTAATGACTTTAATAACAGATTAAAAACAATACATTTGTTGTTGAGCTCATATCTTTATTAAAAAATGTAGTGGCAAAAAATGTTTTTGACTTGAAAATGTTGCTTATTTGGTTGATACATGGTTTTCAAATAAAATGTGCTTTATTTTATTTAATACGATGGTATATTAAAGCCATTGTAGACAGCAAAAGTGGTGAATTTCGGCTCAAAAAAAATCTTGTTATTGTCTCCTTTAAAAACAAGGAGATTTCTGAGTTTGAAAAGCCAAAAGGTTGCTAGAAAAAAAATCAAACAGATTAAGCTCAGAATTTTCTAGAAAAAAAAACACTGAAATTTGAGTTTGAACAGTGAAAAACATTTTTTTTAAAAACCTCAGAAATTCAGACTAATTTTAAAAAATTCAAGAAAATACATGACAATTTCTGATTTTTGGAAAGTGAAAATTTTGAACTTTTGAAACTTGGTAATTTTCATGTTCTTTTCTGAAAATTTAAGAAATTAATCTCAATTTCAGATTTTTTCTAGCAGGTGTACTGCCTACAATGACCCCAACACCCTGCCGTAAGTCATAAATCCTGCAAACATTTTATGCCTTACTTTATCAACAAATGAAAGAAAAAAGGAATAATTTCAGCTACGTCTTTTTTTATAGCCTATTATTAACAGAACCAATAATGTTACATCTATAGTGAAAAACTCAGGATCTGGCAACACCTCAGATAATTTCCACCACCTGTTCTAAATTTAGACGGGTCATCTTTATGCAGTAAAAGCCCAAATCTTTTGGAGGCCATGTTTTCATGTTCTGAACATACCTGAGCAACAATAATATGACATTTCTGTCATCTTTGAGTGGGTTGGGAATTGTGTAACAACTCGGTGTTGGGTTCCTGGTACTCTGGCCTTGTAAATTTCTGTTAGACTATGTTTGTGTTCTGCTACAACAAGAGTCCGATTCTCCTGGGAGAGACAATAAAGGCCAATCTTATCTCATCTTATCATTATCTTGTTTTATTGTCTCTTTATTATCTACTACATGCTGGGCCTACCAAATCTCCAACAGTCGTAAGTTATTGACCTCTAAAACAACAAAAGGCTGAATTGTGAATTGAAACTTATTGTACCTTTATAATAGAGGTAAATTAGGACAGTATGTACCACGTCAAGCTATTAGAGAAAATCAGGAACAGTTTCTTCAACATTTCCCTTTGAGTCAACACTGAAAATTCAACATCTTGACTGATTTTATGAGAAACTTCTAGACAACATCAACTTGTAACCAATGTAGATTGGAAATAGTGTGTATGTGAATGATGGAGTGAAAACACAACCACTTAAAATGCCAGATTTCCATCGGAAATCCTTCAAAATATTCATAATAAAACGAGAATTTTACATATGTACAGGAACTGTCAGCTTTACACTTGAAATAAAAGACCTGGTGTTGAATGGAGTTAGCATGTCAAACCAAAAATGGAAAATATCTATTAAATTGATACCTATATAATCATTTCTGCCCTGCAGATTGTGTTTCTAGCTGAGATTGTCGGCTTTACCGAAGTCTAGAAAGAAACTTCATCTCTAAGGCTGCTTTCACACCTGATTGTCCCTTAGATTTAGTTCGAATTGGAATCAAAATGGCAACGTTTTCAGCTGCTGTGGTTCTCTTTCTCACTGCTCTGACGTAAGACAAACATTTTGAAAAACCTGTTCCCCTCCTAACCTGTGGGGGCGCTACATCAAGAACCACTAAAGGAAACGACATAAAGACACTGAGCACAACTTCAGATTTTTACGACTACACTTGTAGGCTGAAAAACAAAAGTAGTAAATTCAAATTGAAAAACTCAGAATTTTTTAGATTATTCTCAGAAATTTTCTAGAAAAATTCCAGAAATCCAAATTGCAAAACTTTGCGAGAAAAGAAAAAAACTCAACTTTACAAACTTCTGCCTTGGTTTGGTTGAAGTTTGAATGTGAATGGCAAGCAGACCAGAGACCGCTCCAGAAGCCACAAGTGGACTACAGTGCAGGGCATTCTGGGTAAACACAACCAGTAGAAACCCGTTAGCCTAGCGCTAGTGGGAGAAATTACTCGTGATCTTTGGACAAAAGAGAAATCTGACTCCGCTCCATTTGTTTCCATTTCGTGAAGAAGGAAGTTGCACTCAGTGTCTTCTGCAGAGGTTTTCAAGTCATTTCATTCAGTCATTCTTGGTGCAGCGCCCCCACAGGCGAGGAGGGGTACAGGTTTTTCATAGGGTTTGGTTGGTTTGACATCATGAAAGAGCTGGAAATGAAATAAAAGCTGAAATTTGGTCCAAAACCAACCCGAATCACTGGACTACCAGATCGGAAAACAGCCTAAATGTTGTGATAGAAACTTTGTTGTGCGAACAAAAGCTCTACTTAAATTATCATTATCTGTAAACTTCATCTTTACGTTGTTATAAGAGCTTCACCATCATGTTTTCCTGCAATGTGGGTTTTGCATTTATTCAGAAACTGAGACAAGAATCTTCATCTTCTTCTATCAGTGAAACATTAAAAATGAAAAAAGCCTTTTTGTGTTGTCTGTTAGTTAAGGTAAGAACAAACTCTGCATTGAGAAAAACAGATGACTGTTGCCTCAAATATGAAATGACCATCTTTACGATGCATTTGGGTGGAGATTTTAGGCTTGGAAAAAAGCTCATGTGAACGTTTTGTTTTTCCAGCTTCATGTTTTGCTTTAATCTTTTTTGTTTTGTCTTTTAACTTTATTAAAGAAACATTTAACTGTCCCTCCTTCCTCTTCTCTTTCATCACCAGTAGAGACTAGAGCATTCCTCGAGTCCACATGTGGCTTCAATTAGGTCCTCTCATCCATCTCTGGGATGCAGGTGGCTGCTCCACAGACACACACAGCTACTCACAAGCTCCCACATTGTGAAAATACCATTAAATTGAAATTGTTTCAATCTGGTTCTGAGCATGAGAGTCCATGTGTGTGTTCAGAGGATCACTGCTAACAACAATAGTTGAGCTGCGTTCTTTCCAGAGATCTTTTTATGGAGTTTGGAAGGTTGTGATTGTTGACGATTTAGAGATCCACAAACCGTTTGAAGGTTTTCATCACGTTTTATAGTGACCGGATAAATTTTAACGAAAACTGAATCAAGCGCAGGTGGAGCAGCAATGTGTTTATCGCCACTTGGTTTTATTTCCATTTTCATACCTTGGTGCTTATTTCAACAGGAAAGCGTCGCAGCGAATGGAAAAAATAAGCAATCACATTTTGTGAGGGTAATTTTTGCGATTTAGTGCGATAGATTTGGAGGAGAATTAAGATAATTTCAAAAATTAGTTCAGAAAACTGAATCTAACAAGAGGGAGCTGTTTGTAAAGTTAAAGTGAAAAATTAACAGCAATATTTTGGGTTGTTTGGCTTCTAATGTTTAAGTTTTATTTTCATTTCACTATGTTATTCTATGTTTTCTGCTTTATTAGCAGGCTATTTAGTTAGCTTCAAACTAAATATTTAGCTTAGAATTAACTAATTTTTTTGAAGCTAAATATCTAATTAGCATAATTTAATTAGCACCAACCTAAACATTTAGCTATCAGCTAAATATTTAGCCAATATTCAAATTCACGTGCTGATATAACAGGAAAAGAACTACCAAAATAAAAGTTTTATTTTGCAAACTTTTATCTAAACTCCTGCATGTTTGTAATTTTCTTTTCTCTCAAAATGTAGATTGTGAGCTAATAATTTAGGTTGTTAGCTGGTAAATTACACATTTGATTTGGCACCAAATACTTTTTTGTATATAAAATATTTAGCTTGCTCACAAAATATTTAATTTGGACCTAAATTTTGTGTTTGGCTAACTACATATTTAGCTTTGTAGCTAAATATTTGTCTTGGTCCTACAAATGTACATGGAATTAAATATTTAGTTTACTAACTAAAATATTTTTTGGAGCTAAATACTTTGTTCTTCAACTTTATATTTAGTTTGGAACTAAACATTTTGTAAATTAAATGTTTATCTTTCTAACTAAATTGATTTTTTTAAGGCAGCTGGCTGAACTATTTAGTGGAGTCATAAAAAAGGGACATGAATACAAATGCACTTTTCAGATGTATTATTTGTAGGAAAATGTGAAATATTGCATAATTTTCCTTCCATGTTACAATTATTCACAAGTTTCTGTATAATGAAATCCCAGTAAAACACACTGAATGTTGCGTCTGTCATGACTTTGATTTTAGTTCTTTGCTTTTTCCTTCTCGGATTCTTGAATAAATTAGTTTATTCTTGATTTGCTGCTTCCTGAGAGACGTCTGCGTTTGGTTTCTCCTCTCAGCTGAAATCAGCCTGAGCTGAACCAACACGGCTGCATTAATTAATCCCCGTTTCCGTTTGCTTGTCCCTGTTTGTGTTTGTAGTTTTGAGCGAGTATCAGAGCGCCCCACGGTTTATTATTGCTGATTGTCCAGGTATACAGCCTCCCGACTCGCACATAAACACATGCGGCCCGTGTGTGCATAATTAAGATTAGCATAGAGGCCGGGCCACACACAGTGCACATTTCTGCTCAAGTATTTCCAGAGCAGCGTTTAAACCTGAAAAATTCATGTACACACACACAGACACACACACACACACACACACACACACACACACACACACACACACACACACACACACACACACACACACACACACACACACACACACACACACACATTCACACACACACATTCCTCGGACGACACATAAATACACTAAATCACGCTCGTTTACATCCTGGCTCCTCAGTTATTTTCTGTAAATACGCCTTACAATAAGTAATTATGTTATTTGGGAAAGAAAAACACATGGCTGGTGATATAAATCAGTGAATTATTCGTCTGATTTATTTTTGTTTTTTATCATCAAGGCCGTTGCTGTTCTGTATTTGATGACAACAAGAAGCCAACTGGGCAATAAATTCACTTTTACAGTAATAAATACCGGATTTACAACGATGTGGGCTGGAAACGGTTTTGGTACCCTTTCCAGAAAGAACTAAGTATTTTAGTAATGCAAATTTATAAGTAGAAACTGTTTAGTTGTGGTTAAATATGTTAACTAGTATTTTCCCAAAGAAATCAGTTACAATTTCATAATTTTCAAATTCTTAAATATTGTTTATCTTTATAAATATCATGAAAGTGTTCATTAGTTTTGACCATTTCATGCAACAGCTCACTAAAATATATTTACTTAATGCAAAATATAAAGCAGAGATGTAAACTAATAACTTTTCTTTTGATTAGGATTTGAATCACAGTTCTGGTGACAAAATGATATTTGACGAGATGCAAGAAAACTTTTAAAATCCTAAACAAAAAGGAACAAAACCAGACATTTCATCTGATTTACACTTTATTATATTGTAAACAAATTATTAGGTACTTTTCACCTAACGCTGTTTTAAATTCAGACAGATTCCATCGGTTATTAATTGTAAATACTGAATTTTTCATTCATTTTTTCTTCTCCTTTTACCTTTTTTAATGAGATTCATGTCAAGTTTTGAATTTTTAAATCTTGATTTTCAAATTTGGGATAATGCTGAATTCTATCACAGCATATTAGAGCAGGAGTCAATTTCAGAAACAAAAAAACACAAAAATGTTTTGGTTAATTACATACAGTCACAAGAAAAAAAAAACTATGTAAGTTTTCAAGAAAAACTAAATAAATTTTTAATGATTAAAGGCATAAAAAGACATTCTGACATTGTAATGTCCTTTATTATATCAACATCTTCAATCTTTTATTAATAATTTAGTAAATATCTAATCTTTCCATTTTCTGACCTTTAATATCATAATGAATGCCTTTAATCAGAGAAAATTACCCTTTCTTTTGCAAGTGAATCACTGTTTGGACTTTCACTTAAGAATATGTGAAATTTATTTCAAAAATTGCTGCAATTTAGTCAGATATCTGTGTTTTAGTATTTTATTGTTGGAAAATTATCAGAAAATTTAATTAACTCCTAATTTAGAACAATATTAGCAGAGTTAGCTCTTCATGCTGATTTTTCCTGACATCAGCATGAAGTGAATCTGTTCAGAAAGGCTCCCTGGGTCGGACTCGAACCTGGAGAAAACGTTGTTTCAGAACAAAAATCTGCCTCCATGACCCCGACTTAACCTTTCTGCTGGAACTCGTCATCAGAAACAAAACGCACAGACAGAAACTCACAGCGTCTCCAGACTGTGGAGTCCGTGGAAGCAGTTGTTGCCCATGGAAACGATCCTATTGTTGTTGAGATGCCTGCAGAGAGAGCGAGAGAAACTGATGGACTAATGAAGCGGACAAAGAGTGTGTATGTGTCTTTTTAAAAGGGGCCCTGAAGCCTCTCAAGAAGGCTTTTTTTTCTTTTTGGTAATTTAATGCAGATTAGCTTCAAGCCGATTGGACAAAAGGAATGACAGCGGACTTCAATGACGCCGCTCTGAATGTCATCGCGCGGACACAAACAGGGAGTTTGCATGTTATTAAAGAGCTAACATGGACAGACAGGGACAGCGAGGATCAACAACACATAACACAGACATTTCTATTTGCTTTACATCAATATAGAGCATGACAACTAGATAAAAACCAAAAATCTATAAAATACTGAATAGTTCAAGATTTTATATGTCTCTCTATCAAGATAACAAAAAACTTAGTCATAGATTATCTAGATTCTTATAAAAATGTAAAATATTTCAGCCATTTATTTAGCATTTTGCACAAATTAGTGCATTAAGGCAGAGTTGCAAAATAAAACATACTTTAATAAGATAAATGTGACATTATGTCCTAACAAATTATGGGGAAGACATTTGTTCGGCCACTGACATTATTCTGTCACACAGTGCTGCATCAAAGCATTTTCTTAAAAAGTTAAGTGGAAGGAAAAACTATTAAATGCAAGTGATGCTAAAATTGAATGTATGCTAAACTTGCTAGCATAACTTCTGTTTTTGCGTAGGTTCCATTTTATCATTAGCTTAAACGTAAGTTATCCTAAAACATGTAATCTGTTTTTGCATAACCTTTACATAAATTCCATTTTGTAACAATTTGCCTTAGCATAAAACTTAAGCTAAAATACATTTCTAGCACAAAGTGTATTATAGCTTTATGACATTTTGTTTTAGCATACAACATTAATTATTAAAATCTTGCTAACATAGAGTTTCATTTATAGCATAACATTTTATTTAGCATAAAAAGTAAGTTATGACAAACTTGCTAGCATAACTTCTCTTTGGCACAAGTTCCATCTTAGCTTTAGCTAACGCTAAGATGTACATTAAGACAAAACAGAGATTCTGTTATAAGTCAACATCTATTTAGCATATGTTTCATTTTTGCATTAATTCCATATGCGAAAATGTATAATTTTTCTGTTTTGTGATAAGACAGAATTTATGATAAATTTGCTAGTATAGCTCAATTTATGCTACAAATTTGTTTTAACATAAAGTGCAAGTTATGAGCAACTTTTCAGCACAATCGTCAAAAATGTTGTATTGGCATAAAACTTGAGTTATGACAAACCTGATAATGTAACTTCCTTTAATAAACATTTTGTTTCAGCATGAAATGCAAGTTATGATACATTTGCTAGCATAGCTTTGTTGTAGCATTGTGGTTTTTGCATTTCGCCCTTCTGGGCCACCGTTAAAATGCACATTATTAATTTTGGAGAAAATGTAACTATATTTAACATGAAAGAAAAACAGAAGATGTATTGCAATGGTCCAGTATTGGTCTGAAAGTAGCTGCTTCAGATGCAACCGGAGGCTGTAAAATAATTTCTGTACGTACAGCACCACTAGGCGACCCAGCTTGCTGAACGCGTGGTCGGGGATGTGGGCGATGTGGTTGAGGGCGAGCGTCATGGCCTGCAGGGTCGGCAGCTCTCCGAGAGCCTTCACTGGCACCTCCGTCAGAGCGTTGTCATCCAGCCAGAGGTGCCGAAGCGAGCGCAGACCGAAGAAACAGCCAGGCGGAACGCCAGAGATGTGATTCGCATCCAGACGTCTACAAATAACAAACACAATGCAAAAGGAATTAGGAAATTTTTTCTTTTGTTCCTGATGAGTCTTTATGAAAGTGTCTCAGTAGTTTTATGTTGTTTTGTTTCCTGTGATTATAAACTTTTCTGTTCAAGTCCAAAGTCAAATAGAGGCGCTATTTAAAGTGGTGTCACAAACAAACAGAAAACCTTTTTAAGCTGTGCTAGAAGAGGCCTGTGTTCACAAAATAAAAAGCTTTGCTAAATCTGAAGTAGTTTAAGAGGAAAATTAGGCATCGAGTGTTTGACCAGGAGAGGAATGATCGGCAGCTGGTTCGAGAGCCTCTTAACCAGCCAGCAGCCTCTCTGGTCCAACTGAAGCATTTTAATTAGCTCTCACACTGACTGCTCAGAGAGTTTAAGGAGAAACGTATTCAACAGGAACACAAACGAAAGTATATATTTACAAACTCCAAATACTTATCCTCAGCTCCTTCCTTCCTTTAGAGACTTTTCTCATTGTTTTTGTAGCATAATTGCTGGAGAAAGCAAAGAAATTCTGAATGTGTGTGATTTCTTTCTTTTTCCAACAGAAATTCTGGAAATTTTACGTATCCATTTAGTTTTGAATTTCTTAATATTATAGAAATTCAAAGCTAATATTTAGACAACATCTGTAAAATAACATTTATTTAGCCTGAAAGAGTAATCTTTTCAGAGGCAGACAGGTGCAAATACGCAGCAAAGTGCAAAACGTGTTTCAAACATGAAGAATGAAAACACAAAAACCCCAAAAGCAACAGAGCACTGCAAAAAATGCTGTAACCTGCCTATTAGTGCCATTGTAAATAAAAAATGGTGACACTTCCACCAAAACAAATCTAAAAAATTTTGAGTTTAATCTTAAAAATTTTCTACAACTAACTTGAATTGTCAAAAAGTTGAACATTTTCTAGGATAAAATTATTTTAAGAATCTCAGAAATCATCAAGAAACAAAGGTTTGAGTTCAAAGTCCAAATTTTTAAACATTTGGAAAGGTCCAGGTTCTTTCAGAAGTCACAAATATTTAACTTCTGGACATTTTTTGAGTTTCAAGAGGTTTTTCTACAAAATTTCAGACTTTTTTTGTGTGGAAATTTCTCATTTTTTCTATCCACAATGAAAACATATATTACTCCGTTGTAATATATGGCAATTTTTCTTTTCCCTTTACATTTCATTAATTTACATGAAAAAGCTCAATTTGATCTCCCCTTATTGTTTAAAACACAGCTCTTTGTCACTAGTGGGGTTAAGAATCCAAAATAAAGTGTTTAAATGTAGGTGAAGGTGCTGCAGCTTTAATTTTATAAGTAATAATGCCAGTGAATGGATTGTAATTAAGAATTATGTGCTTTTCTTTATTACTCTGGTTCTGTCTCTTAGGTTTATATAAACCCAGCAGGGCTTTCATTAGGCCGTCCTGCAGAAACATGTGGAGCGCTTTGTGTCTGTCTGAGTGTCCGTCCTAACAATGACTCCTCTGTTCGGCCACAAAGAGACGAGAAGGATGGGACTTCACATAATCGTCCATCAGATAAATTAGAGACCTTAGTCCTAAAGACATCTCCATTCTTAAACCCCTTATTTGAACACACACGGCTTCAGTTTCAGTATAATTACTGTGCATCATCAGGCTGAAAGTACACACTGTCTGCACTGCACACGTTATCGCATGTGTGTGTGTGTAGGTGTGTGTGTGGGGTTCTTTCCAACAGAGTAAAATGAGACAGGATGAGAATCTGTGTGTGTGAGTGAGTACAACCGGCGACCAGTAGGGGGCATCAAAGCTGTCGGCTTACTCAAAATATTTCAGAAATACGTTTCATAAATTCATTAAAATAAAAGGAACACGATAAAGACAAGACAGATATTTATCAGGTTTCCAATTCGGAACAAAGTTGGTTGCTTGTCTGAAGTCACAAAGTACAACAACAGCGCAAGTTCGTAATGAGTAGCGGTTAGCATTAGCCGAGATGCTAGCGGTATTTTAAGCTCCTAACTTTTTGGCACGTCGAAGCATCAAGTTGGTGTATTTCGCTCAGCTCAGTCCTTTTTCACCTCTCCTACGTTTGGGTCCTTCTAACGGGGCTCGGTGTTCTTAGGATCACTATGGCGGCCATCACGACGGCGCTCAAACCGGAAGTGACTTACCAACTATAAAAATATAGAGTTGCTTTGATAAATAATGTCGGCTCTTTGTGACGTCACAGCTAGCTAATGACTAGTCTGTTATGCAAATAAAACAGCCTTATCCAGTCTGTTAAGTTCAACACTTTAAAGATTAGTAGCAATCTTGAAACAAAAATACATTTCTATACATTCAGATATTACTAATAGTATAAATTATAGGGGAAACAAGGGCTGTACTCTGAAAAATACAAAATTATGGCTGACAGCATTTCTAACTCAATGTTTTGAACTTGAATCAGCAGGAATGCATCTCTTTTTGACTCAATGTGTTTTAGTTTTCTAATATCTGCTGAGAACTGTAAAATTATGTGTGAACCTAAATGCCTCAGTTGTCACTTTGCTGCTGTTACACCTGAATTTTCTCATTATGGGATAATAATATAATTATTTTAAAATAAAACATTTATTTAGAAATAAATGTTTAACTTATTGCTATAATATAAGTTTAAAAAACATTCAATTTCCCTTTAGGATCAATAAAGTACTTTTGATTTTGCATTTCTATTCTTTCTATTCTATTCCATCTTTCAGATTAATCTGCGACGTAATCTCAGAAAACATTGAAAAGTGTTTTTATACATAGTTAATTTATTATATACTAAACCAGGTCTTTGAATCTCTTAATAGAAGAATCTAGAAGGAAATTTTAATATTTGTTAAAAAATTTTGTCGAGTAATTTAAATATCTTTTTTCCCAAACAACATCTCAGGATGACATAGCATAGCATAGCATAGCATAGCATAGCATGCTTCTTTTCAAACAGAACTGATTCTTGTACTCATTAGTTGTTTTATTGTTTTTAAAAACCTGTTTGAAAATAAATAAATACAATATGAATAGTATAGCGTAGCATAGAATAGCATACCGATCCGACCCGAGGCATAAACATTAAAAAGTTTCCAGGAAATAAAATCTTTTAATCAAACCATCACATAGCTTCATGTACAAATGTATGAAAGAAAAAGCAGAATGTATTGGCATCTGACTCACTTTTTAAAGGATTAAATTTGAATGAATCTTACAGAGACTGAAGGTTGTGAAGGTTGGTGAGTGCTTCAGCAGGAACTGATCTCAGCTGGTTGTTCTGGAGCATTCTGTGAAAGTAAAATGATATCATATTATTGGACTTGTAAATATTTGCAGTAATCAGAAGAGTTGCGGTGCAAACATGTGGGAGCTTACAGCACTTTGAGGTTGTAGAGGCCACTGAACGCTCCTCTGGGGATGAAGGACAGATCGTTTCCTGCCAAACGTCTGAGACAAAAAGAGATTCTGATGACTTTGGTTTGATTTTATAGACATTTTTATCATTTTACACCATAAAGACAAAAATAAAGAGAAGATCAATGGCGATTTATTTTAAAGAGAGACTGAAGCTTCAGGTTTTTCTGCCTCAGTTTGTGTTGCTTTGCAGTTTGTGGTTGGAATGTGAGAAAACGTGAAACAATTCAAGGGTATAAATACTTAAGCAAGGCACCACATCGTTAGGAGCTCTGACTTCGAGCCAGGTTCTAATTTCTGTGTTTGCAAAGTGTGCAAGAATCTCTCGGCAAGGCTCGACTTCCAAGCCCTGCGGAGTAAAAACCCGGCGGGAAAACGAATCCTCCAGGTCTGTTTGTTTTCCAGAGGCCGCGCAGAGTTCAGCCTCCCTGCGTGCCTGCGGTGTCCTATCGCCGCCGTGACGTTTCTGACGCCGCGGCGACAAATATCACACACACACAGCTGGCAGCGGAGCAGAACAGCGGCCAGAGTCATGTTCAGGTCTCGGTGAGGTCAGGCCGTCTCTCCCAGCTGCCTCGCTGCTTTTTAATTTAGTCCAGTCGGGAAAACGTTCGGACGCGACGCGGCGCTGCTGGGAGGTGAGGAGAGATGAGATTACATATCGCATCCTCCAAGACATTCGAGCTCCTCGCCCGATCAGACACTCAAACTTCAGACATAATCCATCTCAGGCCGCCAGGCACTGACCACACATCAGATCTGATCACACAACATAACACAAAGTGTGCAGAATCAGAAAAAACTATTTACCACTGCTGCCCAGATAACACCTGATCCGAACCTCTGTTTCATAGCTGACCGATTTTTATTTCAGTGAATTATGATTCCAAGCAGTGGCTAAAAAAAGATATTTAACCCAGAAATCTAACTGACCGAGTAAAAATAGACAGACAATAACCTGAAATAGAGAGAAAATTACAGTATAACAAGCATACAACACATTACAAAGACAAAAATAAACACAAACACATAAACTAAGGAACAGAAAGAGAGTCGCGTGGTGAAACTGGCATCAAATAAGAACAACCAACCACTAACACATGGAAATACATGAAAAGGAGCACAGAGACTGAAAACAAATTACAACTAAAACGGTCATAAAAAAGGTTCATTCTGACCAAATAAAACCACAACAAATGAGTAGAAAACAGAGGATTAGGGTCAAAGAAAGAAAATACAAGGATAGTCAGAATAATACGACAATAAACTAAAACAATTACAGGAATAAAGTCTTCATACTATAAAAAAATCATAATACTTTGAGGATAAATTAATAACAATATGAGGAAAAAGTCATGATATTTCTAGAATAAAGTCAAATTATTCCGACTTTATTGCAGAAAATATGACGAAATACTAGATATATTGCCAAACGGTTTCAAAGGAATAAAAAACCTGGTTCTGCTGGACATTTCTGAACATTAAAGGGAAGTTTTTCTTCTCCACTGTCACCCTTTGCTTCCTGAAGCTGCAAGTCAACAACTTGATGAAATCTAGTGGGTTTCTTTAGGTGAGGGGTGTCCAAAGTGTGGCCCGGGGACCGTTTGCGGCCCTCTGAACAATTTGATCACATTTCAAGAACAACTTAAATTTGGTTTAAAACATTAGGTGCAAAATCTTAAAATGGAATAATATAAGGTGAAACACAAAGTTTTCATTCAGGTTTTTGCTTTGAATTTTATTTATTTTAGTAAAGAAAGAGAAAAAAAACATCCAAAATAAGGAAAGAGTCTGCCATATCTGGATTTTGTTACTTAAATTGCACAAAGATAAAAAAAAAAAAGATCAATCTGAAGAATTTAAGGATGCATGTCAGTTCTACTGCTTTTTGTTTAATCTGGGGAAACCTGCAGGGGAATTTTTATGTTTGAAAACTAAAATGATTATGTTTATTGTTGAGCAGGTAAAAATAAAAATAGATATATTCTATTATAATTTAAGAAAAAGAAAAACAAGTAGAATCAACATTTCATTTGTGGTCAAAATTTTTAGACGCTACTGTCTTAAATTGACAAGATTTTAAAATAATTTGTATAATTAACAAAACCTAATTAACTGATGGGTAAACATAATCAGTCATGATGGATTTATGAGCAGATGGAAGCAACTTGAGATGATAAAAAAGAATTTTAGAACCGTATTTGGCCGAAAAAATACATGAACAGAAAATAGAAATAGAATAGAATCATTAAAGGCAAGTTAAACTTGCTTAAATCAAACATTTTCCTATTAAAATTTCTATTAATTACACATAAAGTGGGATTATATGTGCAAGCAGTGAATGTCTGTTAAATTTACTCACAGTTCCTCCAAGAAGTGCAGGTTGGACAAAGCTCCACTGGTCATCACAGTCAGATTATTCATACTGAGATCACTGCAGAAAAATAAACAGGATTATTAAACTATTTTACACCTTATTGTTAAAAACTGATGGAAATGAATGATTAATATTCAAAACATCAGGAAATATAAACCAATAAGCCTGAATTTGAGGTTAAAATTACGCTCAAAACCGTCTGAAAGCAAACAAAAACATAAATCAGACGTATAAACAGAGCAAATGAGTCATGAATTATTAAAGCTGGCTGTGTTGAAACACTGAGGCCATTCAGCCGACATCACGTGCAAAAACATTTCGGCCCCACAACCGACACCGCTGGTAACTTTTCCATCTTTGTGAGAACCGTCGGCTTGGCCTGGAGTCAGAAAAAAATAAATAAAAAAATACGGCTTCTTGAAAAGGGTCGACACACACCTGAGTGAGAAACAAGAAATGACTGGAAACATGGAGAGAAAACAGGAAGGAGAGCAGGAACGGCCGAACGAACAAACATGGAGGAGAGAAACAGGATTTATTCTAGAATTAAATAAAATCTGTTTTTTTTTCTCACACAACTGTTGCTTCACATTGCTCTTAGTTTAAAAGTGACGTAGTTAAATTAAATCAATGCAAAAAGTTTGACTAAAGTTTGTTAAAAAAAAAAGTTTTACTCCATTTTTGACTGGACTGGGCTTTGACTATGCCACTGCAGATCCTCATTGTCTTCACTCATCTCTGTTTAGCTTTAGCTGGATGCTTTGGGTTGTCGTCTTGTTGGGAAAAAAAATATTCTCTTATTTTATATGAAATATTTTTAATTAGTTGTCATTAATTTGAAGAAATCGGTTTTCACTTTGACTTTAAAGCAGCGTAACTCGGATGAAAAGTGGCAAAATTAAATTAAGTTTAAAATGCACCAGAGATTTTTTATTTTTTAATTTTACCTGCTTGATCAAGACAATAAATAAACAAGAGCTCAAAGCTATAAAGATGCAGAACAATAACTGTCAACAGAAACAGAAGGAAAATGTCGTGAAATCTCCAGTGGGGGGGCCTTATACAGGGGGGCCTTTTTCCTTTTGGAGCCCAGGACCTTATCACCAAAGCATCGCCTCTGCTGCCAGTGAAACCAGAATTACACACATGAAATGCTCTGCACCTCAGGAATCTGATGTGACTTCACCTTTATTGACCGGTAAACACCAGAAAGAGATGAACGTTTTGCTTTTCAGAGTCAAACAGGCTGACATCAGCGGGATTTCAGCTCCACGCTGTTGTTGTTTGTGTGCAGCCGTGACGCTCTTCTTCCTTTCTTCCCCTTATCTGACTCGTCTTTTCTCTGCTCTGTCTGATAAAATCGGCAGGTAGCGTCTCTCCGCTGAGGAGGGCTGTGGTCTGAAAGGCCGTCTCTGTCTGAAACGCTGCGAGGGCGTGTCTTGGTGTTGAATATGCTGGTTGTTAAGGAGCTTTCTCAACACTCCATAAAGCCTGTTAATGTGTGCGAGCTTTACAACACCGTCCGCAGGTAGACCGCTGGCACACAGAGAGGGTTTGTTTGGCTGTAACAGAGCTACGGCTGATTGGATTTTACTGCTGCTCAAAACAACACGCTGTGCATTAAAGCAGATTTTATTCATCCATTCATTAGCCTGTACCCATAAATTCGTGGTTATGTCGACTGTGAGGGCAGGTTTCCAGACAGTAAGTTGTTCATTAAGCCAGAATGAGGCCTCTGTGATTTAGATGTGTTCACATGCTGGATTTGGACATAAATATTTACAGTTATGACCCAAAAATGGCATAAATACAGATTTAAAATGAAAATAGTCCAAGTTTATTAATTGAAAATGAGTTTCTCTAGGCATATTTAGCCTGTTGAAATTTGCAAAACTGATATTTTTTATTTTCAAAACTCAGTTAATGAAAAACAACTAACTTTAGTGATAAACGTCGATTGATTCTGAAAAGTGTGGCATGCTTTTGCATTCACTCTTTACTCAGAAGCCTCTAAATTAAATGAAGAGCAGATACATTCAGATGGCTAGTAAAATGACTGCAGCTGTACTTTAATCTCAGCATAAATGCAGCTGATGAGGGAGTTTTTAAATAACTCCCACCCACATCATTGCTGTTATTTATGCAAAGTTTTTGGCATTGCTAAACTTGACACTCCAGACCTACGTTTTGCTGATGTTGTGGGATTTATCTGCTTTAGCTATGCATGGCGCTACATGAAGTGACGCTTCAGTTGCCTTGTCATTTACAGTACAAAAAGTACAAGCAAGCCAAGTACTTCAAACTAAACATTTAGCTTGCTTCATATCAAGTTGGGAGCTAAATGTATAGCTTGCTAAATAAATATTTAGTTTGAAACTAACTACTTAGCTTCAAAATAAATGTTTAGCTCACCAGCTAAATATTTTATGTGAAGTTAAATATTTAGCTTGTTTCGTTGTTTAACTCTTTGGCTTTACAAATAAATATTAGACATCAAACTATTTAGTTTATCTAAACATTACTGTAAAGCTAAATATTTAACTTGCTAAAAAGATTTAGCTTGAAGATAGATGTTTAGCTAGTTAGCTCAATATTTTTAACTTCATATTTAGCTTTCCAACTAAATATTTTGTTTGAAGCTAAATAGGCTAAATACTTAGCTTGCTCACAAAACATTTAGTTCAGAGTTTAATATTTAGTTGTTTAAATAATTAGCCTGCAAGGTGAATATTTAATTCAAAGCTAAATATTTTGTTTGTTAGCTAGATATTTAGTTTGAAACTGAGGTATTATTAAATGAATGAATGACACGGTGAAATTATGACTAAAAGTAATGTAGCGAACCAAACCGTTCACCTCAGTATAAACGAGGCAGAAATGTAACTAAGGTGTGAAATTTCTGAAAATTTGCCATGAAGATTCACTCACAAGTGCATCAATTTATGAAAGACTAACAAAAGGTTAATTTTACCCAAATAAGTCTGAAAAATGGCATTAGAATGTTACCTCAAACTATTGGCTAGTCAACATGTACGGCCGTTAGAGGAGATCATAATACAGATACTTTTCGGTCCAGACGGGAAGTTCTGAATCCTGAGCTGTCGCCACAGAGACAGCACCAACAGTGTTTTGATTCCTTTCAGTCGTGACATGAGGGACTGAAAACGGTGCAGCAATGAAGACACGACGATGGTGGTGGTTCACAAGAATAACCTGATTGCCCTGCTGGGAAAAAAGGTTATGTCATATGACTTCATAAGGAGGGAACAACGGCTTAATTGTTCTGGTTTTCATGACATCTTACAGGTTGGCCAGCTTTTTGATTCTGCTTGAGACAAGAAGAACAAACCCGTTATTTTCAGAACGGCACACATAAGTCTGGTTAATCTGAACTTTAATCATCAAACATTAATAATCAAGACACTTTCATTTTTAAAAACTCTTGACTTATAGAAATAAATTCTGAGTATTTTAAACAAATTTTGCAGGATGATAAATTGTCCCAGAATTTATCGTGATAAATAATAATATTGCTGTTTTGAGACCATTTTAATGGTGTAATAATTCTCAAAGATCAATAAAGTCTAAATTTGAACAAACATTTAACACAGAAACTAGAAGAAATTTTAAATATCCAAAATAAATACAACAAAAAACGACAGAAACAAGAAATAAAATAAATTATGAAATTTCTAAACAAAATTACCCTTTGACAAAAATTCATCAGACTGAAGACTTTAATCATCCAATTTTTGGTAAAAACTGGATAGAAAAACGGTAAAGTGTGTGATTAATAAAGGAAAAATAAACCTGTTTTTGAAGCTACACTGAAATATTTAATAACTTAACATTTCACTTAAGCCTTTTGCGATTATTTTTGGATGATTAGTTCAACAAAGATTTCACCGTGATTATAAACAAAGCTGCCATTTTGTAATCTGATGTCTCCTGTTTATAGATCACATGGATCCTGAGGCATTTATTAACTTTTTTAAAATCTTGTGAGTCTCAGTTTGAGCAACAGATCCAAGTCCAGGACCTTAAGATGTTTTTGATGATTAAAAGTTTTGAAGAAGCTTTTAATCCTTGTGTGTTTTTGCCTTTTGATTGTGGGGCTGTTGGCCTTTTTGCGTCTCCTCAGGCTCAAACCGATGGACATCAAATGATTATTCAAATGTCGCAGGCATTTGGAGAAAGGAAGAAAGAAAGAAGAAAAAGAGGCGTAGTGGGACAGTGAGGCCTCTCTTCATGTTTTGTCCTCTTTCGTTTCTTCTTTCAGTGTTTTTGGAGGCGGGTCAGCGGGGGGCCCCCTGGGCAGCAAAACATGTGGGGGTTTGTTGATCTCCTGGTTAGTCAGATCAGTGTGAAGAGGACAAACAGTAGCTCTGTCAGGTCCATTTCTCTGAAGGAAACCCAAAGCTCCTGAGGTCTGGGGACTCATTTAGGAATCGGATCATCTTTAGGTGTGTCAGGGATTTAAGGAGGTCTGGAGAAGCGAGACAGATGTCACCGGCAGACGCGGGGGAAGTGACGGGTGTGTCCCTTCAGCCCGAAACCACGAAAAAGAAAATCTCATAAACGAGGGAACACAAACGGGGTTCGCTGAAAGAATCTGAAATGAGCTGTTCTGTTGCTCAAAGTACTGAACCATCCAGGCGAGTTAACCCTGAAAGCAGACGCAACATGCTGAAGGAAGACTGGCATGAGTTTAATATCCACATCCTCCAGTCAGCATCCAGCTTCAGAGAGATCAGGTCTGAAATATTTGGCTTTTCATCAAAATGCTGGAACATTTTGACCTTCAGGGTGACATAAAGTCAGTAACAAAGTCAGGCTTCCATCACTTGAAGAACATTTCTAAAGGACTAACAGCAGGATCCAGAGAAACTCATCCATGTGTTTATCATCTGATTCCTGCATCAGACAACAGCTTAGCACCACAATACTTCACACATCTGCTGTGGTCCTAGCAACCCTCCAGGCCTCTCGGGTCTTCTGGTTCTGCTCTGCATCCAGAACCAGAACCAACATTCAGTTTCTATGCACCACAAATCTGGACCAAACTTCCAGAAAACTGCAAAACAGCTGAAACGCAGAGTTCCTTAAAATCCAGACTTAAACCCCCTGATGAGTTGGTGGAACATCAACATTTTGATTTGTAAATGACGACACTTGGAAAAATATAAAGTTTCAAATGATGATATTTTGTTTTTATGTAAATCACTTTGAACTGCCTTGTTGCTGAAATACAAATTAAATTCAATTTGATTTTAGTAATTTTGATGTTTTATGTTCTCTTATTTGTTTTTATCACTTTGAACTGCCTTGTTGCTAAAATGAGCTGGAAAAATGAACTTAATAAAATGGGATCAATGCTACATAAAACATCAAATATTGACATAAGTTGTTTTATGTCAACATAAATTAGGTTTCATGTTGACATAAAGTCAGATTGGTGTGGTGTTTTTGCAGTGTATAAACAGGATGTGTTTTTTACTAACAATCTGAACCTTATCTTTATTGCTGCTCTGTTCTGCTGTGATTATGATTAATCTTCACCCTGATTATAAACAAAGCTGCCATTTAGTATCAGATTGATGTGTCACACTGATCCTCAGGCACTTACTATCCTTACTTTATTCATGTTTTACTCTTTTTAGGTTACAAATGCAAGTTGTGGATGTTAGAAATATCTAAATTTGATCATTTAAAAGATTAAAATATTTACAAACAATCAAAGACAAGCAAAAGCAGACGAGAGCCGCTCCTTAAGCTAAAGTTAAGCTAAAATAAAACAGATAGATAGATAGATAGATAGATAGATAGATAGATAGATAGATAGATAGATAGATAGATAGATAGATAGATAGATAGATAGATAGATAGATAGATAGATAGATAGATAGATAGATAGATAGATAGATAGATAGATAGATAGATAGATAGATAGATAGAAATAACTAAACAGACATTTTAAAGAAACTAGTGAACTCTTCTGATTGAAGACCACACAAATTCATTCTGAGGGCCGCAAACGGCCCACGCGCCCCACGTTGAACATCCTTCCTGTTTTACTTTCATCTCCCCCCATGTGAAAAACATTCTCATTCATTGACACTCCTTGTTGAAGGATTCATTTGATGGATTTCTGAATGATGGAGGAGAAACAGGAAGTGGTTTTATCCAAATGATCTGAAATGTTTCATCACTTATCAAACAAAAAAATTTCTTCTGAAAAATGTTTTTTATGGAAAATTTTGTAAATAAAAAGGCCTGTCGCGATAACAAATTAATAGTTGTCCCAGAAATTATTGCAATAAATGATAATATTGTTGTTTTGAGACCATTTTCAACAAATATAAAGGATAATAAAACAAGTTCAGCCACACAGAGACCGAAACTTAAATTTGACACGTAACACTGGAACTGGAAGATATTTAAAATATTGAAAAATAAAAACAAAACAACCAAAAACATACAAGAAAAAGGAAATAAAATCCACAAATACCAAAAATCAAATAGATTATGATCTCAATATAAACAGTTGCCCTTCAAAAAATATTAGTGATCAGAACAGACATTATTATAATGTGATTAACTGTTAATTACATTAGGCTCAATTAATAGGATAAAAACTTGGGCAAATTCTATAGATTTTTCATTAACTGCATAATTTACAGAATATTTCTAATACATTAAAATACATTAATACATTAAAAAGATGCAAAAATCATCCAAGTCCTGTTTTAAATCAGAAATTAACCTTTTAGTGCTAAAATCCAATAAAATAGTATCATTTAGGGAAAGTGAATCCGTTTAAACTAAAACTATGCCCACTGAGGAGTTTGGGATAAAACATATTTTGAAGGTTTTGTTATTAATCCAAAGTGTGTAATAAATGTTTAATTTGTGCAGTTTTAGCTTAATAACTAAATTAGCTGACAATTATTTCATAAACCAATTAATCACAATTAATCTTTTCAGCTTTAAACACAACACTGAAAACAGAAACTTAAATTCATGCCATTCCCAGCTTTGCAAACATTTGTAAATCAGTAAATTTGCCACATTTGATCTCATATCTCCAATAATCAGTTGAGTGAATCTCCCTCTTCCAGAGAGCTTGACCTCTCTCATGACCTCTGAAGAAGATGGATCTACCCGTCTCTGATGTCATGCTGCAGCTACCTGTGTGAGTGTTTGCTGGACCGTAGAAAACATTCAAACTGTTTCGGCTCGCTGTGGAAACGTATGAACCTAAAGTGAGGTAGCCGCATCTGAATGGCCCGACCTCAGGAAGTCCAACACGGCTGCCAAAGGGGGCGTGGCAGCAGAATCCTTCATATGCACATGGGTTCATTCATCACGGCGAGGCTAAATGCATTCCTGTCAGTCAGAGGGGAGAAAGGAGACTCGCAGGCCCATTCACGCTTCAAGCAGCGCTGCTTAGGCATGCAGCAAGAGCACACACATAAAGGCGTTGACAGATGGCAGCATTCACACTGATGGCGGTCAGACAGGCAGAAGGCTGGAGGCTGTTAGCTATGACGTCTGATATCGGTTACCCTTTACTGAGAAGGTTGTAAAAGTTCGGGTTGAAACCCAGAATCTCAGCTCTTCCAGCTGGCTGGTTTGCTGATTAGCAGACGGCTGAAAGAAATTGGTTGATTCGACATAAAGTCGTGATCAGAGGTGCCGCTGTGACGCCGACGATGCATTTTCACATCTTCAAACACAGAAAACATATCAGATGAAGATATCAGAAAAAGACAACTTGTTTATCAGGAAACAGGATTTCGTTTGTCAAAACGACCAGATGTGTGAAGACTTGTTTCCTTTTTTGTTAAATTATTCATTTAGCTTGACTACTCACATTTCTTGGAAAGCAAAAAACAGTTAAATCAAGAGAACAAGTAGCACAAGTGTGTTTCACAGCGGGGAGTCAGTTTGATTTGGGACAAAAACATTTGTTACATTTTCAGTGGCTGTGCTTCTCTTTCCCTCTTCAAACCAACCAAATCCTTTGAAAAAGCTGTTCCTCTCCTCGCCTGTGGGGGCGCTGCACCAACAGCTATTGAAGGAAACGACACAAAAACCTCTGAAAAAAAACACTGAGTGCAACTTCCTTCCTCTTGAAATATAAACAACAGTGGAATAGGGTCAGAATTCAGCAGGTTAAGGATTTCTCTTTTGTTTTTAGTAAAAGGTAATGAAACGTTTCTCCTGCTAACGCTAGGCTAGAATATTTGTTTTGGTTGCCTTTACCCAGAATGCCCTACATTATAGTCCACTTCCTGCTTTTGGAGCAGTCTCCAGTAAGCATTTGAACAGAACCAGAGTTCTCTTCAACCAGACCGAATTTTGTAGACGGACCAGAGTTTAATGTTTTGGTCTGATTAGCATTCACACCTCTACAAACGAACCAAGCAAACCGAATTTTCTAGGCAGATTTTCTAGGCAGATAGACTGGAGTTCGACTAGGAATCCCACTCCAGTCATTAATTTAATTTAAAAAGCTCAACAAGAGTTTGAGCTTCAAATTTCACCAGCTCATCGTTAGCACAATAACAGTTGCTAGGCAACAGGACAAATGCTGAGAGGCAACGAATCCGAAGGACTGGAGATTCAGATTATCGAATGTGTGATTCGTTAGCTGAACCTAAGGAAGCTGAACCTTCATACAGGTCCAGGGTATGAACAAAGGCTTCTAAATTCTGCAGACCCCACACATGCTGGACACTATCTGCTTAGCTTTTACTTACTTCAGGTCAGTTCACCATGTGCTAATAGCTAATAACCTTACAGCCGTAGTGATTAGCTATTCTGGTGTTCAACAAAATACACAAATCAGCATGATCACAAACTGATGTTTGTATTCCTTTGATGAATCGCAGGAGAAAAAGTTGGTGGAAGTGGCTAAATTTGAAATAATTTCCTCAATTTTGCAACAAACTTTTTCACTTGCTTAGAGGTGGTGTGGAGTCAAAACATTTAACAAGTTCTGACGGAGCGAACCTTCTTAGGTATTCTTAGGTATTCGTGCCTCTGGTTACAGAGGCACAAAACTCTGGAAGAGTTTTAAGCCCAAACTTTAAACAACTTTAAAAATTAACCATCTAATTTTGTCAATGTGTTTATCCTCGTTTGCAACTTCTACTTCCTGTTTACGTCGCGTTAACATCTGACAAAATCGTGCTTTGCCTGTTGATTCGCGCCAAACCAATAAATGGACACACCTTGTTTGCAATTTCTGCAACATTTTAAAACAAAACATTTTTTTAGTTTTTTTTTTTCATCATTCAATATTAACATGATCATTGAATGGATATATAGGTACTGTTTATTTACTATTACGAAACTCAACTAATTATTAAAGTTACTTTTCAAGGAGGGATTAAATACTTTTAGACGGCATAACCTGTTAATGGTGACAAGCTTATGTTTTTACTTGTGTTAAATCATCAAATTACTGCAAAAAGCTGCTAGTTTGTACATTTTCCTAACAAATTAATCTGCATGAATACTTTTAGTCGCAACTTTACATGCAGATGAGTTCAGATTTATTTTATTTTATATCAGCTTGAATTCTACAATAACCAGCACAAAGCAGATTTGAAAGTCTAATTCGTTCAGTAAAAACAGGCGTTCCTCTTGGACAACTTTACGGCTGGTTGGAATGCATACTTTAAAAATTGAGCTTCACGCTCTCAAAGGAACTCCTTGATGTTTTTGTTGTATTCAGCTCCTGATTGCAGCTCTAATAAAGACCCAAAAAGCCTTTGATCGACTGTCGGTGCGTGTTTTTGTGCGTCCATCTGCCCTCCGCAGAAAAACCCAGAGGAGCGCACACACATACACACACGCACGCACACACACACACACACACACACACACACACACACACACACACACACACACACACACACACACACACACACACGCACACACACACACACACACACACACACACACACACACACACACACACACACACACACGGCTGCGCTGAATAGAAGTGAGTTTTCTTTAATGAGAGTGAAATTTAAATCCAAGACATTGTTCGGTTTTCAGGCTCCAGCCAAGACAAGCAGGTTCCCCTTCCTCACAAACACACCACTCAGTGACGTAATGCTTCACCGGAGCGCAGACATGTGTTGTATCAAAGCCAGTCACCTGCTGGGAGGCGAAATACATTTCAATTAGTTTTATTGTTTGGCCTCTACAAGAATTTACACTCAACTAGAAACAATAAAAGTTCACTACAGTTGTTAAACGACCGCATCAAAACCTGGAAGCTCTTTCAGAACCCCAGAGATCCCATGCAGACATCTGACACCTCCGAAACCGCTTTCAGGAAACCCGAACCCCGACACTTAAACAGCGCTCAGGTCCTCAGACGTCTTTCACAACCGTGAAAACTTATTTACGCCAGTTTAACCCCATTCACCCTCCAATTTCCCTCAATGGGACGTTTATTTAACACCTAGAACTTTTGAGAAACTCTTGGCAACAATCAGAGCTCTTCAAAGAAAAAAATCCTTGGAAACTTTCCAAAAGCCATAAAACAAGTTGCACTTGGACTCATTCAAATCATTGAACTTCTGAAAAGCTTAACAATCGCAGAAGAATACCCGTTACAGAACCAGTTAAATCTTAAAACACTCAAGGAATTTATGGAACAGTTGCCAAACATTTACCTACCAACAGATTTCTGAAACCTGTAAAAACAATCCAACCATCTAAATTTAGTTAAAATTACAAAATCCTGAAAGATTTTGAAATCCCAAACATTTTCCAAAACTTTCCAGAGCATTTCTTATGTTTTCTAAAGTGATTTTTTTTTTTCATTTCTGCTTAAGTCAACGCAGTTTTTCACATAATGACTTCAATAAATTCCTGTAGATTTGTTTTCCTCTATGCGGTTCTAATACCTAAGAGCAGCTGGACTTTGACCTTTGGCATTAGAATCTTTCAAGGTTCTTTGGTGATTTTACATTTGAAGATCCATTTGGCCGCGTCAGTTTTAGGACCAAATGCCAAGATTTCTTACATTTTCAGCTACAGTTATTCTTTCTCACTGAACTGAGTCAAACCAGCCAAACCCTTTGAAAAACCTGTTCCCCTCCTGGCCGGTGGGGGCGCTGCACCAAGAACCACTGAAGCAAACAACAGAAAAACCTCTGAAGACGACGTTCCAGATTTTACTTGTTGCAGGATTTCTCTTTTGTCTTTGGTAAAAGATAATGAGACATTTCTCCCGCTTGAGCAAGACTCACACATTTGCTTTGCTTGTATTACCCAGAATGCTCAGCGCTGCAGTCCGCTTCCTGGTTTTGGAGCAGTCTCTGGTCCGCTTGGTATTCATATATGCATTGGAAACGTTCCAGAGTTCACTTCAACTGAACTGAAGCCGAGGTTTATAGGTGGACCAGAGTTTGATTTTTTTGGTCCGGTTACATATTCACAACTCCCCAAACAAACCGGACTTTTAGAAATTTCTGAAATTTGTCAAACTCTGAAAATTTCCAAAAGCTGAATTTTTTGCTCAGACATTTCCAAGTTTTTTTCTACAAAAGTGTATCAGATTAATTTCAAAATGTCTGTTTTTTTTTTCTTTTTATTTTGCAGTTCAGAAAAAAAAATTCAGAAAAATGTCTGAAATTAAACTCAAATGTTTTAATTTTTTTTCACATACTTGCTGCTCAAAGGGATAACGACAGACAAGCAACTTACAGTTTATCTGCTGTGGCTATGCTAACTACCCTCAGCATTCACAACATGCCATGGTAGCTGCAGCACAGCAGAAAGCAATGGTGATTGACAGCGTTAAGACCCGCCTCCTGGCTCTGATTGGTCACAGCATGATGACAGTTTCAACAAATATGTAAAAAAACATTTCTTATAAAAGTTACAAACTGCAGCTTTAAATGAAGCTTATTATGATTTTAAATTAAAATTCTAAAAAAGAAATTTATCATGACAAATGATGAACAATACGATAATGCCCACGATAACTAGGAACACTCCTCAAGTATTTTTTTGGGAAAAAAAATATTTTTCCTTCTCTGTACTTTTTACTTTAACTTGAGTAATTTTATTGTGAAGTATTGCTACTCTTATTTGAGTAGTGAGTTTTCTACCCACTGTCAATAACATCTGGAGTTTTTGTTAAAATTTTATAAGTTTTATATTGAAAGAAATGTGGAAGAATTTCTATTTTTTCTTTTACTTTAATTTCTAACTTTATATTTTGCCCCATTTGATGAGGTAATTTTTAAATATTAAATGATTTTATGAGTTACAGGACTTGAGAAGATTTTACCAGTTGAGTAATTTCTTGGACGGATAACTTTCACTCTTACTTGAGTGTAACTTTTGGATGCTCTACTCGCCTGTGCAGGTGGTCATAATCTTAAGCCTGATTGAAAGAAATGTGAAAATAAAACTCAGAACCTCTTGATGAGGAAACAGAGCAGAGTTGGGCACGAGTTACATTTACATTTAGAAAAAAATGTACTTTTAGGATGTTTTTTTTTTTTTACCACGCTTTTCTTTTTACTCTGACTTTAGTAAAATTTCTGGACTCTTTTCCCACTAAATGAAAAAACAAATGTGTTTTAACCAGAAATTCAGCAGACACACACCTGCAGTTTTTGTTCAATTTCATTTTTTTTATTAAACGAAACCATTTTGGAAAAATTTTACTTTTGCTAATTTTGTCATTTTAAAAAAAATTATATGAATTGTTGTCATTTTTGTCCTTAAAATATCAAAATTTCCACTGAACTTCATATTTGTCGGTTTGATGATGTAATTTTTAAATATTAAATGATTCATCATTTGACCAGTTACTTAGTACTTGAGTAAACTTTTTACCAAATACTTTTTTACTCTGACTTGAGAAATTTCTTGGTTCCAGAGCCGGCCTAATGCACATGTGAGTAGAGCGGATGCTTAGGCCCTCCATGCCACTAGGGGACCCACAAGAGCACACAGCCAGCATAATAATTTCTTTAACAACTTTAATTAATACAAACTAGATACTATCGCACATTATAGTTGGTATACAAATAATAGGTTAAACTCTTCCTGCTGTTGTTCCGCTGTCTATGTTGGAGAAATGTAAGATATTAAACTTCTTAACTTGTTTATTGTAAATTCCTTGTTTTTATTGTTGATGTTACTTTCAAGTAGTTACAATAATGTGGCACATCCAAAAAGGATGCATAAATTTTTCTAGATTCAAACCTTAGAAAGGGTTGAATCTAGAAAAATTAAAAATTATTTATCTGATCTTATAAGTATCAATTGAATCAATTCTGATCAATAAATAAGGATCTAGGCTACTATTTTCTTTCAAAATGCTTGCTGTATTTAGCTGAGTTTATTAAATTAATTAGAAGTGAATCTTTTGTATTACAGATAATATTTTCTACTACAAGAATATTTTACTTGTTTGTGTTAATTTTGTCCTAATTAAAGGTGGAGAGTTCAGGTCAATGAAATACCTGAATCGGGGGCCCAAATTTATATCTTTCTTGAACCAAAGTCAGGGGCCACACACAATCAGCCCGAGGTCCGCATACAGCCCCTAAACCCCACTTTGGACACCCCTCAAATTATGCTAAAGCTAGCTGGTATATTACACACATATAGGTAGAGTAGAGTAGAAATAAGGAAGCATCTGGTGGTGAAATGTTGATATGGGGGAACTCAAATAAAAATATGCCCAGGGCCCCAAAAGTGCTTGGACCGGCCCTGCTTGAATCGCAGCCTTTTACTTTAACTTGACTATAAATGTGTTAGAGTAGAGCTCTTCCTCCTTCATATTTTTGGTGCTCTACCGCCTCGCATCAGAGTAAATTAACTTTTTTTTGCCGCCAACGCTACCGGACATGCGCAGAACAGACAGGTGTTCTGATTCCCACCGCGACCGTAGCATGTGTTCACTCTCACACAACAAAGTCAATATGAATAATGAAAAAACAGTGACTTACAGGTAGGATGTAAACACGCTCAGGTTGCTCGGTATCTCCCGGAGCCCCAAGTCCGAGCAGTCCACCCGGTGCAGCAGCCCGTCCCCCTCGCACAGACAGCGGCCAGGGCAGGTGGCGTGTCCCGCTGCTCTGGAGCTCTCCTCCCGGGAGTCACCGGAGCTGTTCCCCGCTGCCGCTTTCTGCATCCTCACCCCGGCCTCGGAGCTCCACAGCCCGACCGACAGGACCGCAAGCACCGCTAACAAAGCCCCAGACCCCCGCATGTCCCGCAACGGGTGGAAGTTTGTTGCCCGCGGCAGAAGTGGGAGAATGAGTTAGAGAAGTTGCGGGAATTTGTTGGTTGTTCCTCTGATGAGGAAAAGCAGGTTGTGGGAGCTGGACGCTTGCAGCTTGTTGTGTTTCCAGGCTGAACGCGTGGAAATGCGGAGTGTGTGTGTGAGTGTGTGTGTGAGTCCCTCCACTCAGCACAGCGGCGTGAAAAACCCCGTCCGCTTATATATACACCCAGCCCCTGCAGGGGGGCCACTCCGCTGCACAACAGCCAAATCTGGGATCCATCCCATCAGATGCATGATTCAAACTGCAGAGAAATGAGTTTTTAGAATCTGATTTAGACATTTAAGTGGGCAAAACAATTCTTTAAATCTTTGAAATCAAATGTGCAAAATTTGCTTTAAACTCGGAGTTTAAAGCAAATAGAAATAACTTTATTTTTACATGTTTTGTAAACATTTAAAAACACCAGAACCTTAATATAGGCCTTTAAAATAAGTTTCCCGAACCACATGCTTGTTTTTTATGTATTTACTTTATTCATGAGTTTTATTGATGTTTTCTTTTTCTTAACCTTATGTTTGTTTATGGAACAGACCAGATATTAGCATTTTGGTAAATACAGAATTTGGCAAATTTCCATTAGCAAAATAATAATTTTTTTGAACAAATGTGATAAACATTTTAAAGACATTGACTAATTTTTGCATTTTGCTAATGCTAATTTTGTTAATAGAAAATTACCAAAATTATTTGTCAATTCGCAAATTTTCAATTAGCAAAATATGCTAATTGATTTTTTCCTAGATGGATGGATGTCCTAGTCAAAGTCCAAACCTAAATCTATGGAAAAAAACCTTACTCGAGGCTGATTTTACACACTATTAAAACTACATCACATAAATGTTTATGGATGGATGGATGGATGGATGGATGGATGGATGGATGGATGGATGGATGGATGGATGGATGGATGGATGGATGGATGGATGGATGGATGGATTTGCATTTTTTCCATCCAGATGTGATTCTGGTCATTAGGTCCAAATTTCTATTTTAGTTTTGTCAAACTGTCAGACGTGACTTGATAAAGTCAGGACTTTCTCCTTAAATTTAAAAACTGTAACTTTCCCGGATTTACTTTGCTTTATTATTATTATTATGTTTAATTTTATTATTATTATTATTGCAGATGTTTTTTTTTGTCTTCTTGAACTTTTTCTGTCCGTTTCATGTCTGTTGATGAGACAGCTGCTGGTCATGGAGTTGATTGTTAAGTTGAATTCATTCTTAGCATGGAGCATGGAGGTGGCAGCATCATGCTGTGGTGATGCTTGGCAAGAGGAAGCTGGTTGATGGAGTTAAAACCAGAAAAACCTGTTAAATATGCTGCCAGAGATATTATGGG
Source organism: Poeciliopsis prolifica (assembly GCF_027474105.1). Lineage (NCBI taxonomy): Eukaryota > Metazoa > Chordata > Actinopteri > Cyprinodontiformes > Poeciliidae > Poeciliopsis > Poeciliopsis prolifica. Next base: position 463,793 of record NW_026562456.1, on the reverse strand, counting down.
ATAGTTTAGATCAACGCATGTTCATGGTTTAAAATCCAAACCTAAATCTATGGAAAATCTCTAGATGCTCACAGTTGGGAAACCAACAACATACAGATTCAAAGGGCCAGATTTATAAATGTACCCCACACTTTTAAGATTTTTCATTACTTTAAGCCATCGTAGATGTTTTTTTTATTGTCTTTATTTTAATGTTTTTTTTTTTTGCATTTTTCTCTCTTCCTTTTGTTCTTTTTCATATTTTGATCCATTTTATTTTAAAATTATTTTCAATTATTCTCTTTTCTGTCATTTTTCTGCTTTCTTTTTGTATCTTTTCATGTTTCAAAGGTTTTTTTTGCTCATATTTATATTTTTTTAACATCTGAGGTATAACGTATTACCAATTTGTAAGTTTTTCTATTTATTAAATAATTTAAATGTTTATTTAAACTGTTTTCCTTATTTTCTGATACAGTTACCTCCATGCAGTTTTGTATTTGTTAAACCTATGGCAGGTTTTCAAGTTCTAATTTCTGTTAATTGGGAATTCTTATACATAATTTAATTAGCATGTAATATCACTATTTAATTGTTAATTTCTAAGTAATTGTCAGATTAAGGTCCTGACATTCACTGATATGTAGAATCAACCAAAATCTGGTTTCAGGAGTTTATTTTTAGGTTTGTTGAAGGACCACGTGTCAGAAATCTGACAGACTGAAGTTAATGATTTATGCCGCTCACTTCCTGTGTCAGTGCAACTTATGGAAATCAGACAGAGAGGCTTTCTACGTTACAAATATGTGCAGAGGGGTGGGGGGCAGGAAAAGGTGAGATATGAAGATGTTATCAAACCCTCAGAGAGGCAGTGATGATGCAACATGAGGCCACCTGAGGAAAAACACGACTGGCTTCAGCGTCCATTTAAAGAAACAGTCGACCATAAAATCCCTTTTTGTTATAACTTTTTGTGTCAGACATGCTGTGGATCTTTAGATGAACTGGAAAATCATCTACTGAAGTTAAAACTCACCTGAATGAAAAGGAGTTAAGAATAATTTGAGGTTTAAAAGTAAAAGCGACATTTTTTCTTAAATAATTCAGATTTGCTACTGTGTAAAATTAAACCACTTAGTTTTATCAACATTTAAATGCAGCTTTAATGGAAAGCTTTAAAACTTTCTAGAAAAATATAAAATCATTTTTCTTACTCTACTTAGCGAAAGTGTTTTATTAAAATCAAAATAAATCAATAATCAAAATATAATATTAAAATGACTGTAATTTATATTTTATCAATATTTGTGAAATGTCAGTTTAAGTTTCAGAATCATTGTTTTTTGGTGATACACTGAACTCTAGTGGCGGAGCTGCGACATTGCAATGAATTCCCAGGTTTTTGTTTATCCCGAGTTTGCAGGACTGAAATTTCACGCAAAAATTTTCACGCATAAAACTTGTTTATACAATAAACAGCAGCTTATTATTTAATTTTTGACTTCAAAAAAATTTTTGGTTAATTTTCCTCCAATAGTCTCCTGATTCAAAGCCTTGTCCTTGTCATGTTTCCATAAAGTTTAGAGTAATCTATTTTTTTCCCATTTAAATCACTTTATAAAACAGATACAATTCTATTCTATATGAGATTTGAGCATTTCTATGATTATGCATAATAAAAAATAGTAATTTAATTTAAGTGAAAATACTTAAAAACAACCTGAAATAAAGTGGAACACCAGGTTTACGTGTAAAGGTACGAAATGGAAACTCGCGGTTACGAAACGGGGTTACGAAGTGGCGAATGGACCCTGAGCTTCTCCGATGTTTTCCTCCTTCAGCCTGTTGTCAACGTGAGAAACTCCAGCAGCTCTGACGGCCCGTACCACGTGATACAGCAGAGAGTAGGTTAAAGTGAAGATGGCTCACTCGGCTGCCACTTCTAAGCTCGCGATTGAGTGATTTTCTTTTAATCGCGCTTGTAAAATCACCATTTATTTACAATTTGTAGCTTTGTGATGCAGCTTTGACTTGTATAATAATTAATCACCGCAAAAATGATGGCTATAAGTTTTGAATTACTTTTTGAACATGATCACAATGGTAAAAAAAAAAACATTCATACTTTTTTTTAAAAGTGCAAAGATAAATCACAGATACCGTAGCTAATTGGCCATCAGACCAATTTCATTTTTACATTAATTATTTTACTTTAACAGTGAGTTAGAGTAAAATTGAGTTTTCTCTTATGATTTTGCTTGATGTACATAAGCTCTGTTTGTAATTTTTCTTGATTCATATAAAATGTCTTTTAGTTTTTAAGAAAGTGCTATACAAATAATATGTATTATTATTATTGTTTTTATTGTAAATATCATTATTAATTAGCTTTAGTTGTATTGAAAAACATCTGTAGCCCTCACTCTGTAGCTTTAAGTGGCTCTTTGGCTGACTAAATATATTGTGAAATGAAATATTGCCCTTTTTTGTTTGTTTCTGGAGCCCCTTGAAAAGCCCCCTACCACGCCCCGTGTAAATTTGTCTCAGAAACGTCACTAATCGAAACGACCAGCATTCAAATCTTCTCAACAGTGACTCATCGCGTTGTCAATTGGCGATCTCGGTGAAAGCTAGCCGGCTACCTGCTAACTCAGACTGACGCCATTAGTTAGAGGGAAGAAGGCGTAAGAATCAAGAAGAACGATCCGGTTCCGATTCTAGACCCGTTCTTCTTTCAGCTGCGGACTGATACCGTTAAAAGTTCGGGTCGTGTGAGCTGTCAGGGAGCTATTCTGATGATTTTAGCCTCTTTTTTAAAGTCGGAAGTCAGTGCACGGTTCGGACTGAGTTAGCATTGTTAGCAGCTCGGAAAACAAACGTCTGTTTTTCTGGAGGAAAACTCGAGGATTTTTTTTTTACTTTTGGGGGGGAATAAAGTGACACCATGGCAACAGCGGGGGCGGCCGGAACCAGCGGCAGAACCTACTCCTTTAAAGTGGTCCTACTGGGGGAAGGCTGCGTGGGGAAGACGTCGCTGGTGCTGAGATACTGCGAGAACAAATTCAACGACAAACACATCACAACCCTCCAGGTAAGACGGTCCGGGAGGAACCGAACCCCGTCGAACCGGGCTGCTGATGAGCCCCAGCCGCCTAGTGCGGGTTCTGGCTCCTGGCTGGAGAACGGGGGGTCAGTCAGGTGTTTGTGAGGCTTGTTTACGTTCATCCAGACCAGGGAACGGATCCGGTTTCACTTCCAGTCCGGATCAGTATTGGAGCCACTTCCACAGCAGGTCCGGACGGAGAGGGGAAAGTCCGTCCCACTTTCTCTCTCATAAAAATAATATTTATGGCACCCTCACATGTCCAACTGCTGGAAAGATTTGTCTAACATTTACATTTTCACCGGCTCAGTGGCGTGATCATAAAAGAGCAATTCATAAACCCAGTTCATTATTCAGAGTGGGGTAGAAAAAAAGCATGGGGCGACAGTGGAGAGGGAAAACACCACCTTTACAGGAGGAAACCCCCACAATTAAAATGGTCTCAAAACAACAATATTATCATTTATTGCAATAACTTCTGGGACAGTTTATCATCCAGAAAAATCTACCATCGTGCCAGGCCGACATAGATGTTACTAATGTTACAGAATGAGACTAAAAGTGCCAGTAATATTATTTCTGATCAGTTTTTCTGGTTTCATATGAACATGTATCCGTCCTCTTTTTGCAATAGTTTTGTTTTGAAACCTTAAATAGGGGTAAAAAGTGGTGGAGGTTTAAAAATGACAGATTTCCAAGTTTATCTCCATCCATCTTCCCAATGATTCCGACAGCATGATTCTAACACCACTGTGTCTTCACATTGGGCAGGAAGCTTTATTGCTGTTGAAATTATTAAAATCATTCATAAAATAATTGTTTGATTAGAATAGTTGACATCGTTTCTGTTTTAAACTCCAGATTTGATCGTTTTTCTGGACATTCTCTGGATGGAAAGCGGAGTTGAAACTCTTCGTTGTCAGAGTTTAAATGCTTTTCAGGGTTTTGAAACTTAAACCTTTCTGCAGGTTTTAGGGAAAAACAAAAATGAAAATGAAAGCATGTCGACATGTCTGAACGTCTCGGATGAAACAATACTGAAATCTGAACCCGAAGGAAGGAAAATAAATCACTTTAGCCTCGGTCTGCAAACAGCCGGGACATTTTCTGAAGCTGGTCGGATGTTCAGCTGCCTTAAACATGCTTGCAGAGATTAAATGGTATAGTTCAGATCAAAACATTTCCTTAGAATGGCCTAGTTAAAGTTCAGACTTAAATCCAGTTGAGAGCATTGCAAAATTTTAAAACAGAATAAAAATAAAATTCTGAATTAAATAAGTAAATAAGCCAATAAACAATTTATTTTAAAAATAAGTGAAAAATTTATTAAATAGATAAGTAAATAAAAAATAAAACATCTAATGCATTAATAAATCAATAAAAAAATATAAATAAATTGTCATACATTAAAAATATAACAAATAAATAATACAAAATTTAATGAATAAGTATAAATAAATTAAATGAACTAGTTTAACTAAATTATTATATAAATAAGTAATTTAATGTAATGAATAAAAGTAAACTGATAAATATTTAATAAGTAAATAAGTTGCCCAAATGATCTAAAGAAGTGGAAATGTTGAACAGAACTCAATGAACTGCATTGTGGGAGTTGCAGTCTGCCTCCCATCAGGTCAGCAGGGGGAAGGAGGGTCCGCTGCAGTCAGACGGTGCCGCCGCAGGCCGCAGCGCCTCACATGAGCCGCATCCCTGCTGCACGCAGGAAAACGATTAACTGAGCCGCTCTGATCCTCAGACGGAAAGCGGCAGATCACAGGATCAGGGGAAAGTTGGAGGAACTTCCAACACGCTTTGTTTTTTTTTTTGTTTTTCCCTCCTTCTTATGAACATTGGGTCTTTCTCAGCATGAGCTCTGCTGAAACGCCATGCTGAGTTATGGGACTCCATGTTTTTCCGGCCCCTCGCCGCCGTTTGGATGCTGCTCAGTTTAACGTGAGAAAACTGCTGATATGGGCAATAAAAAACTACTCAGGATCAATAAAATCAGCTGCTGCTTCACACTGAGATCGTCCAGATTTGAGGAATAATCTGGTCAAGTTTCGCTGGAATCGAAGATTTAAATTCAGAACAGCGACGATGCGAAAGGTGGAAGTTTGTGAAAGAATCAAAATATCTTTTTGGTATTTAAAATAAATTAGAAATTAGAAAATGATTTATTCAAAACAAATTTATCTTGTCACAATAAGCAATAAGTCAATTAATCACATGATCAATTAAAACAATAATAATTTAAATGTGCGTGATTTATCGTTTTTCTCTTTTAACCAAAAACTGGATGAGAAAAGTCTTCAGTCTGTTTAGAGAGGTTTCATGAATCATTTTGTTGTTTTGTGTATTTATGTTAGATATTTAAAATGTCTTCCAGTTCCAATGTTAAATATTAGTTCTAATTTAAAGTTTATTGATCTTTCAGAATATGTTCCTGCATTATTATTCTATTAAAACTCAGAAATGACCTCAACATAAAAATATTATTATTATTAAGTTGTGGGCTGATTCATCGACCTTCCTCTGATAACAATAACGGGAAACAGCGACATGTTTGGACCTGAAGCTCTCAGGTGAAACCTGGAGGCGTCAGAACGCCACCTGTTCCCAACCTGACAGCTCTGAATTTCTGTTTCCTGACCGATACGAGTTGAGCAATCTGTTGGCAGAAGTTGAACATTTCAACACAGACGTTAGTCAATGCGTGACTTTCTTCCTGTTCACTTTTCTTTAAAATTGTTAAAGAGCTGGAGGGAAGTTAGTGGTAACTTGTAATGGACCGATTCACCTTTTGACTTCCGGTACCGACGTCTGAGGTTTAACATCGGCTGATATGGAAACAGAAAAACAGCTGGAATCACTTTAAATGTTTCCTTATTTTAAGCACAGTTATAAATCGGCTGAATTAACCATTTATTTAATAACTGTTTTGCGATATAAACGTGAATTTGTTCAATCAGTGCAATTAGGACTAAAACAGCCAATAAGCTTCAAGCCTTTTTCAGATAGTTCAGAAATTGAAATTAGGAATTCTAAATATAATTTATAACAAGTAATAATGTATAGAATTAGACTGAATAGATCATCATTGTCACCAATGCCCGATATAAAATGTTTATCGTTGGTACCGATACAGATAATATTGGATCGGTGCGTCTCTAATTCCTATAATAGTTTGCTGAAGTTCTGGTCCATTTCTCCTGACAGAACCGGGTCAGGTTTGTTTTTATAGGATTGTTGTTTCTTTACACATTGCTCTCATTGTGATGTCAGGGCGGCCATCTTGTTTTTCAAGTGGATTTTACAGCTTCTTTTATTTGGACTTTGATTCCAGTCAACTTTACGATGGAATATTAGAGTCGGGCTAAGATTATTTTTTTAAATTATGACAATAAAGTTATAATATTGCCATAATACAGCCGTCATATTAGGAGAATAAAGTAGTAACTTAAAAAAAACGTAAAATATTAAAATGAGGACCGTTGAGCATCAAGTTATACTTTGGTATAAGTTTTACCAATTCTTTAACACATCAGCACTAAATTATTTTCAGTGTTTGGGTTTTTAATCAGTTGTGCGAAACATTTAGGTCTCTCACAAATTGAGCTGGTTGCATCATATCCTGTTAAATACAAATTTTTCCTCATTATTTTAAGACATTTTTTCTGGTAAATTTGTGCCTTTTTTCTGCCTATATAAGAAAAAAATATTTTGTCTATTATCAGCAGTGAAAACAATATTTATATCTGTCTTTATTTAAAAACAGTTGCTGTGTTTAGAAACGTTTGAATACATCAGTTAAAGCAGATTTGATGAACTATTTTCCACAGTTTTTCTTATATTGCAAATAGAATAAAACTTGTAAAATTTAGTCTTGCTTCTAATATTTTATGTAAGTCGATTTGAATCTAAAAGTTGCTCTAAATCAAACAATTCTCCTTAAAATAATCATAGAAGACAATTATTTTCTACATGAAAACAAACGTAAGTTAAATTCACTTCATCAAGCATCATAGTTTACTTATGAAGTTTAAGCATTTCATGTCTAACAGATAAATTGAGCTCATTTTAACTGGAACTGGACGAATTAAGCGACTGGAAACGGCTCAAAGCGGAGAAAGTGTTGCCTCTCCTCTTCATTAATGTTTAATGGAGTGATTATTAACTCCTCCTCCTCTTCCTCTGCAGGCGTCATTCCTCACAAAGAAGCTCAACATCACAGGGAAGCGGGTCAACCTGGCCATTTGGGTGAGGCGCTCTCTGATGCTGTTCATGATGCGTTCAAGTTCCAAACTGAAGCCTGTGTTTTTGTGTGTGCAGGACACGGCGGGTCAGGAGCGTTTCCACGCGTTGGGTCCCATCTACTACAGAGACTCCAATGGAGCCATTCTAGTCTATGACATCACAGACGAAGACTCCTTCCAGAAGGTGAAACCGCCGCGCTCAGTTCCTCTGCTCAGAACAGAGAACTGCTTCCAGAAACTGAACTGATTCCTTATTTTGAACAGCATCATGACTCTCAAGACTCCAGAGTTTTGCTAATTAGGGAATCTCTTTTCCTGACTCTCTTCAGTGTCAGGAACTGGTTCAAAATAAGGAATCAGTTCTTGTCATGAACTGGTTCAACATGTAGACTGTTCAGAAACTTGATTCTCTTAAAATTAGGAATCAGTTGAGATTACTTATGATGACGTAGTTCCTGATACTAAATGATTCCTTATTTTGAACCAGGTCCTGACTTTGAACTGATTCCTTGAACTGATTCCTGATGTAGAACAGATTCCTTAGATTATTATTATTTATTAATAACATTAATTCATTTTATTTTTTTACGTCTGATTCAGTTTCAGTCCGGTACCTGATGTTTTTTATATTTTTAAACATCTAAACTCTGACCTACAAAACATTTACTAAGACAATTTGGATGTTTTGTTTTTTGTTGTTTTTTTTTTAGCTTGATGTGTTAAAAAACTGAACATTAACAGTTGAACTTATCAACAAATGTTTCCAAAACAGCTGTTGACTACAATCTTGGTAGATATCAACAAGTAGATAATATGTGTAAGCTAGAAAATAATCAGAAACAGTCATGCTTTAGTTGAAAGTGAAAAATGATTCAGCATGAAGTCAGAAACGTGACATTTGTGTCATTTATCTTCACCTTTCTTTAAACTGTTCAGTCAGGGCGCCCTCTGCTGGACGCCTTGGGAATCATCTCCGGTTTAGACTTAAACAAACCAGATTTACAAAACTTTAAATAAACATGCTAACAGCACCGAGGCCAGAGTTTCACCTGAAACCTAAAGAAAGCTGTTTTTAAGTAAAAACTGTAACAATATGTCATATTTAACAGGTTTAGCAGAACTAACCAGTGTTTTTGTGTCGTTGCAGGTGAAGAACTGGGTGAAAGAGCTGAGAAAAATGTTGGGAAACGAGATTTGTTTATGTATAGTAGGTGAGTTAACAACGTTACTACAAAAATTAAAAGAACATTTATCTATAGGGAACTTCAGTATTTACCATCAGAAATATCCATGAACACAAATCAGTCTCAGTGATTTTCTTCGGTTTTGTGTTTATTGAGTTTATTTCATCACTAATTGTTATTCAGGTGAGAAAAGAAACAAAGAAGTTATCTAAAAAGGAGGAAGAAAGTGTCAGTTTCATTTTCTGGCTCCATCATTGGGATTTCAAGCCAAACAGAAACTTTGGGTTTTTGTCATGACGACCGCAGCTCTGGCTTTGCGAGGGACGGAAACGTTTTCCAGCGTTTTAACTGGGTTAAATTGTGGCCGTCATGTATTCGGACCAGATCAAATCTGCGGTTTGGAAACGGGATTCAGTTTTCAACATTTAATAATTTTTTTATTTTCAAGCTCTAATTTTTGTCGTTTAAACCAGACTTTTGTTGGTTTTTGTCTAAAATTTCTATTTTTATAAAACTAGAACTTCTCTGACATTTTGCAAAGACATAAACATGTTATTTCTGCGCCTATCGAGCAAAAAAATTTTGCTGGACAATAAATTGTCCCAATAATCATTGCAATAAATGAAAATATTGTTTGTATTTCAACTGACATATTAATAATGCAAGTTTTTCCCTTTAAAGACAAATTAACTTTAATTCAGTAAAGAACAGACGACAACCAAAAACAATAAATGAAATGGAAATAAAGAATACACAAACCGAAAAATGAATAAAATGGATTATGTCAACAAAATGATCAGACTGAAGAATTTTTGCCATCAAGATTTTTTCTCCCTAATAGAAAAATAATAAATTATTGAAATGGAAATGAATGATTTCATTTTAATTTATCATGTGATTAATTGTTTTTTTACTTGCTGCTGCAGTGTTTTAACTTGTTTGTGTCTCTGCAGGTAATAAAATAGATTTGGACAAAGACAGACACGTCTCAGTGGAAGACGCTGAGAGGTGAGAGAACTGGAGGAAATCAGACGCTTTCCCCGCCTCAGGTGACAGATGGCGCCAACGAGACTCCTCCGCTGACCTCTGACCTCTTGTTTCTGTTGCAGCTATGCAGAGTCAGTGGGAGCCAAACACTACCACACATCAGCCAAGCTAAATAAAGGCATAGAGGAGCTGTTCCTGGATCTGTGTAAACGTGAGTCTGAACCACAATCTGACGTTTCATTTATTTATCGAGTTCAAACAAGTATTCAAAAACAAGAAAATAAGTAATCAGTGGGACAAGACTGATTACAAAATAATTGTCTTACACACAAACACACACACACACACGCACACACACACACTGCCTGCAGACATGAAACCAACACACACATTTATCCATTTATGTTTGTTTCAGAATCAAAATTTAAATGTACAAGAAAGCAAAAAAAAAGAATTAAAAAAAATAGCAACTGTCATACACTGTGCAAATACATAAATAAAATTTTTAATATATATTTTTTTAAAGGTTAAAATTTATAATGAAAAAAATTATAATTTAAAGAAAAGAAAAATCAATTTTTTTATTAAAAATTTAATAGTTAATTGAACATACATTTTTTAATGAATAGTTTAATCCAAAAATAAAATATAATATCCCAAAGTTTTATCTTTGGTGTATTGATAAAATCGATTTATAGTCAAACTCCAGCTGAAAACTTTGCAGGTCAAATTTTCACATTTTTTTCCTGTTTTTCCATCAGGCATGATGGAGACAGCTCAGGCAGAGGAGAGAGCGAAGGGCAACGGAGCCAGCCAATCAGCATCAAACAGGCGGGGCGTACAGATAGTCGACGACGAGCCACAGGCCACGCCGGCCGGAGGATGCTGCTCCTCTGGCTAACACACACACACTCACACACACTCACACACACTGCCTGCAGATATGAAACCAACACACACATTTATCCGTCTGCCATCCAGTTCGTCCGCTTGAAAATAAACTCCGCCTCTGCTGCTGAGGATCATGGGAAATCATATTTAAGTTCTTGGTCTGTGTTCGCTTCAGAATAAAATTTATCCAAGTGTGCTTCTGTCGCACGTTGATCTCTGTAACCCGTCTCTCTCTGTGTGATATTAAACATGGCGGCTTCTGATTTCTTTTTTTGTTTGGGAGTGAAGCGGTTGTGTCTTTATTAACCTTCAGTGGTGCGACGGCTCCACCTGCTGGACGGAGGTGGCAGAGTTTTCTTTTTATCGGTTTGTTGGCTGGAAAACCTCAGAAACGCATTCAAGGTTGAAGCAGCGTCTCTGACGCAAGGAGCTACTGAGCATGCTCAGAAAAACTGCAAAAATAAAACAGCTGGATTTCTTCACATAACAAGAAAGAAAAAGCTCCAAACTTGTCCTGTAATCAAACTAGAAATGGTCAGTAAAAACGTTTCTAAGGGCTCCAGTTAGAGCTGCACTCATCTAAATAAATCTATGTTTAATCCGGAAGTGAACTGGAAACTTAAGGCCAGGATTTATTGCTTATTAAATTTCATACACTCTAAAAAACTGATTTATACTCTCATGTTGCTCCTCTGTTCTGATTTGTAACTTTAAAAGATGTGACAGAAAATCAAACATAGAGGGAAATAATGATCAGTTGTCAGATATTTTAATGATTGATAAAAAATGTAGACAAAAGTATTCCATCTCCAGCTACATATGTTTGCATTTTTCTTGCATCTGTCTGATTTATTTTGTGTAACTAAAAGTTTACGAAATAAAACCTTAAATTTTTTTTTCTGTCAAAATCAGATCTTCAGCTTTTATGTTCATATTCTTCCCTAAAATTACGTCTTATTTCTCCAAGATTCAAAATATTTTCCACATTTAAACAGAAATATGAACAACGACGACGTGTTGTTAATGTGCCATTATTATTATTAATATTACTATTATTATTATTACTGATTATTGAAGGAATTTCCCTCGCTTGGCTCTGCTTCTCTTCATCACTTTGGATTTTCCTTTTCTCCCTGAACAGAGAAGTTAAATTGTGCATGTTTGATTCCTGTAAACAGCTTTGTTTGTCTCACTTTTAAACTAAATAAAATAAGTTATTTTACAGTGATGGGAATCTGAGTGTTTGTGCTTCAAAAAGTCCTGAATACAAATTAAAGCTAAAACCAGTTTGAGTTGATCTGAGCAGAAAATGATGAGCCTCAGTTGTCTACTTCCTGTCTAAGGGAGGAGCAGAAATCATGTGTTTATTCCCAATGTGTTTGTCAGCAGTACAAAGTGCTTTGCATCATAAAACAGTTATGAAATGTAGTAAATGTTACATTTTGCCAAGTGGCATCAAAATAGTCAAGCAATTATTCATCAGATATGTAGATCAATGTTCTAGTTATTATAAATTAAATGCAACTGTAAGCACTCGGGGTTTTTACTCGTGATTTAAAGTCAGGTCAGATTATTGGAGAAGCAATATTCTCGTAAAGAGAACTTGGCTAAAGAAAAAATACTTGTAAGCAGCATTTTCTATTAAGAGAAAGATAAATTTCTCAGTGGAAATCTTAAAAAGTGCAGAAAGTGTTCCTCTGTATCAGCTGAAAACCACATAAATTATTCCAATGGAACTAAGTTGGGCGTATTTAGTTACATTTACTGTTTTACATTTACTTTAGTAACCTTTGGGGGGAAAAAAGACATTTAGAAGTATTTCTACTCTACTCATTTGAAGTAGTTCTACTCTTAATTTCACTCTTAACTTTTTAAATAACTATTTTAAAACACTTTACTGTATTTGTTTTTGTTTGGGTTTTTTTTTTGCTTTCCAGGCCTGAAAATGGTGCAAGAAAGAAATAACTTCTCCTTTTAAACTGTCCTGGCTTCATTTTGTTGCTTCCCGACACTCGCAACTCATCATGTCGGGAATTTTCCACTCTTTTTTCCGGAGAACTTCTTTCGCTTCTGCAGCTCCCGGAAGTGACCATGTTAATCGATAACCGGAAGCCCCGCCCCTCCGTATATAAACCAAGTCCAGACTTGTTGCTGCCGTCTTTGTAATCGCTGTGACTCGGTTGCGGTTCTCCAGAACTCGAAGTTCGCAGTTAAGGAAAGTTCCGTCTCGGTGCCGTTTGGATTCGCAGCCATGGCCCAGATAAACAGTTGCCTCAAGCGGACCTTCATCGGGTTCAACTTGTTTTTCGCGGTGAGTTTTAAGAAGATCCAGAACCTTTCAGAATTTAAAGTGCGTAGTTAAAGCTTCAGCGCCATTTAGTCCAGTTGATCAAAAACCTAGTTTAACCGTTTATAAACGGTCATATTTAGAGCTTGTGGCTAAGTGTATGTGATTCTAATAATTTATAAATAAAATAATATTTGGTCCTCTTAATTTATTCATGGCTGAAGTTTCAGTTTCGTATATAAATTAGGACCTTGATTAGGTTCTGGTTCGAGCTGATCCACAATGTATTATCTGATTATTGTTCACTGACTCCAGATTCGTTTTATAGTTTGTAATTTGTTGCTGCTTTTTAAAAAATTACAGTTGAAAGTTTTTGTCACTTTTTGTCAGTTTTGTGAAAGCAAAATTTTAACTGTTAATATTGCTTCTAAAATTAATTTATCACTAAATCTTGTGAAACAATGATGATGAAAAGCAGAAGCTGCTCAAAAAGAACTAAAGATGTTAAACTACACTGTAAAAATGCTTTGAGTAGATGAAAGTTTTTATAAATGAAACCTGTAGAATCACCCATTTCTGTATTGCATTATTATTTTTCAGTAAGACAAATAGTTGGTTGTCTGCCATAAACTATTTGAATGCATTTGCCCTTTTTTGTTTTCATAAAACCTGCAGATCACTTCTTTACTGTAAAATATTTCAACTGGATTTTGTTTCTTTTTATGTTTTGTAATAAAGCTGCTCAATTCTAGTCAATTCTTTAAAAAAAAGCATGAAATAAATTAACTTTAATTTTTAAACTTTCCCATCTATTACATAAAACAACCGAGCATTGCATGTGTTTTAATTCCACTTCCTCCTGAGATAATTTGTGCAAGCAATACATGTTTTGTAATTGCTTGCAAAAGTGGTTTTTGTACCTGTTTACTCTTTAAATCTACAGAAGTTACTTCTTTCTGTTTTATGTTTGTTAATAAAACTTTCTGGTTTTCTCTGCACTCGGGTTGCAAACTGACACCAATGTTTACTCAAGGCAGGACATATGCAGGCGTCTGCCGCACACTTCAGTTTTGCGGTTAAACCTGCTTTTCTTGTTTGTTCCGGGAAATAGTTACATGCTTTGTAAGGTAAGCTATAGAGTTTCAGGTTGAATATTACAAAGCATTTTAGTTTCTAAGCTAACACAAATCAACTCCAAGTTAAAAAAAGAAGAAAAGAGCCGCCTTTATAGTGATATTCAGCTTGTTTATTTGTATTTGGCAGCTTAAGAAGGATTTTGAAGTGAGAGGTGGGGCAGATGGTTTTATGAGGGAATAAGTTTGATCCAGAGAAAATTATGAAAGTGGTTAATCAATTTCTATGTGTCATTTTTTGTTATCACACCACAAATTTAAATATGTTATTATTTTTAAATCCAAGTCATGAGAAGTTTATTAGTTTTTTGGCATCTACAGCGTCTCGGATCATCTCCAGTTATCAATATGATTGATAAACCCGGAGGAAAATGTCCCACACTGACTCCAGGTCATTAAAGGAACAGTTTGTGGTCTGAAAAATTATCATCTAAAAGTAATTACAACTGGTTATTTCTAAAGCTATTTTCCATCCTGGCTTCAATACTTAGATTACCTTTGTTCTGTAAAAATCTTTATTCTGCTTAGGAAATTTCAGCTTTAGGTCATATTATAAACTGATTTTATGTAGCTTTCACACTAAAACTGAATCTGTGGTTCAGAGTATTAAGATGCATATTTGTCTAAAATTAATTAAATGTTTCTCCTAGCTTGTCGGAGCAATCATCCTCTGCCTGGCTGTGGTCTCCCAAGTCCTCACTAGCAATGAAGATGACGAAGTAAGTGCTCACACTTTGTTTATTTAGCTGGAAAAACTCAATTTGAGCTAAAAATCTAAACATATAACTGCAGATGGGGAACCGGACCACTGGGCTCATCTGCCTGTACATCATGGGGACGGTCACCACGCTGCTCGGCCTGCTGGGAGCCTACGGCGCTTACAAGGAGCACAAGATCTCCCTGATTGTGGTGAGTGGATTTCCAGATGAAACGGGGCGTTGCAAGTTTGGAGTTTCCAGTGATCTCATCTGAGATCTTGCATCACGCAGAGACCTTTATTTCGAAACAGAGGTCATGTGTTTGTGTGACACGTTTTTACTGAAATCATTTGTTCAATCTGTGTAAGTTAGCTTCATAACTTTAAAATCACCAGGATGAATTCATTTGGTTCTCAGGTCAGGTGTTGTTGTGTAATTCTGGTTTGAATTGTCTGTTTTCCTCTCCAGTTCCTGATCTGCATGGTCATCGGCTCTCTGTTCATGCTCCGATCAGGAATCCCAACAGCCATTCTTCGTCCTCAGGTAAAATCCCTTCTCCTCCAGCTGGAGCTCCTCACTGGATCGTCACTTTGGTGGAAATAACATTTATGATTTTCGCTCTAGTGTTAGCATAGCTAACTTTTTATTCCGTCATGAAATAGAGGAAGTTGGAACAAGTTTTTTTTA
Source organism: Poeciliopsis prolifica (assembly GCF_027474105.1). Taxonomy (NCBI): domain Eukaryota; kingdom Metazoa; phylum Chordata; class Actinopteri; order Cyprinodontiformes; family Poeciliidae; genus Poeciliopsis; species Poeciliopsis prolifica. The sequence goes on along the minus strand of NW_026562456.1, from coordinate 448,588 downwards.
ATTTTGCATTTTTGTCAACTTAAAACTTTTAGCCCAGTTAGCTTCTTTTTTAGCTTCTGGTGATATTGTGTAGTTGAGGTGCTTTAGCATTAGCATCACTAACTTTTTAGTTTGTAATCCCCACCACTGTGTATTCACAATAAAAAATCTAATTTGATTTTATTTAGGTTGAGAAGTGCTTAAATTGTTACTTTCAGATGTATTTTAATTAGAACAATGTTACGCAATGTTGCCATGTGATTTTGAAGAGTCACATTGTCAAGACTTTTCTATTATAAATTTGTGTTTGATTGAGCTGCATTGTGTTGTTTCTACCTCTGAATGAATCTCCTCTGGTTTGCAGGTGCAGGCAGTCCTGGAGGAAAAGTTCAGGGAGATGCTGCCTCTCAACAGGGCATCGATCCAAGAGAAGCACGTGGTTGACAGCCTGCAGACTCATGTGAGACTCATTCCTCTTTCACATAGAAGAACTAAAAGGATTTAAGATATTTTAATGGAAAGGTTAGGAAGGAAGTGGTTCAAAAACAAGCTGCAGAGACATCAGACACATTCAAACTTTTTTGTGTAGTTAAATGTTGACATTGGTCTCTTTTCTTATTTCTGAGTAATTCTGAAACCCACCAGAAAACCACGCTACACATCAAACATCAAAGATTTCACCTGTTTAAAAAAATTCCAGAAAACTTACGAGAATTACTTGCTTCTGTCTCAGTCACCTCCTGTTCCTTAAGCCAACCGTTCAGGCTTAACGGTTATGAGACAGAATGTTCGCCTGTTGTTCACCGGTCAGACGTTATAAAACTTTGTTCTACCGTTTTGCTTTCTGTTTTCCTAACGTGTGATTCAGAGTTCAGTCACACCCAGATTCATTTCAACTGAACAGAAACCAAAACCATAAGTGTTTATGGTCTGTTTAACTCTCTCTACTTAAGAGAGAGAGAAAAAAAAGTGTTTTCTGAAGCTTACTTCATTTGCATTTAATTAATTTCATGCCAATCTTGGCAAAAAGTAAATTTTTTTAGTTGAGCCATAAAAATCCAACTTTGTGGAACCAAAAATTTCACCAAAAAAATGACAAAAATATAGTAATTATTTTTTGTCATTGTGACAGTGTACAGACATTAAGTTTATGATAAATAATTTTTAGTAGTAAAAAATATTCTCTTTATTTTCCATCCATCCATTTTCCGGTCACCCTTCTCCCTAACGGGGTCGGGAGGTGCTGGTGCCTCTCCAGCTGCGTTCCGGGCAAGAGGCGGGGTCACCCTGGACAGGTCGCCAGTCTGTCGCAGTTCTCTTTGTTTTAAGATGTAAAAATAGAAACAAATGATGTTTTTTGTAAAACATGAGAACAAATTTTCTTTGGATATTTTTCAAAAATGATGAGCAGACTTTTGTGAAAAAAGTTTGTGTCTAAAAAAGTTTTTTGTTTGGACTGAGGCAAGCATGGCTCTTTAAATTATGAATCATTAAATTGAATAATTAAATTTTTTCTCTATTTTGCTCAGCAGATTATGTTTATCTATATAGACATGCGGCAAATAGGACTCAAGGCCTCCATACGTGGGTGGCATCATCATGTCGGTGTGTGCCACCACCCCACGCACCGACATCGATACATTTAACCAAAGCCTGAAGGTTCCACAGTCAGGCATTCACTCAAAGTACTTTGACATACTTTCTGCAGAAATGTTTTTTATCCTCCTGTGAGCAAACTCTGAACCATTAGTTGATGTGAAACTAACAAAAGCTACAGTCGGCTCAATAGGAACTGAAGACATCCTGCTGATATGCATTAATTAAGTGATTATTATTGGTTCAAGCAGCTCGGCCAATGGCAGTCTGACTTTCATCAGATGAGTGTACAAAGGCAAGTTTAGAAGAAACGTTTGCAGAAACTGATAAAGAAAATGGATGCTGCTGTGCATCCAGGAAGCCTCCATTTTAGCTTTTGTAGATGCTAATCTGCTGCTCCCATTTTTAAAAACAAGACTTTGTTGCCACGGTTACACTTCAAACTTGCCCAAAAGTTACAAAAAACTAAATTAAAAAAAAAGATGCTGGTGGCAGAAAAATGTGTGTTGGTTATAATCTGGATTAATTTAGTAACTGATTATTCTGACCACTAATCAGATAAAGAATTGACACATTTATTTAACCAGTTCAGTTTTTTTTTTTTTTTTACATTATCAGGAATGCATTAAAAGATGCAAATAAAAAAATATTAAATTCCCTTTTTGAATAACCAAATAAACATTTTGTTGCTCAAAATGCTATATGTCAACCCTTTAGTGAATTAGAACAAGGTGGAGAGTTGTTTTTTTTTTTTTTTACAATCAAAGTGTTTTTTATCTTAAATCCAAAAATAGATTTTTATTTTTGCACCGTTTGGGCCGAATTACTGCTTTTATTTTTATAAAATAGCTTTTTTTAAGTTGATGATTAATCAATTACTAAATTAGTTGATGATTATTTCAATTATTGATTAATTGTGATGACTCCAATTAATCGTTTCAGCAATAATCTGTACCATTCCAAAGTTTTTCCAGTTAGTGTGGAGCAACTGCAGTGGGAACCACCTCACATGTCCTGCATGGAGGTGGAGGAATGATGGTTTGTTTTGATGCGCCTTCTTCTTCTGTGGTTTCAGTTGCACTGCTGCGGCCTGTTCAGCTATACAGACTGGAACGAAGACATCCCGTCCTCCTGCAATTGCCCCTCCAACGAGGATGAGGAACCCGAAACGTGCAAGGTGGTCTCTGCCATCAACCGCTATGCTGTGAGTGTCTGCGCTCAGATTTGATCTGATTCACATTTCTATTCGGCCTGGAGCCAACCATGACTTTATGTTTACGTCTCTTCCAGTTTCTGATGGACGGCAGGTCCATCTACAGTAAGGTGAGTAAACTGGAGCTGATTGACCAACCTGAAGGTGAAACGGTCAGATAAAATAACCGCTGATTCTCCTTTCCACCGGCAGCCATGTGCCCCTATCGTGATGTATTACGTCCTGCTGATGGCTGACATTTCACTGGGGGTCGTCTTCACTCTGGCTATTCTGGCTGTAAGTTCACCTTTTGTCTCTTTATGAACAAAAAATACACAAAACATCCTTGTAGGGAGCATTCACACAACCCTGTTTGGTCTGCTTTAATCGAACACTGGTTAGTCCAGAAAGTTTGGTTTGTTTGGGTGTCTGCACTTCCTTAAAAAATCCTCTGGGGGCAGTGTTATGTATTTTTCAGCACAAATAATTATTACCTTCAGTTGTTTTAGAAATACTGCACATATAAAATTTGATTTTGAAAGCTAATTTCCTAATTTAACACTTTGAAATTGGGGCTCTGTCTCCTTAAGAAGCTCAAGCTCTTTCTGAAGCTCTGCCTTCAGGAAGTCATCACAACATGGCTCCTCTATTAGCACTTTAGCATTTTTACCACCATTGCCCTGAGAAGTAGTTCCTATAATGAGTTCAGCAGTTCCCCCAGTTGTTTGCTAATTGGTGCTGGCTAGTTTGAAGGAGCTGAGTGGAGAAGGAGCTGCTCCTTTAAGGGGGGGATTGGTCCAACCAGGCATTTTGCACACTTGACTTTACTCTGCTCTGGTGTGAATCAAAAAAGTTTGGTTGAAGTAAAATCTGGTACGATTCAAATGAATATATGAACGCCAAGCGAACCGGAGACCGTGCCAAAAGCAGGAAGCGGACTGCAGGTCAGGGCATTCTGGGTACATACTACCAAAGCAAATCCACTAATTTATCGCTAGCAGGAGAAATTACTTGTGTGTTTAGCCAAAAACAAAAGAGAAATCCTCCAACTGCTGAAATCTGATGCCACTCCATTTTTGTTTGGATTTCATGAAAAACTTGCATTCAGTGTCTTCTTTAGAGGTTTTCAAGTTGCTTCCTGTAGTGGTTCTTGCTGCAGCTCCTCCACAGGTGAGGAGGGGAACAGGTTTTTCAAAAAGCTGGAAAATGTAACAAATTTTGCAATTTTTGACTACCAAACCACCATGTGTGAAATCACCCTAAAGGTCATTTTAAATCTCACAAACTACATCTTTACAACATAATCCCTTACAAATAAGTTAAACAATCACAAATGGCTCTTAAGAAAAAAACATTAAACATAGAAGTTTAAGTATCAGATATTGTTTAAACTAAACTGTTTAGAGTTTTTTCTTTCTTCTTCTGAGTCAGCTCATTAATGTAAATAAATAAGCCATTAGAATCTCATCTGAAGGTTAAATTCCTCTCCTGGAGACCAGGAACATAAATAAACCGTCCCGCCTGATAAAATCTGTCTCCTGCCTGCAGTTCCTCCCATGCTGAAGATTTCTGAAATCTTTCACTTTAAAGGAAACATTCAAGATCTATGACGCATCAGGACAGAACAGGTCCTAACAGATCCTTCAGGATTCCTTTTCTAACAGACTGTTCAGTGTTGGTGCCAGATTCACCAGAAGGAACCTAAATGGATTAAACAAGAGTTCATTTGGAGTAAATAAACTCTTAGATGTACATTTAAGGTCAGAAATATTGCCCCCCTGATGAAATCACACACAAATGATGCAAATTTATTATACAAAATTTGCATTTTGCCTGTTTTTGTTTGTGTTCCATTTTGTCTCTACAAATTCTGAGTAAATAAACTCACAAGTGTTGCCCTATGACAAAATCATGCAATATTTCCATGCAAATGACCTCAATAAAAACATTTCATATTTCATCTTCCTCCTCATGTTTTAGGTTCTGGGCATGATTCTGTCCTCCATCATGATCCACCAGCTGCGTCATCCCAACAGAACCCCCGTCGTCCTCAACATTCCCACCATCTTCATTCCAGGACCACCAAAGTACGAGGAGCTGCAAAACGATCTCCCTCCTCCCTACTGAAGGAGCACTGCCACATTTAAGGATGTTTTTCCTCTTCTTTTGCTGTTTCCCTGATTGCTTCCAAAGTGCCTTTCATTCCTCCAACCAGGGAGAAACTCTCCAGAGATTACTCTGCCCCAGCTTTCAAAGTTAGATTTTTAAACCATATTTTACATTTTTTTTTTATTTTTGGTTTTAATTATCTGGGAGAGTTTTAAGAAAAATAAGATATTTACAATCATCTGTTTCTAAATCATCATGCAAAAAATTATTTTAACAAAGTTAGGAGAAAGCCATAAGACATTTTTATCACAATGGAGTTCTTACCTAATTTAGTTTTTGTATATTAAACTTCTAGATATGCAGTTTTGTGTTTGTTTAACCAAAAGCAACTTCCTTGCACATTTAGCGCCTTCTAAAGGAGCTGTTTAAATTTTATTTTTAATAACAAAGCTTAAAAAGGGACAATGAATGTTTACAAACAGAAGGCTAGTTTGTTTCTGATTGTTAGTCGTTTTACTGTAAATGGATTTCTGGTTGGACTGAAAGGGAAATAAAACCATAAAATAAAACAATGTTTGTGGTGTTTAAAATTGTCAGATTATACTAAAGCAATTTGAAGTTCTGAAGCATAAATGGTTGTAAAAGCAAAAAGTTCTCAAAAAAAACACGGAGTCAAAAATTTGCAAGAAAAAAAATCCAACTTTGAAATTAATCTCAAAAATGATTTTTTAGCTTAATCTCAGAAATTTTTGAAAGTTTTAAACTTAAAACTCAAGAATTTCTTTTTATGAGAAAGTTAGATCAAGTATTTATTCTCAACTTTTCAAGTTAAGAATTTTTATTGTTTTTCTAGATTTTTTTTAAAGATTAGTCTAAAAATTTTCTGGCAAAATTATTTACTTTTGGAGATCAGAAATTAAAATTTTTTCTCCAGAAATTTTTTGAAATCTTAATTACAAAATTTTTTCCTTGAAAATTTTCAACATTTAGAGCTAAAAAAATTTATTTTTTTTCTAGCAAATGTATTTTTATTAAAGAAAATTTCAACTTTTCATGTTAAGAACTGTCACTGTTTTTCTAGAAAATTTCTGAGATTGATCTCAAAGCTGAGTTTTGTATTGCATTTTTTTTTACCTTTGAAGTTCAGAAATTCAAATTATTTTTCCTAGAAAAATAATTAGATTAATCTTAAAATTTATGAGTTGTAAGTATTATCAGTGTTAAAGCACTGGATATTCAAATATCACGGAGATATTTGAATATTATTATTTTTGTACACATTTAAATTATTCAAATACCTGATCTGAAGTCTTTTTAATGATATGCATGTTCATGGGGAAAGTTTTCACAGCTGTTTGACCAAAATCCCATGATATCTGTGTGTACACAGGGCAAACTTTTCTGAATGTGACATCCAAATTAGACGTTGGGGTTGTTCTTGTTGGCTTTTCAAATCAGGAACTGGGAAATTACAAATTCTGGTTTAAAATGTTCTCAAACATCCAGAGGAGGAAGCAGCCTGTTTTGGAATTAAAAGATAAATCTGGGTCTGTTTCTTCAACCACCGTATGAGTTATTGCTATTAGATAAACATGTTAAACATCTAAACTACATGCTGATGAGTGCTATTAAAGTTTGGCAAAAATGGTTTTATAACACTAACATTTTTAATAAAAGAATTAAAACAGCTGAAAACCAGTGATTTATTTACTTAAAGCGCCACCTAGTAGACAGAAGACTCAAGAGCCCTAAGAGGCCTTTTCTGAACGAACAATACTGAAAAATATTTAAATATTGTATGTAAAAGCTCAGGTATTATAAAGAAAAACATTGTTGTGGTATGTCATAATCATGAGCTACATTAAACAACTTTGTTCTTGTTGAAATGGGTTTATATACAAACTGTACTCTGTTAAATCTGTTTAAAGTGTTTTATTTGACTAAGCACCAAAATGCCATAGAAACCTACGAGAAACACAATTATCCAAGCACTGTTGGGGTGAAAATTACTCACTCGGGTTTACCTTGTATAAGATGAGAGTCATCCTGACCTCTGCAGGTCAGGATGCTCTGGAACACAGAGGATCCTGACCTACAGAGTTAGTACATGTTGTTTACACCCAAAAACAGAAGTGCAAAAATATTCACCAGGCAGACTGAGAGAACTGACTTCTCCTTATCTGCACTTATAACAGCAACTCGCTCGGACAACGTAAACTTCATTTATCCTTTACTAAAACCATTATTGCTAATTGTTAAAAATAGATATACTTCTAATACACTCCAACTACAATGTTCCCTGAAGGGAAACAAACTTCTGTAGATGGATAAATATTAAACTTCTTCAAGATATTAAAAATGATTTTAGATGTCTGGTTTGCAGTTCTTCCGCATGACTTTCCCAAGTAAAATCTTTAGCTATAACAAACAATAAAATCTTTGGAATATTTAAGCATGCAAAGTTGGTTTTAACCAACATTCATATTGCCCCCATTAATAACTCGTACAACTTTGAAAATTCCAGTTTCTACCCTTATTCTGGTCGCTAAATCTTAGGGTAATTTCTTGGTGTTGCGCCACAGGCAGCCATTTTGTTTTTCTAATTTCGACGACGACAGGAAGAAAACAATATCTATTCTTATAATTATATCTTAGTTTACGGATAAAACTAAAAACTGAAATGTTTTGTTGATTGAAAATGCATGTTTATGAAATATAACGCTTTTAAACAAACAAGTATGTTTTAAAGAGAGGTCAGTGGTAGAATGAAGGAAGCGCGAGCGCGTTTAGCATTAAGCTAGCATAGCTGTAAAGGTAAGTTGAGTTCGAAATTTACATTTTAATTAATTTTTTTGGTGAAAAATGTCTTGCCTGTAAATGAGTGCATGTAAGATTTTTTTTAACATTTAAAACTCAATACATGTTATCGGGCTTATGAAGGGCTAAAGGGTAACCGTTATTGTAATCAAAAATAAGTACTTATTGATTTTCTTTAATGATTAAAATATTTCCAACACCAGAAAATGATGCTGTTATTGAAGATTTCTCCTCCCCTTCCTGCTCTCTCCCCTCTCCCATCGCCAGACCTCAACCTGAGCGTCATCTTTTCTCATTATCTCTCAGACACGGATGGAAATAACCCGTCTCAGTTCGGAGCCGCCTCCGCCTCCACCACCTCAGACCGGCTGTTCCCCCGTCGCTCAGGCCGTTGCAGGACACTGCAGGGCGGGGAACGAGCGGTAGCAGCCCCGGCGGCGGAGCGGCGACGGCTGCTTTCAGCGTAAACAAGCATCTTCTGCTGTCCTTGATGTTCCTTGACAGCGCTAAGAGGAGCTTCAGAGAGGCAATTTGCTTGAATCTGACCCACAGAAAGGCAGCATGAACCGCAGCAGAGGAAGAGGAGAAGGAGGATTTTTCACCATGTTTTTCTCGCTGTGTTTAATTTGGACACAGCTGCTGATCCCAGGTAAGCGTCTGCTGGCTGTTTGCTGCCTCAGACATCAAAAGCACACAGAATCAATCCAACATTTTGCTAAATTAATGTCTTTTGCACAACCTTCTTAAAAATTATTTAAAAAATGCCACCTATATGTAGATCTGACACTAAATCAATCATATATCTGTACAGTTTACTTAAAATGTGCTTTATGATTGGCATTTATTTAAATATTGCAAATAGACTGAATTTGCTGTGTGTAAAAGCAATATAAAAATATTATCAATAATTGTAATATTTGTAAATAAATTGTTTCCCTACTGTATTCATAACATTCAAAATCTAACTGTTTGCGTTGTGTCAATGCAAACACAACATTGACACAACACAATGTTAAAGTGCAGCTTTAAAAGGGGAGAATGAAATGTAGTATTTTTAGCTTGGAGAGATATTTGAGTCAGCTGCAGAAGATGCCAGCATCCCCACTGCATCTTCAGGGGCTGTTCAGTGATGCAGTTCCTGTGTGAACGCCTTAAATATGAATATAGGTCAAAGTAGACCTTCAAACTGAGTCCTTATAAAAACATAATTGACACCGAAAGCAGCTTTTATTTACATGAGTGATGAGAACATTAATATCAAAGGATGCATTAATTCAAATCTAGAAAAACGGAGCTTTATTTTTGGTAGAATCAGTTTTTTTCTTGTAAAAATGAGCTGGTAATAGTTTTAGTCTGTTTGTCATAAATTAGTATTTTTAGGTGAATGAAAAAGAAAAAGAAAATAATACGCAAACCTGATTCTTACAGACATAAAATATCAGTGTTGGTGCCCAAATTGTTGTTTATTTTAGTCAAAATTGACCCAACATTTGGAAAATAAATGGGTCAAAAGATTATCTTAACACAGAATATAATTTACCTTTTGTTTATGTGTTGTGTTTCAGCTGGGTGATAATCTCAAACTTTGGTCACATTTTTTTTGAAGATATGTAGATTTGTTTTAAAACCAATGTGTTGTAGAAGTAGTATATTTAACGAAAATGATCTCATTTGATATTAGTTGAGTAGAATCTTATTTGAAAAGTAAAAAATCATCTGTAAACTTTACTTTGTGTTACACTGAAGAGAATGATGCGCCGGTTAACGAAAATGATCTCATTTGATATTAGTTGAGTAGAATCTTATGTGAAAAGTAAAAAATCATCTGTAAACTTTACTTTGTAAAAACGTTTTGATGTCAGAACTTAACTTTTTTCTGTTTTTAATGGTGGTACACCAGGATATTATAATGAAAGTTTGATTCAACATGTGCAGCTCTATATTAAGTTACAATAAATTTCACATGTTGAATGATTAGATTTATTGCAAGTCAACTAACGGACACTGATTCACTTAAAAAGGTGGAACATTTCCTGAAAATCTAATGCAAAATACAAAAAGTAACTTTTTGACCCAAGAAATCCAGCTTTAAGATGACTTAATTTGTACCAAATGTAGATTATTTTGGTCTGCTTAGGAAGACATTTTGTCCTTTTAGAATGTTGCCAACATATTTAGTTACATATCTCAATTTAAATAAAACAAAACAGATTTATCTAATGAGGTTTATGTTGATGTCAAGTAATGAAAAAGATGAAAAGGAATAGTAATTAAAGTCATCAATCAATGTAATAATTGGGTCTGGATGGTATGACTGAAAAACTGAACACGACGTAATAGCAGTCTATAGTGATAATTAATTGATAAGTTTTAAATATCTAAAATACTACCAAACTAGTGGAGTGACGTTTCCTGTTCCATCCAGTTTTCACTCCGCCATCTTGTTTTTTAATATATTACGAGGTTACAAGGCTGAACCTGAAACTGCTGCTGCACAAGTCACGCAACTGGTTGTTGCTAGGTAACCAAAGAGCGGGTGAGTTAGTTGGTTCCACCAACCTAGCATGTCTTAGTTGGCTAAATCTTTCCCTCTGCCTACATCTCCCAGAATGCTGGATCAAAGTCAAGTGAATATTTACTATTTTAAATATTCAATCAGATGTATTTTTTATTGTTATTGATCGCAAAATATATTAAGTTATTATTCCGGCCTAGTAGGAGTATCAATATCTAATTTAACATGGAGCACTAATTCTTCCTCAGTAGTGTTTTATTCTAACAAATATATAAAAATATATGCATATTTTTAATATTTCATTCATAATGATGTTAAAGTGTCTTAGATTTGAGTTATGAAACCTGCAGAAATTCTGCAAGGTTACTGAAAACCATCTGAAACGCTCAGTCCTTCATTCTCATCTGGATCTTTGAGATAAGTTTGTGTGTTTTTTTTTTGTCAGGTGTTTTCCATCATTGGTTTTGGTCATCTGATGATGACTAATTGTTGCTGTAATTCCCTCCTGTAGGCTCTCATTGTGTCTCTGGTTTTAATCGGGGTCTTCAGGTTTGCTCTGCTTCAGGAAGAAAACAGCTGACATGTTTTATTCTGTGGTACAGTCTTGGTTCTGTCTGGTTATTTCATTTCTGTTGTCTTTATCACAGTGGCTTTGCTTCTGGAACGATTTAGCTGATTAGATGGAGAACATTTGATTAGTCTGTCGTGGTCAGCAGGTCGCTCTGACAGAGAAACTGGGAGCCAAATTCTGGTTCTTGTGATTGATGATTCAGCTGTGAGGCAGCAGCTGTGATGCTAATTACATGAGAGGAGCAGATTGAGCTTCTAGCATTTTCTATACAAAACACTCAAGCAGTCCGCCTGTTCTCTGCATTTGTACTAATATCGGAAAGCAGATGATTTATATCAGCTGTGTGACAATAACAAAAGGAGAAATCCAATATATAATCTCAAAGGAAAAGGAAATGCCTCTCTCCATTTGTCTCGTAATTCACATCCAGCCTGAACAGAGGCATGGTGGTAGCTGTCCAATCAGAGCTCACCTCAGCATCCTGCATAGCAACCAGGACGCTGTCGTCAGGTAGAAAAGAAGTGAGGAGGGGATGGAGAACGCTGAGTCAGGTTCACAGCATCTCAGGAGTTAAATGCAGATTTCAGCTGTTTTTTCAGTCTCAAAAGGTCTGAGACAGAATTTATTTGGCTTTAATGTAAATTCAGACTTTTTGAACCCAAACTATTTAATTCCTGCCCCATCTGTTTAATTTAATTTTTGCTATCCATTAATTTCTGCTTGTCAGGCTTTTACATAATCCAAAAATTGATTTTTAGGAAAGAAAAATCTGCTGTCAGAGGAAATGGGACAATTCGAACAAATGTGAATGGGTCCGTTTGTGTATTATTTAGTTTGACTGTTTTTTGGCATTTTTTTATGTTGTTTAAATTACATGTAATATTTAGTTTTTTTAAACTTATGTTTTATTTGTTTAACTTTTACTACCATTTGTTTCATATAATTTATCTGTGTCTTTGTTTATTTTTTATTTTATGGTTTTGTTTTATTATTTTTTCATCCTAGTTTTACGACTTTCATCAAGATTTAAAAAATTTGTTTCTTTGAATATGTTCATTTTCATCATCAGGCCATCTGCATTCATCTTCATTTTACTCTTTTTCTCCATTCTTTTCCTTGTTTAATTCTGTATTTCTGTTTTTAGTTTTACATTGTTTCCTGTGATCATATTTTGTATCTGTGGATTAAAGCTGCCCTATAAATAAACTATAAATTGATTGAATGTCTACTATCATCTTTCTCTCAGAATATTTCGCTGGCGGTCCGTTCCCGACTCACCGTCCGGGTCGCCACACTCTGATCGCTCAGAGAGATGTGAATGAGCTGCCAGAGTCTCGTTCCCACCTCCATCTCCATCGCCACCACCATCAGCACCAGAACCAGCACCCAGCCCGGTCGGCCCGGCCCGAGTCTCGGCTTCAGCAGGAACTCAGCGCCCGGCGGAGCTTGGACCTGCTGGAGCAGCTGCACCAGGATGTGGAGCCGGACCACTTCGGCTGGCGTGTTGTACCCGGGGAATATGTGGTTACCATGGTGAGTGCTTTGTATGCCTGTTGCTGTGATCAATTCATAAATTGATCTCATGATCAATTAAATGAGCTCCATATTTTCCATTTTCTCTATGGGTTCAGTTATGTGTGCTTTTATTTTAGTTGTGTTTAGCAGGGGTCCCCAAAGTGGGTCCTCGAGGGCCGGCATCCTGCTTGTTTTAGTTCTCTCGCTGATTTGACGCACCTGGATCAAATGTTGGCTCTTTAGAGGCCAAAGGAGAACATTGACATTCTGAGAAGGTTGTCACTACAGGCAGGATGTCGGCCCTCGAGGACCCACTTTGGGGACCCCTGCTTTAGAGTATGTTCAATAGGTTCTCTGAACTCTGATTCAGAACCGCAAAGCATTCTGGGGGATGTAGGCAGAGGAAAGGCTTTAGCCAACAAAGCCAGGTTGGTGAAATCAACCAACTCCCTCATTCTTTGGTTACCTAGCAACAACTAGTTGAGTAACTTGTGCAGCAGCAGTTTAAAGTTTCACTGCTGTGCCTCATAGAAGCAGGAATTTATTGTGTCATTTATTTTTTATCGTTATAAATTAGAAGAATTTTGATTTATCCTCATAATAAATTACAATTAATGATGTTTTAAAAAAACCTGTCCGTGTCTTCAGGATCGTTAGTTTTATTATTTTCTTAATAATAACTTCAGTAAATGAAAAATAAATTTGAAAATATGCTGAAATGCGGTTAGTTTATGCAAATTAATGATATAAAAAATACATTTCTTCATGTAACCAGAGTTGTAAGATGTGTATTACAAATATGAATAATTTCCAAGACCAGTTTTTTGTTTGTGTGGCTATGAATGCCACACAGCTCCACACAAAAAAAAAAAAGTAAATTGTTCTTATTATAATTTTTATCATAGTAATAGTACCACTTAAGATCCATATTGCTCACCCCTATTGAAATAAAAGCCAGCTTTGGATAATATTTTCTGTGATTTATGTTTTTAGAAAACAATAAACGCTCTCTTTCAGGCTCCACTTTTAACCAGATTACTGATGCACCTGAAATCTGTAGCTGTCTTCTCATAGGTTGGTTGTTTTTTAAGGCGGTGATGTCGTCCTAGAAACATGTTAGAGAAGGTCAGAGGTCAGAGAGCAGAAGGCGAATGATTGATCACATGCTGCAGACTTTTCTCTATGTATGAAGCTGCAGTCTCTGTTGCCATAGCAATGCTAACAGCGAGCGAGCAGAGCCAGTTCCCTCCACAATGGGCGGTTGTGTAACTCTTAGATAAACAGCAGTGACCTTCAGAGACAGACAGAGACACGGGGGACACGTCTGGGAGACAGAGACGCGGTGAAGCAGGTGTTTCTCGCCGCATTCGTCCTGCTGGTGTCCCAGTTTTCCGATGCCGGGTCGGTCCGACTGCAGCTCACACGCTCTCATTCCATTCTGCTGGATGTCAGAGTTCTGCAGATTTTCCCGAAAGTTTTCTGAAGAAATCAGATGTTTGTCTTGCACAATTTCGACTCAAAAAATTTCTACAAACTTGGTTTGACTTTTTGTTAAATTATAAATCTAGATTCTCTTCCACTTGAGGCAAAAATATGGGGCTAATCTATGAACCACTAAAACATCAAACTCAGATTTTCATTCGGTGTTTTTCAAGCATCTTTTCTCCATAAACCTCACTAAGATGTCTGCAGAATAAATGCATTTAGAGTTACAGGGTGTTAGCATAACAACCGCCAGCAGATCCATAGTCTGCAGACAGAACAGTCGGAGGTGTCATGGACGCAGATGCATCGTGGGAGTGGCGACAATCTGCAGAAACCTCCTGTGGAATCTCAAAGACAGATGGGAATGCTAGCAGTCCGCAGACGGCAGTGTCTCTGTTTTCAATGTTCGTTAGGAAAATAAAAGCTGCTCTTTGCACAGATCGAGACTTCCTGTGTGGTCACGTGACCCAGCGTCCCTTCAGGCTGTCTCTCTGAAAGCATCCTTTAATGCGCTAAGACGTTTCCTTGCAAGCATTCAAGCTGAGAGAGACCCTGACATGTGGTCAGTAGGCCTGTCGCTATAAATAATAAATCAATTAATTGCAAGATGAATTAAAACTATCAACCTCATTTTAATTATCGGCTTCATTGTTTCTTCCGGCCTTTTTCTCTTTCTATTGATGACACTGAATGAAAAAAGACTCAACTCTGGTGCTCTCCGCTGTCCCGTCCTTCCTCATTTCCTTAGTGTGATGCCCAGCACAGCTCACGACATAATCTTACAGCTGTCAGCCGACTGTCGGCCCTTTTTCAAAACTTGAGAGACCACAGACTCGCTGACAGAAATCCCAGGTATAACGATTTGATCTGGTTCAATTGTGCTTTTTGGCACAATTGAACCATTGTTTGGTATCCAACAACGGGTACAAAATAATGGCTACAAGTCCAGTTAACTAATTTTAACTGGACTTTGATTAGTAGTAAAGCACTAATCAATGCTTTACTACAATCTACCTTCAAGGCATGTGGCTAGTGTCAGTCCTGACTGAATGGGTACCATTATAACCTATTTATGTCACGTTAACAAACGGTTTATCAACTGCCATAGGAATTTCGCTCCAATTCCTCCCCTTGTCATTTCTATATTCTTTGCACAAAATGTTGAATAAACATTAATATTTCCACATATCATCTCCAACGCCAGCTGGACTTCGGGCTGCGCTGTGTCAGCTGTTTGGGATTTCCCTCCATAATTTCCCTTCAGAAAGCAGGAAGGGGAATCCCAAACATTTGAGTAAGTTGCACTGCTGCATTTTAAGGTTTCGACTTATAATTTCTGATTAAAAAAATAACACTGGATAAAACAGGAAACGTTATTCAATGAGTTTGTTAGAATTTCAGATATTTAAAACAAAAAAATCCTAAAAGATAATTATCAAAATCGACTGATATCAAACGGTTATATCGTAATATTTTTTCAGCCATATTGTCCAGCTCCACCTTCATTTAAAAAAACTAAATTTTTTGTTGTTTATTTTGAAAGTAAAATATTTTCATATCAGTATCTTCATGTTTTATCCACAGTTTACCTCTGGAGGAGCTGAAGGAGTCGTCATCCGTTAAAAAGTTGTTTGAATCAGCTTCTCTGTCCTAGAGGCTTTAAAATGTTGCATTGATCCTCTGCTAATTGCTGACTAATTGATTGAACCCTCTCCACATCCCTGAGTGAACTTTGACCCCTTGCCCCGACCCCATTCCAGCCTTCTCCCCACTGAGCTGTTGGCTAATTACAGCCTATAACCACTAAAGTGTGTGTGGCTTGGACAGAAATAGTACCTGATCCCAACAGGAAGCACAGTGGGATAATGGCATTACCCGGGCGACGGCCAATCAGGTGGAGGGTTGAGCTGTGTCAGGCTCTAAGCCAATCAGAGATCAGGGAATGAGTAGATCAGGAAATGGAGCGAAAAGTCCCCGGTCGCTAAGTGACAGGCGGCTCGCCTCCTTTCATTCAGAAAAGCTTTGCGTGGTCGGCTTGGTAAGGCTGTTTATGTTGTTTATCTTTCTTTATTTTATCTTTTACCTCATTGTTTTTTGTTTTTTAATGTGAAGCCGTTTTATTATTTTTCTGTTTGTTTAAAAGTTTAAATGACTCCGGGGTCATTATCTGCTTACACAGAAATCAGTGGATTATTGCTGCCTGGAGATTTTACAGAGAAAATCTCAGAACAGAAAAACTTTAGACTATAAAGATTAGTTCAAACAAAAACCCAGGTGTAAACTGATTATTATTTTAAAATATTTGTAATATTATTGGATAATTTCTCTTGGTCAGGCTGTTTTTCTTTGAGTGAAACCAGCAACCAGCCACAGTCTGATAACATCGGCTCTGGGAGCTGCAGGTTTTGTTCCTCATATTGAATTAAGTGGCAGCAGAACATGTTGTTATTTTAGCCATTAGCAAACAGCCGCCCACTCTCCCACTCATACACACACACACACACACACACACACACACACACACACACACACACACACACACACACACACACACACACACACAGTCAGACACACAGGGATGTTGAAGCAGCCGGTGGGCTTCAGGTTGGTGGACAGAAAGCTGCAGAGGTCAGACTTCTTGTTTGTTTTCCTCTAATCTCGTTTTAAAAAGCAATCTGATATATTCTGAGTCTGTTCTGCTTTTATTCACTTAGAGGAAATGATAAATATCAGCTCAGTAGGTTTATGGATAAGTTCAGGACAAATAATAAAGGCAGAGATGATCTGCATCCTTTTTGGATCATTTAATATCACAAAGGACTCTTTGGAGTGGAATAAGTGTTACATTTTTGGTGCTAATTGAATATTTACCCAGTTGGACAGAATCTGAGGACAGCAGATGCTCAAAATGGACACTAATGATTTCTAAAAGTAGAGTTGGGTAGTAACTAGCTGCAGTTAATAACTTGCTAAATGTAGCTAATTTAAATACATTTAACTAGTTACTAAATATAGCTAGCTTAATAACTACCTACATTTAACTAGTTAGTTATTTACTAACTAACTGTTTTCTTTGTTTCAGTACTTGGCTGTGGGAGTGAGGAGGCTGAATATCAGTCACCTCCTGTGGTTCCGGGACGGCGTAGCGGCGTCGCTCGGCGTCGCTCCTCAACATGTTCACATCAACAAGCTGAATGTAAGTCTGCTCCTCTCCCAGTCCGTTTCGTCTCCGTATTTAACTCACTTCCTGTTGGATGGATGCTCCTTACAGGCCAGAAACGGCATCGAGCTCTTCGTCTCCTCTGAGAGGCGGGACATCTTTGAGCTCCGCCCTGCGAAGGAGATCGTCCAATCACTGAACCGTAGCGTTCTTCATCACCATTTGGCCGACTTCGGCATCACGGCAGTCAAACCGGAGGTAAATGTGTGAAATCCCAGAATTCTCAGCTCTTTTCTGGTGATGTTCCGACGTTCCTCCATGTTTCCTGTCCTTCTAGTGCTGCAGAAACATCCCAGACTCTTCCCCTTCGTCTCCGAAGAAAAACGTCCTGCAGGACGATCAGAGGGATCACGCATGGAGCAGAGATGGGCTCTACAATGTCGTCCTCTTCTTCACCTTCTTCCTCATCATCATCACCTGCCTAATGGTAAACAACACACACATGAACAGAGCTCCAGCTCAGTCTGTTGATTAACTACAGGATAAAAAAGTCAAAATTTTCCACTCTTAGACTTTGATTATGTTGAATATCAGTTAAGAAATCAACTTATTTCTTCTCCAAATAGTGTAAAAAACCTTCAATTTATGTTATGGTAGATCAATTTTCTTTTTTTAAATCTGATTAATAAGGTATGAAGAAGAATTTACCACCACTAAGCTTCAGTATCACTTCCTGTTCTTACCCATTCCTGTGCCTATATTTCTTTAAAAATATAAATAAACAGTATAAAACATATAGCATTTGGAGCTTCATTTTAGAATATTGCTTATAGATTAGATCATCAGAAAAGATTAAAAGTGCTTAGCAAAATAGACTTCTTAGAATTTCCTGGTCTTTTTCTGCTGTCTGTTGTTTGTGACAGAGTTATATGTCCAGATGAAAATTTTGTTTTTTGTTTTTAATTTGGAGAATAAAGTCATAATATTACGAAAATAATGTTGTAATATGATGAGAATAAAGTCATAATTTTATGAAAACTCCTCGAAGAAACTGTTAAAATGTAGAATGTTGAGGTTCATCTGAAATTATTCATCAGTTTTACAAATAAAGAAGTAATCTTTTAACACACCAGTAACTAATTATTGTGAGTTGCTGGACATCGATTGTGTCAAAGTTCTGGTTGGCATTAAGTAACAAAATGACACTTTCATTCATAAAAGATAAAAAAGAAATGTTGAAATGGGGAACAAGACAATAAGTGTAGAAATTAGACATGTAGAAGTAAAAAGAATAAGCATAAAAATAGATGTTTTTATTTATTAAATGAAATAAATAAAAATAAGAGGAATAAATCAAAAACATGATTATTAAATGTTACATAAATAAGCAAGAAATTGGAGAAAAAATTTAAATTAACATTAATATTGTGCTAGAATTGATAAATGCTAAGAAAATAAACATTTAAATAGATTTAAATGGCAATTTAGTAAATAATTAATAACCTGAGTTCTAAAGAGTAAATCCATTTGAAGTAAAATTTGTATATTTTCCATTCCTTCCTTTGTAGTTTGACACTTTGACCTCATGGGGGCGCCCCAACACACAGAGAAACCTCAAACACTTCCTTCAGTTTCTAGCAGGATCTCATCTGATTGCTTTTATCTATTCAATAAAATGTTTCCAACAACTTAAAATTGAATGGAAAAAAAAGTTAGGAGTTAAATAGAGATTTAAAGTTAATTTATATAAAAAATACAAACCTCTCTGTGCTTGAAGTCGTCACAAATGTCTCTAAATGTCAATACAAGCAAAAAATATGTTTCAAAATCAGCCCAAACTTCAAGGAAACTACATTTACACACACAATTAACACATTTTATTCATTCATATTAGAAATGTTTCCTAACTTTAATTAAAGTAAATTAAACACTTTTTGAGTTAGTAAAATAATAAAAACAAAGTTTGTCTATGTTTTATATTTTATACAAAAAATATAAAATTGAAAAGATTTGATTAAAAACATTTTCCTTAAAATATAAGAGCACTAAAATGTTACAACAATCCTTCACACATTATTCCTTATTAGTATTTATAGCTTATTAATGTTTGATAATATCTATACATTTTGTCTGTTTTATGTATTTTTTTTGTATTTCTTGTCACAAATATGTTCAGAAATAAATTTCTGAAATAACGACCTTCAAATAATTCATTATTAAAGAAAAAACTAAATTTGTAAATTTTTTTTTTTCACTTTGAATTGTCCTTGTTTATATTTTCTTAAAGATTTTTGGAATATTTATGAAAACAGATGTTTCCTCTCTTCATGCTAAAGTGGATAAAGTTTTATCTGATCACTTTAACCTTTAATCAGGTTATTTTTTCCTCAGGTTTTGTACCGAATGAAGCAGAAAGTTCCCGTTACTGAAAAGCAGCTCAAAGCTCCGCCCCCTGACCACGTCGTGAGCCTGACCCTCCCCCCCGACCCTCACAAGAGGTCAAAGGGCACCAAGGTCTGAGACACCAGATTTTTTATTTTGCTTGTTTTGTGAAATGTTTCTGTAGCGGCATTAGTAGCTGTTTTATTTCAGGTTGTGACATCAGAAAGCATGGTCCAATCTGAGCCCCCGCCAGCTGTAGCCACGCCCATTCACCAGCAGCAGCCAATCAGAGCCTGCCGCCGCCTCGCTCCTCCTGTCGTCCCTCTGCCCAGGTGAGTCGACCAAAGGAAGATTGTGACCTCGTAATAATAAATTCATAATTTTTTATATAAATATGTGAGAAAACATTAATACATTTTGAGTTAAATCCCTTAGATTCTTTTAGAGAAAACTTGGAAATTTTTGGGTAAAAAAAGTTTTAAATTTAATAGAAACACCCCACACCATAAATTTTTTGTATTACACCAATAAGTTTGCAAGAAAAATTCATAAATTTTGAAATCAATCTAGTAAATTTTATAAGAAAGTGTTTGACCTAGAAAAGTCTAAAATTTGTAAAGAAAAAAAACTTAAAAATTTTGAGATTAATGTCAGTTTCTAGTACATTTTTGAGCTCCAAAGGTAAATATTTTGGGGGAAAAACCTCGACTTTTGCAAATCAAAAATTTCCAAAAAGTTTTAGTTATTTTAAAGAAATTCACTCGTTTTTTTCCTCTAATGGCTGTGATACACAGGCAAAGCACGAGTTTGTCTTTGTTTTTGTGTTGTAGTTTAAGTCTCGTCCTGACCGCCATTTTTCTGTTGATTTTTTTGTAGCCCTGTCCCAATCATCAACACCGACAGCCACACCCCGCCAACGAGCGTCCCCCAGGTAACAGGCGCTAACGAGCTGAAACCTTGCCCCTCCCCCTTCAGGATGAAACCGGCTGCAGGCCTGCAGGAGAGGTGAGCGCACAGGAAGTGATTAATAAAGTCAGAAACTAAAATAAGTCCAAAATATTCCTTTAATCTGAGATCTTATCCTCCCCTAAATAAATTTATTTGTCATCATTTACAAGCTGTTTATCCAGTCAACTGAAATAAAAACTATATTAAATTTCTTAAATCTCCTTTTCAGATCCGCTTTATGGTTTATATTGAGACACATGATGGAGCAAAAATAATTGGGCTCGTTTATGGAACAAAATAATTAGAAAACAGGAAGAAATGTGGAAACGTTCATAATGTTTGGAGGGGAAAACCGTCCTAATGAGCCACCAGAACAATACCTTGTGTGTGTTTAGAGTACAGTGACCTCTGACCTCTGATTGTTGAAGCAGTCAGGTGTTCGATTCTGTTTGTGCTGCAGAACAGGCAACATGAGAAATTGTCTTTTTCATTTTTATCCCCCATTAACTCGATTTTTAGCAATTTCACTGAAAACAACAGAAGAATTAATAGTTTTTTTAAATAAATGTATTTTTAATGCTGAAACTTACTGTAGCTTGTAAGCAGGGCTGGATAATACTGCTTAAATATAACATCTCACATCCAATTTCAGACTTGTTTTTCTTCACTTTCTTTGCTAAATAACAATTTATAAATGACGTAAAATATTTCCAAAAGTGTTTTTTAGTTCATTATGCAACAGTTTTAGGACCAGACTGTGAGAATTTTTGTTTAATTATGAGAATAAAGTCATAATATTTGGAGAACAAAATAACACAATTTTACCTTTAAATTACAAGAAAACATTTGGATAATTTATTTTGTGTGTGTTAAAGGTTTTATAATATTACTACTCTATTCCCCAAGAAGTACAACTTTATTCTTTTCATTTTCTAAAAAATATCTTAGCCTGATATATTTTTGCCACATAATAAAATTGGTAAAAATCTGCTTTTTGTTTTAGATAAAAAAACAACTTAACTATCTTCTTTTGGATTTTGAGTTTTAAAACTGCATCATTTCTGCATACTATAAACTACCATGAAGCCACATATTGTAAAAGATTTCAATCTCTCATCTGAAACCGGGTCTGTTTCCTGAGTATTAATGACCTGTTCTGCTCCCATCATACTAACAATACGAGGCGTGTTTTTAAATAAGGATGCTCGGCTTATGTAAGGCTCATTGTTTAAATACTTTCATTCTTCTGCTCGGCTCTGAAGGAGAATCATGATGTTCTTGTTGGACTTCAGTTCGCAGGGCTTCCTTTAACCATTCTGCTTCTGATTTTAAATCCTGGTGAACTAAATGTGCTATAAAGCAGAAATGAGTTTTTTTCTCCAAAGGTAAAATTCTAAAGAGCTGATTAAGATGAAGAAGTTTGATGACCAGCAGCACATTATCTGTTGTTACTGTCACCATATTTATCAAATTTATTAGTTTTATACTTAAAACAGTTCATGACTTACAGAGAAATTTAAAAAGAAAAGCTCCAAAATTTACCTTTCAAATTCAAGAAGGTCCTGGGTTCGATTCCCAGCCCGGGGTCTCTCTGCACAGAGTTTGCATGTTCTCCCTGTGCGTGCGTGGGTTCTCTCCGGGTACTCCGGCTTCCTCCCACAGTCCAAAAACATGACTGTCAGGTTAATTGGTCTTTCCAAATTCTCCCCAGGTGTGAGTGTGTGTGTTCATGGTTGTATGGTTGTTTGTTCTGTCTGCTTCTGTGTTGCCCTGCGACAGGCTGGTGACCTGCCCAGGTGACCCCGCCTCTCGCCCGGAACACAGATGGAGATAGACACTAGCAACTCCCGACCCCACTAGGGGCAAGGATGGATGGATAGCACATTTCAGCAACGAGGCATTTCAAAGTGCTGTGCATCATAAAAACACCTCAAACGCAGCTTGAGATTGCAATTAATATTCAACCATTTCAGTTAAATACAGACAGGCAAGAATATTGCAAAAGTAAACATGTCAGGTATAAAAACTACATGTTGAACCTTTTCTTTAGATTAGTTTTTTTTGTTTTAGTCCCATTCATCATTAGTTTAGATTAGATTAAAACATTTTTTTTCTTTGAAAATTCAAACAAGGTCAGGTGTATCAGCAGAAATATGTAAATGTTTGAATTTTAGACACTAATCTTTATTTCAGTGACTTCTGTAGTGTCAGAATTATTCAGTTGTTTGAACAGGGATCTTTCTAAAAGCCCATATTTCTAAATCTAGAGATAAAACACCAAAAATACCTGGATGGTTGAGGTTCATTACATATTAAAGGTTCAGAGGCCCTGAATGTTTCTGGAGACGCTGAAGGAAGCTTTGTTTGTGAGCTTAAAGTTAAACCAACAGTTGCTACTCAGACGCTGCATTTCCATCTGCTGTATCTTTAGCAGCTCTTAAAAACCTGTTTGCGACTCATTTCCTGATGCTAGGTAGTTTCACATCTGTAAAGAAAACATCTTTATCGACGCCTCAGCTCGGTGCTGAGCTCTTTATTTAATCTGCTGCTCCGGTCTCTTCCTCTGAGAAGCAACGAACCTGAACGCCGGATGCCATTTTGTTCTGATTGTTTGATTGGATGGGCGGGTGCAGCAGGGAGAACACTTGGTGTTTCTTAAGGTAACAAAAGGAAGGAAGATTTGAGGCTCAGGAGTGAGAACAGGATGTTTTTCTGGTGTCTGTCAGCGTGTGTGTTGTCCACTCTGGATGCCAGCCAATCAGCAATCAAACAAATTGGAAGCAACGGCATCCTGGAGGGGAAACCGGCCAACACGTAGCCAGACAAAGACCGGGTCAGCCCACTCATGTTAACCCACCAAAGTATTCTGTTGTATTTTACATAATTTGTTCTTTACAGTAGGAAAAAGCTGCTAAAACTAGAGGAGGTCAGTGTCAGGGGCTCACCACAAATAATTAACCTCTGGACAAACGTGGTCCCACTTATTATAAAAGGTTAGTGACAAAGAGATGGATACTTTGTGTTGTTCTCAACATTTTCAGTAATAATTTTAGTTTAATTACAAATAGA
Organism: Poeciliopsis prolifica; assembly: GCF_027474105.1. Lineage (NCBI taxonomy): Eukaryota > Metazoa > Chordata > Actinopteri > Cyprinodontiformes > Poeciliidae > Poeciliopsis > Poeciliopsis prolifica. The sequence continues at coordinate 425,250 of NW_026562456.1, read as the reverse complement.
AAGTCTCCATCTGCATCAAACTCCTGTGCTGGTTGGGCAAAATTGGTATCATACAATTCATTCTTGAATTGTAATTGAGGGACACATAAAATCAGTGCAAAATTAAATAAAATAAAACACAAGTCTATGTATTGACTGAGTATCATGTCAAAAAACAAGTATGTGGATATGCTGGTGCTTTATTTGTCACAGACTGTAATGTGTGGGAATTGTCTTTAATGTCTTTCAGTGGGGTTTTCGTGTGAATAAAAAAATTTATTCAGTTTTCCAGATATCTGATATGTGTGGACTGAGTATTTTTATGGAGTTTGAAGCTAATCTCGACAGAGCTTAAGAGTTGTAATTTCCTTTGCTTGATGTTCTCATGAACAGAAATATTAAGCTTTAACCTCACTGAAGTGAAAGAACCTCCATCTATCGTCAGTTTGATCAAGTTTCCTTTTGAGCCACAAATCCTAAAAGCCTTAAACTTCCAATAAAACTCAGGAAGGAAGCGTTAGACTTTCCACTCCTGACACTAATCTCTGTGTCCTCTCCCATCCTTCCTGCGCAGACGAGGCTCTAACGTGTCCCTGGTGCTGGACATGTCGGCTCTCGGGTCGGTGGAGCCCCTCAATGTTTCCGTGGTAACCCCCAGAGAGGCGGCGGCCCGAGAGTACCTGCTGTCGGCCGGACGACCGCTGACACGGCAACAGCTTCGTGACGTCGTGAGCAACACGCACAAGCTGCACGTTGAATTCGCTGTGAGTTTGTTTAAACGGTTTATTACTCCACAGAAACACATTTTAGATGTGCTGGTGAAGACTTCACAATGTTTGCACAAATGTAGACGTATTAGAAGAGCCTTTTGCCTTCACTGAAGGATAAATTAAGTTATTTAAATTTCTTTAAACCTTTTCCATGTCAGGACGAGTGCTGAAAAGCATGAACACAATCGCTTTAAAGGGGAATCATTATGCAAAATTCTGAGCTTGCATGTTTTTATACTCCAATTTGGACCTCAACTGCTTCTTGAAACAGTCCAAGCACTTAAAAAACCACAGTTAATGTTTGTTGGTGTCTGAAAAATGAGACGCTTCAAAACTTCACAATTGTCAAGTTGAAGGGCGCTGCTCCATTACCTAGCAACCCCAGCGGAGTTCTGCCTGTTACCTAGCAACCCCAGCGGAGTTCCGCCTGTTACCTAGCAACCCCAGCTGAATTCCGCCTGTTTCCTAGCAACCCCAGCAGAGTTCTCCCTGTTACCTAGCAACCCCAGCTGAATTCCGCCTGTTTCCTAGCAACCCCAGCAGAGTTCTCCCTGTTTCCTAGCAACCCCAGCAGAGTTCTCCCTGTTACCTAGCAACCCCAGCAGAGTTCTCCCTGTTACCGAGGAACCCTAGCAGAGGTCCAACATGTTTGGTCAGCTGGAATGTAAACGTTGAGTTGGGGGGTGTGGCCAGCAGCAGCTTATTTGGATTTAAAGTGACAAGATGCCCTAAAACAGCTCATTCTGAACTGAGCAGACTAAAATCTAATTATTTAAGAATTATTTTGTGCAAGAAATGTAATGAACATGTCTTGTATCACCCACAGATCTATCCCAACCTGTTCAAGGCAGCTTAATTGGCCAAAATCCAAAGAAGAATTAAACAAAGCCCAGAAAGTAGAGCTGCTTGAAGAGGAAATTTCTATGTCTTGTGCAGACATAGAAATTTCTTGCGTCCCTTTTTTTACAAACTGTTTTTGGCCTTTTCAATTTTGTGGTTTTCCACAGCAAATGCATAAAAACGAGTCCAGCTTTCCTTCCCAATCAGTCCAGTTTGTACGAACCAGAAGATATGATTCCAGAGGCCATCAGGTTCAGATTGTCTCGTCGTAAACATGATCGATCAGTATCAGTGATGTTCAGTTTATCTTGAAGGTAACATGTTTTGTCATTAATGTCCGTCTTTCCTCCCATCTTAGGAAATCCCGATGAATTTTATTGACCCTAAGGAACTGGATATCCCAAACCACAGCACTAAGAACAGATATAAGACCATTCTGCCCAGTAAGTCCTCCATGTTGCTAAGAAGCAGCAACTCTTCCAAAACATCTCATTGCCTGTTGAACCAAGAAGTTGTAAAAGGTTAACCTTCTCAAAGACGAGGAATATTTCACCCTTCCTCTTCCAATAATTTTACTCTGAGCACAGTCCGTTCTCACAGTCGGACGCTAACTCTGATTAAAACGTTACATAATGAACAATTTCTGGATTGTGCACTCATGTTTTGTAGGGTGGGAGGTGAGATTATCAAAAACAGAAGTGTTCCTTCCTGCAGCCAATCAGGAGAAAGGAATGTTCTCCTAAAGCTGCTGTCAATCAAACCTCTTCCTGCGCTCCACTTTCTGTTTTCTTTGTAAAGTGTTCATTGTGCTGTGCAGGTCTGTGGTTAGTCCTAACAGGTCTGCTGATCTGCTTCGACGGATCTGTCAAATCCAGAGTAATCCCTGCTAATCGATCCTAAGCACTTTATCTGGGTCAGGAGTTCAGGGTTTAAAGGAGGCGTCTCCTAATTACGGCTTTGATCTTCCACAGTGACATTTAAACTTTAAACACCTTTACTGGTCACTAATTATGTAAAATCAACACAATAAATCAGTTGAACTGAGACAGCAACATGCTGATCCAGTTTTCAGCTTTGCTTACATTTGGAGTTCCTCAAGGCTCCGTTCTAATCCTGTCAGTTTTTATTGTAAATGTATATTTTCTACAGATTTATTAAACATACTTATGCCCAACAAGGGGGCAGCATGTTGGGCTAAAGTTAAGCTAAATATGTTAGCTTTAAAGTACAAATCTTAGCAAACAGATTTAGCTCTGTTTGCTAAATCTGTTACTACTAGACCGTGCTCTTTTTTTTTCTCACCTCTTCTTCTTGTGTCTTAGATCCTCACTCCAGAGTGATCCTGAAGTCAAAGAGCTGCAATGATCTACTGAGTTCCTACATCAATGCCAACTACATAAGGGTGAGTAGCAGCTGTCATCCACAAAATTTCAGCCAGTTGGTGTAAAGTTTTAATAAACTTTTTTCTGTATTTATCTAATTATGTATTTTATTGATTATTTCCAAACCTTAAGCTCTTTGGACACAACCATGAATAATTATGACATTTTTTGCACCTCCTATCCATTTGCAAGCAATTTTCAGTGACAAAAAAGTTGAATTTTACAGACCATATCTGAAGTAGAGATTTTCAAAACTCAGTTTTGTAATTGATCTGGAAATATTAATTGTAGATCTGAAGATTTATTGAAAGGAAAAAAGGAACCATTTAGTAGCAGCATGTAGCTTCAGTTATTACAGTAAAAAACTAGAGATCAGGTCAGAAATCTGGGTTTGAAGATTCAGAGACACATAAAGACAGTTACAAAGACAGACTTTTACCACCTGAAGAACATTTCCTGGATTAAAGGATTTATGTCTCAGAAAGACCCACAGAAACTCATCCATGCATTTTTTTAAATTACATTCGTTACTGCAACAGAATCTCCAGGTGTGACTGAACAAATCTGAACTCTGCTGATGGTGTTCTGACTAAAACACTCTGTAGGTCACAGAATAAACTTTTTCGGGAAGTTTATAAGTCACTGAATGATGTAACATCATAACACATTAAAGATCTGCATTTCCAGAACCAGAACCAAACATATAAGTTCTGTGTGCCACAAATCTCGAACAAACTCCCATAAAACCACAAAACAGCAGAAACACTGAATTCATCACTAAAATCCATCTGTTTAGGGTTGCTTTTGATTAATTATGACTGGAAAATTGATTAATTTTAGTCTGGATTTCATCCTCTTATTACTTTTCTTTATTGTGCCACTGCATTATAGTGTTTCTTGCTTGTGGTTTTAGTTTTTTTATCACATAAAAGTGTGTTACAAATAGCTGATATACTTTTACCAAACAGAACAAACCACAAGAATCTGAATATTTGCATTGAGCTTTAGGTTGTTGTGTCTGCGTCTCTGGGATGTTTTGTCTGTTTTTCTCCATCAGTTGAGAAGGAAAATGAAAACCCAGAACGTGAAGGACTCTGTCATTAACCTGGAATGTCTGCAGCGTTTCTTTGTTCTTCTGGATTCCTTGTGTTGAAACGTTGTGAAAGTGAACTCCCGGTGCAGTCTGTAATGTCGCTCTCAGACTCTCACACAATGGAGCGCCTTCCTGTCAGGAAACTCTGCAGAAACAGTTTAAACTGTCACACTTGAACTCTTTGTCCTACTGTACATAATATCTCTGAAGCTGACTGGGAGAAAACATTCCCGGGGGTGGGCTCAAAAACATGAGGCACTTTGTATTTATGTGAATAAATGTTAAAAAAATGTAAGATTTCAGAGTAAAACTGCAGTGGCTCTTCTTTTAGGGTTATCTAGGTGACCTGAGGGCCTTCATCGCCACTCAGGGCCCCATGGTGAACACGGTGAACGACTTCTGGCAGATGGCATGGCAGGAGGAGTCGCCCGTCATCGTCATGATCACCAAGCTGAAGGAGAAGAACGAGGTAATCCGAACAGGAGGAGGACAATCCCTTCGTCATCCATCCATTTAGTTCACTACCAAACAATGACAAGTGATCATTTTTTAATCAGATACAAAATACCAATAATTAAAATAAAATAGTGTAAACATGACATGTTTAGGCTCATAATACATTTGAAGGTAAAGTTGGGACGTAAACAGTATTCAGGTGGGGGAAAAAGAATAAAGAGCAACTTAAATTATATTTATTGTGCACAACTGTACTAAGAAGTAATAATACCAAACTATGTTTGCATCAGAGTCCAGTGAGTCTTTGGCGACATTAAAACACCAGATCAATTCAGATCTTTGTGCTGAAATGCAATAAAAAATTTTAAAGCGACCCAAAATGTAGACGCCACACAGCAGCGCTTTGTTTACAGGAGAATCCAGTAGGTTCTGTTTACTGAACTTACTGGATTCAGTAAGTGGATTCCAATTACTGAATCCACTCCAGTAATTGGGAGTGGATTCAGATATAAACAGTAATTCAGTTTATATCTGAATTACTGCGTCTGGCTGGACATTCAAACGATGTACAGGTCTGACCTGTGCATCAGATCTGAGTGCGCTCTGTGTGTCTGCAGAAGTGTGTCTTGTACTGGCCGGAGAAGAGAGGGATCTACGGCAAGGTGGAGGTTCTGGTGAACGGCATCAGGGAGTGTGAGCACTACGTAACCCGCAGCCTCACGCTAAAGGTCGGCCCTCCTTTGCCCTGCAGAATGATAATGAACCCGACTTAAAGTTCAGTTCTGACCTCTCCTGTGTCTCTGAGCAGTGCGGGAATCAAACCCGCATCCTGCAGCATTACTGGTACACATCGTGGCCCGACCACAAAACCCCGGACTCGGCGCTGCCGTTGCTGCAGCTCATGGCTGATGTTGAGGCTGAGAGACGCACCGCCGCCTGCGTGGGGCCCGTCATCGTCCACTGCAGGTACTGACACAAGTTTCGCTCCCCCTGCCGATAAAATGTCTGAAAACACTCAACCTGTGTGTTCCTGTGTTTGCAGTGCTGGGATTGGCCGGACGGGATGCTTCATCGCCACGACGATAGGCTGCCGGCAGCTGCAGGTGGAGGGGGTGGTGGACATGCTAAACATCACCTGCCAGCTCCGAACCGACAGGTAAAAACAGCTTAAAGCTCTCAGACGTTAGAAAGCTCCTTATCTTGAGTCACTGGTTGCAATATGACCATCAGCGCCCTCTACTGGATGGCAGCCAAACTACAACACTAAAAGAAGGTCGAAGCGAAATCTAATAAGCCAGTAATTGGGAGTGGATTCTTTATTTCTGCTTCAAATAACAAACTTTATATTTACTAGTTTCATTAATAAGTGCCTTAATTGAGAGTGATTAAAAAAAATCAACCTGTAAAGTGTGATGTTATATGTGATGCAGTGCAAAAAAATAAGGAAAAAGACGAGCATAAAATAAAGTCAGTCTTGCTTTAATGTAGCATTTTAGGTTAATTAAATAAATAGTGACCAGTGTTTTGTGTTCCCTCTTGTGTAGAGGTGGTATGATCCAAACAGGTGAGCAGTACGAGTTCGTGCATCACGCCCTGAGTCTGTACGAGGCGCGGCTGCCAGCTGAATCCGGCCAGTGAGCGCTCGCCGCCGTCCGACCTCGGCTGTTAACGGAAACGGCTCATGAGCTTTGGAAGTTCTCTGCCAGCAGGGGGAGACTCTGAGACGCTGAAGGGTGATTATAGTGAGCAGAGACTGGAGAAGAAAAGAGGGGAAGGTAAACTTCAACACTCGAGATGTACCCTTTCTTCTTCTTCTTCTTTTTGTTTTTTTTTGGGCGATCAGTGGCACTCGATGGACTTCTGTTGCCCAGACGACTGGGATGGTTTTTAAAAAAACTGACTGGATACGTCTCTCTGTCTAACATGGATTTTAAATTCTTTTGTAATGTGATGTTCTTCTCAGAAATCTATTGGAAAATGACTGTTACTTGGTTTAGTTTTAGCTACTGTGGAAATATATATCCCTGTTTGTGCGATTTACTCTGGAATTTCATCACATGGAAAACGTCTTGTTTAACAACAGGGTTTACATTGAGAAATGTTTTACATTCTTGGCATCTTTAATCAAGTTTAAGTTCATTCCCTTTTAAAAATCCAAGTGGGAAATCCACAGAATATTATCCAAAACACATTCAGGATTTTATAATCAGTAAGTTGCCAGACAATCCAAACCATCTTTAAACCATCTGAAAATATAGAATGAGTTAAAATGTTTTTCTGTTTAAATTACTAAATTCATTTTTCAGTCATGTTTTATTTGTTTTTTTTATGACAAACTGACAAAAAGCAGGAGGCACCCAGATGGAAAAAGCTGCCTCCAAAAAGCTAAATAGCTTTTTTTGTGTCCTTCATTTGCACATTTCACTCCAGTTTGCTGGATGAAATTCATATTATAGGTCTTAAAAACAATTCATTATTGTTTTAAAAAGCATTCAAAAGCCTGAAATTATAGTTGGTGAAACATGCAGAAGCCTTGAAAATCCACACAGTTACTACATTTTCAAAATTACTGATATTTACTGGCTCTCGAATGGCTCTAACATTAGAGTAAAAGCAGTGTTTCCAAAATGTCAAATTGGTTTTATAACATCATTAATTGGAACGTTTTGAGACAATAAATCAAAATTCTTGTCACGATGAGGGATTTTTACAATAAATGAGTGAAATACGATAAATGCTTCAAGTGAAGAATTCGACTGCAGTAGCAATCATTCAACCTATGGGGGGCAGCAGTGAGACGATTTTATGCAAAATATTCAACAAAAAAAAAACAAATTTGCACAAAAAAAAAGGTCAAAATTTTAAGAAAGATATAAAGTTCAAACCCCAAGTAACCAATTTGGACAATTTAACATAAAAAATATGTTTATTTGCGAGTTAGTTACACTAATTTTAATAAAATACAAAATAACCCATTTTTCTCAGCCTTCCCTACAATCTCGATATTAAGGCTCCTTTCAACAACAAGTGTATTTTAATGCAACTTTTACAGCAGGACTTACTGACGTCTGCTCATATTTAAGAAAAAAAAGAACTGAGTTGAATATATCATTTATAGAATAGAATATTGGCTGGTGCTACCCAAGAATTTAAACCAGTTTAGCACTGGAAACGGTTTATTGTATTACATGTGAACCAAATTAAACTGTTTCTCCTGGGTTCTGAACTTTAGTTTTTGTCAGTTAGTTAGAATAAAAATAATAATCCAGTTTAATCTACTGGTTGTGAGCGCCTACATGGAGCTTTTTTCAGCCATAAAATAAATGTTTAAAGCTCCCAGCTGGATAAAAAGCTTCTGGTGCAAAGAAACCAATTAGTTGAATTTAGCTTTAGTAGCTCCGTGTTGTATGCTTTAACGTTGAAGCAAATAGTTGCTGTAGATGACACGCCTTTCTGATGCAATATTTAGTTAAAACAATTGCTAATAATGTTTGTAAACTATTTACATTTTTACTCTGTAATAAATGCAGTCTGAGAGCCAGACTGCATTGGTTAAAAATAAAATAAACATTGAAACGTTTGATGGTAGAAAGGAGATGTTTAACAAAACAAAATGTATAGATCTCATAAAAAGGTTTGGTTTTGTTTTCCTCTAATTTTCAGACATATAACGGAAATATTAATTACTATTATTATATTATTAGAAAGTAGCTGCTTCACTTTAGTTTTTTATCAGCTGGTTTTATCCCAGTCATGTTTATTCATCAAAAACATGAGATTTCATTTGTTATTTTATGTAATAAATCCAGAAAAAAGTAAAATAAAATACACTTAAATAAAAAAAAGACAATATATATATATTTTGATCAACTTTTCCGTGTTTAATTCTTGAAAATGTTATCTTAAGAATTTAAAGCTGTGCTCTCTAGACTTGTTGTTGGCAACATTATCAAAAAAATACTATTAAAATATATAGTTTAATAAAAATCTTTACAGTCCAATGGTAATAGTAACCCTGCTTTATACCAAAAAATGTGAAATAATCTTAAGCAATGGTGCAGGATTCTCATCAGTGTGCTGTTGTACATTTTATGTGATACATTATTTTGTTGCGTCAAAGTAATATCTTTATTTTTAAACATATTTCTTAACTTTTTTAAATCTGCAAACCTAATTTTCCTTGATTAGGTCAGCAAGAGCCAAGTGGAAACCCATATTTATTAAAGTCAGATAAAAAAATGCATAAAAACAAATAAATATGATCCAGAGTGTTTCAATCAAGAAATGAATTGTGCATTTTAGAGCAGATTGTGATGAAGCTGAAATATTGAGGTGTTTTGTGTTTGTTTCGTGGAACTTAGATTTCTAATGTAATGCCAGTAACGAAGAACATGAGCTACTCTAGCGTCTGATTGGCTCTCTGTGTGAACGGGACCACTTGTACAGTACCTGTACATATAAGTGCTTTTAAACTTGTGTGTGGAGTTGAACTGCAGTCCATTTGCCACAAACACAAGTGTCTTGCTGCTAAAACTGGGATTGTTGGGACTGAATTGGACAGACTGCAAAGATGGAAAAACTTTTCAAGACTTTTTCTATGTACAGATATATTTTTATTTACTTCTTTCATTATGACACAATCATGGGACATGAAACGTTGGACTAAAAACCCAGCCTGCCTCCTGGGAACACCATCACTCTCTCTTTTCACTGTGGGCTCAGTCAGGGATCGGATGGAAATTCAGACGTTGGATTAACCGCCCTGACCGAAGTGAGAGTGAGTTCATTTCAGCGCCCCCTACAGGAGCTGGTACAACAACACACACTGCCTCTGACGTAGTATTGTGTCTGTATACTAGGATGTGGTACATGTTGTGTACTTGAGGTTAAAGGGACCCTACATGGTTTGAGTTGGAAGAGAGAAACGTCGTTAACGTAAATGTTAACGAGTTAGCATATTTTTAAAATTTTAAGTCAACTTTTCCCAAACTGCATTTGGATTATCACAACAACAAGAAGCATTTAGGTTCCAGGTTTTATGATAAAAGGAAAGACAATTAGCTGACCTAAGAATGAGTTCACCACTCTTACATAATAAATCTAGCTTCTAAAACATTCTCTGTAGTATTTTTGAGCATTTAAAAAAACTAATTAACCACCTTTAAAGATAATTAAATGACACTGCAGCTAGCTAAAATGGTGTGAGCTAATCCTGAATAAAAGCTGGTTAGAACATAATTCTACCTTACAAGTGGGTTATAACTTTGTGGTCGACTGTTACCTTTATGATAAATGCATTTGATTTCTAGCAGCCAGATAACTTGGGGTCCCTTTAAACCATTCAGACACAACGAATCATCGGTCTGAGTACACTTGATGTTGATTAGTGCACAACGGTCTAACTAATATACGTATAAAACATGACTTACAATGTACTACAAGCTAACTTGAATGTTGTTAATGGTCCAGAACATTAGCCACTGAGTAGTGGTGTAACCGTATCTACTCTACCCTCATATATACCGTTACGTGTAATCTGTGCAATAAATACGCTGAAGAGAAAAACTGTGGCGTCTTCACAACACAATGGCTTCAACAACGAGACTCCACTCCTGCGGGTTTTATTTTTATTCATTTTGTTATTGCTGACTTTACATTAGAGGAAAGATGGTCAAAGTGAGGAGCGAGGGCCGTTTCTGGGCCCTGGGTTCATTCAGTGTGACCCTCTCGATCACAATTAGAGAATAAATTATGACAAAACTATGACTTTCAAGTTGAAATGTACTTAGATGCAACACAAAGTGATCATCATGTTTTTTTCTGTTGAGATGGTAACTAGGACCACATTTTCTCAAATTCACCCAAAATCTGCTTTTAATTGATGTATTAAAACTTTTCTAAACACAGCGAGTGTTTTTAAATGAAGATCGCTGTAGTTTCTGTTTTTATTGGAGAGAACAGACAAAATATTTTCTTCTTTTTTTTAACTGAGTCTAAAATAAAAAGAAAATTAAAAGGTTTTCAATTAACAAGTAAAAACACTGAACATTTTGGACTTTTGATTCATTTCTGACAAAAAAAAAAGATTATTTGTTTAATCAAAATAGTTTATGCTCAGTTAAATAGGTCAAATAAAATCACATTTTTTGTGATCTTAGTTTTCAAAATGATATTTTTTTGGCCCAGGAGACAAAAAGTTGGACATTAGACATTAGAGGGTCGGAGCAAGTTGGTAAATTGTTTCTTTAGCTTTGCTTTTGTGAAGCAGAGCAGCTTTTATTCCTAGAAACAGTAGAGAAAAAGGGCAGCAGGAAGGAAGGAAAGAGGTGTGGATGACTAAACGCAGCTAAAATCAGCTGAAACAAAAAGAGTTTGGCCTTTAACCTGCAACTATGGTTAACAAAAGAGTTTACTCCAACATTTGTGACTTAAATTAAGTGTCAGCTTGCAGCCAACACATTTATGACTCATTGAGTTGTAACAATGAGAGCTGTGCTGATGTATTTAAAATATGTTGAACGAGTCTGTAATAAAACAATCTCAGGATAATGTTCAAAGGAAATTAAAGTATTTTTACTTTACTGGTTGAATCAAAATAGAGACTTTGAGTGCAAATCGTTGAGCTTAGCAGAGGAGGTAGGATTATTATTTATGCAATAAATGCTACAGATTTTAGCCAAAATTTCTTATTCTCATTAAAAATATTTTACACATTTTGTCCCACTACAGATGCATTTTTCTTTAGAGAATTGTACATTTATATAAAGAAATAAAACATGGAAAAAAACTTAAAATTTATTGATATTTTTATATGGAGCTGCAACTAACAATTATTTTATTTCTGCATCAAATATATTGATGATTAATCAATAAATCGGACAAAAGTAAATGACACATTCTAGATAAATTGTCTTTTTTATACAATACTTAAAATACATTAATGATGTAAATAAATATTTCACTTCCTATTTTAAATAACAAAATAAACATTTTACTGCTGAAAATGAATTGATGAAGCATTCCTTCAATTGATCTGAATCGGTGAAGAAAAAATATGACACATATTTACAAACAAAAGTGTCTTTTAGATGCAAAATGTGTAAATATCTTTATTTATACTCTAGATAACAATTAATAGTTGGCGATTATTCCAATAATGGCAATCGGATTAATCATTATTTATCGATTACTAAATTGGTTTACAATATTTCAGTAATCATGATTAATCTGATGAATCATAATCAATCTATTCATAAATTACTTGTGATTACTAAATTAGTTAAGTATTTTAATAATCATGATTAATGAGATCAATCATAATTAAACAATCACCAAATTAGTTGATGATCATTTCAATAATTGATGAATTGTTCAGTCTTAGTCTCATGTGTTGATCCTTATGCTTCTAATATGAAGTATCAGTGAATTGTGAATTATATGTTAAACCTTATATTTATATAGAATTGTTCTTGCAATCTTTTCTGTCTTAAACTTTCAAAATGCTGAGTAATGATGCTCCATTTATGAGCATCTGATGGTTAATTGTTTCTACATAAAGTAGGAATAAATGTTCTAATTTTATTCTCTAGAAATGGCCATTTTTATCCGTCGCTCTATTTTTATCCTCTACCTCTGTTGTTGGAGCAGCTAGGTGCGCCGCGGCGGTGGCAGCAGGACCTATTATTAGTCTGGAGTGTAGCCTTTGCAGCGACTCAGAGTGAGGAAGTCCGTTAGAGTCGGAGCGTCGACACCTTGGACAGACAGACAGACAGGAAGAGCGAGGCGTACCGCTGCTGAGAGGAAAAGGTCCAGTCTGAGGAGCTCTGAGCCCAGGATGGACACCAAAAGTTTCCCTTTGCACAATTAACTCGAAATAAGGAATTACTTTGTTTCGCAGGACACTTTGTGCTTGTTTCCAGCGAAGACGGCAAACGGAGGGAGTATCGGTCTTTAAAACTCTCGGACCTCAGGATTATGGTGGTGCATGCTCCGGCTGCGGATCTGAAGGACGATCAAAATGCTGAAATGTAAAGCTGGAAGTTTCTCCTGCTGCCTGGGGTTCGCCTCGCTGCTGCTGCTCCAGGTCAGTCCAGACAACCAGGCCCACATTTTACCCAATTCTTTCTGCTGATTTAGGGGAAAATGTGTCAAATTTTACAAGACGGGCTAAAGTAGAACCAGTTTCTATTGCTGCTATTCCTTTTACCTCTGATTGAATTCAAAGAGGGTTTTTCTCAACTTTCTCAAAGTAAAAAATCTCTCCTAGGTAGAAGATAAAGATGAGTCACTTATTTTCCTTTTCTTATCTTGGCTAAAAACTCTGAGAGAAATAATGTTTCATTACATCTGATCACGTCTTTAGAAGAAAACATTTGAGATTGCGTTTTCTTGTTTAGAAACTTTGTTTGAAAGGCGCTTTCTGGCTTTTATTCTTTTATTCTGGGTCATAAAATCTGTTATTTGCACCAAAGCATCAACTTGACAAGTAAATGGAAATAAAACATCTTCCTTTTCTAATAAAAAGACCAAAAATGGCCCCATTAAAATGCTTCAAATCACAAAGTCTGATGTCTGAATCAGAATTTAACTCATTAGTGGGAAATATTTCAGGAAAGTTTTAGAGGAAACTAAAGTTTGTGTTTTATCATATTTTGGGGTTTTTATAACGATGAAGATAATTTAAAACTTCTTTGCTGTTTATGAAATGATGCAAACACACATGCAGCCTATTAAAAACACAGTTATTTGAAATCCAACATATCAATGACATGTTTCCTAATACACTAATGAGTTAATCAATTAATCGCATGATAAATTAAAACAAACTCAATAATTTCCATTTACATAATTTATTGTTTTTCTTTTTCCACACAAAACTGGATGATAAAGATTTTCACTCTGGCTTCTTTTATAAAGGTTAATTTTGTTTACAGACACTTTATAATTCATTTTATTTGTTATTTTGTTTATTTATTCTGCATGTTTAAAAGGTCTTAACATTCCAGTGTTAAATGTTCATTAGAAGGTAAAGTTTATTGATCTTTGAGAATGCTGTCTTGCTTTGTTGTGCTATTATTACTTAAAATTGTCTCAAAACAACAATATTGTCGTTTATCGCAATAACTTCTGAAACAATTTATATGATGACCTAGTTAGATGAAGAATGAGCTTTTTTAATCTCTAACCTGCAAACAGTCACTGCATTAAATGATATTTTTGAGTTTATAGCTATTTGCTGCTCTGACGGAAACTAGATTTAGGATTCATTGTGATAACAATAATACAATATTATACTCCTTGTAGCTCATTTCTTTATTTAAAACTGCAAACAGGAAACATCCTGTTAGCAAATGTCCATTAAGTTTCTCTTTTCATGTTTTGAAGTTTTGCTACAAATGAATCCTCTTTCTTCCAGAGGAGTTGAAGTTGTTGCCTGATTCTGCAGATTGAAGCTGCACCAGTTTGGCATTCGGTATTCTGTTATCCAGCTTGATTTTCCTCTGGATCACTTCCTTCTCTTCCCGTCTCTGTGCTGAACGCTCCGCTGTCGTCTCTGAACTCCCTGAACTTCGTTATCTGCCAACCAACAGGCGGCCGCTCGACCCAAAACCTGATGGCGGCGAGCGGCCATCTTTAAATAACTGCAATTGATTATCTGTTGCAACAAGTTGCTTGATGCTCCGCAAAGGAAGAAACTTTAATTTATCCCAATTTATGCATCATGTTCAGATGTTAGACATGTTTTTCACTTTGGACAGGATTTGTCCTTTTTTCACTTTATTCTCTTTCCCTCTTTTTTTTCTTCTTGTTTTCACTTTTAATCCTTTTTTTATTTTTCCTTTTCATCTTGTTTCTCTTCTTTCTCCCTTCTTTCTTTTTCTATTCCTTTTTTCTTTCTTCCTCTTTTCTTTCTTGACTTTATTCTTTTTATTTTCCCTTTTATCTTTTCCTGATTTTTATTTTTTCCTTTTCGCCTCCTTTTTCTACTTTCCCCTTTTCTCCTTTCTTTGAACAAATATACTGCTCAAAAAAATAAAGGGAACACTCAACACAATATAACTCCAAGTAAATCAAACTTCTGTGAAATCAAACTGTGCACTTAGAAAGCAACACTGATTGACAATCAATATCACCTGCTGTTGTGCAAATGGAATAGACAAGAGGTGGAAATTATTTTCATATTTATTTCATTCATTCTGATCTAGGATGTGTTATTAGAGTGTTCCCTTTATTTTTTTTGAGCAGTGTATTTAGTATTTTTTATTAATATTTTGAAAGTTTTATGTTTAATGATTTTCTCCTGTTTAAACAAAAACAATATCCATAAATTGAAGCTGGCATCTTTTTAAAGATCTTTAAGTCTTTTAACCTTTGAGGTGGAACCTCCACATTTTTTCCAGCAAATCAATCAATTTATCAATAATTGAGCAGAACACTTCACATACAAACTAACAAAGTGCTTTGAAGCAGGTCACTTATAGAAATGATCAAACTAAGTATAGAAACTCAAGAAAACAATAGACAGAAAAAATATAAATAGCTATAAAATTCAAGTACTTGCTTAATTGTTCTGAAATGGAAGTAAAATAATAAAACAAATGGATGAAAAAATGCACATCTTATTAAGATGTTTTGATAGATATTGATTACAGTTTTTCAAATTTGGCAACTTGTGAAAATTTGAGTCTCAAGTCAAACTAAAAATAAAACTTCAGACCTAAAAACTTGAGACTTGACTTGGACTCATGGTCAGAGACTCGAGTCCCAGTTTTGATCTGATCTGAAGTTAAAAACTGTTTCACTGAAACAATGAGCTGGATTATCAGCCAGAGATGTTGGTGGATTATTATGAGATGCTCGTGCAATTTGTTAGCGTTAGCTTGATAATGACGACAACTTAATTAATACAGCAGAAATTCAGCAATAGTAGTTTCTTTCTATTTTTCTTTCTTTGAGCATAAATATATATTTATACTTATGTAATGAAAGAAATACTACATTGGAAAAGTTTTCAAAATAATATTAATCAACCTCTAGCAGTTTTTGTGATGATTAATTAAATGTTGAATGATTAAAATGTAACTTAATAAAAATAAATCTATTTAAACATAATTATTCAATGTTTATGTCATAATTTTGGACAGATTTCAGCTCTAGGTGACGCAGAGTGAGAGCTGGCCTAGATGTTGGAGAACGGGTTAGAAAATAGTCAATGGAGACTTGAAATTTAACTTGGACTAGGACAAAATGACTTGTAACCATCTCTGGTTTGAGGACAAAAGGGTTTAATAGTTGAGGTTCCAGGATGCAGAGATGCTGCTGTCATAATATTTTCCTGATCATCATCAGATGTTTAGATTAGAGCAACGTCTGGAAACCGTGAGGAAGAATTTGACCTTCAGATTCTCTCCAGACTCGATTTAAGTCTCCTCCTGAAAGTTTCTCAGAACAATGGCATCAAAGCGCCGCTCCGCCTTCGGAGCCGTTTGTCGTAGTCGGACACCTGTCCCCTGCAGACTTGAAAGCACACTGTAAAAGTTTGCTTTTTCCTGCTTCCCAAACAGGTTCTCATACCTCATGTCTGCAGAGATTTCACTGGTTTCTCCTGTTTAGCTCCAGCATTTCTCCTTCCTGAATCCAGTTTTTCTTTTGTATTTTTTGTTTTAGAAGTTTGAAACAAAACCATTGAGCTTCTAAAAAACAAAACTTTTTTTTCAGAACCAGGTGAAGCCAAAACTGACACTTTTTAAAATATTGTGCTTATTTTTGCACTCTGTTTTATTATTTTATTTATTTATTAATGATTAATCAATTAAAATTAATTGATGATTATTTCAATAATCAATTAATCACAATTAATTTGTTCATTATTAAAAACACTAATAAAATATCTAAACTTAAAAATATTTTTTTTTTTCAGGAATTGATCACAGAAAACATCAGAAAAAGAAATAATCTTTGACACATGGAGCTAAAAGTTACATTTTTTCAGACTCAATATGAGATTTTGTTTCTGATCAGTGAATCATCCTGTTATTGATCAGGGAATTGACTTTTATTGGGTCTGATTGCTCCAATTAGTGATCAAACGATTAAAATTAGATGACAATTATTCAAATAATAAATACATTGGGATTAATTGTTGCAGCTGTAATCTGTCCTTTATTAAAAATAACTAATAAAATGTTTAAACTTAGTTAAAACAAAGTTTATGCTTTATAATATAAACACCAGAAAGAAAAATTATTTTTGATATAAGACGCTAAAAGTTTTTAGCCTTTATTTATTCATTTATTTGGGTTTACTATTTATTTAACTTATTATATCACTTATTTGTATGTATTAAAATTTAACACTTTGGATGTAGTAGTTTGTCAACAAATAAATAATTTCCTGTTGAAGATCAATAAAGATCTTATTCTGTGAGACATTTTAAAACATACAATATTGTCCCATTTTAATTTATTTTGTCCCTGCTGTAGGATGTAGATCATTTGTCAAGATATTTTTAATAACAGTAATAAATATACCTTACCATACCAACCTTATTTATAAAGCACTTTAAAACAACCACAGTTGATACAAAGTGCTGTACAGAAAATAGGTAAAAACAAATAAAAACTCTTACAGTTTAAAACAAACAAACATACAATATCATAAAATTATGAATTTAAACTCTTCTTTTCAGTTCTTTTATATTATTTTTATCTATCAGAAAAGTTTGAAAACTTTAAATGCTTGAATTTTACGTGAGAAAAACAAACTCTAGTACATGTTATT
Organism: Poeciliopsis prolifica; assembly: GCF_027474105.1. Taxonomy (NCBI): domain Eukaryota; kingdom Metazoa; phylum Chordata; class Actinopteri; order Cyprinodontiformes; family Poeciliidae; genus Poeciliopsis; species Poeciliopsis prolifica. Next base: position 407,950 of record NW_026562456.1, on the reverse strand, counting down.
TATATTGTGTGTAAGTGTAAAGTTAAGGTCATAATTGTCCTGAAAGCTTGTTAAAGTGCTCTGTGTGCTGCTGCAGGTTGTGAGCAGTGCAGCTCCCACAGAGCATCCTGCAGCCTCTGCTCCCTGCAGCATCTCTGTGTCTGGATCGGCGTCCGGTCCGAACTCCATTTCTCTCACTCTGACTACCGCTGGACTGAACTGCTCCTTCTCCGTGGCGTCGCCGGACGTCGGCGCAGACGCCTCTGAGTGTCGCAGAGTCCCAGAGCGCGAACTTCAGGGGAACGAAACAGAGCTTTTTACCTGCGTGTTGGATCACCTGGAGCCTGGAGCCGCATACCTGCTGCAAGTCCGATCGCAGACGGACGATGAGTCGACCAATGCCACGCTGCACACCAGTGAGTTACAGAAACTGAAGCTCAGATTTGATTAATCGCACCATAATTTAAATAATTTCCTTTTGCACGATTTATTGTTTTTCTCTTTCTACCGAAAATGGATGCTAAAAATGTTCAGTTTGGCGTTTTGGTCTCAACTGGCTCCTTTTTTTGAAGGACAATTTTGTTTCAAGAGTCTTCCTAATTCATTTTATTTATGGTTTTAATTATTTATTTTGTATATTCAAAATATTTTCCAGTTTTAGTCTTAAATTTTTATTTGAGAATCCAACAATCTGAGGCTCAAACATTAATAACGCTTATTCAATTTTATTTAGTTCAGAATTGATAAAAGATAGATTTCTCTTTCTCCTTCCATGTATGCAAATTTACAGTTAATAAACACATTTTGGACAAATGTTATCATATTTAAATCAATGCAGACACAGATTGAAAGAAAATATAATTTCACATTATTGTTATTCTGACTTTATGCAAAACTTTTAATTACATCTCCGACTATTAGGAGCCGTTTTCTGCTCTCCTTCTGCATATTTAAGCTGTTGCCTGCAGAGGCATTTCCTTCACTGGGACTACATTCATAATGTTGACAACCTCCTAGCCTGATTACATATCCGCTGTTTAAAGGTCATGGTATTCTCTTCACATGTCTCCAACTGATATGATTTATGAAGCCACCGAGTGAAGAGGCTTCAGAACAAAACGAAGGAATCTAGTAAATGGAAAGATTTGAATTAAATCGTTCAGACTTCTGTGAAAGAGCCAGATATTGGGGGAAAAAGCTAATTTGAATTGCCTAAAATAGCCTTTGATTTGTAATTTTCTTCAGGCTGCAATTATCCACCACAGCTTTTCCTTCCACTCAACTTTCCATTATTATTTGGTGGATCCTTTTGTAGGGTGGCGAAGTCTATCTGCTGTACAACTGTCTCAACTTAATAGAAAATGGACAGGTAAATTTCTGTCAAAAAACAAAATTTTGAGATTAGTCACATTTTCTAAAAAATAAATCGCAATTGTTGAGTTTGAAAAGTCAAAAATTTGAAAATTTGAAATATTGAGGTCAATCTAAAAAATTCTCTCTTCATTGAGAGAAAAGTCAAAAATTAGCAGAAATTTTTCATTAATCTAAAAAGTTTTCTAGAAAGAACTTTCAAATTTTAGAGTAAGAAATTTTAGAGACATAAATTTTGAGATTCCTAGATGTTTTCTGCAAAAAATAAAAATGTCAAAAATTTGAAAGAAGAAATTCTGAAATTTTGAGTTTAGTCTCTAGAAAAAACTTGTTCATTTTTTAGTTTGAAAAGTCAAAAAAATTGCTTGAAAAACGTTCCGACAAATTTGAGATTAATTTCAGAAATTTTCTAGAAAAAACTTGGAAATGTAACTTTCAAAGTCAATAATTTGATGGAATTTGCTGAGATTAACTTCTGCACTTTTTGACAGAAATGTACTTGTTTTTTTATTGGTCATGGTCTAGAACACCGTTGTACATCCTTTCCTGTGTAGTTGAGAAATTGACGCTCCTCCATCATGAGTCTAAACCTTAAAGAGTTTGTTGTGTTTATATTTCTTAACAGAACCACGTTAAGTACATTTTTCATCTCAGACTGGATTCTGTTTGGACCGTTTCGCTCTCCTGTTCTGGTATCGCTCTGCCATCTTTGTTTCTGTATCAACTGGCTCCTTAAGGATTACCAGCTGCGCCCTCTGATGGATGGAGGCCAAACTACAACACTGAAAATTGGAACTAATTTTAACATAATAAACCATTAAAAAAAGTTGATTGTTTCCATCTTTAGTTGAATATAAGTACAGAAACAAATGAACAGTGTATTTTAACAGTTAGAAGTTAACAAACCCTCCGCCCTGCATGTCTCAGAGTTAATATCATGAAGCTTCCTCTCTCTGCTGCTCTGTGATTAGCTACAGGAACCGCAGCCCTGCTGAGGCAGAGTGATAGAGCTCCAGCGCTGCATGTTAGCATGCGTGTGTGTGTGTGTGTGTGTGTGTGTGTGTGTGTGTGTGTGTGTGCATGTTAGCATGCTGGCGGGCGTCCAGAACAGAAGTTGGACCCTCGGTGTGTATTTCCATGGTGGGCAGAGCTCTGGGTTCAGCCATTTCCTGCCTCCATTGTTTCTTTGTTCTGTGGGAAAGGGTGTGAGGCTGTGTGCGTGTTGCGTTTGGAGGAAACGGGGCGTTGCAGCGTCCAGTTGAGTCCCGACGGTAACCTGCAAACAGTCGGCCCGTCCTGCTGGAGTGGCCTTATCTCTGGAGGCTCAGCTGACCTTTAGAAGCTTGTTTTAGTTTCTGAACTCTTGAAAGTCTTGATGGTTTGACCACAAAAACATTATGAAAACATTATGGACGCCCCTTTAAATGTTCAGATCCATTAAAGGGAAGGTTCATTATGACAATTAAAAATGTGGTGATGGAAATTCAGCTTAATTTACTGAAGAACATTTACTGCTGTCCACTCATCTGTCCGTCCATCCATCCATCTCGACCCATTTCAGAGTTCTGGTTTGTTTTCCCACCAGTTCTGTCTCTGAGGACTGATGGATGTGTGTTTGCGCCTATCTTATCATCTCATCTCTGCTTCTCCAGGTTTTTGTAGTTGTATCTTTACATCTGAGGTGTGTGTGCACTGTAAAAGCTGATTTAAATGTGTTTTGTTGCATCAGGACCGTCAGCGGTGGTCGGCCTGGCTGTGACCTCCAGGACCTGCAGCAGCCTGGGCCTTTCCTGGCAGGCCGGCCCAGGCAGGACACAGCGCTTCAGGCTTCAGCTGCGGGAAAAAGCCCAGGGCTCCAATCAGTCCGGTAAGTTCATGATTCAGTTTAGAAAGTTAATTTTTTATTTGTCTGCACTATAAATCAATTTGATAAATTAATCTAATTTATGATTTTCAAAGATAACATTTTTGATTAAACAGGATTTTTTTCCAGCAGTGCATTCCTAAGGGTTATATAGTTCAGAGTGATGTTAGTGCCCACGGCGGCCATCTTGTTTCACAAGCATTTTGCATTTCTATTCATTTAATCTTTAATTTCAGGTCAACTCTACGACTGAATATCAGCGCCAAGCTACGATGTTTTGTTTAATTACGAGAATAGAGTCAGAATATTTCAAGAATATAATCATACAAAAATAAAGTTGAATTAATAGGGAAATAAAGTTATATTAGCAGAATAAATATGAAATTTTATAAGAACTCCAACACAAAAATATGTATATGTATACACAAAAATTTGAATCTAATTATTTTCAGTCTCAGGGCTTTGAACAATAAAAACAATCATTTAAACAATTGAGTCTATTTTGAAGAGAAAAACACAAAGATAGTTTCTTATAAAATATAATTTTGTGTTTTGCTTCTATTGAAACTCGTTAGTAATCTAAAGTTCTCTGATACTCCCTGAAGGGATGATAGAAAAAAAGCAGCTTTTTAAAAATATTTTTTGTTATTTTTTAGAAAAGAAAGTGAGCCAAAAAAAAAAAGATTCAACCCATACTTGGAATAAAAACAATGTTAGATGTATTTTTAAGCCACATTGCCCAGCTAAAACTATAACGTTATGGGAATAAACTGGAATGTTTGTACAATAAACCACACAGAAGAAAACTGAGTTGTGCGTCTCAACCAGAAAACGTTAAAACCAAATATTATCCAATAAACAAGCAGCTTGAGGCTCATATGACTTTTTGTAACTCCAGATCTGCTGAAGAATGAGACTTTAGGAAGCACGACGACGCGGCACACGCTCAGCGGCCTGACGCCGGGGCGCCTGTACGTCGTTACCGTGGTGACGGAGGCCGGCGGCCTGCAGAGCAGCAGGATGGTCGAGGCTCGGACAGGTAACGCGAGCAGAAACGGAGCGACGCTGATGAAAAACAAGGTTTTAATGCTGCGTTCCCTCACCAGCGCCCGCCGCCATTTCCAACGTCTCCACGGAAAACAACGGCACCAGCCTCTTGTTGTCGTGGCAACATCCAGAAGGCGATGTGGACGCCGTGGTCGTCACTTTCTTTGACAACGACAGGATAGTCCAGGAAACGACTCAGCCTGGAAACGTCACCGAGGTCGCTGCCTACCAGTTGACCCCCGGCTCGGCCTTTCAGGTGGAAGTGATGTCAGTCAGCGGCTCTCTGACGAACCAATCAAAACTCACCGTCAGGACAGGTGAGAAAAAAAACGAAGCCAAACTCCTTATGTTTTTTTTTTTTTTTTGTCCTTCTTCATATTCATCCTGCTTCTGTTCGACCTTCAGCTCCGGCGGCGGCGTCACGCCTCCAGCTGTCTCCTTCCGCCGGCGGCCTTCTGCTAACGTGGGTGCCCCCCGCTGGCCGCTGGGAGAACTACAGGGTTTTCCTGTTTGATGGCGCGCAGCAGCTGAATGACACCGCACTGGGCCGGGATGCGGTGAACTTTAGCTTTCCAGGGACACAACTGACGCCTGGCAGGCGGTATCGAGCCACGCTGAGAGTGCAGAGCGGAGGACTGGCGGCCGAGAGCAGCTGTGACGGGCTAACGGGTTAGACTTTAACTTTACTTATTTATGTGGAACAGGCAGTAAAAAGTAATAAGACAAATACTCATGACAATTGTATGGGAGAGAATTAGGGTCACTGAAGAAAAAATATATATTTTAATCTTAGAATTCTTACATTTTTCTCAAAATTCTCTTTTTTTCTCATAATTCTTTTTATTTCTCACAATTCTGCTTAAATCTTCTGAGATCAAAAGTCATAATCTGGAAATTTAAGTCAAAATTTTCTGAAAAATATCTGATTTCTGTGGACATCATCAACAATAGCAATTTTGGCCTTTGAGGCAACCGTCCTACACAATAAATATTCTGATCACTTGATCTTTATCGGTGTTTTTTTTTTAAAGCTGGTTTGTATTTGTTGTTTGTTTGAACTCATTACTGATGCACAAAAACTCTTTTTGATTGCTGTCATACATTGTTTTTCTTTATTTTTTTCCTCCGTCTGTTACAAAATATTTTCTAAATAATGTGTGGAAGTTAAAGTTTTTCTTGCTTTGGATTCAAGCACCCAGAATTTCATTATATCTGAAAATAATAGATTTGCATGTTCAGGGTTTCCCCCAGAGTATTTTAAGCCTGGTGGGGCACAACTAAAGCCTTTTAGCTTATTTTTATGATTTGCTTTTTTTTCAGACTTTATAGTCGGTGTTTGTATCGTTGATAATGTTGTCCAACAACACACAATTTCCAAGTGTTATTCTTAAAAAAACATTTCAACTGTAAAACAGTTGGACGACTTTATTTGAACCAGTGTTTCGTTGCAAAATATTGTTTTTGCAAACATCATCAATGTGTTTATCTTTAATTAATGTGGGTTAAACTCTTCTGCAGCTCCTGCTCCGGTGGCAGATCTCCACATTCGCCACTCGGATGAGACGTTGCTCAGCGCCATGTGGAGCCACGCCCCTTCTGGGTCACGGGACGACTACTTCCTCACCATTCGCCATGGTAAATCCCTGCTAGAGCTAGATGAATGCTTTTCAGAGCTTGGATGGTTTTTTTGTATAATCACTGCCATTTTCCAGGTGACACTATCGTGGACACGCGCCGGGTGGAGCCGAACATGAGGGAGTGCACTTTCAACGTGCTCACACCTGGACGGCGGTACGTCATCACCGTGACAACGAGGAGCGGGAATCTGACCGCATCAGTATCAGTGGAGGGAAGGACAGGTGTGTCAACGATCCTGTTTTATTGAGGCGATTAAACAAATGAAGTTGTAGTTTTGCTGACATGAATGTTCGTGGTGCTTCAGCTCCGATGGAGCTGGATAAAATCAACCTGAGCAAGTTGGGAGTCGACAGCCTTCAGGTGACCTGGCAGAAACCACCAGGAGACGTGGACTCGTACAACCTGACTCTGCTGCAAAATGGGTACGTAATCAGGAGTAAACTTTGCTTTCTAAGATTTTTGGTTGTGACATTTATTACACTACAACCACAAACTCTGGCGTATTTTCTTGGGATTTTGCCTCAGAAATTGACACACATTAGCATAAGATTGTGAAATGGAAGAAAAATAAATAATTTTCAAAATTAAAAAAAATAAACCCAGGTGGGAACAGGTAGCTTTGTTAGTTGTGCTGTCACAAAAACACTAATCATAAATATTAGTTCCATTAACAGCAAAGCACTAAGGCAACACGTTATTTAGCAGAACCTAATGCAAAAGTGCTATACAAAAATGCTAATCAGCAAAGGCTAATGCTATAGCACTTTACCAACACTGTATTAAGTGTAAGCTAATGGTAAAGTGCCAACTTAACTGCCCTTGAAAGACCCTCAAACACCAGTTAAATTTTGACATTGTAATTTAAATGTTCTATAATGAGAGAACACTAATTGTGCTAAATATTTCTGATCTTTATTTGTAGAAAACATCAAAAACCGTGAATCATTTTTATCCAATAAAAATGCACTAATTTCTGTTAACCACATTAAATCCCAGTTAAATACATTGAAACCATTTTGTTTTCTGAAAACATGTGAGTTTCTCATCATACTCCACTCTCCTGGTCCTGCAGTGTTGTTGTCCAGAACCACACCGTTCCAGCTGGTTCTAGCTCTCTGGTTCTGACCGGTTTGACACCTGGCGCCCTCTACAGGCTGCAGGCTACCACTATCAGCGGGGAGCTGCAGTCTAAACCAGTCAGTCTGGAGGCTCGAACAGGTGAGTTTATGCGGCTTTATACAGTTTGGTGTGCTTGAATAAAAAGCATAGACTGTTTTCTGCACAGGGAAACTTATTGTTCAGATAATGACAAACAAACACACAGTGGCTTATGTAACCATGTTTGGTTGGCAGTCAGTTGGGATCTTATTGTGTAGATACAATATCCCCATCCAGCTTTTTTCCCAACGAACACAATCAGCGGCCAAAACAGGAAACCTCAGCGAGCTTTCGACCCAAACAATCAACAGAGCAGGAATGTTCAAGATGTGACCGAAGCGCGACTGTTCTGAAAATAAAACTTTACTATAAGAATTACCACAATTTTAATTTAGTTTTTAGGATAGTTTATCAGAAATTGCATTTTTGATAAGAATTTTTAAGAATTCTTTGTCAGAAATTACTTTAAAGCGTTTAAAGAGTGATACAGTTCTCTTTGGGAACAACAAAGTATTTTTTTATTTAAATTGAATTTGAATATTCACTAATAAAACACTTATACAGATCTCCATTATCTATATGTTTAAAGAAACATATTACATTTTTAGTTTTTTTTTACAATGTTCTTATATTTTGCATTTTATTTCAATTACAAAATATTCAGAATAAGACCAGGAAGAGAAAAATAAATTTTTTAATCACCACAATCATAATAAATGTATATAAATTTTAATGAACAAAACTTAAAAAATGACTTTTTTCCAGTAGACTTTTTAAAAAGAAATATCTGTTTAAATAAAGTAAATTATTGTAGTTCCATTTTAAGGCTACCTTATATACTTTCTAAGAATCTGCTGCTTAGAAAATATATGTTTATATACATTTATTATTACGCTTAAAGAAATCAAGTTAAATTGGAAATAATAATTTAAAACAAAAAATTGAATGGATTTTATAGGGAAATAGGGCTGTAATTTAACATAAATATAAATTATTCTATTTTATTTTTGTTTTTATACACTGTTTTTGGAACCTTTACATCTTAAAATATTTATTTGTTATTTAGCATTTATGTTGTTCAAAGTTAGGAGCCACAGTGGAGGCCAAACAGCAAAACTGCATCATCTCCTTAAATGTTTTTTTTTTTTTTTTAAGTTCAGGATTGAGCTTTGTTTTTTTGTTTGTTTTTGTTTTTTTTTGTGTGTGTGATTTGTGTGCCGGGTCACAGTTCTTGCAAAGAATGTGATAATATCAGGCGCTGCTTAAAACAATGTCCGACATGCCTAAAAAAGAAAGCTTGGAATGTTCCACAAGGACAAAGACACTCCCAGGACACACACACGCACGCACGCACGCACGCACGCACGCACGTCAATGTTTTGACAATAGGCGGATAAAATTGTGTCTATACAATAAATTTTCTTCGCAGGAAATTTGTGTGTGTACTTGTGTTTGTGTTTTGTGAGGACCGATGAGTCTTATGATTTTTATGAGGACATTTATTAAATAAATTTACTTTACCTTTTAAGGCTTCAGACTTTTTGTTTTTCCAAATATTTTTGATTAGATTTTTGACGCCTTCATACTCTTCATCTTTCCTTTTCCTCATTGACTCTTTCTTGGAAAAATCGAAAACAATCTCATGCGAATTTAAAAACTTTTTTGTGTAGAATTTTCTAATGTGTTACTTAAATATGCAGATATAATAAAATATTTATGGAATAACTACAATTGACAAGTTGAGCTTATATTCTCTTGCCAGTTTGTTTTTGAGTATTTTGATGTTTCTTAGATGTTTACTGGGCTGCTCAGTGGCACAGTGGGTAGCACTGTTGCCTTGCAGCAAGAAGGTCCTGGGTTCGATTCCCGGCCCGGGGTCTTTGCATGTTCTCCCTGTCCATGCGTGGGTTCTCTCCAGGTTCTCCGGTTCTCCAAAAACATGACTGTCAGGTTAATTGGTCTTTCCAAATTCTCCTTAGGTGTGAGTGTGTGTGTGCATGGTTGTTTGTCTCTCTATGTTGCCCTGCGACAGACTGGCGACCTGTCCAGGTGAACCCCGCCTCCCGCCCAGAACGCAGCTGGAGATAGGCACCAGAAAATGGATGGATGGATAGATATTTACTGGGTTCTCATCGGAGAAAATAATCCGCCATCTGAGATATCCAACATACATAAAATGAATTGTTTATTACATTTGATCCTTTGGATTCTGGAACATTATTGAGTTTTGTTGACAATCTTTTCCTATTTGATGTCATTTCTCAGCGCCAGCCGCCGTCTCCAAAGTGACTGTTGCCAACGGCGGCAGGTCGGACGCTCTGTATGTCTCGTGGCTTCCTGCAGATGGCGTTGTGGACAGCTACCTGGTCCAGCTGGAGGACAGGAAGCGGACCGTCCACATCCTGTCCGTGTCCAGCTCCTCGCCGCCTGAGTGCTCTTTTAACTCGCTGGAGGCCGGACACCTGTATTCAGTCATCATAATAACCAGGAGTTTCGGACTGGAGAACACCACTGTGGTCCAGGCTCGAACACGTGAGACTTTCCTGGATGTTTTCACATGTTTGTTATTGTTTTTTTCTTTTGTTTTCTTTACTATACCAATCTGGATTTGTTCTGTTCATCTTACAGAACCAGCAACGGCGGGAAACCCAAACGCCGTTCACGCTGGAAGAGACGACTACCTGAAGGTGAGACAATAAAACAAAAAAAACTTTTTCCCAAAAGTGGTAAATGTTTGGTAAACATAAATGAATAGAGAAAAGATGTCTTAGTTAAAACAAACAACTTTTAGTAAAAAAAAAAAGTATTATGCCATTAATTTAGGAAGGTAACATTGCAATATTTTAAACTGGGTGAAAAGTTACAATGAATCTGCAACATTCTAACTGATTGTAATATTGCATTAAAGCTACATTTGTAACTGATTAACTGTTGCAGTGAAGCAGGAACGTTACTCAGCAGCCAGCAGACCTGCAGCTGTCTGCAGTGTAAACCCTCCGGTGTTCCTGTTAGCAGACAGGTGTTTTAACTCCTGCGCTGTCTGCAGGTGTACTGGCATCACGCAGCAGGAGATCTGGACCGCTACGTGGTTCTGATCAGCTACAACCACACCGTCCTGCAGAACCAGAGCGTCCCCACCGGACACAACGAGTGCGCCTTCTCGTTTCTGACTCCTGGGCGACTCTACACCGTCACTGTGGAAACATGGAGCGGCAGCTACGTCAGCAGCATCTCCACCCACGGACGAACTCGTGAGTTGGAGTTCCAGGAGGGGAACGGGACCGGCGGTGGTGTGGTTTCTCACCGACGGTTTTGTTTTTCAGTTCCTGCATCTGTGAGGAATCTGTCAGTCAAAAACACAGGAACATCAGAGCTGAACGTTACCTGGAGCCCCGCCCTCGGAGACGTCGACCATTACGAGGTCAGTTCTGACTTAGCATCTATTAAACGCTAAAACTTCTTCACCATTTACTCAATTATTGACATTATTCATTTAGTGCCGATTCACCACAATCACAGGTGCTTTAAATCCATGAAAATGCTTGACTCTTTGTTTCCAAGGTTTGGAAAGTACACAGTTTTGTGATAAAATGCAGTCGAATGTTTGATTCAAAGACTAATTTTTTAAAACATTATTTACAGATGAAACCAGTTATTTTCATACACCTCATAAAAAGATATTTTTTTCTCTCTGTCTGAAGTTAAGTTAGACTAAACTTTTCTTATTTATAGTCTGCTAGAATTACTAAAATTATTTCTACTTTCTGAAATACAGGAAACTATTTTCCTGTATTCCTAGATTATTTTGTAACTTTCTTTCTGTATTGTATTTTATCATTTAATTTGAGTAGGTTTGTTTGTTGGGATTGTTTCAGTGCAAAGAAGATTTATCATTCCTAATGGATTTATTCGTTTCCAGGTGACTCTGCTCTTTAACGACACCCGGGTTTTTCCTCCTGCCATTCTGGGCAGCGACGTGCATCATCACCTGCTGACCTCTCTGACCCCGGGGCGCCTCTATAAGATCATGGTGTCCACCTTCAGCGGCTCTCTTCAGGTCGCCCAGGTGATGGAGGGACGGACAGGTGGGACCAAAGTCTTTGTCTCTCCTGATTAAACAAATCTGAGTCCAGATCTTATTAAAGCAGATTCTGCTTTCCAGTTCCCAGCGCTGCAAAGAACCTGAGGCTGATTCCCCAACCTGGCCGGACGGACTCTGGCGCTGGGCTGCTTTTCTCCTGGACATCAGGACACGGAGACCTGGACCTGTACAAAGTGTCTCTGTCAACCATGGTGAGACGGATTTACTCACATTCTCCCTGTAGGACTGGGAAATAAATTAATATTATTGACTAATTTAATTTGTTTTCTCGAGCGAAAAGTCATATTCATCTTTTCTTTTTCGGGGGTGAGAGGGTATTGCTGCAGGTAAAATTATGAATGTCTTGGTTATTATTAGTTATTGGTATTTTCTTCCAAATTTATAATGCTCATAGGTTTTACCAAACTTAATTTTATTTACTCGTTTTTATTTGTCCATTTTTTATGCTCAAAAATCAATAAACTTTAAATTCTAATAACATTTAACACTGGAACTGGAAGACATTTTAAATATACAAAATAAAAAACAAAATTAATTATAAAGTGTGTAAAACACGTTGTCCTTCCAAACTGAAGAGTTTTATCCTCCAGTTTTTGGCAGAAAGAGAGAAAACAATAAATCCTGAACATTTGTCACGTGATTAATTGATTTACAGCTTACTGTGAATTTCAATCGTACATATAAATTAGACCAATAATTACTCTGTAAGGTTTTGAGGAGCGTCTTCGTTTTCAGATGAAGATGGATGCTAACATTTGGCTCTTTTTGTCTTTTCCAGGATGGCGTTCACGTCGACACTCGTCCCGTCCCCAAACACGTCTCTTCCCTCGACTTTTTAGATCTGATCCCGGGCCAGGCTTACCGGGTCTCCATCCAATCACAGAGCGGGATGCTGACCAATAGCAATGCCGCCTCTGGCAGAGCAGGTAACGCTGCTGTCGTGTTGTTCATAACAATGAATAACCACCGTGGATTTTCCTTCTCATTGCTTGTTTTTCCTGCTGCAGCTCCAGCAGCGGTCACCGCCCTGCAGGCTGATAACGGACACACCACCCACAGCCTGACCGTCAGCTGGGAGCGTCCGGTCGGCGTGTTCAGTGGGTACCGCCTGCAGCTGCTGGACGAAGCGGGAGGCGTGGTGAGGAACCGGTCGGTGGCGCCGGACAGTCAGAGCGAGCAGCTGGACGGTCTGACCTCTGGGAAGACATACCGGGTGAAGCTGGTGACGCTCAGCGGCGGCGTCACGTCACTGGAAGCGGCCACAGCAGAAGGACAAACCCGTGAGTCATTTTCCTTTTTCAAAGAGGCAGTATCACATAAAATCTGCTTTGTTTTAGTCTTTCCATCATAATATAATCTGATTCCCTCATCTAAAACAAACCTGGAGTGTTGCCTTGATTCTTTCATGCATGTTTGAGAATCTCCATGGCAACCATTCAGCTGCACGAAACGCCTGGTGGGACCTAGCCCCGCCTTCGAGGCGCATCTCCTCCCCCAATCAGCATTGTTAAATGGAAAACATCCAAAGTTCAGAAACTGATAATTCAACAGTCCAAACCACTAAACTCCATTTTTTTCTGCTCTTAAACTGAAGGAATATTTCTGCTGTTTTTGTTTTGACATTTGATTCTTAAAGGCGTTAAAGTGAGTTTTGTTCTCCCTTTCAGGTCCTGCTGCTGTTCAAAACCTGACCGTCGTCATGGCAAACACAACATCCCTCAGCTTCTCCTGGCGTCCCTCAGACGGCCATGTTGACGCCTACGACCTGTCGCTCTACAGCATCTCTGAGGCCGCGGCCAATCACAGGAAGCAGCATCAGCAGGTGAGGCAACGCCTCCGCTCTGTAGTGAAGCTTCATTTCAGAACTTCCTGTTGCCACCATGTTGTTTTCCTTCCAGACCGCCGGCGAGCCAGTGGACAGGAAGAAGGTGGGGCCAGCTGCAGACAACTGCGTCTTCTCAGGCCTGAGAGCTGGAAGCCTCTACCGCCTCCTGGTGGTGAGCTGGAGCCACGACATGAGCAGCGACTTGTCGGTCCTTGCCAGAACCGGTCAGTCGACACGACGAGTCCCACTGTCCCCTCATTCTGTCTTCACTTTAACCCTCCTCATCTGTTGTCGTCTGCAGTCCCGGCTGCAGTGTCGGGTCTGCAGGTCCAGAGTTCTGGACGGAGTGACCGGCTGACGGTCAGCTGGCAGCACGGAGCGGGAAGCTGCAGCAGCTACCAGGTAAACACGCTTTGATTGGTGTTTATAAGAGAAATCCATACATTTAAACACATTCTCCTGAATGTCTGTTTGTTGCTTTTACACTTTTTCCTGCCACTCAACTTTCCTATAATGTCAGAACTTCCTGTTGCCACTAGAAAGTGAACAGCTAGTTTTAATTTACTATAAACTTGTTCTTATCAAAATCAATAAAAATTATATCTGACTATAGACACATCAACATCAGTAGAAATTTTGTCTGATAGAATATTCAATAGTTCCATCAAACCGCGTGGCATTCTGGGGGATGTAGGCAGAGAAACATATATTTATATGAGCTTAAACCAAGATTCATTTGATCCACATTTAAATATTTTTGATTATTTTATGATAGCATATTATATTGGATATAGAAAGAAAAGTAAATTTCATTTTCTGAAAAAGCAAGAATATTTCTGAGCTCTGAAACTCAAAGATTTTCTTTTCCTTGTTGTGTCATAAAATGTTTTGGAGTTTATTCTCAGTTTGTTGGCGGAAATTAACTCTTTATTTACTGTTTTTATTACTACTTAATATTATGGTCACCTTATTTTTTTATTACTTGAAATACTCTATAATTTGGGCTTCTTAAATTTTAGATTACAATTATTTATTACAATTAAGATTTTTTAAATATGTTCCCCAACAATGTCTTTATGGTTAAGTAAATATTTTTGAATCCATGTGTTTTTAGTGTTTAGATGTTATTTAGTCTTTTTAAAATTTTCCAATAGGATATTTAAAATCACATTGTGTTAGAATCTGTTCAATTTGCTGCTGTTGTAATCAAAACAAATGTATAAATTACAAATAAAAAAGGGACAATTCTTGGACAAAACCCTGAATACAATAAATAAATGTTCCCTAAATGGACGCAGCAGTTTTTATTTGTTTTTATGGTTTAAGGTTCTGCTGTACGATGCGTCCGGATCCGCTCAGGGCGCTCACATCCTGGGGGCGGAGCACAGCAGCCACACCTTCCTCGGTCTGACCGCTGGCCGGCTGTATCGCGCTGATGTCATCACTCACAGCGGTGATCTGACCAATAGCGTCTCAGGATTTGGACGAACCTGTAAGCCATTAAAATTAACAAATATAAAAAGCTAATTTGTTGATTCTAAGGTTTATTTTTTCTGTCCTGTTAGCTCCAGAGCCGCCCAGCCACCTGTCTGTCAAACCTGGCCCGACCAATCAGTCGGTAGAGCTGCTGTGGTCTGGCCCCGCCTCCGGGGACTATGACAACTTCAGCCTGCAGTGGGCGCCAGAGGACCCGCTGTCCGTCACACAAACGCACCTCAGCAGCCGCATCGTCAGCGGGATGTTTCCAGGACGACTGTACAACTTCACCGTGACGACCGTCAGTGGGGGCGGAGCCAAAAGCGGACCTACGGCCAGCAGCCAGCCAATCCAGAGGAGCGTCAGAACAAGTAGGTGGAGCCAGTAAAATTTACTGTTAAAAATAAAGCTGCTCCAACCAAGAATACGTAATTAGCAGCTTTCTTTCTTTTTTTTTTTTTTTACCTAATTTTATTTATTAAATGAAAACATTTTATTTGACATATTTAAACAAATGTGTGAGATAAACTAATTTTCTTTTTCCAAAAATTAAATTAAAAAATGAAATTATTTCAATATATATCAGTAATTTTATGTGTTGCTTTAGTGAAAAACAAGAACAACAAAATTTTTGCTAATTTTATCTAATAGATGAAAAAGTA
Organism: Poeciliopsis prolifica; assembly: GCF_027474105.1. Taxonomy (NCBI): domain Eukaryota; kingdom Metazoa; phylum Chordata; class Actinopteri; order Cyprinodontiformes; family Poeciliidae; genus Poeciliopsis; species Poeciliopsis prolifica. The sequence goes on along the minus strand of NW_026562456.1, from coordinate 392,828 downwards.
TTTAAATAAACTATTCTGGAGAGACAGACTAACTTTTTACGGGGGTTAAAAAACATGCAGAAATTAAATAATTAATGCAGTTATTTTTGACACATCAATAATATGTAAATTTCATGTGCTTTGTTAGTTTAAAGAAATAATAATGGAAAAACAAGCATTTATCTGCTGAAAAATCAATGATCTTTTAGATAATTTTACTCAATAATTGTACATTTAATTTAAAATATTTCAGAAAATCATATTTTAGAAATAGACAAATATTCTGAGGGGTTTCAAATTAAAATAAATTACATAATGAAATTATTTTGTAATACCAATAATCAAGAGTGATATGGAGACATTGAATTAATGTGAGTTATAACAACATTTAATTTCACTTTGGGATCAATAAAGTATTTTTTCAATTTGATATATAAAATTGAATTTGCTGCTTTTGTTCAAAGATGATAAAAAGATCATAAAAATCAAAAAACTTTTAGCAAATTGGCACCAGGTGGCAGCAGAGTAAAAGCTGCTTGTTCTTTAATCCATTTTTTATGACATTCTGTGTGTTTGTGAGATTTTGGCTGCAGGGATCAAACTGATCGCTGCGAGGAATAAAAAATAAATAAATAAAAGTAATAATCCGGGACACATTTGAAGTATTTATAAATCCGACCCAGTTTGTTCTGGTCGGCCTGTAGAAGCAGATTTATGTCACTTCTGAACGTTGACATGCCACATGGAGAAAGAAACCAGGTTTTATCTTCACGTTTTAACATTACAGAGTTACAATCTGTTGTTTTACAGTCCAGTCAGAACCAGAACCTTCCTGCCACACTTATCAGAACTCCATCCTGCAGGTCCATCTCCTCTGCGGTCCATCCACTGCTTCCCACTGTCTTCTTCCGCCCTCTCCTGCTCCTGGACGCCACCGCTCGCTGACTTCGACTCCTACGAGGTCGAATGCCGTCGCCACGATAACGGGGAGCTGACCTCGACCCTGCGGTTGGCCGGCGGAGTCACCGCGGTAACGCTGGACCATCTGGACGCGTTCAGGAAATACTCGGTGACGGTCAGGGTGTCGTCGGTTGGGCAGACGAGTCCGGCGGCGGTTCAGACCGCCATCACCATGATCGACCGTGAGCTTAAACACACACACACACACACACACACACACACACACACACACACACACACACACACACACACACACACACACACACACATCTAAAAATTTCTAATTTTCTTTGCTCTCAAATTTACTCTTAAAATAACCCAAATAAGCCACTGATGTGTAGAAATCAATTAAAAACTGACTAATTTTTTAAACCCAAATTGTCTCTTTCACCTTATGCTGGGAGTTTTAAACTACTAAAGCACATCCAAAAAAACTTATGCAACTCTCTATAGCCACAGACAAAACACAGACTGGAAATGATAAAATGTTAATAGATGCTACCAACAAGCTGTGCTAATGCTACAATAAATCATATAACAATATATAATTTATTTAGTAGAATTAATTGAACAGATTTCTTATTTTCTGAAGGTTTTTAGGTCAGAGCAGAATTCCTAACATTCCTTCCGGTGCAGATTTCCGTTTCTGAAAACACTTCTGGCTTAAGTTAATTAACTGCTATCAAGGTCACATGGATTTCCTCCTATCTGAGCAGCTTCCTGTTGTGCTGCACTCTTATTAACCAATGAGTCACTTTATTTCTCTCTTTGACCTTTCAGAGATGAAGTCAGTGTGACCCAAAACACAAGTTTCTTCTCTTTTGCAACCTTTTCTTCCGTATTTGTTCTCCCACTTCCTGCCTGTGCTACACCATAAATCAACCTGACATGAGGACACTGGGAAAAAAAGACATTAGTAGAAGAAGAAGAAGAGATAACCCTGGAAGTTTCTAACCTTCACAGCAGCAATTTCAAGAGTTCGTGTGGAAGATTATATTGATTTAAGCTGGATATATTATGCAAAATTCACTTTTTATGCCTCCATTTTGGTCTCAACTGCTTCTAACAACAAACAAAGCACTCTTTTTTATTTTTTTTGGCGCTAAGTTAATGTTTTTTGGTGTCTGGAAACTGAAACATTTCAAAAACCTTGAAACTTAGCAACCCCAGGAGATTTCTGCCCATTACCTTGCAACGCAAAGTGAGTTCCGACACATTTGGTCAGCTGGTTTTACTGTGGTTTCATGTGCTGAACAATGCCTGCTGGCAAAGACAAATGTTTTGCTGTTGACTTTCCTTCCAGAAATTACTTGCTGTGTCCTGTTGGTTGTTCAGGAGGCCCCATTTCTGATTTTCAAAGATGCACAGTTGTCTAATTGTACATCTGTTGACAGCAGTTTTCATGTAAATGTTGAAGAATCGGTTTTAAACTTTTGGGTGATGAATGAATTTCCTGTCAGGTCCCCCCATCCCATCACCTGACGTTCATGTCAGCGAGAAGTCGTCCAAATTGACGTCGTCCTCCATCTTGTTCCGCTTCAACTGTTCCTGGTTCAGCGACGCAAACGGAGCCATCAGATACTTCTCTGTGATCGTAGCCGAGTCAGACAGTACGGAAACTCTTCCACAGCAGTTTTTATGCTTCTCACATTTTCCTCCCTTTATGACAAGAACTGAAACTCCTCATTTATCTCATCAGCCAATGAAAATCTGCAGCCGGAACAGCGCCACCCGCTGCCATCATACCGCGATTACATCAGCAACTCCTCTGTCAGAGCGTATCAGACGGCGTACTTCCCGAGCCGCTGCCCTCAGGACACAGAGAGCGCCGGCGGACAGGTAGCTGCTGGAAAGACACTAAGTATTTACTGTCCAGTTTCTACAACAAATATCTTGGTACACTAGAAATTGCAATAAGCCAATAAGGCAAGAACATTTCTGAGTTGGAAAAGTTAAAAAACTTTTCAGAAATTTGAGGAAAAAACATGGAGATTTTTCAAACAAACTTTTGACTTTCCAAACTCAAAAAATTCTTCAGTTTTAAAAGAAAATTTCTGAAAGGTACTTGTTTAAGAAAAAAAGGCTTATTTCCAGTAAATAATTCTTGAATACTAATAAAAACAGTTTTATTAATAATGTTATAACAATGCATACATTTTACATACATAATAATAAAATATTTTCTTGTTATCAGTGAAATATAATCTGGACCTAGTATGTTTTCATCAGTATTCAAGAATTATTGACTGAAAACAGGTTCATACACATGGCTTGTACTATCTGTATAAAAACACTTGGTAAGATTTTGTGTTTTTACAGTGAATTGAAAGATTAAATTGTTGTTTAAATGTGGACAGAATGATTTGTTTTCCGTTGATCAGTTAAAAATGATCAATAATGTATTCCTTCGATAGTAATTATTCGTTACCTGATCAGGTGGTGGAGGTGAATCTGGGTGCAGGTGGAGAGCGGCTGGGCGGAGCCTGCGATCATTACCATGACGACGACCTGTACCTTGATTACAGCAGCTTCTGTGACGGGCCGCTGAAACCTAAAACGTCTTACAGGTGAGAAGAAGCAGAGACAGGTGAAGCAGCAGGAGGCGGTCAGTGATAACCAGGCGTGTGTGTGTGTGTGTGTGTGTGTGTGTGTGTGTGTGTGTGTGTGTGTGTGTGTGTGTGTGTAGGCTGAGTGTGCGAGCCTTCACCAAACTGTTCGATGAAAACCACAGAGAAGTGGCCGAGCCGCTCTTCTCAGACACGTATCTGTCGTCGCCGCTCAGGACGCATGCAGGTGAGAAACGATTCACACCTGAAACATTTTCAGTCTGAAGCCGAAGCTTCACTCCAACTCGGCCTCTTCCTGCCAGAGCCTCTGGGGGGCGTAGTGGAGGGCCTGAGCGCCGGGATGTTCCTCATCGGCCTGATGGTGGCCGTCGTCTCCCTGCTGGCCTACAGGCAGCGGCTGCGCAAAGTGTGAGTGGAAAACATTTTTAAATTTTAAAAATTTTGACATAAATCTCTGAGATTTATGTCAAAATTCTATTTTTCTCTAGCAAATTTTCAGTCTCAGAAATTTGCAAGTTTTTTTTTCAAAAATTTCTGAGATTATTCCCAAAATTTGAGTTTTTTTTAGTTAATTTTCAAGCTCAAATTTAAATGTTTTTTTTCTCAAATTTCTCAGATCAGTCTAAATAGTAGATTTTTTTGGTTGCAATTTTTCAAACTCAAAAATCTTCAAGTGTTTTTTTTTTAGATTTCTGAATTTATCAAAATGATTTTTTATTTTACTAATTTTTAAAAGTCAGAAAATTTCTATCTTATTTTGTAAAAAAAAATTCTTTGATTGGTTTGAAAATTAGATTTTTTTTCTAGAAAATGTTTACTTTTCAAATTCAAAATGTCCACATTTTTTATTTTGCTTTTTTTTTAGCAGTTGTTTTTTTATGAGTCTGAATATTGAAGGTAGCAATTAATCAAGTACTAAATTATGTGGATTAATTAAAATTAATCATAGCTGTTGTGATTGTCACTCCAAGAGTAAAAACAAGCTTTTTAAAGACCCGGTTCTGTTGGTTCTGTTGGTTTTGCAGGGCTGTGCAGGAGAACCCAGTGGCGAGGATGAGTATGTGGAAAGAAGTCCCAGGATCGGGGATGTATATGGGAGTGAGGAGGTGAGTCTGCATCTATAAATATTCTGCAGCAGAACATTTCCAGCTTCTCCCACGTCCGATATGTGAGACTGTGAAGAATATTAGTTTCCAATAGAGTCCGGTTCTGTCGGCCCGGTGAGCTCATCAGAACCTCGGACTGAATCACTCTGAGTTTACAGGGAAACAAACATCAGCAGCAAACATTCAGAGATGATTTTTCCCTTTTCATAGGTGAAATAATCTGCTAATCTTTCTCATCAATATGTAAGAATTATTGGTGTATATTGAAGCATATTGTGGAAAAAAAACATTTCTGATAAACGATACAATAAATATATTTGTGTATTTACTGTGAGCATTAACTGACTGTTTTATGTTTCCCTGCAGTAACCGGCGGGTCACCAGGTGAGTTTCTCTGTAAATCTGAGGCTCATGCAGCAGATTGTTGTTCCCATGTTGTTCCCATGTTGTTCCCATGTTGTTCACATGTTGTTCACATGTTGTTCACATGTTGTTCAATGTCCCCCTCCTTCCTCCAGTCCCGTCAAAGCGTGTCACTTTGAGTCCCATGTGAACAAACTGCAGGCCGACTCCAACTACCTGCTGTCCAAGGAGTTTGAGGTGATTTCAGACGAGAAATGTTTACAGCTGTTTTTTCACCTTTTACATTTTCCATCCTCTCCTGCTGATGTAAATCATTAAAAAGTTAGTTTATTTCTGGACTTTGTGCTTCATCCTGGTTTTTAGCTTTCCCGGCACAGATTGAGTTTTCCCTTCGGTGTTAAGTGATCCCAGAACATTCCCTGCAGAGTGAATCTTGTGTTTCTGCAGGATCTGAAGGACGTTGGCCGCAACCAGATGATGGACGTGGCCAGGCTGCCGGAAAACCGCGGGAAAAACCGCTACAACAATATCCTGCCGTGTAAGTTTATTCAGCAACTCAACATCTGCTGAGAAACCTACCATTAAAACAGGACAGAGCTTTAATTCATGAAACCTGCAGCACTAAATAACACAATTGATTTCTGCAGCAGAGAGAAAATATTCACGTTCAATCCTGATTGAACGCGACCTTTGCTCCCAATTCAATGCATCAACTATAATCCCAGCTTCATGTGGATTATAGTCACGGCCTTTTTTCCATCTGATAGTTTGGTGCTTTGGTTCAATTTTGGACCAAAGTTGAAACATTTGCTGCATTTCCAGCTGCTCTCGTTCTCTTTCACTGCAACGTGTCAAAAAAATCAAACCCTTTGGAAAACCTGTTTTCCTCCTTGCCTGTGGGGGCGATGTTTTCATAAAGTTTTCTAATAATGGAGTTGGTTTTGTCCAGTCAGATTTAATTAACTAATTAATTATCAGTCATGTTGAACAAGCAGCTTCAGGCTGATGTTTGTTTCTGTTTCCAGACGACTCCACCCGGGTGAAGCTGTCCTACCTGGAGGACGACCCCTGCTCCGACTACGTCAACGCTAGCTATATACCTGTACGCACGCACACACACACACACACACACACACACACACACACACACACACACACACACACACACACACACACACACACACACACACACACACACACACACACACACACACACACACACACACACACACACACCAACATGTCCTCACTGTCCCTCCAGGGCAACAACTACCGCCGGGAGTATATCGCCACCCAGGGGCCGCTGCCGGGCACGAAGGACGATTTCTGGAGGATGGTGTGGGAGCACGGCGTGCACAACATCGTCATGGTGACGCAGTGTGTGGAAAAGGGACGGGTAAGAACAGGCCGATGGAGATCAGGTCATCTGGACTGTTGATCTGGTCGCTCTCATCTTCCTCTTACTACTGAAAAATACCTTTAAGGTTCGCGTCTAGTCAGGTTGCACAAAATGTTTTCCTTCCACTAAATTTTCCATTTATTAGCATCCAGAGACCAATAAATGGATTTATTTAGAGGTGCAAATGTAACATTCCATGTTTAGTTTCAACAATGTTTAATTTCTCTTTGGGATCAAACATCTACTCCCATTAAATCATTTTATTTAAAGTAAGGAAAAAAACAAAGAAAGAGCTTGAAAAGATTTTATTAAAGACGGTTTTGTTTTTACTTTAACTTATTTAACTTTCTCCACGTGGGGGTTAAACAACAAAAACTTTTCACTAAAGAAGCTAATGTTCAAAAGAGCGCTATAGCAAAGTATATTGACGGAAGGTTGAGTGGAAGGAAAAAGTATGGTAGAAAAATAATGTTTTATTGGTCTGACATAAAGATGAGTCGACCTGAAGGCCGAGCTCTTCCATGCTACGCTGCATTGATGCAGTAATTCATACAGAAGGAGCCTCAACCACCTGCTGACTGCAGATACTAAAAATAATGGATTCATTTGGACTTAATAAACTTCTCACTGTGTCCAGTTTCCTTATCTAGTGAATTTAGAACTGATTCTTTTAGTAATCAGTTTTTTTGCTCATTAGATAAAAAATTCACACATTCTGTAGATTTTTCATTTAATCAGTTCAGCATATTTTATACAACATCATAAATTCATTAAAAGATGGAAAAACAAATAATTAGCGATTAATCGATCAATCACTTCATCATGATTAATTGATTGGTCTATTGATCATCAGCGTGGCGTTCTATTGATCATCAGCGTGGCGTTCTGTTTGCAGGTGAAGTGTGATCAGTACTGGCCCGCCGACAAGGAGCCGCTGTACTACGGCGATCTGGTCATCCAGATGCTGTCAGAGTCCGTCCTGCCGGAGTGGACCATCAGAGAGTTCAAGATCATCTCGGTACGATTCACCAAGGATTCACCAACGGTTTCCTGCTACTTCACAACAATTCATTATGAATTACAGCCGACCGTTTTGTATGTCTTTTGCTTCTATTTGGTTTCAACGGCTTCTAAAAACATTCAAAAAGTTTTAAAAATCCTCTCAGGTCTTCAATGATGACATTTAGCTGAATGATAAATTATCCCAAAGGTTATTGTGATAAACAATAATATTGTTTAGTAATTAATATAATGTTGGCATAATAATAATGCAAGAACACATTCTCTAAGATCAATAAGTTTTAATTTCTAATGAACATTTAACACTGGAACTGGAAGACATTCTAACTATACCAAATAAATAAATCAACAAATAAGATGAATCATGAAGTTACTGTAATTAAAGGGCTGGTTGAGACCAAACTGAAGTTTTATCTTCCAGAGAAAAACAATAAATCATGCAAATGGAAATTATTGAGTTCATTTTAATGTAAGATGTGATTTATTGATTATCGTGACAATGACTCAGCCCCACGTCTGCTTTTCAAAACGCCCTGCAGTCTACCAATGATTCTCTGCTAAAATGTGATGAACATGTTTTGTGTAGGCCAGAGACGTATCCTAACCTGATGAGGGACATGTAATATGTGACCTTTGACCTTTAACACCATCCTAGAGCAGAAACTGAACTTGCTTCCTGGTTCTGAAGGAGAACAGCTGCAGTTATCCGCGGATGCTGCGTCACTTCCACTACACAGTGTGGCCCGACCACGGAGTTCCCGACAGCACCCAGTCCCTGATCCAGTTCGTCCGGACCGTCCGGGACTACGTGGACCGCTCACCCAGTACCGGCGCCACCGTTGTGCACTGCAGGTGGGTCGGCGGTCGACGGCTGGACCTGCGGCGTTCAAACAGAACCGTATTGTTCTGGGCTGTTAATCAGGTTTTGTTCTGGCAGCGCCGGAGTCGGGCGAACCGGGACCTTCATCGCATTGGACCGGGTTCTGCAGCAGCTGGATTCCAAGGGAGGCATCGACCTGTACGGCTGCGTGTTCGACCTGCGGCTGCACCGGCAGCACATGGTCCAGACTGAGGTACACAACCAGAACCAGTCCGTAGCTGAGCGGAGAACCCAGCAGTGTTCTGATCCGGTGTGTGTTTCAGTGTCAGTACGCCTTCCTGCATCAGTGTGTGAGGGACGTGCTGCGGGCCAGGAAGTACCGCAGCGAGCAGGAGAACCCGCTCTACCCCATCTACGAGAACTTCAACCCAGAATACTGCCGCGGTGAGTCCAGAACCAGAACCAGGCCACCGCAGTGGTTTCACTTAAAACAGACATAACATTCGATTTAAGTGCAGATTTTGTTTCTTTAAAGTGTTAAAAAGACACTTGAGTTATCAGTACCGGCTTGTTCCTGTAGGGGGAGCACATCCTGGACACCAGGGCCGGTCCAAACCTTTTTGGGACCTTAGACAGATTTTAATCCCGGCCCCCCATCGCAGCATGTCAACAGCAGATACTTCATCATTGTTAGACAACAATAAGTTACATTATAATTATTACCTTTATTAGATATTAGTTTACATCATACTGGTGCTTCTATGGATGTTTATTTATTTTAAGGCGTAGCAGAAAAGAAAATATGTTCTTATTAATGTGCATTTTGAAATGCATAGTGGCGGCATTTTAACTATTTGAAAGTAAAATCTGCAGATGAACTGAATTTCCAGTAAATAACTTGGCAAGTTTAATATCTTGAGTCTTAAAATTTGGAGCAGATATAAAATGTGCGATCTGTCGCTACGAATAAATGGAATGATGCTGTTGATCAGACTAAAAACTTCAGTTTGGTTCTGGTGTGATTTGAATCCATATGTGAACGCCAAGTGGGCCAGAGCAGGAAGTGGACGACAGCGCAAGGCATTCTGGGTACAACAAAAACACAAATGTTCTAGCTTAGCAATAGCGGGAGAAAAGACAAAAACAGATTAAAATTTGACGCTTCGCCATAATTGTTTACATTTGGTGAAACAGGAAGTTGAGCTCAGTGCCTTCTTCAGAGGGTTTTGTGTTGTTTTCTTCAGAGGTTTCTGATGCAGCGCCCCCACAGGGCAGGAGGGGAACACATTTTTCCAAAAGAAAACTGGAGCAGTTGAAAATGTAACAAGTGTTACAACTTTGGTTCAGAATCAAACTTTTGTATCATTTTTATTGATAATATTCTAACGCCTCAGGGTCAGTAGCTGGTTCTTTAAATGACTGCTTTGTGAATAAATAAAGAAAAATTATGGAGAATTCACCTCCAGTCAGGTTTCCAGATATTAATTTGATATTTAGGTGATTGATCTGATTTAAATGTCAGTTTTTTGTTTTAATCCCTCGACTCACTGCAGTCGATGGGAAACATTAAGAATTTATATTTTTGTAAACAGAAAAGTTTGAGATATTCAAATACAAAACTTTCTGACGCTGATAGAGCTCCCACCGGTTTCTGTTAAAGTTCATATAAACTAGAAAATACCAGCGAGCAAACGAGCCTTTGAGAAGAAACGCAACTTCTAATATAACAAGATGCACTAAGTAGAAAATAAATGTTGATGTAAATTAGTGGATTTATTAGAAATTGAACAACATTTCTTTGCTAATTCTCCTTTCTGTTAAACTTAATAAACTTTATGAATTCATTTCATTTTTTATCACACCATTAAAATCGTCATTATTTCTGCTCAGATTTCATCTACAACGGACGTTAACGAGGCGACGAGCCAATCAGGAGGGAGGAAGCTCGCCACGGAGACGTGTTCAGTAACGGGTTGGACGTTAGCGGCTGAATTTCTTTGGTCAGGATCAACATTTTCACTGGTAAATCACCTTGGAAAACAAACTCATCATCAACAGGATTCAGGTTAAATGTGCTGTAAAAAAGACATTTTTCATTATATAAACCCAGTTTGTGTGTTTTTTTAAACTGATCGATTTTAAACTGCCTTCAAGTTCAGATTGTTGATCTGCTAAGAAGCTCTGCTGTAAATTACTATCATTATACTTTTAGAGCCATTAAAATCAGCTGTTTTATATGTTAGCATACTCTTCATGAGAAGTCAGAGAAAGCTGTTGCTGCACACTACTGGTCAGCTGGCTGAAACAAGACTAACAAAAAAAAAAAAACTAAAGCCAGCCAGACACCTGGGCAAAGAACCTGACAAATTATCCATCTAATATCAGCTTCTTTTAATATTATTATTAGAGCAGAAAAGCTAAATATTATGTGCAGAAAACTGTTAACATTGCTGGGTGCTTATCCTCTTTTTTTTCTTTGCTCAATTTGCAGGAATGTTAGATATTAATTTAACTGGAGTATTTGTTTAGATTTGTGGCATTAATGTCAACCTGTAGCATTTCCACTAAAAAGACTGTTAGTTTGTATTGAAATTTCAAAATACAAAAATAGATATTTATCAGTAACTTAATGAACTTATAAAATGTATCCGTTATTTTTATGAGTTTTCTACTCAGAAAACCACCACTAATATTTTAATCTGAAAATATAAACTGTAAAAACTTAGATGTGTTTTACAAGGACTGACACAGGAAGTGGGTTGAATTGACCCAGAGTGACAGGGAGTGAAGGGGGCGGAGCCTGTGGTATGACATCATAGCTGTTAGCTACTCTATGCTGATTTCCGTTAGTTTCCAACATGGCCGACACGTCGGTTTGATTCGGTCAAATTTCACCTTCACTCTTACGAACAAACATGTTGTTACCATGGTGGTCTAACCAGGTCAAAAAAATAAATTGCCTATTTTTCTACTTTCTCTTCTCCATATAAGCTGTTTATTTAAAGAAAACGTCACACAATGCTGTATGTAAATATTGATGTAATAGTGTTTTTTCTACTGCTGGGTTTATATTTGTGTTTTCATTTTTTGCTAGATTTCTGCTTCAGACCTTTTAACTTTTCGCCTCAGAAATTAACTGTTTAAAGCAACTTCAGTAAAAGGTTGAAACACGCCTCAAGTTTCATTTTAATAAATCAGGAATCTGATAAAAATGCCATTTTAAATGTTTTTAAAAGTTATAAAAACTCCAGTTTGATTCATTGCATTTTATAGAAAGAATTTGTAAACGAGATTCAAGCATTGTATTTTTAATATAAAATACTGTTTTTTTAACCTGCCATCAGAAACATGTAAACTTGATCTTAAAGCTCATTAAAATTAGCCGCCATTCCCAAGTTTCTCTTTGTTTTTCTTCCAGTTGGTCACGTACTCTGCGACCCGCTGAGACGGTTCTGATCGACTGTTTTCCAGGTTTTCTGAACGTGTTGCGTCGCTGTTTCAGTCCAGCTCCCGACTCCCATCTTTACGATGGTGAATCAGGAACATTGGAGAGTAGACTTGCACCAAATCACTCAAAAATGGTCAAATTATGCTCAGAAATTTTGTAGAAAGTTTAAAATTTCTTAATTTCAAACATTTCTGAGTTTATTTTTGAAATTCAGAAATGTTCATGTTTTTTTCTAAAAGTCCGCTGAGATTAATCTCAAAATTTCAGAATTTTTTTAATCAAAATTTTTCTGTTCTTTTTCTATTTCTTTTTTCTTTTTTTTAACAAATATTGACCTCAAGAGAAAAACAATCAGCTGCAGATAAACTTCAGATCCAATTATTAGGAATTACAACAAATGTGCTGCTTGTTGGGTCTGAAGAATGAATAAAGTGAGTTTTATGAAATGAACAGTGAAAATCTTGCGTCATACAGACTGACTGGTTAGTGATCAAGGAAAAGTTTCACTGTTTAAACACAACACAACCCAGCTGAACTCGTCCTACATTTGGTTTTCTTCCACTGAAAGAAAAACTTTCTGTCGAGACCAAACTGAGCAACACAGTTGCAGCATTTTGCATCAGTGGCGCTGAATGTTTAACTTGTGATTTCCATATTGATCTGGGCCACAGCGAGGCCGGAGCAGAACTGGGTGACCCAGTTGGAGCCGTTGATGGAGGCGAGGAGCCCCAAATCCAGCTGGGCCTTCCCTCTGTGAGACCAACGCACAGAAAAACGCCGTTTTATTAAACCCAACGATGAAAAACATGAATCTGAAAAGACAAGAAATGAAAATCGTCAGATGCTTTTAGTTAATGGAGGATCTTAAGGTTTAAAAAGCATCTGGTTTAGTGAGAAGTCCAAACTTCTCAGCAGACTTTAATAATGACCTTTGATAACAAACAGCATCACATATTCAATATGATGGTGAATTATTAGTCACCTTGATGTTCATGGTGTTTTCATTATAACAGAATAAATTGACAGTAAATTGACCCAAACAGAAGAGTTTGTGACCTCCATCATCTGACCCGTCCAGTTTACCTCCACATGGTTGAAATGCTATATTTGGATCTTAGAAGAGCCGCAATCCTCCCTTAATTGAAGCCAATGTGCTGAAATCAGAAGAACTGTGCAGCTTTTGAAGCAGGAAGTGGGTTTCCAGCTCTTCCTGTGGAGTGGACTGGAAGGTCTCACCTGTCAGAATACCTTAGAGCTGACCTTTCCCAGCCTGCAGCGTCTCAGACGGTGACATTTTACATCTCTTCATTAAAACTAAGAACCGAGATGAAAAGAGACAAGGTGAATAAAAATGGTTTCAGCTCTTTAAATATCAGAACGGATGACAAACCTTCAGCAGGTGAGAACAGCAGAAACGATTCACGTCAGGGATGAGGAGAATTTAAAGACATTTTACATAAACCAGGAATTCAAACAATCAACTTATGACTAATTGTCACTTAATGATTTATTAGATTACATTTAGTTCAGATTCATTAATAACGTCCACTTAGATCTTCTTTTAGTGCTGTAGTTTGGCCTCCATCCAGCAGAGGGCAACACTGGTTATCTTTATTCTGTTGACAGAAGAACCAATATGGCAGCCAAACCAGAATGGGAAAGAGAAACGGATCAGTTTTGTTTGTTTGTGTCTCTTTATGTGGGTTTGTTTAAACATATAAACTCAAGAAGTTTGAACTTGTTTCATGAAGGAGCCACAGAAACACTGATAAGCTACAACAGCGAGGGCGTTATGACAGAAACATGGCGGGCATGGAGACAGATGCCCGCAATTTCTGAGTTTAATCACTTAAACTCAGAAATTGCCCTGTTTTTTTAAGGAAATGTCTGACACTAAAAAATTTCTAACTTTTCAGGTATAAATTTACTCCTCATGCTTTTTAGTCTACAGTTTCAATTTGATTTCATTTGTTTTCTTCAATCATTTTAACATAAAAGCTGAATGTTATTTTAAATTGTTGGAAAATTGAGTAAAAATTTTGTGTGCAGAGATCAAACTAAAGATAGACAGCAGTTTGATTTTAAAACACGTATTTAGAGACTTTAAGCTGCTTTGAATCAGCAGAACTCGCTCTGCTGAATAAATGTGAATTTATGACAAACTGAAGCACAAATCAAAGCGAGCGAGTTTGATCCCAGCGAGCGCTGAGTGAGTGGTTTGGCATTAAACACTGCAGTCGGCTGAATGAGTGTCAACATGTGACTCAGTGAATATTCAGTGAAGACAAAGAGTGAGCGTCGTGACTCAGGCCTTGTTAGCAGCTGTTTCTGTTGGAGGCCATTCATCCTCCATCTGATGTGTGAATGAAACGATGAAGACGAAGCCGGTCAGATGAGAGGAAGGACAGGTATGTGTGACTCAACGTGCTACTTTGTTTCTGCAGACAATTTCAGATTCAAACAAGCTTTTTGTGTTAATTGTTCATTTATCTAGAACGTAGTGACACCTAGTGGTTGAGCCTGTCATTGCACCTACCAAAATGTCTGACTTAGATTTTCTTCATTTCTTTAAATCACAGCATGATGTATTTCTTTTAGTCTGGTTCTACTAAATGATTTTACAGGTCTGGTATTGATTGCTACAAAAACTCTGAAAATTTTAGATAAATCTTTAAACATTCCAGAAAAAAACAGAAAATTTCCAGGGTTGAAACGTTGAATGTTTTTAAGAGAAAACGTTGCCATTTTTAAATTAATCTCAGATCAAAAAAGTTAAAGATTTGCTAGAATTTTAGTTATCTTGAAATAAAAAATTTTGGGGAAATTTCAGAGCTTGAAAAGTAGAAAATTTGCTCGGGAAGATGACATTTTGAGATTAATCTCAGAAATCTTTTTAAAGAAAAACTTGGAAATTTCTCAGTTTCAAGTGTCAAACTTAATCACAAAAATTTTCTAGAAAATACATGGAAGTTTCTGAGTCTGAAAAGTTTAAAGTTTCTTGAAAAAACAAAAAAATGTTAATTCTCAGAAATTCTAAAGAAAAAACTGAAATTTCAGTTTGAAAGTTGAAAGTTTGCTAGAAATAACTCAGGAATTTTGACTTTAATCTCAGAAATATGAGAATTTGATTTCTGAATTTGGTTTGCGGCTCCGTCTCTGTGGGAAACAAAATGAAACAAACCAGAAGAATGAAGTCGAATGACACTGTTTCAGATTAAGTTAGTTTTTATTTAAAGATCTCTATCAGGCACAGCAGTCATCATGTCCATCAGTGAAACGCGAAGCGAAGCGGCTACCTGGGTCACATGGCACAGAGCTGAGGTTCAGACGGGACGACACAAAGATCCGAAGCTGCTCGCTTATTACAACGACACAAACACTTTGTTTCATCTCAACCATCAGCTACTGACGACAGCAAAAATAAAGTCAACATTTCAACAGAGAAAATCTGAATACATACAAAGGTTTGTTGTTTTTTGTTGCTACAGCAGATTACAGCTCAGCATATGGCTTTAACTATTAAATCTAACTTCATTAATCCCAGATGGAAACATGACAAGCTCGGAAAGTTCAGTGCTACAGTGAAGCTACATTTTCTTTAGATGAACAAAGAGAAAAATGATGGATTTTAATGAACAAACGTTACTTATAGATACTGAGAAAATGAATTAAACTCACTGATTTAACTACAAAAATAGTAAAATGTTTTAAAGAAATATATTCATGGTTCATTGTAACTATTAAATATTTAAATTTGAACAAAATGACTCAAATGTAATAATTGAGACACAACCAAACAATTTCTGTGTATTTCTGCTGACATAATGGAAGATAAAACTGATCATCTATAAACTAATAATGAACTCTCCTAAAATAAACATTATTTTAATCACATCAGCTTCCAGGCTGACGAAGGAAAAAACACACATGTAGATAATAGAAAACAGGAAATGCTGAAATGAAATTACAAGTAGAACGAGGGAAGAAGAAGCGATAGGAAGACAGCATGGCACCGAGTCACAGAGGAAGAGGAGGCACTAAGTGTTTTCATGAAGCTACATTCAGAACCGCTCCGCTGGGAAACCGGCCAACATTTCAGAACCAGCAGTTTCCTTCAAATTAAACTTCATAAAATGGAAAAATCTGATGTTAGGAGGGTTTGACCTGTTTTGAAAGAAGTTTGTTCTCAGCACCACTCAGTGGAAATCAGTGAACCAGTTCAGCTGATGGTTTTCCAGTTTTCAACCAGAAAGTTCAGTTTTCTGTTTGGGTTTTTATAGATCAGAGCTTCTAAAACCGTCGACCAGAAAATGTTTGATCCTCTCAGTTTTATCAGGAGTTTCTACAGACGATCACCACCAGGAGGAAGTTCATCAATAAAGATGATTGGAATCAAATCAGCTTCCTGAAAACAGTTCTCTGAATTTATAAACTTTGTTTCAGGCATTTGTGATCTAGAAGGAATATTTTAGAAACTCTGATCAGAATTTATGAAATCTGATTGGATCTAACTTTGAACAGGATTTAGATTTAAAGTGATTCATATTTATAAACTTTGATCTGATTGATATTTATAAATTGATGTGAGATAACAGAACAGTATTGAGAGATGCATTTATGAACATTTGGATAAAAGAGGAATTTATTTGGTTCTTGGAGAATTGAGATGAATTTTATCAAAGGAAAATCAGCTTCAGTTTAATTTAAAAAACTTGTAATTATAGATATAAGCTTTTCTTCCATCGGTTGTTTATGTTCTCTGAACTTTCTATTTATCAAACTACTTTCAATTTTTACAAAAAATATAAAATGGAGGGAAGTTTTGGGTGAAATATGACTTTATTATGGAGGAATGGATGATGATCAGGAATCAAAGTGCTGAATCAATAATTCCTCCAGAGGCAATCATAAAACATTTTGGCTGCTGGGATTCAGGAGGAAAATACATTTTTACACTAAAGCTACAGTAAAAAGCAAAAATGTTCTTGACTTGCAATTTATTTTTAAATGTCAAACCAGTCAGATGGTCAATGGAAATGAAGCTTGAGACGTTTTTGGTCTTTTCAAATCCTGACGACAAATATGACGAAAATAATGCATTAAAAACAGAATAATACTGATTATAAAATAAATATTAAGTGTAATTTTATCAGTACATATTTCTGAAAAGTCCAACCAAACCTAAGGTTCAGTTTAATCAGAACGATAATAAGATTAATCAAGATTAAATATCTGTAAGTTGTTTCTGATTTCTGAAGTGAAACAATGAAAGAAAAGCTGCTGATGAACAAAGAAGGAAAACATAAATCTGCACTGAGATCTGCTTTGGTTGTGATTAGTGGATTTACTGCTGTTGTTTTGCATATTCTACCGGATCAGACGAGAAGAAGCACTTTCTTGTTTTATAATAAGCTCTCTTGGGGATTACTGGAAGTGCAAAGTGAAAGCTCAGCAAATAGTTTTTTTCTTTATTTAAATTATCGGACCTGCTTTAATTTCCCTGCCCAAAAATGATTAAATATAGAAACTCTTTGCTTTTAACAAAGAAAAATGTAATGTACTTCATAAAAACTAAATCTTACCGAGTATTTCTGGTCTAGTTTGTAGTGCAAATATCTTAGTGCACTTAAAATAAGGCAAAACGAACTTGAAAGGAACTTTTTAGAAAACTACTGACTTCTTCCAGGATGATGTCACAAGTTTTCACACCTTCTATTGGCTGGAGGGCAAAAAGCTGCTTGCTAACCAATGACTAGCATTGGTTTCAGCTGGTACATTATCAATATTGCACTAAATGTTAATAATTGACAACTAGAAACGAGGTCAGGAAACTTTTAATTACAAAAAAAATAGCAAGTGAGAGGGAAGTAGCTCAGTTATGCTAGCTTGACTATGACAACCGTAACATGTAGATGTCTGTGGAATCCGATGTGTAATTTCTACGTTTGTTTGTCGTCTTTCAAGTGCGCTAAGATATTTGCACTAGACCAGAATTACTTGGTCATTTTTGGTGTTTTTGTCGTTTAAATGTGAGAAATAAAAGTTTTGATCGGAAATTCAGAAGACTTTCTAATGTAAGACGAAATGTGGGATCGGTTGAGGTGGATTCAGCTCCTACTGATCAGGCTGAATGAGAGGAGCTGCTAGACTGTTTCAGGTGAACCCGACACACGTCAGAGTGGATTTACCCTCATCTTCCTCCTGATGAAGATCACAGCAGCCCTTCATGGCGTCCAGTCGCCCATCAGCGGCTCACATTGAGCTTTTCTCAAGTTTCCTCTCTGGCTTAATGTTCCCGATCCCGTCGCCTCACCGGCACCGCAAACAGAGGAAGGGTCCGTGATGGCGACGACAGCTCGGGGTCAGAGTTCGTCGCCAGCAGGTCCCCGGGTTTGTTGCCGCGGCGATCAGAGGTGGTGAGGGACAAGTCCTGGCAAACCTCGTAGGAACATTTTCTCTTCTGCAGCGCCTCGGCTCTGACGGCCAGGGAGCGGGCGCAAACCGTCAGCAGCACAATGAGCGTGCCCAGAAGGAGAGACACCATTGGCCAGAGGACGCAGTGCAGCAGCACGCTGGTGTCATGGGAACG
This sequence comes from Poeciliopsis prolifica, assembly GCF_027474105.1. Lineage (NCBI taxonomy): Eukaryota > Metazoa > Chordata > Actinopteri > Cyprinodontiformes > Poeciliidae > Poeciliopsis > Poeciliopsis prolifica. The sequence continues at coordinate 374,577 of NW_026562456.1, read as the reverse complement.
CTGCCACAGCACGTCGTCAGGCCTGCAAAACCAGAGACAGAAACTAGCATGAGGATTTATTATCAAATATAGGAATATTAATAAAAGGAACAAATGACTAAATTTAAGGCCTGCAGTTAAAGGTTGACTTACGGTTTTAAAAAAATCACTTTGACATGATTAGATACATTTAAGACTTTTTAAGGATGTGCAGAAACCATTTGAAAGCAAAGATGTTGAAAATCAAATAAGACACAATGCATGAGGGAAAATTATCAAAGAAATGACAAAATTTAAGACTTGTCTACAATATTTGAGGCCCAGTTGTAGACCTCAGAAATACAGACAAAACTTTCACAGCGTTCATTCATTCACTGATTCATTGAGCTGCATCATTTTGGTGCTTTGTGTAAAACCCTGCAGAGCCTCACAAACGTAAACCTCCCCTGACACCTCGCTGCTTTGTTACAGGAAAAACTTCAATGCTTTTTATTGGGATTTTATGTGCAAAGTTGCACATGGCTGTGGAAAATGAACCTGGTTCTAGAGCTGAGATGTCGCTGCAGCACCAGCACAAGTTTCCTACTTGAACTGAAGAATCTCTCAGGTAAATTTAAATTTTTCTGAACTCAAGTTCCATTAAGCATCTTTTTTCAGAAATGAAAAGAACCTTTGGTCCCATGTTCTTAAGCCCCAGAGGTCCAATCGGAGACATTCAGTGCAAACCTCTAATGAGCAGAGGTAAAGCTCATTGATATAATGGAGGCATGTAATGCAGCAGCATGCTGCTCCTCATTGGTTACCGGGGTAATGAGCCGTGCTTCTGAGAAAAGGTCAGAAATATTAATAACGTTCTCATTTATCTGGACTTATTTTTTCTTCAGGTTTATTGAAAAGATTTTAATCCCTGAAAAAAAAAAAAACACGTTTAAACTTCTTCCAGCACAGAGACAAAAAAATTATTATTAAATGTGGCACTATTTATTTTCAATTTTATTTTAATTGTTTCACATTAAATTAATGATACAAAAAATTTGTTACAGCCTCATTTGTATTAATATAAAAATTGATCAGATGTAATAATTACCAATTAGAAATAGAAAAATACTAGAAAGAAATCAAAAACTTTTACTGATTAATTTCAACGTTTAGCATTTATAGTCTCTAAATTAACAACTTCATTGTTTAAATCAGATTTGATGGTTTTCTTCTGAGATGGAGAAATCTTCACAAAATTGGGAAATAATTTTTTAAGGGTTCTAAATAGTGAAGATGTTCAAATTTAAGGTATAAATAGCAACATAATGAATGGGACAAAGTGGAGGAAGTAAATGAGCATTAAACTTCCTAATAAGTGGAACAGGAAGTGCTTTTGTTTTGACATTTCCAGCAGGAAGTGTCCCGTGTATTTAGCAGGTAGCTCAGCAGTCAGTAGGTTACGTTTGATTTGTTCTGCAATGATTCACAGTCATCCTGTTGGAAACACATTCATGTGGTCTTGAAGCTAACGCTAACATAAACGGATTGCTAGGAGTCGCTAACATCCCATAATCCACCAGCATCACTGGCTAATAATCCAGCTCATTGTTTCCCAGTGAAGGTTTTTAGCTTCCTGTCTCTTCATTAATCTGACAGAAACGAGTCCAAGTCTCAAACTTAAACAGTCGTCCAGGATTCTTTAAATTAAATACGCTTTAAAACAGCAAAGAACTGGTTCAGAAAAATCACTCATTGTGAAGTTTTAGCTGCTGTTATATTTAAACATTCCTTCCAGAAACACATAAACCCAAAACCCCGGTGTGTTTTTTTCAAATCTTTAAATAAAACGGCGTGCAGTGCTCTAGTTTTCCATCTAAATGACCGAAGAGCCAATGTGCAGCATCAACAAGCTCCCGCTGGGCCCTCATTTACCGAGCAGAGTCCTCACCCTGCTGCAGAGATAAAAATAAAAGCAGCTGAGGTCACAGGTAAGCAGCGGCTGAATAATAGGAGGATAAAACTGACACACAACAAGCTCCTCAGTTTTTCTTTGTGTCATCAGTTTGTGGCTTCACGCTTAAAAAGCTTCTGTTAGCCTGAACCCAGAAAAACATCCCTCGGTTTTGTTTAGGAGTTTCTGAATAGAGAAGCATGGAAACAAATACATGCTACAAATTTATTAGTAAAAAATTAAAACCAAACATGATGAAGAAATACACAGAATTTCTTGGTTGTGGTGAAATGTGAAAGTTTATCAATAGAGTTTTGGTGCATTTGTAGAAGAAGTAGAATCTGTTTTTCAAGACGCAGAAACTTGCTTGATTTTTTTGTAAAATCCTTCCTTGAATAACTAGTGAGAGTCGCAACCGGCCTGTCATGATAGCAAATGTTTCTGGACGATAAATTGTCCCAGAAGATATCGCAATAAACGTTAATATTGATGTTTTGAGACAATTTTTGAGTAACATAACGCGAGAACACATTTAATAAACTTTAAATGAATATTTAACACTGGAACTGGAAGACATTTTAAATATTCAAAATATTTAAATAAAATAAATAAAATGTAAACAAAGCTGTTCTTAAAAATGGTCTAGTTGAGACCAAAACGTCAAACTGAACTTTTATCATTCAGTTTTTAGTAGAAAGAGAAAAAAACAATAAATCATGCAATAGAAATTATTGAGTTTGTTTTAATTTACGATGCGGTTCATCTGGCGACAGTCCTAACAAAATAAAGTCACCAAAATAAAAGTAAAAATGCTCCTAAAAGCACATTCTCTCCAAAAAGTTACTCAAGTAAATGTAACGAGTTACAACCCAACTCAGGTGTTGAGATGTAATAACCAGGAAATGGAGTTTTTTTTTTCAGCAGGGTCACAAATCCCAGCCAGTCATTTAGGAAGTGGATAAAAGCAGCAGCTCCTTAAAGCCGGACGGCCGTCTGTAATCTCCTGAGGTAAGATCGATCTGTCAGCCAGGGAGCTTTCACACCCTCACACGTCCTCCTGCTTCCAATTTGTCCGTCTCGCACCTGGAGGTGGACGAGTGTGTTTGTGTCTCACCTCCTCTGCTGGTTGAAGAAGCAGGTGAAGGACTGGCTGCTGACCTCTTTGGTGAAGTAATCCTCCCACAGCAGAACGTTGTCTTTGTTCTTCTGGTTGTCCCTCTCACAGGGGGGGACATAGGAGCACTGGGGACACAGACGTAACTGTTTCATAATACAACACTAAATGAGATCAATTACATCTTAAACAGGTGTTCTATGTGATTCCAGGCACATAGTGACACTTTATACACTGCAAAAACACAAAATCGTACCAAGCACTTGATTATTTCACTTATAACAAGGAAAAATGTTTTAAATGAAAATAATCTAACAATAGAACTAGTCATTTTCTGCAATTTTAAGGAATTATTGACTAAAAACAAGTTTGCTGAAAAGTGTTTTGTAAATGTACTAAGATATTTGCACTAACAGTAGATCAGAATTACTTACTAAGAGACAACTTAAATGATCTGTTTCTCTGGTTTTACTTCTTACAGGTTTATGTTTGAGTAAAATGAAGTTTTTTCTTTAATTCTATGAACTTGACATGTCTCTGAAATTCCAAGCAAAAATTTATTTATTTGCAGAAAATTAGAAATAATTAAAATGACAAAAAAGATGCAAAGCTTTCAGACCTCAAATAATGCAAAGAAAACAAGTTCATCTTCATTTAGAAACAACAACACTAAAGTTTGAACTCAGGAAGAGTTCAGGAATCAGTGTTTGGTGGAACAACCAGCAGGTTTTCAATGGGGTTCAGTGCAGTGGCCTCTTCAGTTTTTCCAGAGCTGCATATCAAATGTGACCTAAAAAAACTTCACTTCCTGATTTAGCAGAGTGAAATTGGGCCTCTGCCTCTTTAAGAAGCTTCTGCTCTTTCTGAGACAGCGCCTTTGGTAAGTCATCAAACATGGTTCTCTATTAACCCTTTAGAAACGTTTTTACCAGCGTTTCACTGAGAAACAGCCTAGTGGAAGCGCAGCTCCACCAGGTGTTTGGTAGTTGCTGCTGGCTAGTCTGAAGGAGCTGAGTGGGGGCCAGTGGGAGCCGGTCCCCCACTGGCCCCCACTCAGCTCCTACTGTATAAAATCGATAGAGGAATTACAGCGAGTCGGCCACTTTAAAAACAACAAACAGCTTTCAGTCCAGTGGAAGCTGGCTGTTTTATTTATTTTGGCTGACTCCGCGGGCGGGCGGGCGGGCGATGCCCCCCGATGTCCGCCCCTGCAGCCGGCCCTGGTGGGGGAAGAGCTGCGCCTCGATGGCGGAGCAAGGCAGCTGAATGGTTGCCATGGAGGTTAAAGGAATTGTGCAACATGCATGAAGGAACATCATGTTATTATGATAAAGCTAAAAGGAGTAAATTTTAAATGTACTGCTCCTTTAAATGAATGGACATATACAGAACTGTTCATCTGACACCTCTCCTAACAAGTGTCACTGATTGCCCTGCAGGAGGCGCCGAAATGGGGTCAAAAACAAGTTGAAAAGCTGAGCACTGATTGGCTGACTTTTCCTTTGAGCCGCTGAACACAACTTAACTTTCTGCACGTTTCGTAGCAGGAGGCTGATTGTTGCCTGGCTGGAGGAACGAGAAGTTGCTCTGCTGTTGCAGTGATTGCTAGAGAGGAAGAGGAAGGCGGGGAGTTTTAATCACAGAGGGAGGCCAGTTTAATCATCTTCACTCTTCATTTCATTCAAGTTTAGCATTTCAGTTCAGCTGAGGTTTGGACTTTGACTAGGCCGGAGGTCTACAACCTGTGCAACTTAAAGAGTCATTTTTACTATCTGGTTAGTTAAATAAAACTCATTTAGAGCCAAAAATGTCTTCTGACTATTTATACTTTCAGATAAAGATCTATTATTAGATATTTATTTTTTAAAGATTCACCATTTTAATTCTGCTTTTAGGATTTAAAATAAAGATATATTTGAGTAAAAAGAGGGTGAATTTCTTTTTTATATTCTAGTATTTTTCGTCTTTGTGAAAATTTTATGCAAATTAATTGTTTAAAAACTTGCGTTTGAACATTGGTTGGATGTTTTTAATTTTCATCCAAAGCTTTTGTGAAAGGTTCAAAACGCCACCTCTGGCTTTTCCAAGTTTCCTCACAGAGCAGCTCTCCCCCACTCAGCTCCTACAGACTAGCCAGCAGCAATTAGCAAACACCTGGTGGAACTGCTGAGCTCATTATTGGAGCTATTTGTCAGTTCAATGCTGGTAAGAATGTTAAATGGTAAATAGAGGAGCCATGTTGAGATGACTTTCTGAAGGTGGAGTTTCAGAAAGATCAGGAGCTTCTTAAAGAGACAGAGACTCAATTTCAAAGTGTTAAATTACAAAGTGAAATGTATTTTGGGTGATACTTGATCTATACAGCATCTATATACTTGATTATGTTAGAAAATGCCTCTGTATGCCTGGAAAACACATAAAACTGCCTCTTTAAATGGTAAATATGCGGTTTCTCCCTGCAGAAACATTCAAACAGAACCACCTGTTCATTTCAACAGACAATGTGCTGCAGAAACTTGAATTTGTGTGTAAAATATGAAACTATTTCTGGAAGAGGAGCAGGTTAAGTGACAACACTGGTTCAGCTGTAGGTTTATTAAACTCTATATTGTCTTTGAACGCATCAGTGTGAAGCCACTGGAGTAATGGCGGCGCCTCAGAGAGGAATGTAAATGAGCTGCTGTTTTCACGCTGCCACTGCATCCTGAAGGGAGCGTGAATCTGCAGCCGCGTGAATCTGCAGCCGCTCTGCTCGTCGTGACGGCACACACTCTCCATCCACATCGATCTCATTCATGCCGCTTATTACAGGCTGGATCTCGTCTGCGATTGTAACCTCGGCCCGTTGGCATGACAACCGCAATCATCCGGCAGAGCGGCCTGCCGCTGACGTCACGGGGCGAGGTGCCTCGCCATTGGCCGGCCCGGGCCGCGACGTTTGTGAGGCGACAATTACCTGAAGCGAGAGGAAAAACCGGAGCGACTGACACGTTTGACGCCGCGCGGCGGCGGCAGGAGCGTCACTTTTACAGAGATTTTCTGCCATCAGTTAATCGCCGCATGTTCAGCTGGCAGAGCCTCGTCTGATTTTAGGCCCAGCAACTGGATGTCAACTGTCTGAAATGTTGGAAAAGCAGAACCGGAGAAGAAGAGTTTATTTAGATACATGTAAATCTAAACTCAGGTGTGTCATTAAACTAGTTTCAGTTTCCACAACAAAACATTAAAACTAAAATTCTCTTTAATTGGTGCAAAACTGAAACATATCACCTTTCTAACTGTAGTTTTATTATTTTTGAATGTTTATTATAGTTTAGCTTTATTTGTTGCGACTTTTGTTAGTTTTAGTTCATTTTTACAGTGTGTTTGCTAGTTTTCATTAGTCATTATTAGTTCAATAATAATAGTTAATAATAATAATACTAGTTCTAGTTTTTTCTCACTTTGGTTAATTTGTATGTCAGAATTAAAAACTATGAATTGTGATTATGAACACCATTAATTTGGTAATAATCTAAAATTGTGATCAATTATTCTTGATTGAAGAATTGACTGACATTTCAGTCTTTTGCTGTCAACATATTGCAGAATAACGTAAAGCTTACAAAGGCTAATACATAGAATTGTTCTGTTATCCAACACTAATTACTGGACATAAATATTATCAATATTTTGGATCGATCCACTCTCCTCTAATAAAAGCTGATTTATATGCAACAACGACTAAATAAACATGATTCTACTTGTTATAAAAACTTGGTTATTATAAAATGACAAATACTTTGTATCACTTTAAACTTTTTCACTTGCCAAAAAAAATATGTCAGTAATAATTTTATGCTGATTAAAAAGAAAATATCCACGTTTTCATCAAGCACTTTATGCCGATAGTAGAATGACTCATTCTTTATCCTCTATTAAACCAGTTCAGTATGAAATTAACTTTCCAAAGAACGTTTTGACAAAACTTCTGGCCGTTTCCGCTCTGGTCCCAACAGCCTTAAATTAAAATGATGAAACATTAATGTGACAGCAGACACTGAAAACAATTAACTGTGAGCACAGCAGCATCCATCACATCCCATCAGGACCATCAGATCAGCTCCATGATTTTATGATTGGACTGAAATTACAGACAGAAAGAAAAAACAAAGTTCTCCTTCCAGCCTCCAAACCGGATATTAGGCCAAAACACAAGAGGCTGAGCAGCAAAACATAAACAGAGACAGAAATGAGCCTGAATCAATTCAAAACGACAACAAAAGGAACCAAAATGTGATCAGGAGAAACAGAAATACACCGAGATGGAAAATGACAGCAAAACATAAAGAAACATGAAAAATGTTAATTGAATTTACAAACCGGCCGACTGGATGGATACAACATTTAACATGTACAAACTGGAAAAACAACTTTTCTAAGTAGATCATCATTATTTAATATGTTTTTAATTTGTTTATTCTTATTTATTTCATTGTATTTTTCTACCATTTTATTTTACTTTTCTTTAAATTATTCTATTTTGTTAAATGTTGTAATCTTTCCCTAGAACATTGAATTGTAACTGGTTGTTTTATTAATCATGATGCAAACCTTTTCTTTTATTGCGTTTATGATATTGTGATTATATGTCTAGTAAAATGAGCTTCCTGGGGAATTTTAAATTTTCATAAAAATAAAATAATAAAATGGAATTTACAAATCAGCCACTACAAAAATTAACCACAAAACATTCGAGAACAAAATAAATGGGTTTAAGAAGAAGTCGTTAATGACATATGATGAGATTTTGTGTTTCTTCTGTAATCTGACAGCGGAGCAGAAAGCGCTGACGTTAGTGCAGTGTTTATTTCTGTAATGAATTCAAACAGATAATCAGGGTCGGTGAGAGGCTTTCTGTCTGACTCGACTAAACAGATTAACACGAAGCCACGTCTACCTGTCTGACAAACAGCCATGACTCAGCGGAAAAGCTCTGAGCATTTCTGCTGCATCATGATATCTTCACGTTGCCTGTTTAATCACAAGCTGAGTCTGAAGTTGAGATGCACAAGTCATCTGAAAAATCCCAAATCAGACAACAAATCAAGTGCAGGGTATATTAAAGGCGCAAAAAAATCAGGATTTGTTCATTTTCTCTCAGAAAAATTCAGAAACTTTTCAAGTATTTTCAAAGTATATTTTCAAACTGTTCCAGCAACACAGTTTGGAGATAAATAAACTTAAAAAACATGTTTCAACCCATTATTTTATATACTTTATTACTGCTGTTAACATTTTTGTGGCATTTTTATGTTTTCAAATGTTTCTCACATTGGGAGGATTTTACAAAAAAATCCCCCAATTTCAATAACTTTGTTTAACATATAAAATAAATCTTTATTCCCATTACAGATATCGGATTGCATCAATGACAACGTGAGTCACTGAGACATTAAAAATAATAAATATTCCATACATTAAAAGAATCCAAACATATTGTATTGAGATAAAGACCAATGTTAATCAAAATAAGTTCTTAAATATAAAATATGTTAGTCTTCTGGAATTTAGCAAATAGAAAAAATTTGGGTAATTCTAGCTGACATAAAATAAGAAAAGATTTAACTTCTGCAGTTTGAATATCAAGCAACTGCAGAGTTGCTTGATATTCCTGATACTTTCTGTATGAAATCAAGGACTTTACACAGAATTTAAGTATTTTCTAGATGTGGAAAAAAACCTAAATGAAATTAAATGATTTTAAGAATTCCAAGCTCAGAATGGACCAACCCGACCCAAAGATGAATAAGTTCCTAATTTCAGTTTTTAAACAAGTAAACTGACCAAATGTGTAATTTATGTGCAAGAACAAGCAGCTGAAGAAACTTCATCAATTTGCTCCCTCCTGGATTTGATTGTTTATTTTCTGCCTTTAAATTTCCCCCTGGGGACAAATAAACTTTTATTGAATTAGATTGAATTAGATTTCCTCACTGCAGACGAAACTCTCACCATAAAGTTCTGGATGATCCAGGAAACCGTTTCTCCAGCTGCAATGTTTCTGTAAGTAGTTTTTTTATTGAATTTATGTCAGAGCAAAAAATACAGTAAAAACTGTTTTGTTTTGCTTTTATAGAATCTATTCTTACTAAATAATTCCACGCAAAGATCAAAAACAACATCCAAACTTTTGGCCATAATATTTAAAAAATATTATTTTCAGTAATCTTTAGAAATGCAATTAAACCATAACAGTTTGTAGAAAGAAAAACACACTAGTAGAAATATAAAGCTAGGTGGTAAATAACAAAGAACCTTGACAAAAACTTAGCAAAATGTTTTTATTTACTCATTTGCCAGTTTTGTCTTTGGCATTTAGGATTATTAATAAATTATTTAAGGAGAGAGTAACTGAAAAAGTTCCTTAAATTAGCAAATATTATTTAATTTAAAGAAAATGAGCTGTCAAAGAAACAATCTTGTTCCTGATATATGATCAGTTTTATAGATTATCAGCTACATTACAAGAATGCTAAAGACTTGAAAGTCTTAATATGAATTAATGATGTCTATTTTTGTGTGTGTGCAGCGTTGCCCTCTTGTTACCCACAAATCTCATCATTTACATTTATAACATAATTAAGTCATAAACGAGGAAATTACTGGAGCAGTAATTGGCTGAACCAGGCCGCCCACCTGCCCGTCTCCTCTCTTCCTTCCTCCGTCTCTTTTCTGTCACATCGTGTTCGTGTCGCCGTCTCATTATTGAGACGCCACATGAAGGATTTTAGGCCCAGAACTGGTGAAATTTGCTCTTTAGATGACAGAAACTGAAGGAGGTTAGTCTCTAATCCATCCGATTCACTGGAAGAAGGCCAAAGGTCAGCAGCTGCTTCCGTCTGCAGGCTCAATAAATCAACCAAGATTGATCTGATCAATGATTCCTAATTATCACACAGGGATTTTGGAAGCTATCACTGCTTCAGATATACTTTGTTTAAATAAAAATACAAAATATAAACCGATTTAGTGAACCGGAGGTATGTAAAATTTTACTGCGTTAATGTTATTGTAGTTCCCATAAAAATGTGATTCTGTCTGTTGGTTGTCACTTTGTTTCAGCTAAAATCACATGTTCTGCCTGTAAAACTTGGTTTCCTTCTGGACTTTTTAAATTGTTTTGCTGAGTGAAATTCACACCTGATAATCCGGTAGATTCGGTTCGATTGGGGATCAAAATTGCAACATTTGTTAAATTTTCAGCTGCTGTGTTTCTCTTTTAAACCACACAAACCCTTTAACAAAGCTGTTCCCCTCCGCGCCTGTGGGGGCGCTGCAGTAAGAACCACTGAAGGAAATGGCATGAAGACGACACTGAGCGAAACTTCTGTTTTCACAAAATGCAAACAAAAATGGAGCGGCGTTAAGATTTTAGCGGATGTCGGATTTCTGTTTTGTAAAAGACAACGAGCCATTTCTCCTGCTAAAGGTAGCAAGGCATTGTGGGTTTTATTTACCCAGAATGCTCTGTGCTGGAGTCGATTCCTTGTTTTGGAAAAGTCAATTTTAACTGAATTGAGACCGAGATTTGTAGGCGGACTGGGTTCACTTTTTCAAATCCAATTATACATTCACACCTCAACAAACGAACCAAACTTTAAATGGACTGAAGTTTATTAAAGTGGACTAGACAACTTAAATGTCGTAGGCTGTCTATTTACTTGTCTAAAAAGGGTAACAGTGGAGCTGCTTGAAAGCAAAATGGAAAAAAAATAGTTTATTTATCACTTCAGCCGTTAAAAGCAGCAGGTTTCTAACTGTCCTGCTAACACCTTTGGATTTCCATTCAGAAGGAAGAAAATCAAGTTTGAACCAGGGCAGCTGCAGCAGGAGCTCCATGCAACAAACAAAATCTCTGAGAAATGAGCTCTGAAATCATGTGGAGTAATCCTCATCACAGCCAACATCTGTGTGGAGGTTCTACAGATCACCGGTGGAGCCAAAGCAGCTTTAGTTGGATGGAAAGACTTTCAGGGAAGGACATAGTACCTTTCAGAACAAGTGAAAAGCATTCTGGGAAAGCAACACTGTCTGAACAAACGTGTATAAATGCTGATATGTTCGGGGGTAACGGAGGCTGCGGTGCAAAGCGTCAGGGTTTGATGAAAGTTATGTTTTATGATCAACCAGAGGAATGTTCTGAACTCCAACTGGAGTTCAGACGAATCAGCTAATGACCTTCCAACAGCTAATGACCTTCCAACTGATCTATTTCCTTTATTTACCCACTGCTAAAGGTGACCTATTGTACTTCCTTGAGCAGGTTAGCATAATGGGATACAAAATATGTTCATTATATTATCATTATATGTACATTATATAAAATCATATTTAGAAGATGAGATTTTAGTCAGCTCAGTTCTGCCTATTTTGGCCTCCTGTCACTTTAAACCCAAATAAGCTGCTGCTGGCCACGCCCCCAAATCCAACGTTTACACTAGCAAGTGAAAATAGCTACAAACAGACGCGTAATTATACAACCATACATATTTAAAAAGCATTAGTAGAGCCTCCTGCACAACCAACCAGAATGCAGAAAGTGGTTTCTGGATGTTAAGTCAACATCAACAAATTTGTGTTTTCCAGCAGCCATTGTACAAGGCATAGAGCGGTAAAACCAGCTAACCAAATATGAGGGAACGCTGTTTGGGTTGCTAGGTAACGGGTGAAGTCCTGGGGTTGCCAGGTAACGGCACAGTGTGACTCAACAATTGGAAAGTATTTGAAACGTCTCATTTTCCACCAAAAATGATTAACTTAAAGCCAAAAACCGACTGGATGTTTTTTTGTTTTGTTTTGTTTTGTTTTTTAGGTGCTTGGACAGTTTCTAGAAGCAGTAGAAACCAAAACAAAAATATAAAATGTCCTCTTTAAACATTTCTGAACCAGAAAGGAAACCTGGATTCACCTGCGCTGCTCACACACACACACACACACACACACACACACACACACACACACACACACACACACACACACACACACACACACACACACACACACACACACACACACACACACGCACACCCTGAACCATCTTTCCTTTATTGAGGTCAGGAGTTCATTTCATTTTTGTTCCTCCAGAAATGATCTGTAGAAATAAGAACAGGGAAAGTCTAGAAGGATAATAAAAATGATGTGAGTTGTTCCTGAAGCTTTGGGCCGTTATTACGGCTCCACTGAAGGGCGGGGTCGTCTCACTTTTAAGGCTCACAGTCAGGTTTAATGAATTCCTTTTTAAAAACGAAAGCACTCTGAGCTCGGCGTACATCCAGCTCCTCTTAAGTAGAAAATGATGAAGTGCTGTTTTTCATCAGATAACCATGCAGACCTGCAGCTCTAATTAAAATGTGACAAAACCATCAAACCTGAGTGTGTGTTGATGCATTACCATGCAAATTAGAGCACTCTGATCAGCTGATTCACAAAGTGTGAAGTCAGACTGTACTGTTTTTCATTTTGAGTTATGGGAGGGAAATGATGCACAGAAACCAGTTTGTCCAACCAACCTGCAGGTAAGTTACCGTCACAACAGAATAAGTGATTCTGTCAGCTGATGCAGGATCAAGATTTAATTAAAAACAAACATCATGGTGGTTTAACACCCTCACAGACAAAAATATGTAAAGGTCACCTGAATTTATTTGAATTTTGTGCTCATAACATTGTTAAAATGAGTTACCTCCTGTTGTCCTCGGGTCATGTTGACCGAGGACATGTACTTAAAAAACATTTTTTTAATTGCAGCTGCATACAGCTTCTTTAAATCTAACAGTCCTGCATCAGAACTACGGTGTTCACAACTCAGATGGAATTTTATGCTGAAGCAATTTAAATATGAACTTGACGAAAACAAAAAAACAAAAAAAACAAAACCAGGCCTCGGGTCAAAATGACCCGAAGACAACAGGAGGGGTAAGTCATTGGTTAGTGGAAACTCGGAGCTGGGTTTGACGTCAGAATTTCAACATAAACTCTTTATAAACATAATTGTAAGTTTTACTTTCCATCAGCAAAAACTTATTTCAATTTGTTCAGTTTAGAGTAACAGGCGTTTCCACTCTATCATGTTGATGCGAGAAGCGGCCATCTTGAAACAGGAAGTTGCCGTTTCAAGTCAGAACTTTGGTAGTGGGACTTGGAAATCCAAATTTGTTCCAGTTTACTTTTCAAACTGGGAAATTAAAATTCCCCAGTTCTCAGTACAACTGGAACAAAACATCAGACTTTGAGTTTTATCTCCAGTTGAAAGAGAAAAAAACAAACAAATCTCAAAAGTTAAAGGTGACTGTATTTACAATGTGTCTGCAGCACGTTTTTGTCAAATATGTTGAAAAAAATCATTAAAAACATGAATGAGAAAAGCAGTTTTGGGAATTAAATGTTGAAAGTGAAGATGTGAACTCAATTCAAAAGGTTAAGATGGTGAACCAGGAACATGAATCAATTCATTGTAACCAAAGTGAACTGAGTTTTAAGAACTAGTTCGTGTTAAGGATATGTAGTGATCCATCTCCTGGGTTTGTTTCTTGAATATCTTTGCTTCACACACACAGACTGTGAGCTGACGTAGATCTTAATGTCATGTCAGTCATTTAGTCTGCGGGCGGCTCCATTAACTAACCGCCCCCTATAGACACAACACCAATTAACTGGGAGAAAAACTCTCTTCATCTGGCTCTCAGTCAGCCGGTTTACATCCACAAAGTCCATTTCAGACGAGTCTGCAATTAATGCTGCCTGCGTGTCTGCCGGTGAAAGGTCACAGAGCTCAGGAGGAGTTAAAGGTAAATGAAATGTTCTTTATTTCTTTGTTTATTTGCTGTCAGTCAGCTCTTGCAGCTAGAAGTCACAAATACAGTAACAGCTGCACAGATAGCAGAGCTGCAGTTCACTGAGTTCACTGAGTCACTTCTGATGCTGAAAGGCTCAACCTTCATGCTTTCATTTATCTACAATTAATATTATAACTTCCAGTGTTCAGTCTGATCACTCATTAGCTTTATTACTGGACCTGCAGCTGGTTAACTGCTAATGATCCACATCAAACAGGCTGCAGCATAATTGCTAAATTAATACAATTATGCTGGTTCCTGGGAATCAACTGTTATCTGGACGCCACCTGATAACATAATGTTAAGTACGGGGGAGAATCCATGATGCTGCGGGATTGTTTCTCCTCCAAAAAGCCTGCGAACCTCATCAGAGTGTTCAGCATCGGGAAATCTCTGGAAAACTGAATATCACTGCAGTTTTCAGCAGGATAATGATCCAAAATTTACACATTTGTTATTGGTCAAAAACAACAAATAATTCACTTTATTCCTTATACAGTATTGAGTAATTTAGGCCATTTTTTTAAAATTTTTTTTTTTTAATGTGAAAATAACGACAGTAAAATGTCAATGCAGCGTATTGAACAGTTTTCTTGCTCATTACTTTTTCATTCTTTATAATTATTCTGCATTTATGTTTGTGTTCTTGTGTGATTGGTTGAGGATAAACAGACTTTAATCCCTGAGGTTAACCTGCGGCGATGATGATGATGATGATGATGATGATGTAAGCAGTGGGCGGAGCCTCTGAGGTTTCCTGTCTCCCTCTGGGGAGATTAAAGGATTCCTGAATGAAGCGTGACTCGCCCGCCCTCTCTCTCCTCGTCTCCACATTACCGGTCACCATGGCGATGGAGCGCCGATGCGGGATCTCTGCCCTCTATATTTACTCTGTTGCCGTGGTGACGACGAGGATGGAGGGGGTAAACTTCTGGGTTAATGTGATGCCGTTTTATTGTTTTGGCCTGACTCTCACAGATGGTGAAGACACCTGAACGTCCCAGCTGCGTTCACTGCTCTCTGGAAATAACACCTCAGACTTCAGCTTCACATATTAAATGATAATCTCTACTTCACTGAATAAGACATGTTCATGTGTTAAAAGGGCCATTATTTCCTTTCCATCTAACATCCGGAGGTGGGAGCGGATCTGCAGTGTTAAAAACAGAATATTTTTAAACTTGACAGCCTCAGGAAGGCTGCAGCTTTTAATTGATGCTAATTGCTGGCAATGTCCCCAACGTGTGCCAAGAAGAACAACTTTAAAATCTTACTGCATGAACAAACTCTGACCCAAACTACCTGAATGTTACAACTAAAATTTTTGATCTGTCTGTACAAACTGTATTGTGTGTTTCCTGTTCTGAGAGAAGTGATGAAGCGTGTCTCATAAAGCAGCCGCTGTGTCTCCTCTGAGCTGGGAACAGAGCTGGACAGAAGGTTAATGGGTCGAGGAAGGATTGTTTTTACTTTTTGGACCCGTTATTTTACCAACTTACTTATAAGTGGAAGATGATGGATTTTACAGATGTATTTTTACGTAGAGGTGATGTATCTGACCTGAACAAGTCTACAGCTGCAAGCGACTAATTTTTCCTCGACAGTCTAAAGGACAGATCTGATCTTTCCACCCCACAAAAAATCTGATTTGAACTAAATCGGATATCTGATTTTTATTCAAAGCGTCTTCAGTCTGAATGGTCATGTCCCTTTTTATCCAACTTACAACGTTGGTAGAGACGTGCGTCGTTATTCACAATAATTCTGCTCCAGAAAAAGACAGACGACGATGATTCTGAAACTACAGTTTGTTTCAATGACATCACAATCCCACCACTCTTGGTTCTGACTTCATAGCCAAACAGATTTCTCTGCTGAAGTTTCAGGCGATGCTCCACAAACCTCACTGCTAATATCAGCTTATTTTTTCTTGTTACAGTCCAGTGATGATCCTGTTGAATAAACTCATTTCTGCAATCAGAGCGCTGAAGTGTGCCATCCACGTTCTTCTTCTGCACTTTAAATTTGTTAACACATAGAAGTTTGGCAGGAGTCACGTTTAATTAGTAAAACAAAGGACTGAACATGAAAAATGTTATTTTAGTCATTGCTAAGTCGTAGCCTTAGCAACAACCGTCTCCACAGAAGAATTGTAGTTTTTCCTGATAAACTTTTATGCGGCGTTTGCAGCTTTCAATGCCGTTCAGATCCCTGATCACGAAGGCTCAGCTCAGATTGTGAAGGCCTGAACAAAGTGAGAAGTTCACTTAAAAACCTGATATGACGCATCTCCCATCAGCTGCTTCTTAATGACGAGGAGTTTTTAAATGCCTCGTGTGTCTCTGAAGTCCTGAACAGAAATAGATTTAGACGGCTGCGATCCAAGAAACGAGCCAGAAAACACTCCTGGCTGGATGGGAACAAACAGCATCACTGCAGCTGTGCCTCCATTTTTATCTTCATCTTTCACATCCTCAATCGCATCTTTATTTAATCCCTAGTAATTCAGAACTGAATATCTTTACAACACGTGCTGTTGTATATAAACACTTTCTAACCAGTTAAAGTCAACCTCACAGTTTGTAAAGGCTAAACTTTTTGGTGGAAATTCAAGATAAAAAAGGAAAGTGAGATTTTAAGAGACAAACTCCACTAATAAACTTTACTAAAAACTAAAAGCTGACATCTTTGTATATATCAATGACATCGGCATGTAGATATGAGCCCATCAGCAGGTTGGTGTGAAACGTAAATACACAAAAAACTGTAATAAAACTACTACAGATACAAAATGATACAAATCTGAATACTCATGTTAACGTCTCCTCCCTTCTCTCTGCCCATTTCCTTTCTGGTGACTCTCAATAAAGGTTTCTAGTACCAAAAAAACCCTAAAATAAAAGACATCAGAGATGAGAAAAATCTGCTTAAGAACTTTTCCTAAACTGTATCAGAGTGGAGAAAACTCAAACAAAAACCTGAGGAGTTTGCTAATTAAAAAAACAATGGAATCACAAAGTGAAAGAAGAAGCCATGATTACAAAAGATTAGTTCCCCAGCCTCTCTTATTCAGGATTGATCCAGCTGTTGAAAACTAAACTTTCCCCTAAATGCTTCAACAAGGCCATTAATGTTTGCTGATAGTTGTGTTAGCCACAGAGGTCGATGCCACTCTAATATTTGCTGGATCTCAGAGAACCAGTGGTGTTTGTTTACCTTTGGATTGAGGACCAGCTGCTGTTCGTCGAAGTGCAGCAGCGCCACAGAGTTGGACTCAGAGTTGTTGACAAAGATCTGCAGGCAGGGATACAGCGACGTTCCCTTACAGTCGGCTCCACATGTAAAAACACACTCAAACATCTCCTCAGGACGAAGCACAGACACCACCTGCAAAACAAGATGGATGATCAGCAGAAGCACCAATCATTTACCGTCTACACCAAAAACAAAATGAATATGTTTAGTTCTGGGAAATCACTTTGTATGTCCAAGGAAAGGAAGCTTTAATTAATGCCTTGAAATTTCTGAAAGTTTCAGAGAAGTACACTGTAACATCCTGGGTGTGTGAAATAAACAAATAAAATGCTGTCTTATCATATCCAGTGCAACATCTGAGACAATGCAAGTGTCTTTTGTCACTGCTGACATTTACCACTGGACTTTGACACAGCAGTTAACCTTCTTTAGTGTTTATGGACCGGTCAATACAGGACAGTTTGTAACAGGACCAACATTAAACCCAACTGCATTTTACAAAGAAGAATCCCATTCTGTCATGTAAACCAGAAAAGTCAAGAAAAGTGAAAATGAGCAATCCAAAAGATGAGTGGTCTCTCACTCGCAGTCTGAAACAACGAAACGAACGAACAAACAACAAATGGAGCCGACGCCATCAATCTAACCTGCTTCTATAAAAATCAGGCAGTCTTCACTCAACAGGCCAAAGAGCTGCAGTAAACGCAAGTTTTCTGATTTATGTTTTATTATGTCACAGATTCACAAATGGCACATTGGAAGAGCGCTCTAACACATGACCAGAACCTGCACAATTCAGAAAAATACCCTCCAACTGACGCATGAACATCAGTCCAAGATGATGCAATAAGCTAACAGCCGAATAAATCATCTGAATGAATTCATCATCCAAAGCACACAGCATAAAGTGCAGGCGCTGGAAGCCTGTAATTCATTTCATGCATATATTCCCAAAGGCTTTGAAATGCCACAGCCTGAAGAGCTGAACAAATCCACTTTTCATCGACAACCGAAAAGATTAAAATGAGTAAATCAGAAACAAAACATCTGTCTGAGGCTGATTGTTTGACTGTTTTTAAAAAATACATTTAATTGTCAACACTAAAGGTCATGTTGGTCTCCTGGTTCAGAACTGACCTCTTTACATTTATTAGTGGCCAGCTACAGAAGCTCCTTAGAATAGGCAAAAAAGTCCATCAAAATAAAACTATGGTGATGCTTCTGAAGATGAAAAATGAGTTCGATTCTCTAACAACATTACAGTTTTCATAACTTGTGTCCAAGTGTAGAAATCAAGTTTCCATCTTTAACATAAAGGAGTGTTGAGAAAACAGAGACAAGTGTTTTCACAGCCATGGATCTAAATCTTCATTACAAGGAAAACACTGAATTGAGTTCCTCCACAAAAATACTAATCCTGATGTTCAACATGGTCAGTTGTGTTAAGCAGCTTGTGAAACATTTCTCTGATCTCAGCCAGTTGTCAGGGAACCAAAGCACTTTACCAAAAAGACTCTGTCTCCTTTAATCAGGTTGTTTGACGTTCTGCTGCCAAAACGGATGGCTGCACCCAGAACTGAGCTCTACAATCAGAGGCAAACATCAGGCAGCAGACACTTAAGTATACTTTGGCTTTTGTTCAATTTGTGAACACATGAAACGTCAAAGTGATGAAGATTAAAAGAGGTGCTAACCACAGTAAACACAGCGTGTAGCAATTACTGTTTCTATGGAAACCAATAGAGAAATAAATCAAGACAATGACAATAAAATGTTCATGGAATTAGAACAAAACTGTAAAAAGAACAAAACAGCTGTAAAAATAAGACAGCTGAATACTTTCTAATAAATACATTGTATTTTCTTATCCAGCATTTAATTAGAGCAGGTAAAACTTTCTCCTCAAACAACAGAAGTGATCTGCAGTTTCTTTATGTAGAAAAACTAGATAAACTTCAGTAGTTTGACTAACATGCCTTTTTTTTTTTTTTTTTAACCAGACTCTGCAGTCCTAAAACGGCATAAAAACTCAGAAACTGCAGATCTGGTTCTAAACGGTGCAATTATCTGAGACTGTTTTAACAGACTAAGTTTATAGAGCACTAATCAGACTGCAGGATGACTTCATTTCTGTAG
Organism: Poeciliopsis prolifica; assembly: GCF_027474105.1. Taxonomy (NCBI): domain Eukaryota; kingdom Metazoa; phylum Chordata; class Actinopteri; order Cyprinodontiformes; family Poeciliidae; genus Poeciliopsis; species Poeciliopsis prolifica. The sequence goes on along the minus strand of NW_026562456.1, from coordinate 355,286 downwards.
CGTCAGTGATTCAGTTCAGTCAAGGCGTCTCCAGATGATACTTCAATATAATATTTACTGTAACTGGCCATAAAACTCCATGTGAATGGGCAGTAACAGAATAAATTCAACTGATTTAAGCTGAATTTGATACAAAACCTTATTAATTTATTACTAAACTAATTGGACTAAAATGACTGAATGTAATTAAACTGTGCAGTCAGTGAGGCGGTGACGCACCAAGTTTCCCTGGATGAGGAGTGACAGCTCAGCGTTATAGATCCTGTCAGATCAGATCAATCATGTTCCACTGATCACCTTCACTTTGCATCAACTTGATCAACACGGAGCAACATCTGATCACTACAGCCTCCTTCACTGTTTAAGGAATTAACTGGTCATTACAAACAGATTGGAATCTGAACAGTATTACGCATATTAAAGCTGCTGTTTGTGACTTTTATTAAATATTTATACATTTTAACATATTTGTTGAATTTGTCACTGAACTGCGACAGATTGGAATGAGACAAATAATCTGTGAAGAAAAAGAAAAAATCAAGCTCCTCTGCTGTTTCCCAATGCTACACAAAAACAACCAATCACATCCTCTGTTTAGCATCCCTTTGATCTCTGTTGTGAATGCTAAGGCTACTTAGCATAGCCATTGATGACAGCAGATAAATTGTTTTCCAGTAACAATAAGTTGTTCCTCCCATTAGAACATTTAGCTGCAAGTAGACAAGGATGATTGACAGCGCTAAGACCCGCCTCCTGGCTCTGATTGGTTGGTTTTGACATTTCTTCAGATGGCAATAGCAGCTCAGGGAGAAGGTGGAGGCGACTGATCGTTTCACAGATTATCTCTCATATTATAACTGTCATGACTTGGCAACAGTTTTAACAAATATGTAAAAAACTTATTTTTTTAACATAAATGCAGTGATAATATATTTTTTGTAGTTCTTCACTAGTTTAAGTACAAATTATTGTGTTTAAACCTGAAATGTTTCACTTCGTTAGTACACTTAGCAGATACTTTGTTAGGTACAAGGTGAAGCCGATTGTCTGAACATCAAATGGGGTTTAAGTGTCTGGATGTGATGTATTGCTGGTACCAGATGGACTGGAAGGACTGTTTCAGAAATGTCCCATTTGCTGGGATTTTCACAAACAATCACATCTGTCAGAGAGCAGAGGAAAATCACACACTTCCAACAAACTAAATGCAATATCAGCTGTAAATACACAGCATGTTAAAACTCTCAAAACTGTGAGATGAAACTGGAAACATCAATTCAAAAAGGATCAATTCGTAAAATATGTGACTGGCAAAAACATAACTGTGAACATAAATGATAAAAAATGGAAATGACTGCCAATAAAAACTGTGTGGTGCAGTTTTTAATCATTCATGGCTTCCCTTGCAACATGTGAAGTTATTCCCAAAGTAAACCACAATAAACACATTTAATTTTACTGTTTTATGGGTTATCGACCAAGCTTCGCAGTCTGTAACTAAAACATCGTAAAATTAATGCAAATCGATGCATGCTGCACCGTTCAGGGCTCCCGGACATAATTAACACACTAAATCAAAGTCTCACTGGAACAGATGACTAAAAAAAGTAGATTTTTTTTTTCAAAGTGCATTTTGGTATCTAGCTAAAAAGTTTATTCAAAATTAAAACTGTGTTAGTAACATAAATAACCTGCAGCGCGATTAATCGCGTTAACCGGTATAATTTCAGCTCGGTGCGGGTCCGGTCCGGTTCTGACCCCACCGGAGCGCAGCGCAGCTCGCCGCCGGGCTCACCGTGCAGTTGGCCGGCTTGCTCTGCAGACTCTGCAGCGTCGGACTGAGCCAGCAGAAGCCCAGGATGAAGAGGCTGAGGATCCCACAGGCGATCAGGAACAAACCCAGCCGGATGCTCTTGTCCTCAGCCTCGGAGTACTCGTACGACACCCGGATCTTCGCCATGGCCCCCCGCGGAGACCTCCGCCGGCATGGAGAGCAGGAAGCGGGGATGAAAAGCGGACGGAAGGAGGAAGATGAGGAGGAGAAGCGGCTGCTGCTCACAGCCTGAGTTAATCAGCGGCTGCTTTCAGACTCTGAGTCCGTTTTATTTACTCTCTCTCCATCCTTCACTCTCTCACCATCTCTCCATTTTTTGTTGCATCTGTTTACTGAGATTTCCATAATCTGCCCTCCTCCCATCGCAGTGCTCTCTCTCCGGCTCACTTCCACTGTTTGCTTCAGAAACATCACAAAAAAGCTCTGACGACAAGAAAAATGGTTTACTTTTATATTTTCTCCAATTTACAACTTTAACATTTGTCCAACAAAATCTTAATTCACTGGATGTTTCTTTGTAAATGTTAAAGTCACCGATTACAACTAGTGTATGAAAAAAAAGATTAGGTTTTAACAAAGATTTCACTCATTTATCAAAAAGAGAAATAAGTGCTTTTAAGCTGAAAGAGACTGGTGGTCTGGGAGAACTTCCTGTTCGCCATATTGGAGGACAAACAATAGATTCATATTTTCCTTCCACGTCTGAGGACATTTTATGTAAACTGACAAAAAACCAGAATTTTTAATAGCGTGTTTAATTTATAGTGTTTTACTTTTCATTTTAACCTGAAGCTTACTGAGTATTAATGCTATGTGTTGAAAACTTTAACTTCTACAGGCCAGTTACATCACAGTTCAGAAGAGGACATGGTGAGTTTAATAGATTATTTTTGCTTTGGCAAATTCTCAACACATTCTAGTCCTTCAAAATCTAATATCGATTTAGATACCATCATTCAATTTTTAGCCTAAATCCAACAATGCATGCCACACTTTTAAGAGTTATTTATGTAACAAAAGAAACAAAAAACAACAAATTGCTTTCCTCTTCAATATTTTGCTCGACTTTGTGCAGATCTGTCACATTAAATCCAAATATCTGGAAGCTAGTTGTTGTTATGTGACTGATGTGGGATTTTTTTAAGAGGAAGAATAACTTTTGTAAAGCGTTGCCTGGTGAAGACTCTGCTGCCAGCAGCTCATGTCTGAGCTTGACCTTCTCACAGGTTCAGGTGTTGACACTCCTGGTCACATGGTGCAGCAGAGTGACAGTTTCTATGGTTTCACCTTTCTCTCTCTCCTGTTGTAGTGATGTTCGTTCGCTCCTGCAGCCTGATGATTCAATCCAGATCTGAGTTTTATTACGCCGCTGGCTGCTTGTTGTTCTCTCAGTGTAACAAGCTGCATGAGATAAGCCTCTTAGTGGAGGAAGAGCACGTCAGCGTCGCTCAGAAACACGCTGGACACTTTTACACCTCGTTCTTCATGGGGGACGGCTGTGATGAGCCACCAATGAAGACGTTGTTACTTCTAGTCAAAACCTGAGGTGAAAAATGATCCTTTTGTAAACCCTGTTTATATTGTGTTGTCAGCAGGTGGCGCTATAAACTACATTATTGTAACAAATATGAAAATAGGCTGTTCTTTAATTTCCCTTTGGGATTGATGAAGTGCTTTGAATTTGATCTGAATAAGATTTTGTTGTTTTAAAATAGGAGTACATTACAACATGTTTACTTAAAGGATTTCACTGATTTAACAGGTAATTAGGTAAAAATCTGGTGAAACTGAACTCAGTTGAACTCAAGAAGTGGTTTAATTCATAATTTCACATCAGGTGAGTGATCACTGTTCATACTTCCAGGTTGGTTTGGACATTTTCCTCCCTGAACAAATTAAATCATCATTTGAAAACTGCATTTTGTATTTAACTAACAAATAAAGTGAGTTTGATGGCTTTAAAATTTAGGTGTGACAGAGTATTTGCTAACAGCACTGCAATGTTGCTTTTAAAAAACATTAATCTAAACCACAGAGATGATTAGTTACATTTTCTTCATTTAATTTATTTTAATTATTTCATTTATTGATGAAAGTTTGTCTGCCTGGGTTTTATTTCCTGTGGGTTTCCCTGTGTGTGCAGTTTGAGATGCAAACAGCCGCCTAAAATGTTCTTCACGGACCCAATGATCAATGAGCCGACTGAGACCCGATCGATTTCCGGTCCTTCCAGTCGGCTCTGAGGAGAGCTGAGGGTGTGCGGAAATAAAAGCATCGCTCTGGGCGAGGCTGCGGTTCTGTCTGAGTCACCTTCGGTTTGTAACGACGCCTGGGTGAAAAATGTCCGCCTTCTCTAAAACAACCATCACTTCTTCCGATCAGACATGAGCTGATAGTAAAACATTTGAACCTGGAGCAGCTGTGTCCAGCTGAAACAGACTCAGAAACGTCTCAAAACTCTCAAAAAGTTCCAGATTTTCTGTCCTTCATTTCAGAAACAGAGTGAAATATTTCAGGTGTTTATTTCTTGTTATTTCTACAATTCTGGCTTAAAGAGAATGAACTTCTAAATTTTTAATCCCAGAAAATTACAATATTATGGGAAGGTCATTGCATGTTCATAGAAGGTCAAGTGGAGGCAAAAATGCTCTTATGACCAGCAACAACAAGGAGTGAACAAAAAATGGAGTTGGAACATTAATTATTTATTGCTACAATAAATTATCCAATTTATAGTTAATATTACTAAATTCCATTTGGCATAAATTACTTTTTAATCTTCTTGAATATGTAAATCTGGAAAACTGAAATGTTTGGTTTGAGACATAAAACAGGATGGTGATTAATGACAGCAAATGAGCTTCATAAATTGAACTTTTTCATGATGTCATTTTTAAGACATTCATCTGATCAGGAGGAAACGTTTGATCTCAGAAATCTGCAGCAGGTCCGAACAGAACCTCCTGAATCACCTTAGCAACCTCTGCTGGTGTCGTCTCTGCAAAAACCCGGAGCTCTGAAGAGCCGAATGAATCCACGGCGGCGGTAATCAGGGAGGCATGTGGCGGGATTATCATCATCTCTGGAGATCAAAAGATTAGAAATAATAACGGGAATCGGAGCAGGAGAACCAGGCCCACATGTCTGTGCACAGCAGAACCATCAGACAGTTCAGAACAGGGACTTCAGCTTAAAGTCGAACTGGATGTGATCTGCACAATATTTGCTCCTTCTGTTCAGGAAAAACAGAAGCAAGCATGACTGGAGCAGAGGAAACATTTGGCTGGAAATCCCTCCGTCAACAGCGACTGACAGGCTGGAGGCGATGCTGCGTCCTGGAGCTCTGATGCAGCAGTTTGAGAGTTTCAGGCTGCAAGATGGAGACTTTTCAGCTTTCTAATGACGTTCAAATCAGGGGCAAAAGGTCACAGTTTTTTCATATGTTACATTGAAAACAGAAAGATTTCATTACCTTTGGGGTATTTTTGTGATTATCCAGCATTGGTAACCCAAAGCTCGCTCTGTGTCCTTGTTGGTTTTCTATGTGGATCATGACCAAGAAACTGAGATCATAGAAACAGCTTTTTGTTTGGAGATGAAGGGATGAAGCTGCTGTTAAGGTTGGACGTCAGCAACTAATGTGAAAATATTTAAGACAGAAGAAATGATTCGAGCATCTAAAGTTGGATGTCTTGTTTCTCTGCAGGGGAAACTGGCTCTCTCTGCGTGAGCTAATGATATCTGTTGTTGCTTCAATAAAAAAAGAAATGAGCTAATTAACTGAAGTGAAGTTTTAATTTGCTTCATTCGCCCACTCTCACACTGCTACACTTTTTTTTTAGATCTGTTTGTTGGTTACATAACTTCTGTACAGGCAAATTATTTTTACATCGTCACGTGTTGGAGGAACAAGTTAGATTTGAAATGAATGATCAGAACTCAACATCTCATTTTCACAGTTGATTAAATTCGCCACATTCGACTGATTGATCTCAGATTGAATTTAACAGCTGCTGTAAATTCTGCTATGTAAAATATTTAATGTTCACACTATGAGGTCATCAGTCGCTCTCTGAGTCCAGACAGAAACCTGAAGAGGTGATCTGACTGGAAACACTGGGGAGATGCTGTGGAAACCTAAAAAGATGAACGAGGACCTCTACAGGTGGTGACATGAAACTGCAGAGACTGAGAGATTTAGTTTAATTCAAAACTCAGAAAGACAACACTGGTCCATTTATGAAGCAAAATGATAAAAACAAAAACAAAACACGAGACTGAGACCTTGAAAGGTTTCAAACCCTCTGGAGGGACGATCTGGCTGGACAGAGACACTTCCGGTCTGGATCACCGCGGAAACTGCAGAACCGACCTGGAGGAGCAAAGGATGGTTGTTTGGTTGGTTGGTTGGTTGGATGATTGGTTGGTTGGTTGGATGGTTGGTTGGATGATTGGTTGGTTGGTTGGTTGGTTGGTTGGTTGGTTGGATGGTTGGTTGGATGATTGGTTGGTTGGTTGGTTAGTTGGTTGGTTGGATGATTGGTTGGTTGGTTGGATGGTTAGTTGGTTGGTTGGATGGTTGGTTGGTTGGTTGGTTGGATGGTTGGTTGGTTGGTTGGATGGTTGGTTGGTTGGTTGGTTGGATGGTTGGTTGGTTGGTTGGATGGTTGGTTGGATGGTTGGTTGGATGGTTGATTGGTTCTCTGTTTTGTTCAGATGGATAACACAATGATAAATAAAAGGATAAATGGATGAATGATCATTTTTAGAGTCTAACAGCGTTTTTGGTTGAACGATTCAAGCTTTATATCTCATTAATTATCTTGCCAAAATGTTTTTCATGCTGTTTCTTATTCAATCTGTAAAATGAAACCTGGAAGTGCTGAACATATAAAGTTTCAAATAATATAAATTTAGTTTGAAATCCGTTTTTGGTTGGAATCCTTGATCATAGAAATCCATCAAGGCTCCTTCTGAACTCATCAAACATTAATCTGCACTAAATCAGCCAATTAACCAAAAAAATAGAAGAAAATCTTCTTGATTCAACTTGGTCGTTCATGTTTTCAGCCAAGACGAGGTCTGTTACCACAAATTTAATAAAGTTTTCAAATGAAAGGCAATAATGAAGTGTCCTAAATAAACCTTTACCAGAACATGATTTCCTGTTTATTTATTATTCCTTACGGTTTTGCTGCCCTCCTGTGGACAAACACCGACCTGCATGTGTCATCAATTAATGCTGATCTACTGAAAGAGAAAATAACTGATTTTAAAGATCAGACACTGTAAATACAAACAGATATTAGAGCAGTCATCACAATGGAGACGCCTGTAGGATCCCCAGGATGAGCTGGAGCAGAAATTAGACATCATGATGAAGGATCAGCTAATGTTTTAAATATAAATAAAATAATGAAAAAGATGGTTTAAGTTTATTATATAATAAATTGATATTCCATGACAGATTCACACTGAGATCTATTATTGTTATAAAATGGGGATGAAAATAGTTTTCAAGACTTATAAGTACTAAAAATAAGATTTTTCTGTATTTTGAAATCTATAATGAACAATAAAGTCTCTTTAATAAAAATATAAATAAAAGAGATTCCTGAAAAACATAAAATCTTGTCACATTTGCGGGTCTAAACTCTTATTTAGCTGGACTGGAGGCAGATTTGGCTCCTAAGACTGTGAAAGCTAAAGGTCCCTTCAAAATAAGAGCCTGAATTATACCAGAGTAAAGTGGCTCAAGATACTTAAAGGTTTATTGGTTCCTGGACTGAAACTGAATGAAAAAGCAGCAAAAGTTCAAATAAAATCTCACACATAATCGTGAAGTCAGGAGAATTACCAAACCAGTTTGAAACATCCAAGGTAAATCTGACGTTACTGAAACAAAAAACTGACAGAAACAAATGAAATATGTTAGAAAAACTATTTCCCTCTTCCTCTGGAGGAAATATGCCCAAAATAAATCCAAACTCTTGATGGATGATAAAGAAAAAGAAAATGAACGAACCAAAAGGTCAGAAAATTGAATCTAACAGCCGACGTTACGATTGTTAGTAAACAACCAGAAAGAAACAGTCTGGACTCGGCGATCAGTTTCATTACCAGAATATTTATTTTATTCTTTTTTTCCTATTAAAACACTAGCTGCCATATTTGATAAAACAGCCAACGGCTAAGTCCTCCAATCAAATCGCCTCAGACAGGTCACATGGGTCTGTGGGCGTGTCCTTGGCTTGTTGCTTGTGGCATGACCAAGCTGTTGTCATGGCGACCGACATAACAGGAAGTCTCATATTGCATCATTCAGAGGCCGGGTCTCCTTGTTTGGGGCCAATTTCTCTTCCTGTCGTTCTGCTGCCTTGGTGTCGTGAATAATTATTCAGAATACACCCACATGGCACAGTGGCGCCTCCTGGAGGGAGTTTAGGGTAACTGAATGTAAAGTAAAAAAAAAATGCAGGAGTTTGGTTTGGTTTTCTTGCAGACAGTCTGAGTTTTGTTTTTGTCTCCATCCACTAATTACAGCCAGCTGTAAATTAGCTGAGCAGGATGGCAGGTGGAAGCAGCTGCTCCGACTCCAACAACAATAAATCCGCATAAATCAATTAGCACCTCTAAAAAGCTGCTCTAAAAGGTAAAAATGTCACGCTTCCTTCTGATTACATGGTCCCAAACCTGGAAAACACAATCATGAAGATTTCAGCAAGAAAACCAAAGAGTCAGAGTAGCTTCTGGGGGGAAAGAGGACGAATGTAGCAGGGGAATAAAAACAAAGAGGAATGGAAAAACAAACATGGATGTTCGGATAAAATAGAAGAAAAGTGAAAGTAAAGGTCAGAGCTGACTGTGACCTGAAGAAAGGCTGCCGTTTCCATTTCAGTCCAGAACAATCTGAACTAAAATCTTCCTTTATAGGTTAACAAACAGAGGTAAGAGGTTGAATGCTGTTTTTTACTGTCAACAAAAGCACAAAATCGCACTTGAAACAAGTTTAAAATATTCCCTAAAGTCAGGATTTTAAGCAGCTTTAATTTCTGACTGAACTTCCAGTCCGTGTTGATTTTTGGTACATTTATCATAAAAACCAATCAATTGCTGCAGGTTTCCAGCAGATGTTAGGAAACAGGAAAACATCCAGAAGAGACATTAGAGCCTCTATTAACGGGTTATGAGAAGTTAATGCATCAAACAACTCAGTTCACTTGAAGATAAATATTATAAACATTTAAAAACTCTAAGCTCATTTGTTTAACAGTAAATTCAAAGCAGGTTTTTACTGTCTGACGTTTCTTTGGCTGTTTTTATATCAGATAAACAAAATGTTCAATAGAGCTACAAAATGTCTGCTAGCTTCAGCTAACTCTGGGATTATTCCAGCAGAAATATCTGATTAGATAAAAATGATTGTTGATGGTCAGATTTTTAGAGAAAAGTAAAGGATTTTTTATGAGAAATTTAAGAAATTATTTTACCCAAATCAGAATCTAGAGCTTTTAAATACTTACAAACAAGTGGATGTGTTTATTTTTTTCTACATTTAACTATAAAATGTATTTATTTTTATTTTCTCCTTGAAAAAGGAAAAAAAAAAACTTTTTTTTCATGATCAATATTCTTAGTTATATTAAATTGAACTTTTTGTTAGTTTTATTGATTGTTTTTGCTGTTTCCATTTCAAACATCTTAGGTTGTTTTTTTAAATTATTTAAATGAAACCTTAGAAAAAACTAAGATTTGCTTTAATACTAAACACCTTCATGAAGACCAAATGTTAAGTGTGATTTGTTGACAATAAAAAAATGTCATTTTGATGTAAATAACCGAGTTTGCCAAGAAAAAAAAAGCTTCAGAAAACACAAACCAACCCGTTCCAGTTAAAGTGGCGTTTCTGAGTTCTCTACATAACATCAAGAAAACAGAAAAAATATATATATTTTCTCTTTTATTATGAAATAGTGCTACAATGTACATTGCATTTTGTCTCCTGATTGCCCACTGAGTGGTGATGTGTGTCCTGATCTGTAATTCTGGTAAAAACGAAAAAATATTTTCAGCTTCTTCTGCACCACAGAGTGAAAAATTCTCCATCCTGACGGGCGAGTAAACCCAGATTTCTCTGTTAAAACCTGTTTCTCCATAAAAGCTTCTTTAGAAAACAACAGTCAGTTTTTGAGTTGTTACCAGCTCTGTCAGTTTCACTCACCAGACCAAAACAAGTCATGGAGAAGAAGCGGGAATAAAATAAAAACAGAAATGAGGTAAAAGACAAACGTAAAAGAGAAAAAGGTCAAATGATGAAGTCTGTCAGAGAGGTGGGCACCGTCCTGAGTCCTTACAGGCCAGATTCATGTGAGTGGCAGAGGCGGGAAAACCTCCAAGGGCGGGACTGATGAGCCAGGAGGGCCAATGGCAGGCAGTCAGGAAGGAGGAAGAGCCAATCAGAAGGCCTGCTGGGCAGGATTGTAGTTGAAAGTGGAGGGAACATGAGGTCGCTCTTCTAGTTTGTCATATTCAAGATGAAACTCCTGAAAACAAGGAATCAAACGCTGCAGTGAGATTCACCAACACTGAACCAGAGCTAAACACTTTATGCTGCTAATGAACCATAAACTGTCCCAGAAATTAATGTGATATAAGTGACAATTTAGATGTTTTTAAAACATTTTCAATGAATCTGAGAAACACAAATAAAATTCATGTTCAACTTCTAAAAGGTTCACTAATATTTAATTTCTACAAAAAAAAAAGATTTTGAAGAAAATTGCCTTTCAAAAATACTAATCAATAGAATCAGAACAAAAAAAACAAAAACAGGAAAATCTGCCCATCATCATTTTTGCAAAAACAAAAACTCCTGCAAACTAACGACTTTGTACTGTGTGTCAAATGTTTGCAGCATCTCTTTAACTTTTAAACAAACTAAACAAATGCAAATTATGAAGCTCACTTTAATTTATGATGTGATTAATTGATCTATTGCTTGTGATGACAGGTTTAGTCATGTTGATCTGAAACAGTAAAAGGCTGAACTAGAAATCTTCAGTTTGATCAGATTTACGTCTTCAATGTTTCCTGATTGAAATCCATATAAGGCACCTGCAGTGTAATTTTGGTTAATTAATTGTTAACCATTGTTGTTATTAACAACAATAATGTTGTTTAATAATTATGGAATTTATTTGTTTCATACTTTATCATTTTTGCTATATTTTGAAAACATTTAGCAACTTGTGTTTTCAAATTTGAGAAGTTTGAAAAGATAAGTTTATGTTCATGTTACATAAGAAACCTAACCCTAAATCTAACCCTTTGCAAACTTTCAGCTTAAATGGAAAATCTAAGTTCGACATACAATATTTAAATTATAACATCAAAATAAAATTGCCGCTCGAGGGTTGAAGCCTTTCTAAGGGTTTGGTGATTCATCATTTGGTTCCACTAAATGCCGTCTTGGTGTAGCGCTTCAGCGTTAGCAGAACTAGGGTTCTAAGGTTAGCATAGCTAACTCTTGAGCTTATATAGAAACTGCTTTAACTGCTCCTGGAGCACTTAAACATTCTGGGGAAATTTGAACCAATATTAGGTTAGTTACAGTAGCAAAGTTAGTGGCATCGTAAAATATTATTTCTAATGTCATATGAAGATGTCATTAAGACACAAAGATGGTAAACTAATAAAATGAATGTTGTGTAATCATAAAGTACAATTATTCCAGTTTTAAAAACAAACCATATGTACTTCTTGCAGGAACCAGAAGTACATATGAACGACTGTAAACCAAATCACTGGTTCACCTTGGCAACCTTCCTCCAGTTGAGACAATCGAAGAAGTAGTAGGTCCCTCTTTCGTAGGCGTTGGTCTTTAACGAGGGCTCCATCCCAGGGGCCCGCGTTATCCAAACCCGCTCCTCTTTATGATACCGCCAGTCCCGGTTAAAACTGGACACAGAAAGGCAGACATGCTGGTCAGTTGGCAGCGTGTGGGCCGGCTGGCCGGCCGGCCGGGATCCCAGCAAAGGACGGCGGCCTTACAGTTCTACTGCAGCCAGCAGCTGGAGCAGGTCTCCTCCGTTCATGTAGTAGAGATAAAACAGCAGATCTTCTCCGTACCGAGACAACTTAATGGCTGCTAGCTGCAAACAGAGAAGGAAACCCGTCATAATGATGCAGATTACACAGATCTAAGACATTTTGACAGGTTTTACACCATGAATAAGAGTGTTTTGCTGCGTACTTTGTCCCTTATGTGGATGTTGGTTAGATACTCTGACGGGACGTGAAAGTCTGCAGAGACGAACCAAAGAATGGTTTCAGAACTCATACTGAAAAACACTAAAACATGCTAAAAAAGGACTGAACAAGACGCTGAGTGAACAAAGAATTAAATATTTTCAATTTTAACTTCAGCACATTTACAATAGTCACAGGTTTGTTGTGAAGGAAACTCACCGATGTCCTGCGGCCGACACGGCGCCGACGCCCAAGGAGACGCAAACTTAGGATACAGATTCCTGACAGAAACACACACACACACACACACACACACACACACCTACTGTCACACCAGACGTTTCAATGCAGCAGAAACATTTTATAAATCTGTTAAACGTTTCTCCACTTCGCCTTAGTTCAGCCGGTCAGGTAAAAGATAAAATACACTGAATGATGGTGAGAAACCATAAAATCTTTCTGTTAAAGTTGAGTTTTCTGCTTCTTTCACTGTGTGTATGTCTGAGTGCGTGTGTGTGTGAGTGTGTGTGCGTGCGTGCGTGTGTGTGTGCGTGCGTGTGTGTGTCTGAGTGTGCGTGTGTGTGTGTGAGTGTGCGTGTGTGTGTGTGTGTGTCTGAGTGTGCGTGCGTGTGTGTGTCTGAGTGTGCGTGTGTGTGAGTGTGCGTGTGTCTGAGTGTGCGTGTGTATGTGTGCATGTGTGTGCGTGCGTGCGTGTGCTTGTGTGTCTGAGTGTGTATGCGTGCGTGTGTACGTGCGTGTGTAAGTGTGTGTACGTGCGTGTGTGAGTGTGCGTGTGTGTGTACGTGTCTGAGTGTGCGTGCGTGGGTGTGTGTGTGTGCATGTGTGTTCGTGTGTGTCTGTGTGTACGTGCGTGTGTGTGTGTGTGTGTGTGTGTGCGTGTCTGTGTGTGTGTGCGTGTGTGCGTGTGTGTCTGTGTGTGCGTGCGTGTGTGTGTGTGTGTGTGTGTGTGTGTCGTCTTACTCAGGTGAGTTGAGGTTCAGGCCCAGTGTGGTGAGGTCTGAGCCCAGCGCTAGGTGAACCATGCCCGGATCCGTCTCTGCCGCCCGGATGAACGTCAACAAGCCGATCATTCCAAACTGGTCCGTTACCATGCCGACGGGAATGTTGGTCACTCGGCCTGAGACGCAGCGTTAATGAGGAGACTGCCTGCAGCGGCGGCTCGGTGGGGAGGAATGAGGAGTTTCTTACCATCGGGAAGAACCTGGATGCCTTTCTTCTGCTGGTTGTTGTTGCTCGGAGCCGAGCTTTTATCGCCGGGGAACTTGGGACCGTCGGCGCTCGAAGACGCCTTTCCCGACGAGTTCAGGTTCTGCTGGGAAACGGCAGAGAGCAAGAACTCAGAAAGGAAACAGCTGAGAAACAGTGAGCTCGTCCTGTCTGAGGTGTTCAGACCGTTTTGTCGTCGCTGTTGCTGTTGGGATCTTTAGTTTGGTAGTTTGGACCGGGGAGAGCTGGGAAATCTTCATTATGGATCGAAAAGTCCTGTGACTGTTCACTGGATGGCTTGGTTACCATGCCAACTGGGAATAATGAAAACAGAAACTGATCCATAACTATATGCAGGGCTCGTTCAATTTTCACACAGAAAAATTCAATTTTCAAACTTTTCCAACTTCAAATAAATTAACTAAAAAAATAAGTTTAATTTACTATTCTATAACATCCTTTATTACTGTTATTAATAATGTCTTGAGATATTATTGAACATTTGCAGAGACAAAATAAACTAATAAGTTTGATCATTCTAACGTGGAAAGTTTGATTTTACTTCAAACAGTGAAGAAAATTCTGTTTTATGTTGGGTTTATGTAAATATCTGATTTAAATTGTAAATAACTTTTTCCAGATGTTACATTTCACTTAGTTACAAAACTTTAAACTACAGTTTAAAATCAAGCACTTTCAAGAACTTTATGCAGAAATTAAATGATTTCAAGTATGAATATAAACACCCAGAAACAGCATCAAAACAAAAAATATTAAATGCAATAAAATTTTTACATTCATGTAATAATTACAGAAAGACGAAAACACAAATGAAAAGAGGAAAGGTCATTTGACAGTTTGCAGTAGTGAAATAAAAAGCTGCATGCTCGTACGGATGTTTTGTATCGTCTGTGTGTTACCGTAGGGCGCCCGGCCGGCCAGCGGGTTCAGCTGCGGGGTCGGGTTCGAACTCCCGTCTCTCCGGCTCCGGTCCGCCAACGCCGGGAAGTCGGACAGATCCAACCCCGTCACATTCTCACTGCCGTCTGGAGGAGCAGAGACAACAAACTGGCTTCAAACGCCGTTTCTACAAACTTTTACTTTTATTCCTGACACTAAAATCTGATCTAGCAGGTTTCATGTCTTGTACCTGTGCCGTTGAAAATGTTGCTGGTTAAGGAGTTGCTCATGTTGAAGCCTGGATTCCTTTTAGAAAAAACAAAAAAAGGTGAACTAAATAAAAATAAATAAATAAGCTAGTAGAAAAGGCAGTAAAATGAGAAAAGAGAATAAAGGAGAAGATGTTCTGCAGACAGAAAAATGTTTTTATAGTGTTTTCTAAACTACAAAGCACCAACATGAGAAAATAAAAACAAAGTAAAATCATTTGAACTTTAATGAGATAATTGTTATCTCTTCAACAGTGAATTAATCATTAATTGAACAAATAAAGAATCGATGTACATTAAAAACCTCCAAAGGATTTTACACTTGTAAACTTTAATCAGTTTAAAATTGACCAGCTTTGGTTCAGTGTGAGTTTCTATAGATCAACTGAAAATAAAACGTTTTAACATCTTTAGAGAAAACAGTCCAGAGTATTTCAGATCATGATGGCGTCATGAGAACCTGTTGAAGGAGAACCGCGCCTGCTGCTGTTTGGGCATGCCGATGATGCTGGGAGACGACCTGCTGGGACTCCCCATGGTGCCGCTCCGCCCTGCGCCACCGCCGCCTCCTCGCTCTCCTCCCGTCTGCCCCGTGGGACCGCCCACCTGCTGGTTGTGGTTCAGAACGCTGCGGCTGCTGGTTAAGGGCATGATGGAGGCCCTGCACCAGGAAGAGACAGGAATACGTCTCATTCATCACATAAAACATCATCATGATGTAAGTTACAGAAACAGATTCTGTGTTTATTATTTCAGAATCTACACTATAGTTAATATAAGAGAGGAGCTTTTATATTATATTAAGGAGGCAATATTTTAGTAATCAATTAATTGAATAAAAGGTGTCCTTTCTGCACTTAAGTTTTTTTAATGCAATATTAAAAATACGTTAAAAGACGTAAAGAAACAAATAATTAGGTTCATTTTATTGTTACAAACATTATTTATTTCTGTTTCTACTCCACAATGAAACCAAATTAAACCATAAATTCACTGTAACAACAAGAGTCAGCCTGAACTTTTAAAATGTTGAATTGTTTTATAAATCCACAGAAAAACCAAATCATGACAATAAAAACAAACACATGAGGGAGCAAACCTGTTGGGCGATGAGGGCGTGTGCAGCGGTCCAGAGTTGGGAGTACTGGTGTGATTGGAGAGCTGGCCGGCGGGTTGGGTCAGCGAGCTTCGACTGAGCTGCGGCGCCGCGCTGCTGTTGATCCCACGGATGGGGAAACCCAGAGCACCTGCAGAGAGAGGAAGTTTCTGTGTTTAGCTAAGAGAATAAAACTAAAAGGTTTTATGCTAATCTGAGCCAAGCAGAGCAGAGAGGTTGGAGAGGTTCATGAAGATCTGAAGAGAAAGACGGAGCTGAAGATATTTCACACGGAGTTCAAGGTGACATGTCCGCGCTGACGCAGTGTTTTAAAGAAAACCGTAAAACCTTCAGCAATGACGCTTACACTTCCTCAAAGCCTGTAGCTACATTTTGATGCATAAATTATTTCTGGAGAGTGAAATATTTGCAAACGGCAGCATTTTGTTTGTGAAAAACAAGTAAACTTAAAAAAGCATCAGTTGGTACTGTAGCAGTTGTAGATCATCGGGTTACATTGTAAACCTGAAAACGAACAAAAACTTGCATAAAACTAAAATTATGATTTTAGAAAAAGAATAAAAGACATCAAAAAGTTGGATCATTTGAAGACAGCTTAATGCCTTCTGATTAGTTTAAAAGTTGAATGGAGTTTATAGGTTGAAGATGGCAGAAGTAATAAGCAGGCAAAAAGCAAAGATTTTACTGAATTTTGAATAAAAGATAAAATATTTCAAAAATGATAAAAAATAAAAGTAGTTTTAGTATGCAGAAGTATTTAGGCTGAAAAACGTTCAGAAGACAGAAAATTGAAGAAAAACACAATGTTAAGCATTCTCACTTGAATATTGATTATGAAGTCTTTGACTTTATGATGGTAAACAAAATACATTGTTTTCTTGACAAAAAAATAACATATTTGGAGTGAAGGTACAACCAGCTGTTTGTCAGCCTACAGTTTCCCACAGAAGAGAAAGTGAAAACAGGAGCAAAAGTTGTAAATTTGATATGATCGCTTCAGGATGAGAATTTTAGAGTTTTTAATTATATTTTTACAGACAGACAATGTTCACCACACAGAGCTTATAAATCCCTCTATAGGGTGCGGGTCTGCTGGGTCTCCAGCCTCATTTCTCCTGAGCTCCTCGTGAAGCTAAGTAAATAATCACTTTATAAACCTAAAAGCTTAGTAAAAAAGTAGCTAAAATCTGAAGAAAACCAGTGAAAAACTTTCAGATAACTACTGAAAATGAAAAAATCTGATAATGAGGCAGAAAGAAGCAACATGTTTCAGTGATGAACTTTAATCAAAGCCAGCCGGATCAGAGGTGTACTGGACTTCAGCTGGATCTACTGGACCCTCACTGGAGAGGCTGAACTGGTCTGAGTGTTGATCTTACTCTGTGGGGCGTATAAACTGGCTCCCAGCTGCGACAGCTGACTGGATGAGGAGGAAGACGACAGCATCTGAAAAAAAGAACCAAAACAAGTTCACCACTAAACAACCAAAAACACTAAACAACTAAAAGAGCTACAGCAGCTAGAATGAAGCACTGACTTTTTCTTCATATTGTCAAACTCATGCTAACTGGGTTTTCAGCGTTGAAGCTGTGAAGCAGAACAGAGACTTACGTCTTTGTCGGCCCGGTGAGGAGCAAACATGGACGTGTGGTTGTAGTAGAGGCTGGAGTCGTCCGAAGCGTACTCGCTCTCGATCCCCCCCTCCATGAACTTCTTCCTGGTAGCACCAAACATTCCGCGTGTCACCTGAGGAACAATCAGAGACGGTCAGAACGCAGGAAACTGGGATCCAAACGTCTGGTCACACATCCGATTCATGGCAAAACAGACTAGTCACTTTTCTTTGAGGTTCCCTGCAGAGAGACTAAAGATGTTCTGATCAGATTAGGATGTGAAGAGGAAAACTTTCTGTCTGAATAATCCGGACTGGGATTTATCTTTCTCTTCCCAGAACTCAGGAACAAAATTAACTTCTCTCTGCTGAGTAAAGGTTCATTTCTCTGTGGAAAAATTCTGCATGAACTGTTTATTGCAGTCAGATGTGCTGCTGCACAACTGTATTCTTTCCAGGGCAGTAAGGAAAATATTACTTTTCAAGAAATCAATAACTATATATATCAAAACCTGAACAATGTCAATAGGTAAATGCTGATTGAATATTCAAAATTCAATATCTAGAATATTCACTGAACTCCAATCCAGAACAGCACAGCATTCTGGGAGATGTAGGCAGAAGAAATACTTTAGCCGCTCAACCTCTCATGGCTAGCTAGGCTAGGTTGGTGTCATCAACTGACTCACTCTTCCTGCTGAGTAACTTGCGCAGCAGCAGTTTAAGGTTTCACCGCCGTGCCTCATAACTGCTTCAAAATAAAAAAACAGAGTCTAGAGAAAACTGGATAAAACAGGAAATGTCACGCCACCAGTTTGACATAATTAAAAATATATATCAATAATTATTGATAGACTGATAGGAAACTGTTATATCATGACCAGCTTTTCAGGTGTATCATCCTGCTCTAGTTATATCATTTTCTAGGTGAGAAGCAAGTAATAATTTTTCTACTTTGGTAAGTAAAAAGCAGTTAAAGAAAAATTAACATCGCAGTATATCCAGAGTGTACATCATAATCTCCAAACCGTTGCATTTTATGTGTATAAACCAACTGGAAGGCAGAAATGATTTAAAACAGTTCAACTGATATGAAAACCTTTTTGTCAAATAGATCAGACCTTTATCATTCAATACAAGAAAATTGTAACTGACAAAATGTTTGATACATTTCTGCTTTAATAATTTGGATGCACAAGTAAATTTTTTTACTCTTTAGCTAACTCTTTTAAACATTTAAAGCAACATTTCTTGTTCGTCCACTTTTTCCAAATTCTCCTGTTGTAGGTGAACACACACACATCCAGAGCTTGCATTCACATGCTGGCTTGCAGAAACACAGAACTTCATAACTTTAACTCTCAAAGTAGTCTCACATGTGGAAAAGGTTCCTGATAATTCGGGATCTATTTTCAGTTTTCCACTTGCACCTGAATTAAGTATAAGATGTTTTAATGTCAGATTTGATCAAAGCTCATCTAAATGTGATGATCAGTCCAACAGGAACAAACATTACATCGTTTTTAAAGACATCCTGGGTTAAATATTTAAACACAAAAGGAGCCATAAAGCAGATGAAATACTAATCCTTGTTGCAGCTTCGATCGACGCTGGTTCCTTTTGTTTACCACAGATGGTAAAACATCATGTATCTACAGAAACTAAAAATGTTAAATGCAGACTTACTTAAAATAAAATTTGAATTCATTCGAACGACAGTTTGCAAAACAACCGCATTATAGTCCTTCAGTATAATTTATGACAGCGAGTCGGTCGGTTTATAAGCCTGGATGTGTAGCAAGAAGCTAGGAGATGTAGGCTAATGCTAGCATCAACAATAGTCAGTTTACAAGTAAAAACGCATGAATAAATAACTACGACTCGTCATGATAGTTTGTTTGTTAGTTTGGTGTGTATAAAATCTGTTTTACCGTGTCAATGTATACGTTTTAAACGATGCTCAAAGCTGCGGCTAGCCACCGTTAGCTTGTAGCTAAATCCATAGAAAACGCTAGGTTGTTAGTATGACAGCTAACAGTTAGCTATCTAGCTAGCCAGTCACAACTGTGCCGTGAAAAATATTTTGAAGTATTTATTCCCAGAAATATGATCGGTTTCACTGTGCTCCAACAGGCAGACCCCAGGAAAGAAATAAGAGCGGGAGAAAACTGTGTTTTTGTCCCTGTAGTTGACGGGGAGGCCTGCTGCGGCTCCGTCAGCTAGTTCCCTCAAAACAACAACAAAAACCAACCAACTGCTGGTTTTAAACCTTCTTTTCACACCGTTTCTCTTCACTGCGCCATTCATTTAATCACAGAAACACATCGTGTGACGGTTTATAAATAGTATATCCCAATAAGCATTTAAAAGATCAATGAAATCAGGAAAAAATACAAAAAAGGAGCTTACCGCATCAATCTGTCCTCCCACTACAAGATGGCCGACAGGATGCTGAGATGCTGACCTCTGAGGGCCATCATTCTGCTGTAGTTTACTGATCTTCCCTGTAGTTTTCTGAAAATAGTTCTGATTTATTGCGTAGTTTATTTGATTCTGCTTTAGTTAACTGACATCTACTGTTCTGTTCCTGAACGTCACTGTTATTTATTGGAGTTATTGCTTCTACAGTGTGTTAAATTTATAATAGCTTACTTTTCTATAGTGTATTCAAATGTGCTGTAGTTTAAAAATTTTAATTGTAATTTACTGAATTGCACCATAGTATTAATGAACTGAATTATGGTTTATTAACATTTATTTAACATTCCTGAAGTTTACAGGACTCAGTTGTGATTTAATATAATTTACTGCTTTGTAGTTTACTAAAATGTACAATGGTTTAGATGATGCAGTGTGACTTCTACTGTAGTTTGCTGATTTATGATTTAGTTTTCTGAAATATACTGCTGTTTTTTACACATTATAATGCTGTTTTGTAATTTAAACTAAACTACAGCTTACCTCATTTTTATTGTTGAACTTCATTGTAGTTTACAAAAGTCTGCTGTAATATATCCTAAACTCTAGTTTGTTGGATTCCGTTGAGGTTTACTGAACTATTTAGTTTTGCTGCTTACTTACCTCAGTTCATTACAAATGATTTATTGACTATATTTTCCTGAACAATACATGCCAGCCTGCTAAATAGGACACAATTCACAGATGTTTGTAGTGAATCATCTGTGAATTGATGGCAATTGTGGCAGTTGGCAAACAACCTTCTAAATTGTCTAAATTGGAGAATGGATAGTGAAATATACACTCAAATTCAAAAATACTTTATTGATCCACAAAGGTAATTTAATAATAATACTTGTTATTCTTAAAAAACTAAAAATACCTCTAAAAACTACATCTCTAACTTACCTTTGAAGTAGTTGCATTACTTCTAACTTACTTGTATTCATATTTAAATTTATAATCCGTATCAGGCTTTGATGTGCATAAGTTTTACATTCCAAAAAAAGTTTTACTGTTTCTATTTGTCCACAATAAATACAATTTGTAGCATGTATTTTCAAAATTTTAATTTGAAATGTTCGCCTTATTTTGAAAGGGACCATGTCGGAAAGTGGAAATTTGCGGTGCAAACTGAACGTTGACACGAGCTCTACAGTGATTGGACAACCCTCCTAATGCTCATGCTGACCAATGAGTGAGCAGCAGCGTCCTGTATATAAAGTTGACTTCAGCCTAGAACGATCATCTTCATCTGTAAAGAAAGGAGAAATACAGAAGAACATGTCTGGACGTGGAAAGACCGGCGGCAAAGCCAGAGCTAAGGCCAAGACTCGCTCTTCCCGTGCGGGGCTCCAGTTCCCAGTGGGCCGTGTTCACAGGCTGCTGAGGAAAGGAAACTACGCCGAGCGCGTCGGCGCCGGAGCTCCAGTCTATCTGGCGGCGGTGCTCGAGTACCTGACCGCTGAGATCCTGGAGCTGGCTGGAAACGCCGCCCGCGATAACAAGAAGACCAGGATCATCCCCCGCCACTTGCAGCTGGCCGTCCGCAACGACGAGGAGCTCAACAAGCTGCTTGGCGGAGTCACCATCGCACAGGGCGGTGTTCTCCCCAACATCCAGGCCGTCCTGCTGCCCAAGAAGACCGAGAAAGCAGCCAAGGCCAAGTAAACCTTTACAACCAGAAGAAACAAACCCAACGGCTCTTTTAAGAGCCACCCACATCTATCTGAAGAGTCGAATCCTGGTTAAACTAAACTAGTCATTAAAATTTACCAATAAAGCTGTTAAAATAAATTAACGGTAAAGTGTTGCCAGTTGAGGTGGGTTCCCGCCAAATTGAGCTCCATATGAACGTGTCTGCCTGGGGAGAGCCGTTTTTGAGCTGCTGTTAACATGTAATGGGTTAGAAGTGTTCAAGAAATATTTTTGTAAGTACTTCATTGTGATGGAACAGCATAAAACTTTCGTAATCATCTCTAAAATCTCAGTAGTAGTTACTAGTTAATGGAAGTGTAATTTTGTGTTTATGTTCAAGAACACCTGAAGTCTCTGTTAAGTTCTTTGCATCCCGATAGGTTCTGGTCAGAATATAATGGATGATGTCAAGAAGTGTGAAGTCTGATGCTTGGGACACCATAAATATGATATACATAAATTTAATTAGCCATAGTAAACACAAGTGTGAAAAGTCCCAGTCAACATTTATCAATCAATCAATCAATCAAATTTTATTTGTATAGCACATTTCAGCTACAAGGCATTTCAAAGTGCTTTACATCATAAACACAAAACACAAAGGCATGCAACATAGAATAAAATACCAAGGTTTTTTTTTTTTTTTTTTTTTTCCCTCTCTTTTCCTTTCTTCCCCCTTCCCTTTGACATGGAATGTAAGCGCCTGTTACCGCCGGACTCCGCCGTCCGTTTAACCACGGGTATTCGCCGGGCCCCGTTGCCCACAACAGGAAAAAAAAAAAAAAAAAAAAAAGTTACATACATATCCACAAAATCAAATTCATACATATTACATTTCAAATGCAACTCTAAACAGGTGCGTTTTTACTTGAGATTTGAAGGAAGTCAGGGTTTCTGCTGTTTTACAGTTTTCTGGAAGTTTGTTCCAAATTTTTGGTCCATAGATGCTGAAAGCTGCTTCTCCTCTCTTGGTTCTGGTTCTGGGGATGCAGAGAAGACCTGAGAGTCTGGAAGGTTGATACAAAAACAGCAGATCTTTGATGTATTGTGGTGCTAAACCATTCAGTGATTTGTAAACTAACAACAGTATTTTAAAATCTATTCTTTGAGCTACAGGGAGCCAGTGGAGGGACTTTAAAACTGGTGTTATGTCTCTATTTTCCTGGTTCTAGTGAGAACGCGAGCAGCAGCATTCTGGATCAGTTGCAGCTGTTTGATTGATTTGTTGGAAAGGCCTGTGAAGATGCTGTTGCAATAATCAATGCGACTAAAGATAAACACATGAATGAGTTTCTCTAGATCTGGCTGAGACATTAGTCCTCTAATCCTGGAGATGTTCTTCAGGTGATAGAAGGCCGATGTTGTTACTGTCTATATGTGGCTCTGGAGGTTCAAGTCCGAGTCCATCACTACTCCCAGGTTTCGGGCCTGATCGCTAGTTTTTAG
Source organism: Poeciliopsis prolifica (assembly GCF_027474105.1). Classification (NCBI taxonomy): domain Eukaryota; kingdom Metazoa; phylum Chordata; class Actinopteri; order Cyprinodontiformes; family Poeciliidae; genus Poeciliopsis; species Poeciliopsis prolifica. Next base: position 332,478 of record NW_026562456.1, on the reverse strand, counting down.
TTGTAATAACTGAAGCTGTGCATTGACTCTTTAGAGTATTATAGCTGTAAACCAGCTATAAACCTGCTGTTTATAGCTGTGCTATAATACTCTAAAGAAAACAAGAACATCGTGGAAAGGAAACTGATGTACAGAATTCAAAACTGGTTACTAAAGTAAATTTTGAGATAAAAATTTTTGTTTAAAGAAATATCACATGCTATAACAAAGTGCAGTGATTGAATTAAATGTTAATACAAAAGCTGTTCCCATGTAAATGAACCGAACCAGTTAAGGTGTCTTCTCTTACGTCCGCAGTTCCGAAATAGAGCTTTTCTAATGGAAAGGTTTTACAGGCGGTCCTTTTTTCTTCAATCTGAGCATCCAAGAATAATTTACTCAAGTAAGGGTAGCTAAGTACCTGTATTTGCTACCCTTTTACATAATAAAAGTGAAAACTATGTGGTAAAGCTGTTCCCGAAATAATTTATTCCCCCCAAAAGTTACTCAAGTGAATGTGACTGATTAAATGTAATAAAAAGATATCCACCTCCACAATCCCCTGAGACATACCTAAAGTGAAAGGTGAAAAAAAAAGAAAAAAAAAACCTATGTAAAAAGTCAATATATCATTAACATGGTATTCAGGGGTCATAAGATATTATTAATATGCAAGTGGCAAATGAAAAACTTTGATAGTTTCTTTCACATGTAAATATATCAATAACTGATGATTTCTGTTTGAAATCTAAAAAAGAAAAAAAAACAAAGGGAAATGTCAAGGCAGTGCTCTAGAGAGCGCTCACAGCACACAGACACGCTAACCTTCCGATGAGCTCAGCCAATCAGAGGCAGGCGTCAGCGCACTCTGATTTACATGCAGCCTCTATAATACTAGTTTGTACTCAAGCTTCCTCATTCGTTGCTGTTTCCCAGAGACACATCAGGATGCCTGAACCCGCCAAGTCTGCGCCCAAGAAGGGCTCCAAGAAAGCCGTGACCAAGACGGCCGGCAAAGGAGGCAAGAAGAAGAGAAAGACCAGGAAGGAGAGCTACGCCATCTACGTCTACAAGGTCCTCAAGCAGGTCCACCCCGACACCGGCATCTCCTCCAAGGCCATGAGCATCATGAACTCGTTCGTTAACGACATCTTTGAGCGCATCGCCTCCGAGGCCTCCCGCCTGGCTCACTACAACAAGCGCTCCACCATCACCTCCAGGGAGATCCAGACGGCCGTGCGCCTTCTGCTGCCCGGAGAGCTGGCCAAGCACGCCGTGTCCGAGGGCACCAAGGCGGTCACCAAGTACACCAGCTCCAAGTAAACCTACTGTTTACCCCAACAACCACAAAGGCCCTTTTTAGGGCCACACAAATACAACTTGGAGCAAATGTCCTTATATTGTTTTGTACATTAGTTCAGAAAAACTATTGTGATTTAAATCCTTTCATATTTTGCTTAGCCATTAACACTTGTAAAAAATTACAATGTTCTACTTCAAACACCATAATTTTCCAAACTACTTTCTACCACGTTTCTCTAATCTAAAACCAGTTTAATAATAAATTGTTTAAATAAGTATTAGATTTTGATCAGACATTTGCTTGATGGAAGCAAATAGTTGCTTCATATTTCATTGATTCCTCCAATGTTGAAAACTGCCAGCTAAATTGATTATACTGCTACAACTCTGAAAATCAATCATTTAAAACCGATTATACAAATATACTTTGATTTTCATTTCTGTATAGATTGGGAAAATTATTCTAAATCCATACCTATTGCTGAAACAGATTTCCAATAGAAGTTAAACACATTTTAACTCTATATATGTAATATCATTCACCTGAGAAATAGTTTTAGCCATGTCAAAAATGATCTGAATGACATCATAAAAGTCTAAGTGTTGCACCCTAAACTATCCACCCCTCATTTTCTTAAGTTGCATTAAAGGCTGGATTAAATATTACTAATCAATATCTCAAAATGTTTTACTTGAGACTATCAATTGAATTTGAGAGTTTAAATAACATAAAAGTCTACAGAATATTTAATATACAAAGATTTTTTTTAGTTAACATTTGTGAAATGAGTCCATCAATCTGATTTGTGAATGCAAATGCAAAGATATAATGAGGAAATAAATCTATTTTCTACTCCGACAAAAATGATCACATACTGCGTATATGAACTTCTACATCAAAATCTGATATAAAATTCTGATAATATTTATTGTTATTGTTTATTTGATGGGCTATAAGCCATTCCTATTGGATTCTTCCAGGAGAGGAATCCTGACTGGTTTATTCATAGACAGTTTCTGTGTGTTTACGGCCGGGAAAACCATCCCTATTTAATACCCAGATAATCCGAACATTACAACCAAAATACTTTTATTCTGTCCGCAACCTTCTTTTTTATCGAGAGCACCGCGATTATGTCTTCCGTAAAATGGTTTTATATGTTTTAGGAGAAGAAATGTGGGGAAAACTCGCTACTCGATGCACAGAATTAAAGAGATTCTGACACCTTCCAGCGCTCCTGGATCAAAAAGAGAAAGTCCTGCCAGACAAATATGACCTTGTTGTAGAGAGAGAACAATCGTCTTTCCGTCACGATGATAATTAAGACAGAAAACGCCACTTTAGTTGAGATTTAAAGCTTTAAATGTGACGAAGAAAACACAAATGTGGACGCATTTCAGACGGCGGCAGAGCGGCGGCCTGAGTTGTCTCTTTACGGTTCTCATCAATGTTATAAGTTCCGCCTGCTGGACGATTTCAGAGAATCATTAACAGTGACTGAGAATCATGGCAGAAGTTGCTCCAGCAGCCGCACCGGCTAAAGCTCCGGCTAAAGCACCGAAGAAGAAGACCGCTACCAAGGCTAAAAAAGATGGACCCAGCCTCCCCAAACTCATCGTGGCCGCCGTGGCCGACTCCAAGGAGCGCAAGGGAGTTTCTCTGGCGGCGCTCAAGAAGGTCCTGGCCGGGAAAGGCGTAGATGTGGCCAAGGCCAACAAGCGCATCAACACCGCGGTTACCAAGCTTGTGACAAAGGGAACTCTTAGTCAAACTAAAGGGACTGGAGCATCCGGGTCCTTCAAGCTCGCTGCGAAGGAGCCCAAAGCCGCCAAACCGACCAAGAAGGTGGTGAAGAAGAAGGCTCCCGCCAAGGCAAAGAAACCAGCTCCCAAGAAAGCCACAACACCCAAGAAACCCGCCGCTAAGAAAACAGCAGCCAAGAAATCTCCGAAGAAGGCAGCGGCCAAGAAAGCTCCCAAAAAGGTGGTCAAGAAGAGCCCCAAAAAGAGCCCGAAGAAGCCCGCCGCTAAGAAGCCAAAGGCTGCTAAGAAGCCTGCAGCCAAGAAAACGGGAGCCAAAAAACCCGCAGCGAAGAAGGCCAAGAAATAAACATCTTTTCTCCTCCAACCACTGCTTAAGGCACCAAAGGCTCTTTTCAGAGCCACCACTTCTACAAATTAAGACATTCCTGTAAATAATCTGCTATTTTGTTCACAGCATATATATATATATATATATATATATATATATATATATATATATATATATATATATATATATATATATATATATATATATTACAAACATATCAACTGGATTAACTGTGAATGTTAATGTGGTCCATAGAACAGCTAAATACAATTATAATTTTGATATCAACTATTCTAGAATATGCCTGTTTCAAAGTATTAATTCCTTTTAAAACTGCTTACAGTAATATGCAGAATCAATGAACTATTTAATATTGACTCCCTGTATTTAAGCTGCAGCTAATTAAGTTTTGAGTGATTTTAGATTAAAATTGTGTCCTTTTTGACAGATGGGTGTAAACTACTGAAATAATGTATTCAACAGGTTTAAATTTATATTTATTATTTAGGGTGTGAACTAAAAAGCATACTGAATATTTCCAACTCAAATGAAACAGAAGGAGCAAGAGGGTTTTTTATGTCAATTTTATATAGTTTATTTTTATATATGTAAATACTAATGTTTAACAATTTAGAAGGTAAACCTCAGTGAATAAGCAATTTTTCCATGGAGATCAATAAAATATATTTTATTAACTAGTACAGATTTTCAAATGCATTTATATTACACATGTATTACACACATGTAATTTGTGTGTTATATTTTGGATGTATTTATGTTTTATGTATTTGAAGGGACCTGCTGAAAATGAGATCTTACATAAACTAAGATCTATTAAGATCAATTAAGAAAATAAAAAAATGATAAAAGGAGCGACATGAACTTTTGTGCAGACAACTGTTTTATAATAAGATAAGGTTTTATGATGCAAATAATTATAGTGATGAGCAATAGTTAAAATTATTTTAGTAATAATCATTACATTTCAAAAGTAGAATATTCTGTGGATATTGTAAGGATCCATTGATATAAATTTCAACGTTTTCTTTTAAACGTGTAACATCCCCCCCATCCCCTCTTTCTTTTTACGTTAGACTTCTCTCGCGCTTTATTTTGAAAATTCAAATCTAGCCAATAGCTGAGTGAGGCTGGTCTAACCACGTCAGCAACCTCAGCGAATCAGAAGTGACCTCCTGCTGGCAATCTCCTTATAAGAGCGCTGTTCGCGTTGAGAGCGCATCTCTTAAGTGTACAACGAGAAGAAAACAGTAATAGCATGGCAAGAACCAAGCAGACCGCTCGTAAGTCCACCGGAGGAAAGGCTCCCAGGAAGCAGCTTGCAACCAAAGCTGCCCGTAAGAGCGCCCCAGCCACCGGCGGAGTTAAGAAGCCTCACCGCTACAGGCCCGGAACCGTGGCTCTGCGAGAGATCCGCCGCTACCAGAAATCCACTGAGCTGCTGATCCGCAAGCTGCCCTTCCAGCGCCTGGTCAGGGAAATCGCTCAGGATTTCAAGACCGACCTGCGCTTCCAGAGCTCCGCCGTCATGGCTCTGCAGGAAGCCAGCGAGGCATACCTGGTGGGTCTCTTCGAGGACACCAACCTGTGCGCCATCCACGCCAAGAGGGTCACCATCATGCCCAAAGACATTCAGCTGGCCCGCCGTATCCGTGGAGAGAGGGCTTAAACTGATTCCTAATTCGCTTCAACAAACCAACGGCTCTTTTAAGAGCCACCTATATCTACCTTAAGACAAATATTATGAATGGTGGGCTATTGATGTCAAGTTTTATTCGGAAATGTATAACTATTTAAAAAAAGTGTGAATCTAGCAAAAAAGAATCAAATTCAAAATTATAGGTACATCCTTACATTTTTTGCCCCCAAAGTGAAGGATCTATTATATTGTTTCCTTGCGTTTGTCTTTAGTTGAAAGCTATAATTGTCAGTTCAATGGAATATAACTGAAGAAAAACTATTAGGGATGACTGGTTTTCATGAATTGAGCATGGATTAGAAAAAAATACAGGTTAAACTGAAAAGCTAATTTATTATACAATATAGATACATATGAAGACATTTTTTGCTGTATATCAGTCTAGAACCAACTAACCAAAATAGAGCTTTTATTAAAACTAAATCTTTCACGAATATGACAACTGGAATCAGCACGTTTTACTATTACAAAATGTGAAAACAGTTACCATTGAGTGGGTGGAACTCCCACGCTGTGTTTACTTTACCTTTCATATGTTTAATACAAAAGTTCAACTTTTGTATTAAACAGGATTTTTGCTTCAAGTTGTATTTGTGTGGCCCTAAAAAGGGCCTTTGTGGTTGTTGGGGTAAACAGCAGGTTTACTTGGAGCTGGTGTACTTGGTGACCGCCTTGGTGCCCTCGGACACGGCGTGCTTGGCCAGCTCTCCGGGCAGCAGAAGGCGCACGGCCGTCTGGATCTCCCTGGAGGTGATGGTGGAGCGCTTGTTGTAGTGAGCCAGGCGGGAGGCCTCGGAGGCGATGCGCTCAAAGATGTCGTTAACGAACGAGTTCATGATGCTCATGGCCTTGGAGGAGATGCCGGTGTCGGGGTGGACCTGCTTGAGGACCTTGTAGACGTAGATGGCGTAGCTCTCCTTCCTGGTCTTTCTCTTCTTCTTGCCTCCTTTGCCGGCCGTCTTGGTCACGGCTTTCTTGGAGCCCTTCTTGGGCGCAGACTTGGCGGGTTCAGGCATCCTGATGTGTCTCTGGGAAACAGCAACGAATGAGGAAGCTTGAGTACAAACTAGTATTATAGAGGCTGCATGTAAATCAGAGTGCGCTGACGCCTGCCTCTGATTGGCTGAGCTCATCGGAAGGTTAGCGTGTCTGTGTGCTGTGAGCGCTCTCTAGAGCACTGCCTTGACATTTCCCTTTGTTTTTTTTTCTTTTTTAGATTTCAAACAGAAATCATCAGTTATTGATATTTTTACATGAGAAAGAAACTATCAAAGTTTTTCATTTGCCACTTGCATATTAATAATATCTTTTGACTCCTGAATAAAAATCCATGTAAAATGTCTGACATTTTACATGGATTTTTGTTGATTTCATTTTTTCCACCTTAAATTTTAGGAAAGTGAGTTCATGGCTGAGGTGAATATCTAGTAATTATATTTACGCAGTCACACTTACTGGAGTAACTTTTTTTGGGGAAAAAAATTTTAAGAGCCGCTTCACCACATTTTTCACTTTCACTATGTAAAAGGGTAGCAAGTCCGGGTACTTAGTTACCCTTACTTGGGTATTCTTGGATACTCAAAGTGAAGAAAAAATATTCAAAAGAATATTTGTTTATTGAATGTCTAAAATAAAATATTGATGCAGGGCTTATTTACGTGAGAATGAATGTTATTTACAATTACCCCATTTTATACATCATAAACGTATTTAGTACAATGCAATATTAAAATTTTGTCGGCACAATATGGGGGTTAGAGTTCAATAAATCAATACAAAACACTAGTCCCAACAATCAAGTGTTTTTGTTCTAAACATAAAGGGTATCAAGTATTTTACATATGACTTCTATAACAGTGAATATTAAAAATCAGGAGCCGTCTCTTCAGAAGTTTGGGTGGCTCTTAAAAGAGCCGTTTGTTTGTTTTAAGGAGCTGGTAGATTTAACCGCCGAAGCCGTACAGCGTGCGGCCCTGCCTCTTGAGAGCGTACACCACATCCATGGCGGTCACAGTCTTCCTCTTTGCGTGCTCGGTGTAGGTGACGGCATCACGGATGACATTCTCCAGGAAAACCTTAAGCACACCGCGGGTCTCCTCGTAGATGAGACCGGAGATACGCTTGACGCCACCGCGGCGAGCCAGGCGGCGGATAGCGGGCTTGGTGATTCCCTGGATGTTATCACGGAGAACTTTACGGTGACGCTTGGCGCCTCCTTTTCCGAGTCCTTTACCTCCCTTTCCACGGCCACTCATTATGCCTCAGTTTTATGACGATACTGACCGTGGAAGACTGAACGTCTGAACTTAAATTGGTGTCACGGACGTAAGTGAAGACATTCAACCCGCCAGATTTCTACTTCCGCCTCAAGATTACGCCAAAGAGCAGACACATTTCCCCTCAATTAATATTACAAAATAAAAACAAATAATGCATAAGAACTAATCAAACTAAGAATTACAAGGACTAATTCTTTTTGTGAATAGATAAAAAAATGAATTTATTTCACATTAAATTAATTTACATATCCACCTGTGTACAATTTATTTTATTACTTTTTTAAGTAAATTATCTCAATCCTTTTGATACCTTTTTGTTGTTTAAACAAATCCTAATTTGAGTATTTTTTCCATCTCATGTTGTATAATGTTAAATCTCTTTGGGCTGTATTTATCTAAAAGAATTATGTTACGGTCTAATGCAATTAGTGGATTTTACATATTTGGTTTACGTGGATTCTGTCACAGTAGCTTGAGAAATGTTCATTTAACCCAATCTGGTGGTTTGTAGACAAAGCATTGTTTATTAAATTTTGACAAATTCAGAAAGCTATGCTTGTTTGTACATTCAGTGTTTAATAACATTTGATTTCAGGATATTTTGGGAATAGTTAAAATTTTCAGGAGATATCTAGTACCGTATGTCCCACTGCTTTGAAGAAAAACCAATGTTGGCGGAAACAATTTGTAACTTTGTAGGCATGTACATATGTTGTGGTCTGGAGATACATTTTAGGACCTTGCTGTTGAGATAGATGTAGGTGGCTCTTAAAAGAGCCGTTGGGTTTGTTGCTTCTGGTTTTAAAGGTTTACTTGGCCTTGGCTGCTTTCTCGGTCTTCTTGGGCAGCAGGACGGCCTGGATGTTGGGGAGAACACCGCCTTGAGCGATGGTGACTCCGCCAAGCAGTTTGTTGAGCTCTTCGTCGTTGCGGACGGCCAGCTGCAAGTGGCGGGGGATGATCCTGGTCTTCTTGTTATCGCGGGCGGCGTTTCCAGCCAGCTCCAGGATCTCAGCGGTCAGGTACTCGAGCACCGCCGCCAGATAGACTGGAGCTCCGGCGCCGACGCGCTCGGCGTAGTTTCCTTTCCTCAGCAGCCTGTGAACACGGCCCACTGGGAACTGGAGCCCCGCACGGGATGACCGAGTCTTGGCCTTAGCTCTGGCTTTGCCGCCGGTCTTTCCACGTCCAGACATCTTGAATAGTTGAAGTTTACTCCGACTCTGACAAAAATCAAAATTATTCCATGTAGGCGACGCTTTCAGCACTTATATGTCTCCTCTGTTCACTGATTGGTCATTATTTACAAGAAGGCCAGCCGTCCAATCAGAATAGTTTCAATGACTTCCGCTTACAAAACCAAGCACCAAAGCATAATAATTTTAGTTGCAGTATAATTTCCATACTGCATACAGGAATTAATATTGTTTATTTCAGATGGACATATTTTCTTTTAAGAAATAAAAATTAAGAAATAAAACATATTTTTGTGAAGATCCGTCAAATTTTATTTCACTAAATCCAGTTATTTATCTTAAGAAAAGGGTGTAAATAAACATGTCAGTGCCCCACAAATGACTAAGTAATAACAGAAAACTAACGTATTGGTTTTTATTATGATTTCCTTATATTATACGGACATTTTTTGTCATTTGGTTGTCCACCAGATGGTGCTGTATACTTACTTACACGTACAGAGGGACGGTTGGTAATGAAAATCGTGGCTTACATTTTTCGTACTCAAAGTATAACTAGAAAAAATATTTTAGGGTCTTGAGAGCTAAGAAATGAATAAATGAAACTGAATATGTAATCTGTTGATTCTTCGTAAATCTGACACTTGTTATAAAGAAATATTACTTTCATTAAATTATGAACACTAATTAAGTTGGTAGAGAAATGTTTGTGGCTCTAAAAACATGCTCTGCGTTATATAAAACCCATTTTTGTTCCTTCATTCACATATCAGGGTTTACAAGCTAGATATACAAACACGTATGTTGTGATTTATTTAGTTAAATTTCTTTTTCAGAAAATGATCTCAGGTCCACCAAAATTATGTATATTAACATAAAATGAATTTGTACAAAGTAATAGAACACACGGTCAACAATTTTATAAAATGCCATCATTACACAGCAGATTGTAAATTATATAAATTATCGCGTTATCTCCCGCCCTCCACCCAAACAGTGACCAGAGCTGCACTGTAAAAAAGGAACCTCAGGGGTTATCACATTAACAAAAGAATATTATGTACTGTTAACTAAATAATTCCATGTTTGAGCTAAAAACATGATACAATCATGTTGCATAAACAAGATATTCCACAACTTCAACGTTTATAAAATGTAATCATGTTGAGCTAAACTAAACTAAATCCAAGGTGAGCTAACGTGATTGAATGACGTTATCTCAACTTGAATACATCTAATTAACATATATATACCCACCGCGGGTGGTTCTTATCCTCTGAGCCTGGGAGCTTGAGGGTCCTGCGCAGTATCTTGGCTGTGCCAAGATACTGCGCAGGACCTCTCTCTCTCTCTCTCTCTCTCTCTCTCTCTATATATATATATATCTATCTATCTCTCTCTCTCTCTCTCTCTCTCTCTCTCTCTCTCTCTCTCTCTCTCTCTCTCTATATATATATATATATATATATATATATATATATATATATATATATATATATATATATATATATATATATATGTTTGCATATTTTATATATATAATTTTATTTTATTCAATATCAATATTTGTCAAAGTTAATCTAATAAAAAAAACACAGTGACGTCAGTTCCAAAGCGCTATTGTGTCAGACTCATCTCCCGCTGAAGAGGATCCAGCGACATCAAGAGATTACGAAAAATCACGCGAGATAACTGGCTTGCACCTTGTTGGGTTTTTTCAAGGGCAGAGGGGAGATTCCTGGCGTGCATCTACTTAATTTGAAGAAGGTAAGAGTCAAACTATTTTCATCTAAATCCATATAAAAATATGTAACTTAAAATTTCTCTACCATTTGCACCATTTTCTACTTGTTCCATACTTGTGTCACATTATTTCATGTTCTGTAGATTAAGTCGGTTAGGTTAAGGCAGATAGCTTTTTGTTTACATTTATCGCCGCACCATGTTAGGTACATTTTGTGCGAAAAAACTCTGCAGAGCCATATGTAGTGTAAGGGTCACAAAGCTGCAGCCAGAGACACAAATGGACCCCAGAAATGTCACAGTTTTGCTCCTCCTGAGCTCCCTGGAGGTTTAGAGGATTTTTAACACACGGATCTAACATCAGTCTATTTCTAACTATTTTAATTCTATTTCAGTAATGTTACTATGGAGGTAAATGTAGATACACACACTTTGGTACCTTTCTATCATCATCGAGATTCTTAATTAATTATGGTAATAAAAAGTCCTACATTTCAGTCGGTGAAACCTGCAGAAAGCATTGCTTTCTGAGCTTTGTTAAATGTTCCTTAAATACCTGTTAGTTATGGATTTCTAGTATATTTTGTCAGGCTAAAACTCTCAATGGATTATCCATTATTACAGACTTGAGCTTTCTATTTTTTTCTTTAAAATACATATCCCTCTGCTGTAAAGATGTTGGGGTTTTTTGGACTCTTCTTTGTTGTCCCAAATAATTGTAGCTCAGAAACAATATTGAAGTTCATTGGTTTAATTTTGAAATGTTGATGTTTTTTGTGTTGATTGTTTGTGCTCATTTTGACCTTTGTTACTATTGCTTTCTACCATGTTCAATTCACCATTGTTCTGCACATATGTGCTTGCATACAAGTGTCCAGTGGTTATATTCATGAGGCATTCAAGGGACTTGTACTAAAAGATACAACTCAGTTCAGTATGAATTGCATATTTTAATGGCTGAAAATATATCTGATCTCTTTCAGAACATCACCTGTCTGTAATCCACCTGCGTAAGTACTGGTCAAGGGGCTCATCGGCTATCAAGTTATAGATTTCAGTGGCTAATAGTAAGTTTTGCCAGATCTAAAGTGACTGAACCCTAGCTTTATAAGCTAGGGTTCAGCTAAACATTTATTTGGCCAGTCTGTTTTATTTGTCTTTATTTGCGTGGGGATGTGGAAATGTAAGGAGTGTAGTCTCTCTCTGTCTCGTAGATATGACCTGTTAAAACATTTTACACTTAAACACCGGCATATGCGACGTTATCCATGCCCACACATAGACTGTCCATGTACTTGTAAGACATGGAATGCTTTGCATATTCATTTAAGTAGAAGGATATAGACTGTGTTGACCATTCTGTACTTTTCACATATTTCTTTGGTGATATATTCATGTCTTTATTTAAACATCTAACAGCTTCAGTTAGATGTTTAAATGAGATGTTAAACTCAATTTTAGTCATGGCATAATGAAGGGATACTAACAATTTTAAATATCTTTCAAATAGACTGCAAGCCACTGATCACTTTGTTGTGACTTCCTTTGAATGTAGCTATGTTTTCAAGTGTGTGAACCTATACTGCTGGAGTTTTGAGATTGTTCTCATTGTTTTTTGATCTGCATATTTAGGAAGACACTGCTGAGGTCAGACGAGAGTGCATCCTCAAAGGTCTGTGTGTACCTAAATGAAGATCCAGAGAAGCTGGTGAGGGAGTACATGGTATGTTAAATTCTCTTTGTGTTTACAATAGAACTCCTAAGAGTTGTTAAAATACTTTCAACAACTAAGGTCCATGAGTGACTCAATCAATGTCAGTCTTAATTTATTTATTTAATTACATGTGAATTGTCTCTCCCCAATACCCTTCCCTAACTCCCTTAGGACGTTGATGAATGCGCAGAAATGGCCAAAGCCGAGACTGTCCTCGGAATCGTCATTTGAGCAGAGGGTGCAGAGGCTGCCGATGCACATCTGGATGTTGGGATTGTCCTGGAGGAGGTGGAAGTTATGAACAGCTTGGGCAGTGTATCTTCTGCAATAGTGATGCTGCTGGGACTAATCTATGCACTAACTTGAGCTACCCTCAAGTTTAGTGCGTTCAGCACTCAACTTGCTCAGTAAACTCAAGCATACCTTTGAAGTAATACAGAAATAATAATGAAATTGGATGGAAAGAACTTATCAAAGAAAGCACAAGTTCTCAATATGAAACTCGCTGCTAAGTTGAGCAAAGTTTCACATGGAAAATGAGTGTTTAAAGTCTGCAGTAGAAAAGATTTATATTGTTACAGTTCTCTAAGTTGAGCAACTATACTGACATGTTTTTATGTTGTAAAGAATTGGCTGGGAAATGAAACTGTAACCTTTTTGTAGTTGTTTTTTTATTTCAATGTCCAACTCAGCTGTGTTTTGTGCTGTGTAAAAAACGATGTATAACAATTCTGAAAATACAATTGTGTTGTACCTTTTCTAATTGTTGAGTGTTCTTCCTACACTTTCACCTAGTGCTATCTTAAAATGCTTGATTAACGCTTGAAAAAATGTCTTTGAACTAACATCATGAAATAATGGAAAGGATTTCCACACGATTAACTAGCTGTCTTTTAGCATGAAGCATATTTGTTGAGCTAACTTGCTTTTAGTGAGTTGGACCTACTGAATCAGGTAGTGTGAAGGTACCACTGTAAAATAAGGTGGTTTCAACTAGATCTACATTCATCTTAATGAAGTTACATCAATGATTTGGTCCTAAACATTGCAGATTAGTTGGGCGGGCTGTATTGCACTACACTGGGTCATGCTATAGTAACTGAGTTAAAGGAACCTTTAAAACATATGTTGAGCCAACACATTTCATTTGAATTTGAATAACCTTAATGAATGGAGTTGAGCCAACTCATTTGATTTACAATCATCCATTGCCTTACCATAATTCTGGTTAAGCCAACATATTTGGTTTAAATTAGAACAACCTTAATGAATTATGTTTTGCCAACTCATTTTATTTATATAAGAATAACCACAATATATTACGTTGAGCCAACATGTTTGATTTAGAATCACCCATTGAATCACCATTGTGACAAGTTGAGCCAACACATTTGCTTTACATTGGAATAATCTTAATAAATTAGGTTGACCTAACACATTTGCTTTAAATAGGAGTAACACAAGTACATGGTGCTGAAATAAAGCAAAGTAATCAGGTGGAAATCCTTTCCATAATTTTTTTATGTTCATCCAATGACTTATTTTTTTTCAGTGTGGTTTCCGAGATATTAAAATGATTTTTTAGGCCATCCAGAGTTCACCATCCCCGCATTTTGCTCCAAAACAAACCGAAATGGGCTGGTTCATTTTGCAGGTTTGTGCCGTTAAAACAAACGCAGCAAAGTTGTTTTCAATTTGTATTTTGACTGTTCCAATATCAGGTGTGAGCTGCGCCCAACTCGAGGTTGATCCGATTCGTGAACGCTAATTTCGGCCAGCCGTTTTCTAGGTCTCCTCCTTCCTCTTGCGCTCAGAGGTTCACTCAGACAGAGTCAACAAATTTCACATCCAAACTCTCCTGAGAAACTCATGGAAATAGATTTCTTGCCTTGTGACAAACTGACACAAAATTCATGACACATTCCCAGTAATTGTAATCTTAAAAAGTATATGTTTTGGATGGCCTAAAAATAATTTTTAATATCTCGGAAACCAAAGCTGCACAAACGAAAATGGCACCAAGTGAGCACAAACCAATCAGACTATTTGCTGGATTATTTGAGTAGGTGGGGTGTCAGCTTCACGGAGGTCTGTTTCGCTTCTCCCATTAAACACCAAGTTAACTAAAAGCTCTCCCTCTTCAGATGCCAAATAAGCTGCATTTCCCTCCCAATTCTTTTTTTCTTTTGCATAATGACCAGTTGTGTGCACCTATAGTTTGTGAAATAGAGTAATCGCAACATGTTTTTTTCTTCATGTTGGCCGCATTTTCTGTACTGACTATTTATTTTTCTCATTTTCAGCACTGACCTTACTGAAAGGGAAAACTTGAGGCTTATAGAAACTTTGTATTTTCTGTCCTGGAGGGTTTACTAAGAAGCTGGTTCAGTTGTAAAGCAGGTTAAGTTAACCTAAAGCGGGTTAAGATAATCCTTGTGATTAAAGTGAAGCACCCAATTTTCTTAACTAAATGATGCTGCAGGTTTATCTATTAGCAGGTTTTATTTTGCCTGCACTTGGTTGTGTACATTATTTTAAGTGTATTTAACAAGTTTATAAAAAATGTCATTCAAACTGCATTTGACTTGTTTTAGTTTTTACTTGTACTTTTCATTACATTACTTGAGTACATCCATTGTTACAGTAATTTCCATACTTAAGTACAAGACATTTCAGATACTTTAAGACTTTAACTCAAGTAACATTTCAATCAGTGACTTTTACTTTTACCAAAGTCATATTTTGGAGCGGTACCTATACTTTTACTTGACTCCGAGATTTCAGTACTTTATACAACACTGTATATATATATATATATATATATATATATATATATTATATATATATATATATATATATATATATATATATACAAAGTCTGTGAAAAGATCAATCTCCTCCCGGTCCCTGACCAACAACAACCAAATAGACCCAGGAGAAGGGTCTTAGCACTGTCAATCACTCTCATGTACACGCTGCTCAATGTACTATTGGTGGAGCAACAACAGGAAAACCTTTTATCAGCTGTTATTTGTTTTCATGCTAACTAGCCTTAGCATTTACAACAGGTTCTGTTAGATTTATCAAAACAGGGGGTGGGCAGTGCCACACATTCTGTGATTGACAACGCTAACACTTGCCTCCTGACTCTTATTGGTTGTGTCCAGATAGCACTGGGAGCAATGGGCGAAGGCAGAGGAGCTGTATTTTTTCCACACATTATCTGTCTCTAAATATGCTGTCACAACATAGTGACAGTTTCAACAAGTATCCAAAAATATATGTATAAAATGTTTCATAAAACATACATACTGCAGCTTTAAATCCAACAATCCTTTTTGGCCAATTTCAGAAATCCCCACTAAATGGCAGCAAGTGACTGTCAATCTGGAGTGATGAAGGACAATGGCTCTCAAATGGCAGTAGAGAACGCTACTGGATTCAAAAGATATTTAAAAAAATTATTCATTGTTTAAATAGGAAAATTTTTAACTTTTCGATCTTTTAGTAACTCAAAACACAAACTTAGTTTACATTTAATGTCTAGGCCTATCACAACTTTGCTATTATAAATGTTTACATCTCCCTCGCTGGTTATTACAGGCCAACCTTTCTGCATTACAGTTCATCACTAGGCTGTAAATGAATCCTCTGACTTGGGAGAGCAAACTTTCAAGCATCTTCTCATATTTGTTTTCAGATATTTAGGTGAAATCTAAATATCTGCCTTGGCTGAAATCAAGCTTCTCACTGAAATAAATGAGCAAAAACATTCAGTTCAGTGTTATGTGTGTAATTTTTCAGTTTTTTTCTTCTTCATGAAGATAAAACTATACATCTTAGTCTGAAAATAACTTTCAATTCATGAAAAGTGCTCTGCAGATTGAAAAAATATTCATAATTTGTTTGGGAAGTGGAGTAAAGTAGTCACTGGTAGCACAGCTCTGCAATTTACAAATTATATTTTTCCTCTGATGCATTACATGTTGAGAGTAATATCCTAATATACCAGATGTTATCTGGATGCTGTTATGTTCAGATTCCTGAAGCGGTGTACCTTAATGCTGTGAGGGTCTAAAAATCAATCTGAAATCATTGCTGAATGGATCAATATTGTTTTCCCATTTCCTTGGGCGAGTCTAAATGGAAATAATTGGACGCAAGCAGCTGATCCATTCTGCTGATGGATTAGTAGAAGAGTTTTCTTTCTGGTCACCATCAATCTGTTCCATAACAGTGTTCTGCAACAGTAATTCACTGACAGCTTCCATGTGTTTACTGCCAGAGAAATCCTCCCCCGTAACCCTCCAACAAATCGCACCACCTCAACATTTTCACCAGTACTTTGCTTAAACATGTCTCTGCTAACGAAAACACAACATGTATGCTCTGTGAAAACCGATTTTAAATGTTTTAGGAGACGAAATGTGTAAAAAACCCGCCGCTTAGCGCACAAAATCACAGCGTGTCTGACGGGTCTGAAGGGTGCTGGGAAAAAAATACAAAGTTCTGGAAACCAAACACAACGTCAGTACATAGAGAGGTGGGTTTTGCTTCTGTTGGAGCAATATTTTAGTTATAACACCTTAATTTAGTTAGAATTTTAAGCGTAAAATGAAGCCGAGAAAACACAAGTGTGGCCATGCTTGAGGCGGCAGCGTGGCGGCGGGCTGAGTTGTCTCTTCACGGTTCTCACGCCTGTTATAAGTCCCGCCTCTCCGCTAAGTTTGACACAAGAGATATCAACTCAGAAACATGACGGAAATAGCTCCGGCGGCTGTCAAAACCTCGGCAAAAATCTCCATGAAGAAGTCCACTTCCCGGACGAAGAAGGATGGACCCAGCATCTCCAAACTCATCGTGGACGCCGTGGCCGACTCCAAGGAACGTAAAGGGGTTTCTCTGGCGGCGCTCAAGAAACTCCTGGCCAGGAATGGCGTAGATGTGACCAAGTCCAACAAGCGCATCAACAGCGCTATTACCAAGCTAGTGACAAGCGGAAGCCTGAGCCGGACTAGAGGGACTGGCGCATCCGGGTCCTTCAAGATAGCTAAGGCTAAGAAGAAGCCCAGAACAGCGAGGAAGGCAACTCCGAAGAAGAAGAAGTCTCCCGCCAAGGCAAAGAGACCAGCCGCCAAGAAGTCACCGAAAAAGTCACCGGCGAAGAAGCCAGCCAGGAGGTCTCCGAAGAAGGGATCGGCAAAGAAACCAGCCAAAAGGGCAAGAGGGGGCCCTAAAAAGGTCGCCAAAAGGAGCCCTAAAAAGAGCCCCAAAAAGAGTCCCAGAAAGGCCTCAGCTCGGAGGCCGAAGCCGGCTAAGAGACCGGCGGCCAAGAAAAGGCGGGCACAAAAGCGCCCAGCTAAAAAGGCTCGGAGGAGCTACTGGTAAACACCTGCCTCTCCCACTGCGCAAAGCACCAAAGGCTCTTTTAAGAGCCACCACTCCTTCAACTCAGGAGACGGTTCCGAACAAGCATGCAATCAGTTACCTTAAAAATAGAATGTATTTTCTGACAGCAATTTATTAAATAAAAGGTTTTAAAACAATATTCTGGTTTGATAAATAGTGAAATCAGGACAATATGCACCTGTTAGCTCAGATCCTTTGTTGCCAACCATGTAATGTTGAATTGCATCTCTGAATTTTCTCATGACGACCGGAAATTCTTCCGTATGAAAACCTTATAGAAGGAATATCAGTCATCAGCAGCCACTCTACTGCGCATGTCAGATTCAGAATGCAGACAAGAATATATTGTATTTACAGTAAGGCTAATTAAATAATTTCCAACTCAATGCCAGCATATCTTCAATCTGAGCAACTCGTCACGCAGCTTTGCGGTATTTGCAGTTGTCAGGTTTTATTTCAACCCGCTGCATATTTGGAGGCTGCCTGATGGATTCAACTACATTGAATGATTTTCACGTTAAAAATGAATTTAAATATTTTAAAATAAAAACTGTTGCTCACCCTGTACATGTTCATTTAGAGGAACTCCACTGAGAGCTTATTGTGAACAATTTGCTCTAATATTTGCTAGTAAGTAAAATTTTGTTCCATTTTCTCTCATCATGAATTTTATGTTTACTGGTCATTAAGACGCATCTCATTCACTAACTTTAAGTTGGTAGAATAACTTATTTTATCACGTTGTGTGATAAGCAGTTGTATTCCGCTGCTAGCATGCTAGCTAGCTAATATCAAAACCGCAAGATGAATGCGGGACACCGTGGCAACCGTTTGACGCCTGGTTGCTTTGTGTTTACAAAGAAATAATCAATTTTTACTAAACTCCATTTACATTTTAGGTGTTAAATGATTAAATCCATCTGAATATTTACATACATCTAAATGCCTCATTAATCCAAAATAAGACAGTAAATTTGAATCTATCACATTGAACTTAATCAAAGAACATGAATCTGTTTTTATGAAAACCAGGTAGTTTTTTTTTTTAAGTCACAACAAATAAAAATAATTACAGATACAGAGACCTAGGACATTTACAGAATAAACTAAGTAGAAGCAAATCAATCCTGGCTAATGCTAGACATATTCTGAATAATAAATCACTTAATTCAATATAACTCTGATTTTGCCATATTTAACATATTATTCAGAAGTGTGGGAAATTAATTACAAAAGCTCTTTGCATCCATTAAAATCAACCATTAGAATCATCCATAATTTTGGTTATTGTGAACACAAAAACTCTAGAACTTTAAATTTCAAGATCTGGTGGAATTTAAAATCACTCAAATTATATTTAAGGCATCTTGACATAAGTGTTACCTGAGCGCATCGAGAGCCTGTTTAATGAAAGAGAAGGAGGATATAACTTTAACTAAAACAAAAGGATTTGTAGTACACACAACAAGAAAGAGCTTTTGTATTTAAATTCATGGGGTAAAATTATAGAAGTTCAATGTGGAGTTGAAATCAAACTATAGTACAATTTAAAAGAAAAAATAAGGTCATTTTAATATAGAAAGATGGGTGAGAGACAGCACTGATATGTAAATTAAGGCTAACACATGAGTGTGTGGGTATGGACATAAGAAGGAAAATCATTTTCTAATTTTTTAAATGACGTTCCATCTAATATTGTTTGAGTTCATGGTGTACGAATAAATAAGTTTCTCACTTCTTTCTACTCCTTTTTGAGTATGTTAAGTTTATTGAACAAAAATATTTCTTGTCCATTCCTTGTTCATGTGATATAATTTGTCATGTTTAAAATAAAAAAAAAATACTATCAGCACGACACCACAATAAAAATATTTGATATCCAAAGTATAATTCAGTTTAAGACTTTTCAAAATTTAATAACCTTTGTGAAGTACATTTTTCTTCTTCTGTTAGAGAAATACAGTAGTTAATCATGTTGTCATTACATGTTGGAATAATTCCAGTTCGTTAGAGTAGAATGATTTTCGCCTGATGCAGTGTATTTTTGCTCTCCATCTGCAGATGTATTAGATTGTTTTTGCTCCATAACTTTTGTCTGAAACTTAGTCTCTGAAATATGCACTTCAGACCTTCAAAACTGTTGGAAAAAAGGATATTAAAAGGAGATAACATAAATTATGTCTGCAAACAACAGATTGTCTATCTGAAAGGTACACATTAAAATCAAAACTAAAATGTCAAATTATTTCAGTTTTGCAGAAAACATTCAAATCAACCAATTTGAATTAGTTAAAAATAGCTTCTAGCTTTATTTAGATGTTTCAAGTTAAGAAAACTGGACTTGATAAGGGAAACAGAAAAAGTACTTTTCAACATGGTTTTATTGATAACAATGCAGTAAATTCCCTTTTACATTAGCATTTAAGAAATTAAACAATCTAATAATGAATGGTTAATGCACAAGTTTCTTGCTCCAAGTTGTATTTGTGTGGCCCTAAAAAGGGCCTTTGTGGTTGTTGGGGTAAACAGTAAGTTTACTTGGAGCTGGTGTACTTGGTGACCGCCTTGGTGCCCTCGGACACGGCGTGTTTGCCAGCTCACCGGGCAGCAGGAGGCGCACGGCCGTCTGGATCTCTCTGGAGGTGATGGTGGAGCGCTTGTTGTAGTGAGCCAGGCGGGAGGCCTCGGAGGCGATGCGCTCAAAGATGTCGTTAACGAACGAGTTCATGATGCTCATGGCCTTGGAGGAGATGCCGGTGTCGGGGTGGACCTGCTTGAGGACCTTGTAGACGTAGATGGCGTAGCTCTCCTTCCTGGTCTTTCTCTTCTTCTTGCCTCCTTTGCCGGCCGTCTTGGTCACGGCTTTCTTGGAGCCTTTCTTGGGCGCAGACTTGGCGGGTTCAGGCATCCTGATGTGTCTCTGGGAAACAGCAACGAATGAGGAAATGCGTGCCGAGAGACCAGTGTTATAGATTCTGTATGTAAATCAGAGTGCGCTGACGCCTGCCTCTGATTGGCTCAGCTGCTCACAGCGTTGAAGCGTCTTCATGGTTCGCTCGCACGTCTAAGTGCTTCAATAGTATAAAATAATGAGTATCAATATACATTTTTCTAAGTTTATTGTGTAGCTCTGCTTTATGTGTTCCTTCAGGTGTTTTTAACAAAGCTGTACTTAATGTTTGGAATTTATTTTGTAACATTTTCTAATTCAAAGGAAAAATTGCTAAAATAATTTGCTAGACCAAATATAATCTTAATTGGTGTTCATGAGCCATCTTGCTTTAATTTTTCAGTAGAGGATGTTTCTGTTTTATGTACCGAGATTAATTTAAAATGTTATTTGGCGGGAAATGCCGCACCTCAACATTTGAGCATGGACTGTTTTCCAAGTTTATTTTTCACACTTGGGAAGTGCTTATATATTTCCACTCTAGTGCGTTCTAACAATTCAGTTCTACAAGTGAGGCAAAAAAAAAAGCACTCCGTTAACCAAGTACTTATTCATCTCGTCACAGAACACATAAATACAAATTATATAGGAAACATCTCTTTTAAGAAGTTTGGGTGGCTCTTAAAAGAGCCGTTTGTTTGTTTTAAGGAGCTGGTAGATTTAACCGCCGAAGCCGTACAGCGTGCGGCCCTGCCTCTTGAGAGCGTACACCACATCCATGGCGGTCACAGTCTTCCTCTTTGCGTGCTCGGTGTAGGTGACGGCATCACGGATGACATTCTCCAGGAAAACCTTAAGCACACCGCGGGTCTCCTCGTAGATGAGCCCGGAGATACGCTTGACGCCGCCGCGGCGAGCCAGGCGGCGGATAGCGGGCTTGGTGATTCCCTGGATATTATCACGGAGAACCTTACGGTGACGCTTGGCGCCTCCTTTTCCGAGTCCTTTACCTCCCTTTCCACGGCCACTCATTGTGATATCAGTATTAAATCTGTCTCAACACTGACAGAAACTTCAGGGTAGCGTCTGTATTTAAACACATATGACGGACGTTCGTGAAGACAGGCATTCGCCATCTTTTAACTTCCGCCTTCAAGTCCGCAAACAGAACAGGAACCATTTCCGTTTACTGGACAATATTTCAAAATAAATACATGTATTTTAGACCGGTCATGGCAATAATTTGTGCATATAAATTAATACATCAATTAAGTTTCTTCGTTCAGGAACAAACACGCGAACAAAGTTGGATATTTGTAAATTTGATATCTTACAATTTGCAGGGCCATTAAATGGACTATTGACATTTGGAAAAAAAATAAAAATTACTTTGGATTTCCAACAGTGAGTTTCCAAAAGTGGAATTAATCTGGTTTACTCATGAACCAGATATACCCAAACTAGTTTATGTCATAAAGGCTTTGTCATTACGTTAACCTGACCAGGTAAAGAATAATCCAGAACGTTGTGATCCAGTTTTTTTAATACACGTTTATGCATCTGAATAAAACAAGTCTTCATAATGGCTGCGCTTTAACAGTTTTTACAAACCAGTTTAAGACATTACTCGTAGTTTTCTTTATTAATACGTGAAGTAAAATTTTCTTAATTATGTTTATTTTCTCACTTTAATTGCTAAATTAAAATTGGAACTTCACACTTAAAATACTTTCAGAACTTGACTCTTTAGATAGATGTAGGTGGCTCTTAAAAGAGCCGTTGGGTTTGTTTCTTCTGGTTGTAAAGGTTTACTTGGCCTTGGCTGCTTTCTCGGTCTTCTTGGGCAGCAGGACGGCCTGGATGTTGGGGAGAACACCGCCCTGTGCGATGGTGACTCCGCCAAGCAGTTTGTTGAGCTCCTCGTCGTTGCGGACGGCCAGCTGCAAGTGGCGGGGATGATCCTGGTTTTCTTGTTATCGCGGGCGGCGTTTCCAGCCAGCTCCAGGATCTCGGCGGTCAGGTACTCGAGCACCGCCGCCAGATAGACTGGAGCTCCGGCGCCGACACGCTCGGCATAGTTTCCTTTCCTCAGCAGCCTGTGAACACGGCCCACTGGGAACTGGAGCCCCGCACGGGAAGAGCGAGTCTTGGCCTTAGCTCTGGCTTTGCCGCCGGTCTTTCCACGTCCAGACATCTTGTTTTCAGATGGAGTTGATTCGATCGCTGATAAAATGCAAGTAAGTGAAACGAAAACGTTGCGTCGTCTACTTATAGGCACAGTCTGTTCACTGATTGGTCAGAGCTGAGCAGAAAGCCAGTCGTCCAATCACAAGTGCGTGCGTCAAGTTTTCACATTGGAGAGAAGACTTCCGGTTTATCGGCACTGGATTCTTCAAAAATAAAATATACAAGCTCACAGATATGCAACATTATTGGTTTTGTTGTACAACAGGGGTTTTAACTTCCCTGTGACATCATTTTCGGTTTAAAATAAAACAATATGTATAACTATGTACATCATAAACACTTTTTAATAAAACTAGACTGAATTAAATCACAGAATCAAGCTTCATATTAAAATTATAACAAAAATAATGCACTTTTTGCCTTCAGTGGAGACTTTTATATTGGAAGTATAGTCACCAGCAAATTCACACAGATAAACGTTAAAAGAAACATTGATAACAAAATAAACATATACTGTGCAGAACTTTTAGTGTGGATTAAAACATTGACAAACCACTTTAATCTGAAGAGTGTAGAAACCTGAATGGAGATGGAAATGATCTCTCTGTTTGCATAGAGCAGAATGTGGGAGTTCATGGTGAAACCAGACATAACTGCTTTCTGTGGTCCTTCTCCACATACACAGCCATCAAAACAATCTCTGCTGTGTTTTCACTTCTATCTCATGGTTGTAAACTAACCATTTTATATCCATGTATTGAAACCACAGTGTAAGTTTAAAATGCTGAGTCTTCCTGAATAATTACATTTTACATTAGTACTTTAAATTATTTTCTTAGTTTGCATTTTGCTTCAGTTCTGTATATGACTAGTTGATTCTTTAAAAATTACAGATTTTGAGTCCAGATCACAGCAAATCAACTTGAACCTCATGTTGAGGCACAGAAAATGTTGAAAATAAAAATTGTGTTTAGTGTAATGTTTTGTTCAGTCAGTGTTGAGCATGTAACTTGAATTAGCTGTACTGAAGTGTTTAACATTTGACCAATGATCTTTTAACTGAAAAAAAGACTTCAAGGCCATCTAAAGTTACTTTTACTGTGTTTTTTTGCTCCAATAATATAGGTTAAGAGCAAGTCAGAAAAGCTGACAGCATAGACATAGGTAATATGGCTAAAGAATAAAGCTCAGATTTGTAAATCTTATTCTAAATGCCTTTCTCCCTTTTAAATATAGAAATTACAAATAAAGTATTATTAGAAACATGCTTTTATTTCAATCATCTTTTCTGGTTGTTTACAATTATAACTCAAAATAAAGGGAAGCTGTAAAACAGGATGGGGGGCCAGGGAACATCACTTGATCTTCATAAACAAGAAATAAACTTTCTTGAAAGAATTGGTCATTTTAATAGGAACCATTAGAATTATATACAAACATTTCCATTCTATTAAAAAGAATCCAGAATTACTCAGGAATAAAATTGATTTCTAACTTTTAAACAATGCTTTCTAAACATACACATTCATTAATTTACATCAACTATATCATTAAATTATAGCACTCTGAGCTTGTGGAGAGTCTCAAAATAAGTTTCAAAGTGCAGAATCAGATTCCTGAATCCTGGTTACATACAAATAAGACAGTTGATGTTTTTATATTTGATCTGTCACAAATGCTTCGAAAGCAGTTGATTGTGTTTGCAACAATCTAACCAAGTCAACATGAAATCAAACTGAAGCTAAAATGATTTGCTGTAGGACAAACCATTTTGGTTGGTTATTTGGAAAATGAAGTGAATCACAGGTAAATAAGGATTCAATTGTAGCTGCTTCTGTTCAACACTATTCCTTTTTAAACTAATTACTGACAAATGTAGTTTTCTGCACACTGAATTAGTCATGTTTAAATGTTTAACAGTAAAGAGTAAAATACAGTGAAAAATATGGAGGCAGAATGAACAAAACCAGTAATGAAAATTCAACTAAAGGTACATTAGTTTCTGAAAAATTAAATTTATAAAATTAAAGCAATGAACCATAAGTGTGCACTAAAAAGTTTTGCTTTAAGCTTTTACATAGGAATTAACAGGGAAAAATTTTGTAACAATGCTTATCGTTTCAGCATAATGTTTGATATATTCCAGGAAGAGTCACTCTTTAAAATCATATAAGTGGCTCTTAAAAGAGCCGTTGGTTTGTTGAAGCGAATTAGGAATCAGCTTAAGCCCTCTCTCCACGGATACGGCGGGCCAGCTGAATGTCTTTGGGCATGATGGTAACCCTCTTGGCGTGGATGGCGCACAGGTTGGTGTCCTCGAAGAGACCCACCAGGTAAGCCTCGCTGGCCTCCTGCAGAGCCATGACGGCGGAGCTCTGGAAGCGCAGGTCGGTCTTGAAATCCTGAGCGATTTCCCTGACCAGGCGCTGGAAGGGCAGCTTGCGGATCAGCAGCTCGGTGGATTTCTGGTAGCGGCGGATCTCTCGCAGAGCCACGGTTCCGGGCCTGTAGCGGTGAGGCTTCTTAACTCCGCCGGTGGCTGGGGCGCTCTTACGGGCAGCTTTGGTTGCAAGCTGCTTCCTGGGAGCCTTTCCTCCGGTGGACTTACGAGCGGTCTGCTTGGTTCTTGCCATCGCGGTTAAATTAGTTTCTTCGTGTTTAACACTGAAGTAATGAAAGCTCTGTTCCGCAGCGAGGGTTTATAAAGAGGTGAGCGTCGCGAGGGCACTTCTGATTGGCTCAGATTGCCAGCGTCACGAGGGCACTTCTGATTGGCTCAGATTGCGAACGTGATGAAATCAAATCTGACACAGCTATTGGTTAAAACTAAGACTTCAAAATAAAGCGCGATAGAAGACTGGCAAACTAACAAAAGATGGATTATTTTAATGTTTTTAGAGATTAAATTTCTTTTGATGGATTCTTAAAATAAACACAAAATAGATGCATTTTAAGTATGAATAGTTAAAACATTTTTTGCGAAGTTTATATCCATAATTCCGGTTTTGCATGGTGATATCTTTTATGCTCAAATGTACATGCACAAGTATTTTTTACACTAGTTAGTTGCATATTTTTCTTAATCTGATTGTACTTCTTTTAGTATTTTTTTGTATTGTAGTAAATTTTCCTTTTCTGTACAGGATCTTTATTTTCATAATTTTTATATGTATTTATCCTTTCATTTACATTTAACCTCCTGATGATATACCTAAATTTTCCCACTAAGGGACAGGAAGCACACCAGTATAAGTAAAATAATAGTTTGCAGTGATTCATTATCAGAATTGAGTATTGAAATGGGAAGTACAAATAATAATCAAAATATATTCATAGATTGTGGTTGTTCATAGATTGTGTGAACAAAACAAAAATGTAATAATATTTTAGACTCATGTCAGTATTTTGGGTAATGAAAGAGCAGATAGGTTGGCTAAGAAGGCTGTAAATAAAGAAGTTATTGGTATGCCAATAAAGTTATCTAAATCTGAAGGCAAAAATATAGTCTGGAAAGAAAGTAAGAAATGATGAAAAATTAGGTGGGATAATGAAATAAATAGAATGCATTTATGTAGGATATAAAATGCAGTTGATGTCATAAGGATTAACGGAATGAACAGGAGGGAGGAGATAATTATAATTAAAATAAGAACCACTCAGTTTTTTGAATTGACTCTTTAAGATGGGCAAACATGTCACTGATTTATGTAATTGGTGTGATACTGTAGAAACAACGAGACATGTTTTATTTAGTTGTAGGAAAAAAATGTGAATCAAAGAAAAATGACTGAATATGGAAAAAGGTTTTAATAGGTAATTGAAATGTTAGAATGTGGTTGCTAAGTGAACTAGTAATGAAGGAAAAGGGACATTTAACAAAAAATAGCAGGCTCTTTGAGAGAATTTGAGGCATAAGTATTAGGATCCAACAGATGGCAGTAATGTAACAATAATGGAGGCAAGCTGCTGTTAAAATCTAAAGAAGATTATGTGTACTTTCAAATGTTGGAAACTACAAACTCAAATGCTCATTAGGAACCATCTCTTGAGTTGAAGGAGTGGTGGCTCTTAAAAGAGCCTTTGGTGCTTTAAGCAGTGAGTGAAGCAGAGTTACTAGAACCTCCTAGCCTTCTTAGCTGGGCGCCCTTTTACTGGCCTTTTCTTGGCTACTGGCTTTTTAGCTGTGGGTCTCCTAGCCACCTTTTGTTTCTTTGCAGTCTTCGGCCTCTTCACAGTCCTCGGTCTCCTTGCCACTGTCTTCTTGGGGCTCTTCTTTACCTTTTTAGCTACTTTCTTTGCCGGGGACTTCTTCGGGGACTTCTTGGCCGCTGCTTTCTTATTGGCGGGTTTTTTGGGAGCGCTGACCTTCTTGCTGGCTGGTCGCTTTGCCTTGGCGGGAACCGTCTTCTCCGCCTTCTTTGGATTGGCGGCTTTTGGCTCCCTCTTAGGCTTAGCGAGCTTGAAGGAGCCGCACGCTCCGGTCCCTTTGGTTCGGCTCAGGGTTCCTCCTGTGACCAGCTTCGTAACGGCGTTGTTGATGCGCTTGTTGCCCTTGACCACATTGATGCCTTTCACTGCCAGAGCCTTCTTGAGCGCCGTCAGAGACATTCCTTTGCGGTCCTTGGACTCGGCCACAATGGACACGATGAGTTTGTAGATGCTGGCTCCCTTCTTGGGCCGGGGATGAGGCTTCGGTGGGAAGTCCGCCGGGATTACAACAGATGATGGAGGTACCTCTGACATATTTCTCACTTGTAGAGCTACGTGTCCAGCGTGCGGCGGGAGGCGGGACTTATCACAGACGTGAGAACCGTGAAGAGACAACTCAGTCCACCGCTCCGCGCCTGCCACTGAAATGGCCATACTTGTGTTTTCTTCGCAGCATTTAAGCGTTAAATCTTCTCAAATGTGATATTTTCCAACATAAATATTACTGTAACGGAAAGGAAACTGATTTGTCTCCACAGTGAGGTCACATTTGGTTTCTAAAAGCTTTTCTTTTTGTTCCAGGAGATCTCAAAGGTGTCATAGATCCTCTGATTCTATGCATCGGCAGATGAATTTTCAACACATTTCGTCTCCTAAAACATCTAAAATCACTTTACAGAACAAATAAGTGTGGTCCTATCGTAACAAGAGAAGTCTGTGGAAAGAATAAAAATAAAATTGTTGTGGTAGTTTGATTATCTGAGCTTTAAATTTGGACGTTTCTCCGACAGTAAAAACACACGGAAGCTGTCGATGATTCCGCCGCCGGTCAGGATTCTTCTGGGATGAATCTGAAGGGGAAAAAATGTTCGCCATATAGTTATTAAATATAAGTAACTACATACCTATCACGTTTTAATTTAAAAATTAACTAACTAATGTTTGTTGTTTTCAGAAGAAAAAATAGATGAAAAAAAGTGATAACTTTAAATTGAAAACA
The DNA here is from genome assembly GCF_027474105.1 of Poeciliopsis prolifica. NCBI lineage: Eukaryota > Metazoa > Chordata > Actinopteri > Cyprinodontiformes > Poeciliidae > Poeciliopsis > Poeciliopsis prolifica. The sequence goes on along the minus strand of NW_026562456.1, from coordinate 304,542 downwards.
TTTCAGATCACTGCTGTTATTCCAGCGCAGCTTGATGCTATAATTATGAAGTGACTTTTTCATATTATAGAAATATTCAGCAATATTGAAGCATTGATAGTTGAATCATCTGAACTGCCATGAGGCAAACACTGAGGCAAGTTTAGTCTCCAATGCTTCTGCTTCCCTTTTTCAAATTTATTTGGCTTTGGAATCGTCTCGCATGCATTTTTGCTTGAATTCTTAAAGATTAAAACTAAATTATACTTATAATCAAGTATTCAGATACAAAAATACTTTATCAATCCCAAAGGGAAATTAAATGTAATCAATGACTTACAACAACACAACTCATCTCATCAATATTTGCATTTTCTGGCAGTATGAAGATTTTAGAAAACAAATTTCCTGTTAAAACATCCCATGGAAGATGAATAGTAATTGAAACTCCTGGCAACACATGACAAAACTAACAAGTATCTTAATAGTTAATAACCAGCAAACATAAAGTGGTGCTGGTGAATTTACTGATCACCATCCTGCAAATGCACACACTTTGGAAAAACAAATGTGATTTAGTTACCCTGTATTAAGCAGAGGTAGGCAGTGCTGATGTGCAGATCAATATTGAAATAGTGATACTTCTGACACTTTTACTTTAAAATCAATTCTCAAATTAAAATATTACTTATTTTGATACCTCAGTTATTTGCAGGAAGTGTATTCCTTCAACAAAAATTAAATGGAAAGAAACTATTGATGTCTTGCATAGATTTTGTGATTTGTTGGAATGACTTTTCTCTGACCTGGATAAATGAATAACTTGTGGTTTCAGTCATCTGGACGTCACTGCTGCAAACTGAGATGTGCAACAAACTTGGTGAAACACTTCAGATCAAAACACATCACAGAGTATAATGTTCGATAAAGACACTGAAAATATATTTTATAGATAAATATTTTCAGACTAATTTGCTTTGACTATTAAATAATTTACAAATATAGGTATTGGTAAACTATATCTTAATTAAATATTTTACAGGCAATATCAATTTGAGTCACTGCATAATGAAACATTTTTTAGATTTACCATCCATTTGGAATTGAACAAAGCATCACTGACATCAGCCTGAAAAAGTATTTACAGTATTGGATCGGAAAGTAAATCCGTATCCAATCTTTTCCACCAGGCAGATGGATCCAGAAAACAATAGATACAAAGGCTGTATCACATTTATGATTCCCTCTTGAAATATTGTATTTTTGTGATGTGTCAATGCTTCAAAAAAAATCTCAAATATTTTTTTGCATTTAACAACACATTGCTTAAATAAAAAAATCTTCTAATTATGATGTTAAAATATTTTGTAGACATAAACTTTGTCCAAATTCTGTCCTGTGTTTTAAGATTAGTCAGAGGGGGGATATAAAAAGCACAGGAAATGTCAATATAATCTAATAAAAATAAATATTTCTTATTGAATTAACAGCTGTAGTATTGATTTTGAGGAATAAAATATTTGAAACAATTGTTTTGATAATATAATTTCAAAATAATGTCAGTAAAAGTGTGTAAATATGGAAAGGACTACTTGCGCTTAGTTGTATTTGTGTGGCCCTAAAAAGGGCCTTTGTGGTTGTTAGGGTAAACAGTAGGTTTACTTGGAGCTGGTGTACTTGGTGACCGCCTTGGTGCCCTCGGACACGGCGTGTTTGGCCAGCTCACCGGGCAGCAGGAGGCGCACGGCCGTCTGGATCTCTCTGGAGGTGATGGTGGAGCGCTTGTTGTAGTGAGCCAGGCGGGAGGCTTCGGAGGCGATGCGCTCAAAGATGTCGTTAACGAACGAATTCATGATGCTCATGGCCTTGGAGGAGATGCCGGTGTCGGGGTGGACCTGCTTGAGGACCTTGTAGACGTAGATGGCGTAGCTCTCCTTCCTGGTCTTTCTCTTCTTCTTGCCTCCTTTGCCGGCCGTCTTAGTCACGGCTTTCTTGGAGCCCTTCTTGGGCGCAGACTTGGCGGGTTCAGGCATCCTGATGTGTCTCTGGGAAACAGCAACGAATGAGAGACCAGTGTTATAGATTCTGTATATAAATCAGAGTGCGCTGACGCCTGCCTCTGATTGGCTCAGCTGCTCGGAAGGTTGAAGACGTTTTCAATTCATCTCATGCGTGTAATTGCGCTTTTCGGCGCTAAACTGAATGTATAAAATGTTTTCAAAGTCTCTCATACTGCATGTTTAATTCCCATAGATGTATGTTACATTAAATACAAGTTATTTTTTATTCTTCAACATATTATACCCAATTTCAAGTAATCCAAATCACCCAATTCATTTAATCCCCAAGTAAAAATATTTAGTAGCCTTTTATACTAATTAATTCTGCCATTCAACACATGTTCCCTTAACTGACAAATGTTAAAAATTTAAACCTGTACTGCTAAATGATGCACAAGCTGAGAATAATTTGGAGGAAAGGTATAGAAAGGGTTATCAACTCATTTAAGATCAAATAAATTGGGTAACAGTATATTTTTTGGCGGGAACTGCCGCACCTCAACATTTGAGCATGGACTGTTGTCCCAGTTTATTTTTCACATTTGGGAAGTGCTTATACAATTCCTCTCTAGTGCATTCTAACAATTCAGTTCTACAAGTGAGGCAAAAAAAAAAAAAAAAAAAAAAAACACTCCGTTAACCAAGTACTTATTCATCTCGTCACAGAACACATAATACAAATTATGTAATAGGAAACATCTCTTTTAAGAAGTGTGGGTGGCTCTTAAAAGAGCCGTTTGTTTGTTTTAAGGAGCTGGTAGATTTAACCGCCGAAGCCGTACAGAGTGCGGCCCTGCCTCTTGAGAGCGTACACCACATCCATGGCGGTCACAGTCTTCCTCTTTGCGTGCTCGGTGTAGGTAACGGCATCACGGATGACATTCTCCAGGAAAACCTTGAGCACACCGCGGGTCTCCTCGTAGATGAGCCCGGAGATACGCTTGACGCCACCGCGGCGAGCTAGGCGGCGGATAGCGGGCTTGGTGATTCCCTGGATGTTATCACGGAGAACTTTACGGTGACGCTTGGCGCCTCCTTTTCCGAGTCCTTTACCTCCCTTTCCACGGCCACTCATTATGTTCTTCCTGTGTATAGTTAAAAAGCTACACTGAAGAACAACATCAGTTGAAATCCAATTTAAATCCGTACTGCGGACGTAAATGGAGACACGCAGCCCGCCATTTTTCTTCGGTCTTTACGCGCTCAATCATCTTTCTGTTTATTTAAAAAAAATCTCAAAATAAACTCCTTGATTTAAACTAATATCCAAATATATAGGAGTCGCAGAGTTAGCGATTGCAATACAAATCCTCAATAAAGCTAAGTTTTTTTCCTTTGTCAACAAAGCAAAATATCCATGGAAACTTGAATAATGTTGCACCAAATTTAACATCTTCTGAAAATTAAAACTACAATACATATTACAACCTCCTGATTTATTTTAATCTTTTCTTGTTTAAAAAATACATAAAGCCACTCTACTTATAAAAATACATAATGTGTTTCAATTCCCAGTAATCGAAACACATTATACACACATAGACCTGAACAAAGATCAGAAAGAAAATTTTCATCATACATGTTAAGATCAAGCATACATTTATCTCTTCAACACTCTTCCAAAGGCTCAGATCAACATTCATTCATTGTTTCTGCTCTAATGAGACCTGGTAATATTGCATTTATTGACTCAACTCATGTGAAAGAATATTCAGCAGAAACTTTGTGAACTCAGATAAATACATTACTCATGAAAGAACAAATTACATTGAATGAGTGAAAACATGAAGACAAGATGATGCATTAATATCTAGGTATTCAGCTGAAGAATATAGGGCTATATTGAATATAGCATAACATCTCTTTGTGTAGGTATGTACATTGTAAAGCTTATTGATGAAAATGTGGGTGAAGTTGAAGACTTGTGGTAGTGCCTAGGAGGAACTTTTAGCAGTAAAAATTGAATGGTTAAGATTTAATCATCCCACAACCTATTATCAAAAAATTTCTCCCCATTTCTATCTTCCTTTGACAGAAAATATTGGGCAGTCATAAATATATCACCTCCCTCATCTCAATGGTGACCTAAGGCCCTTCATAATTGTTTTAATGTGCTTGGTATCAACAGACTTTCAAAGTTCAGGATTCGACTCTTTAGATAGATGTAGGTGGCTCTTAAAAGAGCCGTTGGGTTTGTTGCTTCTGGTTGTAAAGGGTTTACTTGGCCTTGGCTGCTTTCTCGGTCTTCTTGGGCAGCAGGACAGCCTGGATGTTGGGGAGAACACCGCCCTGTGCGATGGTTACTCCGCCAAGCAACTTGTTGAGCTCCTCGTCGTTGCGGACGGCCAGCTGCAAGTGGCGGGGGATGATCCTGGTCTTCTTGTTATCGCGGGCAGCGTTTCCAGCCAGCTCCAGGATCTCGGCGGTCAGGTACTCGAGCACCGCCGCCAGATAGACTGGAGCTCCGGCGCCGACACGCTCGGCATAGTTTCCTTTCCTCAGAAGCCTGTGAACACGGCCCACTGGGAACTGGAGCCCCGCACGGGAAGAGCGAGTCTTGGCCTTAGCCCTTGCTTTGCCGCCGGTCTTTCCACGTCCAGACATCTTGTTGAGTCTTGATCTTCTTGTTTCAAGGAGAAATAATGCCACGCCAGCGGCCATCAGTATTTATCCACACCATCTGTTCGCTGATTGGTGAAGTATGGGCAGAAGAGACGTTAACCAATCAGAATGCTCTACGTCAAGTTTCCGCACTGCAGACACGATTTCTGCTCTTTAGCGGATAGGATATACTTTACATTATTTTAATACATGAAAAAGTATTTGCTTACTTCAGTGTTCCATGTTTTGGTAATAAAAAAATATCTGTATGAGATATTTTAGTGACATTTAGAAAATTATTGTGTAAAGGCCAAATGATTTTAAGTTTGAAGTTCTGTCTTTATTTTGGCAACTTTCTAAATGAAAATTTGACCTTTCCAAATTTTACTGTAACATTTAGTTAAGCTATACAACTAAAATGACATTATCTAATTTAGTAAACATATTCAAACCACTTCAATTCTTCAGCAACACACTTTAAATACTCTACCAGAACAAAACCACTCCACAATTTAAAAAGTAACACTTAAAAATATACATGACAGTAACAGATGACAAGGGTTGCGCAGTTGTCACGCCCTCTATGTGTTAATATAGAAAAATATTGCTGTACATAAATATTCCTCATCCAAAACGTCTAACATCTCTGACCTGCCAAGTAAGTAGCCTCCTTACTACAAGATAACAGTATTTAAGGAACAGACTTTTTTTACGTTTGTATTAAATGTGCCATGTTAACAGAATAGTTTTTAATAAATCAAGTTTGTTCAGTAATCAAGCTTGATTCATACAGACTTATTAAATGAATCGCTCTTCAGATTCATGTTGGTGGCTCTTAAAAGAGCCGTTGGGTGTTTGTTATAAGGTCATTTAAGCACGTTCTCCGCGGATACGGCGGGCCAGCTGGATGTCTTTGGGCATGATGGTGACCCTCTTGGCGTGGATGGCGCAAAGGTTGGTGTCCTCGAAGAGACCCACCAAGTAAGCCTCGCTGGCCTCCTGCAGAGCCATGACGGCGGAGCTCTGGAAGCGCAGGTCGGTCTTGAAATCCTGAGCGATCTCCCTGACCAGGCGCTGGAAGGGCAGCTTGCGGATCAGCAGCTCGGTGGATTTCTGGTAGCGGCGAATCTCTCGCAGAGCCACGGTACCGGGCCTGTAACGGTGAGGCTTCTTAACTCCGCCGGTGGCTGGGGCGCTCTTACGGGCAGCTTTGGTTGCCAGCTGCTTCCTTGGAGCCTTTCCTCCGGTGGATTTACGAGCGGTCTGCTTGGTTCTTGCCATCGCAATTCAGTAGGTTTCTTCGCGCTTTAAACTGAAGAGATGAATTCTCTGGTCTGCAGCGGGGGTTTATAAAGAAACCGGCGGCGCGACTGCACTTCTGATTGGTTCAAGTTGCTGACGTGTTGAAACGTATCTGTCTCAGCTATTGGTTGAATTTGAAATTTCAAAATAAAGCGCGATAGTCTTGTGACGAACCTAGAAGGGGTGGGGGGAGAAAAGGACGGGTGTTTTAACGCGTTTTAAAAAAAGTAAAGACTGGAATTTATATTAATAGATTCTTACAATATCTAGTAAATATTGCTTTTGAAATTCAGGAACTTGTCTATGGCTCACCTCAACACTGGCTTTATATTATGAAGCCGTTGTTCTTTTAATTGGAAAAACTGACAGTGTACATATGTGTATTGTGTGTCTTTTTGTCCCTTATTTTACTTTATTTCTTAAGTTTGTGTATTTTTATTTAGCATTTTTATAACAGGATTTTTTTTCTGTTTTAATACAATTATGACCAGTAATTCTGAATGTGACTCAAATCCGAAAGTGAAATCATTTGTCTTCTATTTCATTTGTGCAGATACTCAGCATTCTTTCTAGTTTAGTTTCAATATTAAATATAAATTAAAACATCCCCACTAAATTGCTAACTTCTGTGATTTAAGTTCCTTTTACAATGTAATTTTTTTAAAGATTTAATGTAGAATCTTTACTGAAAACCTACCTCACTGCAGTTTGACAGGGAGCGTCATTAAGTTTAATTCTGGATGTTTCTGCATCAGTTTATAGTCAGTGACTGAATATAGCGCGAAGCTCTTTGGGTTCTTCAACACTAGTGTCATTACACTTACTCTATTGATGTAATTGGAGGTAGTTTAATCATTTCTAGTATTTTATAAACTGATTAATTCAATGCTTGTTGGGAATCATGTCTTAATTTGTAGAAGTGGTGGCTCTGAAAAGAGCCTTTGGTGCCTTAAGCAGTGGTTGGAGGAGAAAAGATGTTTATTTCTTGGCCTTCTTCGCTGCGGGTTTTTTGGCTCCCGTTTTCTTGGCTGCAGGCTTCTTAGCAGCCTTTGGCTTCTTAGCGGGCTTCTTCGGGCTCTTTTTGGGGCTCTTCTTGACCACCTTTTTGGGAGCTTTCTTGGCCGCTGCCTTCTTCGGAGATTTCTTGGCTGCTGTTTTCTTAGCGGCGGGTTTCTTGGGTGTTGTGGCTTTCTTGGGAGCTGGTTTCTTTGCCTTGGCGGGAGCCTTCTTCTTCACCACCTTCTTGACCGGCTTGGTGGCTTTGGGCTCCTTAGCGAGCTTGAAGGACCCGGATGCTCCGGTACCTTTAGTTTGACTAAAAGTTCCCTTTGTCACAAGCTTGGTAACGGCGGTGTTGATGCGCTTGTTGGCTTTGGCCACATCGACGCCTTTCCCGGCGAGGACCTTCTTAAGAGCCGCCACAGACATCCCCTTGCGCTCTTTGGATTCGGCCACGGCGGCCACGATGAGTTTAGCGAGGCTGGGTCCATCTTTTTTAGCCTTACTAGCGGTCTTCTTCTTCGGGGCTTTAGCCGGAGCTTTAGCCGGTGCGGGAGCTGGAGCAACTTCTGCCATGATTCTCAGTTAATGATGGAGTCTCGAGCGAGGCGGAACTTATAATATCCATGAGAACCGTGAAGAGACAACTCTGTAGGCTCGTCTGCAGCCGCCTGAAAAGCGTCACCATTTGTGTTTTCTTTGTCACGTTTTAGGCATTAAATCTTTGCCAACTTTATATTTTTTTGTCATAAATGTTACTGTAACAGAAAGAGAACAGATTTATCTCTAGACTAGGGTCATATTTGTTTTTATTTTTTCCCCAGGAACCTTCGAATCTCCTCGATACGGGATGATTTACTACAGCTGGTGGGGAGTTTTTTCCACATTTCATTCTAAAAAACAACTAAAATAAGTTTGTGTGGAGTATATTTAGGATGCCTCCGTTAGCAGAGGCATGTGAAAATAAAAGAACAGAAAAATAATTGTAATTGTGCGATTTGATGAGTAGTTAAAAGGGATTTATTTGCCGGAAATAAACACACAAATAAGGATTCGTTTCTTTAATGTGCCTGCTGGAACAGATTGCTTGTTTCATAAATTTTTTTATGAAAAGTGGTGATTTTTGAGTACAATGTAAGAAGAAGTTCACCAAAGCAGTGTTTGTGATTAAATCTATTCATCACTTCCATGAATTATGTTGTATTTGATGTACTTGTTGCAGTTTCTATTTGTTTCTTCTAATTCAGCAAAGCTTTGGGACCTTGTCTGTAGTTTATAAATAAAGTATCATATTTTTACATAAATTTGATGGTAATTCATCAGAATAAGGGGCAATGAAGAATTTAAATATTAATAATCTAATTATAGCAATACGCCAGCCAATTTGAGATGATTGTAACTCACCAGCACAAACTTAATTGTATAAGAATGGCGTGTTCTGGATGTTCAGATCTTTTTATTGCTTGTAATCTTCATAGGTGCTTTTTGGAGGAATGAAGAAGATTCTACCTTTATTCTGAGAATATCAGACTTCTTATTTTATAAAATGCTGTCTATTTAATTTCAAGTGTGAGGTTTATAATGAAAACAGCATAAAGCTTTGCTCTCACAGAAATTGACTTATTACTAAGATGTGTACATCTTCTGAGATATTTTAAAAGTGAACATGCAAATGAGTGTTATAAGCAGCATTCAGTGTATTAAACCTAATTAATCTACATGAATTTCAGTGATGCCTGGAGTTTTAAAATGGGCACAAAGTCAAACAAATACATCTCGTATTTAACTTGTGTTTGGTTAAATACCTTTCCTACTGTGTCATGTTGAGGATTTAATTCTTAATTTGCAATAATGTGAATTTACAGATCTAAACCAACAAACATTCAGAATATCCCTTTATTTAACAGGAAGCCTGTTTCTTTTTTAACACTATGCCAGTTTTCATGTAGACAAATAAAACCTCTTTGTGCCATTAAACACCATTATAAAAATTATTTTAACAAGCTGTAGCTCTAATGTCCCTGGCATGACAAAGTTAGAGCTGTTTAATACAACTGTATTATCATGACGACAATGCCTCTGGAACTGGAGGTTGTGTTATAAGACTTATGTTTTATTTTTTGAATCACAGAATTAAAAAAATATTATTAATTTGTGGTAAACGCATTTACCACAAATTAAATGTTATTTTGGTGGAGTCATTATCCAGCAGGCCTTTTTGCCCACTAATTTTAAAAATTAGTTTTCCTCTGGGGAAAAATCGGTTGTTCAGGGTTTTCAAGAGTATAAAAAATATATATTGCTCCAGATGCCGAGGAAGAATCAATAATCTATTTAAAAAATTACAAAAATATCAAAATTAAATTTAAACATCTTTTAATTAGAAAATTTATAGTCAAATAAAAATAAACGAATTTGATATTTCCCAAAGCAGCTTTTCTTTTATTTTATTTTTTACTTTTATTTTGAAAATCCAAACCGGAAGCTTCTTTAAGTGGGATTTCCGGCAATGTTTGTCACCAAAGAAACGAGATGAAATCTACGGAAAATTTGTCCGTTAGAACAAAATGTGAGTGTTTTTCTGGTTATTTTTGACCTTATGCTGCAGTCTGGATGCAAACGGGAGGTTTAGTTATCCAACCAGTCAACTAACAAGGTTAGACAAAAGTCTTAACTGTTGTTACGCAGCGACTTGAATAAAACGTTGCTAACTTCCAGAAACGAAACAAAAACCAGGTGATTTCTCGAACAATTTTCTATTACGATTAATTTAACAACATCTGTTTTGTGTGAAGCCACTGAATAACGACGGTAGTGTATGTTACCGTCTTCTGTAAATTCAGAGTTGTTCATTGTTAACAGGAAGTAAAATGTGTGGAAAAAGAGCAAAACAAAACGAGAGTGACGCATCAGAAATTAAATAACTCAGACCACCAGTTAAGATTCAGGACTTGTAATAAAATTGTTTCACAGTTTTCCCTGACAATAAAAAAGCAGTTATGTGTAAATAATGTTTGCCTCAAACTTCTCAGAGCTTCCTTTTGTTTCGAGGGTCTAATTTATAAATTCATCAGCTTTATTGCGTTTAGATTGTTGATGTTTTGGGTCCAGAATTTCCTAAACAGAGTGTTGGTATGAAACGATTTGTTCTAACTGGGTTTAGAGCTGATCATGTCATTCTTTTAAGTAGAATTAGGGCACCGGCTTATTTTATTTGGGGTTTGTCGTCAAGAACTCTGAACATGATGATATTTATTTGTATATCTGACCTTTAAGTGTAATGAAAACATTCGTACCTGCATGATGAGTTTATGCAGACTCAACTTTTTTCTGCTGGCTTTCTGTCAGTTTACAGATTAAATTAAAATGTTTCCTTTTGGACGTTTGCGGTTATATTTACAGATAATCTCTGTTAGTAATGCTGAATCTCAAGTCTGCAACTTTCCATGTTACAAAGCTACTTGATTTATTTGGTTTGCATTTTTTTGTTTGTACCATTAAAATGTGTTGTTGTTGTCAATCAAATGTTGATTTTTAGCTTCAAAGTTAAACTAAAACTGAGTGAAGCCATTAAATAAATTGCACTACGTGTCAAACATTGCCAATTCGCCAATATGAAAAAGCGCTACTGAATGCCAGGAGCAGAGTCCATGCTGAATCTGATGCATGTTTTCTGTCCGCAGGATGAAGCTGCGGGTTCGGATCAACCGACAGACCAGCAGGGTGGAGTTACCAGGCGAGGAGCCCACCCTGCAGGAACTCTCAGATCTGATCAGGCAGACGCTGCTGTCCGATCATGGACTCAGGTCAGGCTTTACTTTTCTTTCTCCCTGGAAAGGCGCATACAGATAAAGGCGTGTGTGCTGAGTTTGATCTTTGTGTCTGTCTCTGCTCAGCGCCGACACAGAGTTCAGTTTGTCGTTGAACGGCTCAGAGCTCCTCTCAGAATCCAGTCAGACTCTGTCATCCAGTGGAATCGTTTCTGGGGATCTGATCTGTGTCCTTCTGCCGCAGCCGCCACCTGCTGCCATGGCAACCTCAGAAAGGACCACAAGCTCCACAGAAACAAACAGCCAGGAAGATACCAACCGGACCACTGGCCAGGTGAGATTATATTCATGAGTTTAATCCAAACGACACCCAAAGTGTTATATTTCAGTTTCAAAATCTGCGTTCACAACCTTCACTAATTCCAGCGTCGTCTCAGTTTTCATCAACAATCTGCGGGAAAATAAAAGTGGCTGGTCCATGAAGCGTTCAGGTGAAGCTCTGGAATCAGCATTTTTGGCTTCCAGCAAACTGCCTGCATCAGAGCCTTGAGCAGCCAGTAAAACTTAAATTTGGGTTTTAGGCGAAAATGTATTTATTACTGTATAAAATAAATAAGTGGTGCAATGAAAAATCTACACAATGTGCAAATTTTTTTCTGATTATTTGATTAATCATCAAAAATATTTGATTAATCAATTACTAAAATTATTTTTTATTTCACCTCAATTTGAAAATGAAGGAATGACTACAAGCTTTTCTACGGCTTCTGTGCGACGGGTTATTCGAGAACAGCTGCTGTGAAAATGCATTAAACAACTGACTCTGATTCATCTCTCACTTCAGTCATCTGAGTCCAAATTCAGATGATTTGCCCAATTTAGAAAATAATACTTTATTCGGATCCAACCTGACGGTTTTGTTCTGGTTCTTTTGCAGGACAGCAGCAGTAGCCCTCAGCTGCTGCAGACCTGCAACATGCAGAGCTGTTCAGCAGCGCCCCCTGTCTGGGAGCCCATGCTGTGCAGCGAAGCTGAGGACAGTGAGGCTCCTCTGTCCCTGGAGCTGCTCTACCACACGGCCCAGACCAGCAGCCCCAACGACGCCATCATGGTGGCAGCGCATCTCCTCATGCTGGAGACTGGCTTCTCCGCTCAGGTGAGGCCATGGAACACCCTGGTCCTTCTGCTTCCTGTGGATCACAGCTGGATCACAGCTGGATCTGCTTTGTGTTCAGGGCAGCGAGCTGAAGCCTGGGGAGATGCCTGCAGGGTGGAGGTCTGCGGGTGGAGTCTACAGGCTGCAGTACACCCATCCTTTATGTGAAAACAGTCTGGTGTCGGTGGTGGCCGTGGGCATGGGCCCCTTGCTGGTCCTTAACGGTAACTTCATTTTTCTGCTCCTGTTTTAGCTGATTCAGCCTCAGGTCATTTGCTTTTGGTCTATAATCATAAACATTTGACCTAAAATCTGCCCAACCCGTTTTGTTTTATCTTCTGCTTGTTCTTTGCAGCGGTTCTGAAGGTTCCTGAAACCATCGACACGACTCAGAAGCTGCTGCTGAAGACATCCAGCTACGTGACTCAAGATTGTCCAGGTACGGCCGAGGTTCTGTATGTGGATTCAAATTCTCATTAGCATTAGCAGCATGCTGGGCTCATTTTACATAACAAAACAAACTACATTTACAAAAATACCAACCACATATTAGTTCTGCTTTATTTTACACCAGTGATCATTTTTAATATGGCTTAATCTATTGGACCAAAAAACAGAGGAACAAATAAAATGAGACAATAGTAGAATTTGAATGACAAGTTTGTTCAGTTCTATATTAGAACATCTCAGTTGTACAGGCTTAACTTTCCCTGCTTTTATTCAGGAGAAAATGCAGCCACAGCCTTCAAGAATCTGAAGAAACTTTCCCGAATCTTCAAAGACCAGCTGGCGTACCCGCTGATCGCTGCTGCAAGAGAAGGTAAGCAAAGCTGAACTCTGCACAGCCTGGAGGTGTGATGATAGAAAGTGACGGTGTGTTTTCCCAGCCATGGCGCTGCCGGTGGCATTCGGTCTGCAGGCTCTCCCTCCTGAGCTGCTGCTTCGGGTCCTCCGCCTGCTGGACGTCCACTCCCTGATCAGACTGTCGGCCGCCAGCTGGCACTTCAACACCGCCGCATCTGACTCCACCCTCTGGAAACATCTGTACATCCGGGACTTCTCTAGTAAGACGTCAGAACCAGAAATTGAAACTGTAGTTTTTATTTCTGCTCTTTAGATCAAAGTAAAACTTCAGTTTGTTTTAGTGAAGAAATCCTGTTGCTGTAACGGTTAGCTAAGCCAACTCTTGAGTTAGCTGAAATGATTTGTACAATTAAATTTATCTGATTATAACTTCTTTGTTTTTAGGTCCTGATACCAGGCTACCCACAGAGACAGACTGGAAACAGGTGAGAAACATTTTTCTCACGTCTGCTTAATTCTTCTGAAATGAACATTTGTGCTGGGAGTTTGAAAAAAATGATCTTTTTGTACAGATCTCTTATAACACTAAGCATTTATTCAACATACATAACTTTAAAAATTAAAACAATGTAATAAATAGCTCTCCAAAAGTTTTATTCTTATCTTAAACATGGATTCATAATGTCAAATTACTCCAGCTTTGATGCCAGAGTATCCAACAATATATCTGACCCACCAATATGAAATCACATGTAAAATTAATACTGACCCAGTTTTATTTATAATTATACCAATGTTAATGCAAATAAAATGTGCATCCATATTATGTCTTTTTTAATCTATCTGTTTTATAAGTTTTCACAAGGTTAATCGCTGACACTTTTTCCACTGGTGTTGTGTCTTTTAATAAAGACGTCCCAGGCGTATCTGTTGCTTGGCCTTCATGTACTGCTTGAATGAAATCCTTGCTTTTGATGCAACCATTCTCTTGTCGACGGCGATCTCCTGATCCCAAACTGAGTTTGGTTCTGGTTCTTTTATCATTATGTTCTGTAGATTTGCTTGTGGGTTTTTGCTACTTTGTTTATGTGTTAAATAAAAATGTAAATCTCAATTATAATATCATACTAAAGTAAGATTGTCTGTTTTCGTAACAAAACAAATAGTTACGTAAATGGAAGGCTTCTCATAAACTACATAACTACAATAATATAGGGCTGAAACGATACCTTGAATGATTCGAGTTCTTCCATTATTAAAATTCCTCGAGGAAACTGTACCTGCCTCGAAGCTTCATTAAATTGTGTTTTATTATTTAGCGCACGGCGTTCCGCCCAAGTCATTATTTGTGGTGGGCAGTTCCGCCTATGAGTTGCTGCGAAGCACTGGCAGCAGGGCAATTAATTGTTCGGCGTTTTATTAGGCTTTGGGAGATAAATGAGTATTGTTACACTGAGTTGCGCAATGCTTGGTTGGAGTACGACAACTTTTCTGTCATTGGAGGGAGAGAGAGGATTACTCGATTATCGTAAAAATATCCTACTCAATTACTAAAATATTATTTTACAGCAGCCCTACAATATTAACATTCGTATTTGCCAAGTTAGGCTGAAAAAATGAGACAACAGTTTTTTATTAATCCAGAGAAAGAGCCTAAATTAATGGCCATCCTTTAAAGTCGTCTTGTAACATAAGACGTTTATTTAAAGTTTAATTTTGTTATGTTAGAATCAGTTAACACTGATAAATAATCAGGTGTTGCTGTGGGATTCCTGATGAATACTCTGGCTCTTTTTTTTCTTACAGCTTTACAAAAAGTCCTACAAAGCCTGCTTAGACTTACAACATCACATTCGTCCCTACTCCCTGCCGCCCTTCCCCATACGTGACATCATCACCACGGTGCCCCGGCCCCTCTTCCCTCCGCTGCCAGGGATCATCGGGGGCGACTACGACCAGCGACCGAACCTCCCACGCAACCTTCTGCGACCTCGGTACGACCCCATTGGCCCGCTCGTGGATATCCCCTCAGGACATCCAGGACGACCCCGTTTGGATTTCCGCAGACCAGGAGCAAGATCATTAAACATCCGCAGAGGATTCATCTGAGTGTCGATTCCAGAACTGAACAATAAAAACACAACAAAACATTTGATTAAAGTCTGTTTGGTTCTGAAGCTCCAAAGATGAGACTGAAAATACTTTAAAATGGATTTCAGATCTCAAGGTCTGAATGTTTCCACTAAGATGACATGAATCTCTAAATGTCTAAAAAGAAAATTTACTTTACTTTGAAAACAAATCTACTTGGATGTTCTCCAAGTAGTCAGCCTTTATGCTTCCTGTAAATGAGAGAGAGCAGCACCAAACTTCTTAAACAGAATCAAACGTTTTTGTGGCAGATTTATTTAAAGAAAATATTTTCATCATTGGCAACTGAAAACTTTGTTTTATGTTCAGGTTCTCTTCTGGTAATACTTTCCCTTTAAGTATTCAGCTCAGAGGTGTGAGGCTTAGCAGATCAGTCCAGATATTTTTACTTACACTGTCTTCTCATGAAACTAATTTAAATTGAACAAACCACACAATGGATCATTTGTCAGTTTATTGTGGGATTTATAAAAATGTATTCTGTTTGTTTTGTAAAATCAATCTCTACCAAGATAAAAGAATTATTCCATGTTTCTCCAGCTGATAACTTGAATAAAATAAGTGGCTAATCACTGATAAAAATATTTTGTGATTTATTATGACCAGGCGTCACCATTACCTAGTTTTTCTATTCCAAGCTGTGTTAACCTTCATAAATATATAAACATGCAGCGGGATAAAAAGCAGGATATTTTCTGTCAGACATATTTTTCAGAAAAAACATCAGAAAAAAGTATGTTAACACATAAATGAAGGTTAAATTTTTCATTTAGGAGCTAGCTGTTCATTACAAAGTTAAATCTTCCTGGAACCATATTTTATTCACCTGGATGAAATATAAATTCTATTTTATATAAATATTTGTACATTTCAGTGCTATATTTAGCTTTAACTTTCAGTGAGTGAAATTGTCTACAAACTGCTTTGATAATACATATATAGTCCAGATTTACCTTCTCCAGTCCGGAGACCGTTTCACATGACGTCATCTTTTGTCTGGAAAATTAGGGGTGCGCTTGTTTAAACCGGGACACTTGAGCCTGCGGAGAGGTGCAGTTCAGGGGGGCGGAGCTTGAGGTGGTGTAACGTTGAAAATTGTCAATAGTCAGATTCTGACTTCGTTCCCAACGGATGTATGTTAACAGGATCCAGGTAACTAACATCAGCTTCACCGGGTGTTAACCGTTGTTCTAACGGCAGGAGAAGCAAAACGGTTAACGACTTAAGTTTACCTTTGGTGCTGTTTGAATGTGACCCTTTAATTAGCTGCTTATTACTGTATATTTTATAAAGAGAATTACCCCGTGTGAAACAGAACTTTACTTAGTCCAAATGATTTCAGCTGACTTGGCTCCTTTGTACGTCAACGTGGCCGCCATTTTGGAGATGGAAACACGAGCCACTTGCACTACTCAGGTGACCAATATTGCAAAAAAGGATTAACAAAGTTAACAACAAAATATGTTTGTTTTCGTTCAGTTAAGTAGAAGTACTTTGTTTTGTTTTATTTTATTTTACTTTTAGTGTTAATTGTTTGCAATAATTAAAAGTGCTGTCTAAATCAAAAGTGTCTTATGTCTTCGGACACTTAAAAAATCTGTTATTTCTCTCTCTTGTAACAGTTTACCAAAAGAACAATCATCAATTTGACTCTAAATTCTAATTCATTGCATTTTAATTTATTATGCTTTCACACACTTTTTTGTCACAGAAGTTTGATTTTGAAAAGTCGTGGATTAAAATTACACATTAAATTTATGTAATTTTCTCTATTAAATAACTAACATTTTCAAACGTCCTTTTCCCTCTATAGCATTTAGTATATATTAAACTGCATCCTTTAGTCGTTCAGGGATTTTATACAAGTTCGTTTCTTTATTTTTATTTTATTCAGGCGGACCCAACCTTCAATGTCCCTGGATTTAAGGAGTAACAGAATTGTCTGCGACACCTCTGCGTGCTCTTGGTTCAGTTTGCGTTTCTGTGCCTTTTAGCTGCCCTGTCTCTTTAAGGCCTTCATGTTACCGGAAGTGCGAGGGGTGTTTCCAGCTGATCTGAATGACAGAAGTAGCAGGATCTCCCTAACACACCGAGCTGTCTGTCTGCTGTTGTTCTCGGCCGCCGCAGCACAGCGCACCGCTCCTGACCTACAGCGGCCTCTTGGCGCCAAGATTACAATCCAATCCGGAGTAAATTTGAAGGAGAACCGGGGGATATCCCGGTGTCCCCCTTTTTCTGGTCCTCCTTGTAGCCGTTAGTTAGCTGCCGTGAACCGGTACCGTGGGCTGCTTTTAGCCCGGACTGTCATGATCCCAGCTCGGAGATGGCGTCCTTCCCCGGTTTGTGTAAGGCTGTCGGGCCCGCGGAGGAGGAGAACGGAGAGCTGGACGGCTCCCTGCAGCAGATGCTGAAGGCCATCGCCGACGAGAGGAACCGACTCAACAGCCGACAGGAGATCAGCGGACTCGGTGAGTCTGATCCTCCGTGGACCTGACGCTATTTGTGCTATCTGCGTGCCTGCCACTTTATATCCGATTTGTCCTGATTTATTTCTGGAATAGGACAACCAATCAGAATTAACGTAAACCTTCTAATCGCTTTATATGTGCCACTATTTGTTGTTCCGTTTATCTTCGTCCAGCTTTGTTTCCAACTTTCTGCCCTCAGTCTTGGTATGCAGGGCCTTACCAATGATTTTAAGAGACTTCAACCATGGGCCCCATTTTTTTTAAAGTGAGAATATCCTTTTATTGTCCATCAGTGTGTATATTATGCATGTGCAGCAAAGTGACAAGCAAACGAAAGGTCAAATTTATTATTAAAGTATACAAAACAAGATACTGTAAAGTAAGGCTGATTAAAAATGCCAGTAAAACTGAGTAGAATAACTTAAAACATGTACCAGACCACCAACAACAGAGGTCTGGCTTGTTCATTTGACAAAACAGCAGAATTAAGTGATTTTATTTATTTATTTTTAATCAAAGCACAAATACTGAATTTCTTACATTGAACAGAATGAAAACAGGGCAGAGTTTATCTCAGCTGGTAAAAAGATGGAGGCACCCAGAACAACTGATCGTTTCCCAAAGAAAGACAACTTTAAGTGACGTAAAGATTCATGTTTTTCCATTTTATGCAATAAAAAGTAAATTTGCTTTAGTAATGAAGATAAATACAATGTTAGCAACTTTTTATTTAGAGTGAGAAGAAGCTTTCATATGTTTTTACATAAATTTAAACTACAGTATTATCTCATCTGCTAGTTTTGTTGGGAGTTTTTTACTTCTCAGTTTACATTCAGATAAAACACATTTAAAAATAAATCTTTCCTTAAAATATTCATGTATCCAAACATGAAAAGCAAAATGTCAACATTCAACTGAAAGTTTGCTGTTTGAATTCTACAATATCCACTGATCAGACATACAGATGCTGACTTTGCTTAAATTCAACATAACTGTTTTAAACTGGTCTGGGTGGAAAATCTTGTGGTTTGTTCCTGTTTATTTTGTAGCTGAAGTTCTTCTGCTCTGCTGGTTTTCAGGTCCTTGGTAAAAGAGGAACCTTCACAGATTGAAACATTGCCCTACTTTGAAAAAAGAACTATAGTGAGACACTGAAGTACAGAAGTACTTGCGGGAAAAGTATAAGTTATTTCAGAATGAGTGTTTTATAGAGTCATTTGCAGCAACACATAAATATATGAAGAGATTTTCCTGTGAGCGATATGATAGAAATTTGATCTGCAGAATTAGAACCATATTGCAAATAAACCTCAGGGTTCAGTGTCAAAATTTTATTATAGGACTCAACATTAAACCCAGAGAACAATGACATAAGGCAGAGTTATTACTACACCAGATGTTTACTCAATAACATTTTTTTATAATGTTATTGATTATATTTTCTAATATAATGTTTTAAAAAACACTCCAGATTTATTTTAACAAACTAAATTTAAGCTACCAGCCAAAATGAGATACTGAATTCATACATTACTGACTTATTAACAGTTTAGGAAAAAGTCTCTGGGAGGTTCATAACACATGAACACAGTTTAAATGTTAAATTATATTTCTGTTTTTGTGTTAATTAATGATCTAATAATTGAAAGAGGCAAATGTAATGTTAAAACTATGAGAAATAATTGGAAAACTTTGCCAGGTAACTGTAACTTTTCGAGGAAGTTTGGGCTTCCTCTAAATTTTTAAGTTTTTTTTTTTTGGGAGACGTCACACAAAACGAAGAAGCTGAAAGGGTCAAAGGCCACATTTCTGAAGAATCAGTTCAAACAGCAGCTCAAACAACAACAGGAGAAATTATTATTAACAAATTCAGTTAATTTGGGAATAATCAGACTCTGTGGGTTTCAATTCAGCTCCAAAAAAGTTTGCTTTTTTTCTTTCTAAATGAAACAGTAATTCACTGATGTACTGATAGAATAAAATTGAGTTGACAAAACAAGATTTTATTAAATCAATCCAACAGATTTCTGTTTTTGTTGATTTTCTGCATACTTGCTACATGAGAAGTAATAAAATAACATCATTAAAAGCCAGGATTGTAAATGAAAATCTGTATTTTGTAACAAAAACCTTTTTATCTGCTGCTTTACTTATTAGCCACCTTCATGAAGAACATGTATGTAGAGTCTCAGTATGTCTTTTTAGGCTTGTGGAAACTGTTTGCAGCAACTAAACTGTCCTGTTAGAGTGAATTGATCCAATCATCCTGAATTCACACAAACACTCCCCAACTGATGGAGAAGTGTCAGCTGTGCAGTTTGTTGGGTGTTTCTGCCCCGTTTTATCGGCCCTGAAGCAGACAGTCGGTGTTGTTCGTTTGCTGTGATGCATAAATCAATAGAGCTCTGTTTGAAAAGCAATGACTTCATCACAGTTCGCCGCGCTGCCGCTGCAGGAAAAACACTTGCAGCTACTGAATCCCTCCATAAATTCATGCGCTCGTTTCTTTGCCAAGCAGTATTTTAACTTTTACAAAGTATTGAGAATTTTTGAACAAGCTGCCATTTTTGCTCCACCACAAACCGTAGATGTGAAAATTTATTCATTTTTTCTTCTTTTTTTTTTCTCTGTAAGTAGTTAAAAAAACAAAATATTTAAACAAGCTGCAGTAAAAAAGTCTAAGGTCTGAAAATCTTCCAAATTTATATTGTGTTGCAGAAAAGAGAGTTTAAAAGAAACCCAAACATTTCTTTTAAAATGTTAACTGTAACTCTTTTAAAGTGTCGACTGTGTTTAATCAGTCATTTTCAGTAAATGAGCCAGCATAGTTCAAGAGTGAAGTGTTTGTTTGAAAGGCTTTTTAAATAATTTCTATTTTTACAAACAGGCATTCAATGCTTTTACTGCTAAATGTTTAAATATTACTATAGAGTTAGAGCACAGCATCCATAGAACCTCATCGCAGTGCGGTTAATTTATAAATGGCGTAATAATAACCCGACCCTCTCTGCTGTGCTGTAACTAAGTTCTTTAAGCTCCGCCCACCAGAGGAAACTAGATTATTGTTGCCAATCATTGAAGCCAGTTTAGTTTCTGTTGGCCATTATTGTTAGTTTTAATGTGAAATACTAAGAAACAACCTGTATTCATTTTGGCTTCACTTTATTCCATCCTAGCCTGATTTGTAAAAACAAAAACAATGAAATTCTTCCCAAATTAAGATGTTTTTTTTTGTATCAAGCCAAGTGGCAGCATGAAGACCAGATGCCTCCATCTATCTCTAAAACCTGCTAAAATAAAAACAGTCTTCTCACTGAAGGTGGAAAAAAAATGTCCTTTTCATTTCTGGGGCTGGAAAATGAAATGGACTAGACCAGAAGTAAATCCATTTATTTAGGCTCCATTTTGGCTAGAAGGTGGAGTTATAATTTATAGGGGAGTAAAGGTGGAGTGGGCTAGTTAAAGTATTGTAGTTGAAGCAGATTTGAGCCTGAAAAGCAGAACTTTAGTACTTGAGGAAGTGAGCATCTGGTGTGTTCTCTTGTCCTTGGATGCTCCTCTGCAGGCTGCTGACTCAGCACTCTTTAAGCAAATTACCAACAGTGACTCAGGTCTTTACTCATATCACACAGTGGCAGCACAGTCACAAATATCATTTTCATAGGCAGTAATAATTTTGTTCTTTAGTTTCCATGTTTAGCGTCTTAGCATAAAATCTCCAACCATTAAATCACCGATATTTCAAACAGAAGGTGACCAATCAGTGCAGTTACTTCAGCATCTCTCAATGTTGATTTAAAGGCTTTGTTGGATTACTAGGTGAACTTTACTGGTGTTATCTATCAGTAAAGTTTCCACTGTTAATGTCACAACACATTTTATTTTCTCACATTTTAAATCCCACCTTCAACTGGTTGAAACCTGAAGCAGAAATGTAGAGCTGCCTGTCAATGGTTGGGCTTTTCATAAACCCTCTCAGATAAATACTGACATCAGCTTGTTGTTCCCTGACGGAGGGAATAAATCACATTAGACGTTCGCTCGTCTGCGTCTGTACAGTAAAAATAGCTGATTGCTCTGCGACTCGAATGATAAATCCTGCTGAATATTTAACCAGGTGCAGAGAGTCAGGCTGGCTGAGCTTCTGCAGAAATGTTAATGTTTTCTGTGACACAGCTGGTTCACATTGGGGCAGGTTTGACCCCAGCAGGAAATTATCTGTTTCCTGTTTGTGCTCAGGTCTGCAGCTACTTCAAAACCCGGGATGCACCGATCTACTTTATTGCTTCCGATAGATATCTTGTATCAATATAATGCAGAAAAACTGCTGAACTGACTTAAAACAGTTATCTTTTATTTAAATGCAGACATAAATTTGCATTTTATGTCTCAGCTTTTTGCAACAAACATCTGAGCTCCACTAAAGCTGTTAAGCAGGAAAGCCTGCAACTGCGATTCAGCTGCAGGAATCAGAAAATGTTTCAGGAAAACCTTTAAGATTCATCAGAAACCTTCAGCTCTGCCTCGCCTCGCGTTTCCTCCCGTCGGGTTTTAGGAACCAGGGCGTCTGCCGTCAAGTTTCTGGGTCACATCATACAAACGAACAGGAGCAGCAAGAAAACACTCGACTTGTCTGGCATGTTTGAGCCAAACGGACGGACTGGGAATGTGGATTCATTCCTGCAGAGAGAAACTGACCTGCTTTGGAAATGACAGCATGTCATCAAAAACATAAGGAGAGCACAAGATAAACCCGGAGGCTCCGTCACATGACAAACGGGTCACACACATTAGTCAGGGAGGTCAAGTGATACACACTTCGACTTTCCTCGTCTACAGAGACAATGTGGAGACTAATGGTTCAGTAACTGGTGCTCTAGTGGTCACCAGGACTGAGCAATAAATCAATTTTATCAATTTGTCAAATTTTTGGAAAATCTGAATTTTTTTTTCTGTTCTTCTTTGGTTTCAATCCAAATAACACAAGAGCAAAGTATTAATATTACCAGAATAAAGTCAGAATATTAGAAGACTGAATTAATAATTTTATGAGAACTCCAACATGCACAAAAAAAGCAAAACAAATAAGATGAGGCATATTGAGCATCTTGTGAAGCTGCACTTTTGTATTGGTTTTACAAATGAGGAAATTTTTAAACTTTTAAAACATGAATCAAATTATCAGTAGCAGGAGTATAAAATGTCTGAATCTGTTTCAAAGAATCAAACTGAGCAGCTCATATCAGATCCTCATGACTGGAAGATTTTTTTCATTCAAATGTTTTTCTCATAGTTTTAAAATGTCCTTCTGGTGAAATTATGTTTTTTTTTCTTGCTAATATTATGATTGCATGCTTGTAATTAAACAAATGTATTAATCACACAAATCACAGAAGTTGTGATAGAAATTACAAGTGATAGAAAGTGGAAAAATAAGAAAAAATAAAAAAATAAAAAATTTAATCTGGTTTGGAAAACCAGATCAAATTTTACTCATGATCCATATGACCCCACAGTTTTTGGAGGATTCAGATCACTTTCCCGGCCATGTGACGCTGCGCCTGGTTTCATCACAGCTGAAGTATTTTTAAAGCGGGATGAGCAGCTATAAATAGATCAGGAGTCGTAAGAACAGCAGCACTCAGACGAAAACCAAACTTTGATCACATCTTTGGTTGACTTTTGATTCCAAACTTCTGTTCAAATCTGACTGGAGAGCTAAAATAAAACGGGTTTGAGCTTCATGAAGGTTTATCATGAACCAAGAAGGTCCAGGAAGCGGTGCCGCCTTCCTGGTTCTTCCTGTGTGGTTTAGCAGCAGCTCTTGGTGACCCGATCACGTCGTCATAGATAATGAGATTAATCCCAACGCGCCTCGGTTAGGCTCTACTCATCACTTTGCTGTTTGATTTCAAATTAAAAACTGAAGCTCTGCTGTGATTGGATCAGGGTTTGATCGGTTCAGTTTTCACAACAAGGAGTTTTGATTACGAATTGGATCATTAAATATGCAGACATCGTAATCCAGATTATGTTTCTGAAGCTTCATCTGGTCATGAGATCTGGATCGTCTCCACTGCTTTTCTGGAGCAACAGGAGTCCAAATCAGACATGTGATCATGGTGGCGCCCTCTAGAGGTTTTCCAGGCATTGTGAGAAAACTACAGTCAGTTCCTCGTGTAATTCTCTTACATTTGTTTTCTTTCATCCTTTTTTCATCTTTATTTTTTTTCTCTTTTTTGTTCTGTACTTATTTTTCACCTGCAGGCCGTTCATCAGTTTATAACAATACTGAATAATACAAAGTAATTTAAGAAAAAGTACAAACTATACATTGTAAGTTAAAACATGCAATTTTGTGTGAGGAATAAATTAGAATACATCCAAGTTTACGTCAACTTAAAATGACTAAAATCACGCAGACAAGATGAGAACAATGTTTCACAAATGTTGGAAAAACGTCAAACTGTATTTTTACATTATAAAAACCATTTGTTTATATTAAATGTTACGTAATTTTACGGTAGAAGATCCTGTTTTCTGTCCACTCCGTACATATTTTCCTGAACGTGTTTTTAAACTTTACAGGTTTCATTTCTAATAAAACTTCTTTAAATTTGTTACTATTGATAAAAATAACTCAAAGAAAAAGAAAATCAGTTTAAAGCTTTTGCTGCGAAGAAAACCAGATTATTTTCCTCTTTTGTCCCCAACTACTCATACTTTCTTTAATAAAAGTACAAATGTGTGTGACTGATCAGGTTTAGTGATGAGCGCCGTTAACATCTTAACCTCCTGCCTCCTAGCAGCTGTTGCCAGGTAACCAGACAGGTGCCTCTGAAAGGTGATGAGCATCCTGTGGCGATGAAGGGCAGACGGTCATCGTCTGAAACACAAAACGTGGCTGTTATTTCTGACGCCTTTAACCTTACATCTATTGATGCCCAGCTGTTTTTCAAAATAAAAGCATCAACGGGTGCTTTTATTGTAACTGAGCTGTAGGTGAATAATAATGGCTTAAATATTAAAAAAAAAAAAAACATCCTGGGAATAAAAATGACTCTTTTAGGCGATAAAACCTGCCGTTTTGTACTATCTGTCTGTCTTTGCCCTCCTGACATCCATTTTCTGTCTCCAGGCTGTTTTAAAGATGACCGCATCGTTTTCTGGACCTGGATGTTCTCCACCTACTTCATGGAGAAGTGGGCGCCGCGGCAGGACGACATGCTGTTCTATGTCCGCAGGAAGCCTGCATATGTCGGCGCAGACAACGGCGAGGCCAAAAAGGTGAAAAACAATCCGACATTCTAGATTTCTACTGGTGTTTTTATCAGTTTCCTCTTAAATGCTCTGATTCTTTAACTCATGATGTCCAGGACAGAAAATATCTGAATGCTGTCAGATATTATCAGTGGTTGCTAGAAGGCAAAAGTGGTATTATTTCAAGGACATAATTTCAGTTTTTAATTCATTACATATGAAATGTTTAATTGGCTCTCATGATTCCAGCAGAAGGAATAAAAATCTTTACTTTGTGAAGCTCACAGCTACAGGAATATGATAATTGTTACACTATTAAATCATCAAAACCGTCATAAAACAAAATGCAGTAGTTCTGGTTGAAGCAAAATGAACTGAAATTTCTGTTCATTCAACATTAGACCAGGATGATTATAAAACACACAAACATATCTAGCATGTTTTTTTATTGTGGCATACATGTGTATCATTTTGTAGAGAAACTATGCTTCACTTTAGTTCATTTTTAGATGAAAATACATAATATATAAAAGAATAAGTGCAGCTACCAAAATCTTACCTCCTTCCATTTAATGCAGTATTTAAGTCCTTTTCTTTCAGGTTATAAATTATTATTTACATCTTGACTTCCATCATATTTTCTGCATCACTCTCCTCCCTTTGACTGAATCTAATCACCACAGCAGAAAATAGTCTGGGTTTTCATTCAGCAGCAGATTGAATCTATATTTGCCATTTCAGGCCATCAGCGGCCATCATTTCCATCCGCAGGTCAGACCTCTCAAAGGCCAGATGTAATAACACGGATTGAGGCGAAGGGCACGGCAGCAGCCATCGGTTCTCTGATCAGGGAGGCTTCGTCCAGCCTGCACTGCTGATCTTAGTGGGATCGTTTCCCAAAACAAAAACCAGAATCTCCTGATCTGTAGGCGGATTCTCTGCAGCAGAAGAGAGAAATGAAACAAGGACAGAGAAATCCTGAACAAATGAGCAAAGTGAGAGTAAATATTTTATTGTTAATTTAATCAGTTTTTATCCAAACAATTTACCGTTATAAAAACTTCAACAAAACATCTAAATACATAAACTAATGAAGGACTGGAATATCAGTCATAATTTATTTAAATATTAATTACTTTTCATTTCAGAGTTTCAATCTCTGTGTTTGTTTATTTTCATCATATTTATATTTAACATCTCTCCAAACTCGAAGTGTCTGTGAAAGCGTTGTCCTTTTTCTCTTTTTATAATTACATTTGGAGAGCGCCGACTCCGTCTGCCGTTTGTAGTTTGTCCCACGTGCCCCTCCATCTCCGGTTGCCATGGCTACTGCCTCCGAGTCCAGCTCAGCGCACCAGTTTTCCTCCTCTTCAGACAGAGGAAAGGCCGACTGCGAATGCAGCCGCGTCACGTCTTTAAAACTGGGCCGAACCTTCAGAACGTTTCCTCTGGATTCGCCCGCCGCTTTATTCATTCAGGTCCGATTTAAACGTGACGGTTCTCCTGAACCAAGCGGAGGAAATACCTGAAAGAGAGTTTAGCAAAACGTTATTGTTCCTGGACTCAAGGTGTATTTGAAAGATGCTTTCAAATAAAATCAATGTATAATTAAAAACAACATTTAATATTTGGATGTGAATTTATGAGTTGCAATACCATTTCATTTCCCTTTGGGATGAAAAAAGTATATTTAAATTTGAAAACCTGACAATTGTCACGAGGGACATCAAAATGCTACATTTAGAATAGCGCATGCGCCGCAGCCATATTAGTTTGTAGTGGTAAAGCAAATGTAGCAAACGAGTCAAATCCTATTATGATACCAACAAAACACTTTTGGGTTGGTGTATGTCGGTGTGTCTTAAGATGTGACTGTGACCACATGAAGAGATTATTTTTAATTCTATTTTCTAAACAGGAAAACCGAGAAATGTCAGCGCTGGAAAAGTAGAACAGTGTATTAGGGTCATTGTAAATAAGGGGGTCGGGAGGTAATTTCCCACAAAAACTCAGAAATTATAAGATAAATTTCAGAAATGTTCAAGAAAAAAACTAAGAAATTTTGAACTCCACATATGGAAAATTTCTGAATTTTCAAACTCAGATATTTTCTTTGTTTTTTTTCTATAAAATTCTCCCTTTTTCTATCTATAATGACACTACCTTATGTAATCAAGAGAGGTTTAGTGTATATGTGATCTCAACATTTTACCAGTGGAAAGGGGCCAACAATTGATTTTCCAGATCCAATACCAGCGACTTCAACGTGCATTTACATTGTATTATTCTGGCTTTGCCCCGATGTTTCTGTCCTGGTTAGATTCCTGAACCGAGACAGATCACATGCTCGTCTAGCAGGAAATCCTCCAACCACATGATCTGGTTTTTCCAGTCATCACCTTAATCATTGTTAACTTTAACCGTAAATTAAAACTTTCACTTTTGAGTAGTCTTTCTGTTCCAGCATTTCCAGGTTCATCAACCTTCTCTCTGCTTTCATCATCCTCATTTTAATTAATCTCTTATCAGTTTTACCAGCAGAGGAAAGCAAGTCAGAGTTCTTATCAACCTTTAACCTGGAGCAGCTGATCGTGCATATCATAATTAGTATGTATTTAATTTTCCTGAAGCTTTTAGGTTTTTGACAATAAGTAAATTATGTCACTTGCATCCTTTACAGTACAACTGGCTCAGTATTTGGTTTCACTAAATGTTAAAATGTTTTAAGGAGGTTTTAAAGTTTCTGCTACTTCTTTCAGAGAGTTTTATGTTTAATTTGGCCTTTAAAAATATCAGTAAAAGAGTTGAACTTTCCATGACAGTCGCATGAAGAGTTTCTGGGATGAGTTTAGTATTTGACATCCAAATACTAAATGAAGATCGGCGCCTCTCTCTTCGCTTCCCTTTAGGAAACATGAACCTCAGTCTGTCAAAATTCATTTTTAAAGTTTTTTCACCAACAACAACACAGAGATTTTATCATCGACTAGTTGTCTTGTTTCCTCCGTGAAGCTTTTTCATCCCATCAGCTCTGCACACACAAACGGGCGTCGCCATAGCGACCATTCTGGCTCTCTAAAAGGTCTGTGAGCGATTCCTGGCATTTGGAGACCTGGGATCTCCCTGAAGAGCATCTGACAGGAAGGAAACACAAAAGCATGAAACGTCTCACACCTGGGGAGCCAAAGAAAGGATTAGAAGCAATTAAACATTAAATACTCTTTAGTTTAGTTATCAGATTCTACAACAAGGAAAATCTGACAACAGCGTTTTGTGTTTTTAGGTGGAGGTGGAAGTCTACAGGAGAGACTCCAAGAAGCTTCCAGGTCTTGGTGACCCAGACATCGACTGGGAGGAGAGCGTCTACCTAAATCTGATCCTCCAGAAGGTAAATCTGCTGAATTCTCAGCCAATAGGGCGACACAAAGAGACAATGGATCCAGACAAAATGGAAGTCTGTCTTCAGTCCACGCCTCCTGGTTTTTGGCTTTTTAAACCCTTTTCATTCAAATTAGAGCTTATATTTGCTGAGATGTTTCTGGTTTTCCTTCTTTGTTTGCTCATTTTCCAGCTTTGATGTTTCAAACATCAGAGCTGAAGTTTGTACGTTTTAAACAGCTTTTGGGGTGATTTTTATCCTTATTAAAAGCTGCAGAAATGAACGAATCAAACCATAATTTGCCTCATAAACGCTCAACCTGCAGTAGAGATAATCTTGGAGATTTTAGCAAACAAAATAGATGAACAGTATTTCATGAACGTCTCACCGTTTCGACACTAAATAACTTGAGTTCTTCATTTTCCCCCAGCTGGACTATGTGGTAACGTGTGCCGTCTGCACGCGCTCAGACGCCGGAGACATCCACATCCACAAGAAGAAATGTCAGGTAGGTAATCAGCGCCACCACCAGGAAGTTGCCTTGACTTTGTTTCTCTCATCTTTTCCAACGTTCTCCTCCAGGAGGTTTTCGCCTCTCCCAGTAAACACGCCATGGACATCAAAGGAGAGGAGTCCAAGATGAGCTACCCCAACATCTTCTTCATGATCGACAACTTTGAAGAGGTAGTGACGCCTCTCTGATCCTAAAACCAGCAATTTGACCTCTGACCTTTTCACTCTATTTAGTTCTAAGCTCCTTATTTAACGACCTTTTCTGCTGGAGGAGTCAGAAATCCATTGTTTTGATGTTCTGGATTGAGCTCTCCTCTCCGCCTGTGTAGGTGTTCAGAGATATGACTGTGGGTGAAGGCGAGATGGTGTGTGTGGAGCTGGTGGCGAGCGATAAGAGCAACACTTTCCAGGGCGTCATCTTCCAGGGATCCATCCGCTACGAGGCGCTCAGGAAGGTTTACGACAACCGGGTCAGAACCAAAACACTCTGCTAAAACATGCATGTAGCTGCAGCAACTTCATGCAAAGTGTCATGTTAAAGGTGACCTATTAAGCTTCTTTGAACAGGCTTAAGTCCATATGCAAATGAAAGTACAAAATTTGCTAAATGTAAGTTTTGCATTATAAGTCTCCTTTAAATGTTTAATTCCAGTACGATAAACTCGGTTGACGTCCTTTGCAGTGTGTTGATGTGTGTATGGTTGTTGCAGGTGAGCGTCGCTGCTAAGATGGCCCAGCGGATGTCCTTTGGCTTCTACAAGTACAACAACATGGAGTTTGTGAGGATGAAGGGGCCACAGGGCAAAGGTCATGCTGAGATGGCTGTCAGCCGGGTGCCGACAGGCGACACGTCTCCCTGCAACACGGAGGAGGACCAGGTGTCCCCGATGCACGAGAGGGTGAGGCTAAAAACCAGCAGGTGGCGCCGCAGGAAGCAGAGAGAAAGTCCAATAGAGCAACAAGAAGCTTTATGATGAAACCAGGTCACCATCCATAATGAATGCAGGCAGAATGAATTATGTATTATTCTACAAACTGATGCTTAAAATCATGTCTGGTTTACAGCCTGAGCTCAAAAGGAAGAGAATCTCTTAAACTAATCACAAACAAAATAATTAATCGTTGTTAATCGATCATTGAGTTAATCACCAACTAATTTAGTTATCAATTAAACGTTACCTAAAATATACAGGGAAAAAAATGTCATTTGGGCCACAAAGCAGTAATTAAGCCAAAAATTTTACAAAAATCTAAACATTTTAGATTTACAATAGAAAACCCTCTTTGTCTGTAAATATGTTCAAATTCTGTAATCAACAGATCAGCTCTGAACTATATTGATGAATGCAGCAGGAAGGCTGAGATTTTATCATGTTTATGTTAAAAGTATTTTTAGCTTCAAATGATCAATAAAGGAATGCTTTACTGCATTTTAGGCGATAAAGTATATTTTCTTATTTAAATAAAATAAATAAAAATGAATACTAAGATGTTTCTAATGTTATAGAATAAGCTGAAGTAATTAAATGTGCCAAATTGATTAAATAATCAGCTGAAATTATGTTGATTTCAGTTTTATTTTTCCTGTATTTCTGCTATTTTTGTTTGTATGTTCTCATCGGCCTCCTGTGATGATCGTGGCTGTTGTCAGGTGACGTCGTTCAGCACGCCTCCGACCCCAGAGAGGAACCGTCCGTCCTTCTTCTCTCCGTCGCTGAGGAGAAAAGTTCCCAGAAACAGGATCGCAGAGATGAAGAAGTCTCACTCCGCCAACGACAGCGAGGAGTTCTTCAGGGAGGAGGACGACGAAGGTGAACTGGTCTCACCGGTTTTTATTTCCTGATGATTTATTCAGACAGATTTCAGCTCTGGTTCTGGTTCTGGGTTAGTAGTTATAGAGCGTTTGCACTGTGACATCACTGACTGTCTCCTCAGATATTCACGCGACCACCAACCTTCGGTCGCGCTCGCTGTCTGGAACCGGCCGCTCACTAGTCGGATCCTGGCTCAAACTGAACCGGGCTGAGGATTACTTCCTACTTTACTCACACCTGACCTACGTCACGCTGCCGCTGCACCGCATCACCACAGGTCAGAGCGCTGCATCACACTGCCACCTGCAGGCGGAGAGCTGCCACAGCAGGAGAAACACACCAGATTCTCTAATTCAAATAAAAACTTATTTCAATCTAAAAAGTGAAACTCTTAGCTTCAGATATTTCTCTGTTTGGAATGAACCTAATTCAGTTTCTAAGATAACTTGTCACAGAAATGTTTTATTTCATTACATAAGGGTAAAACTATCCTGTAACAGATTTACATGATAGTCTGACTATTATGTTTATTAACTTAATAAAATTATTAAGTATAATTTATTCATGACTGAATAGCACACATATTTTATAAGTTATCAGTATGAATAGCAATTAAAATATTGATTTGGTAGTGATTGTCACGTTATGAGTGACATCAGTAGTTTAAAAATGCATCATAAAATAGATATTTGTACATAATTCAAATAATTATAGTGGCAACCACAAAACTCTTCCTTCTCAAGCTGGATGCATTTTTTTGTCTAAATACAGTATTATTATATAAAACATAAACTGAATGGATCAGACAATTTCTTGTCTCTACTCTATGTAGAGACAAGAAATATATATTTGTACATATGATGACATATACATATTTTCTTTTTACTTTTTCACCTATTAAGGAGTATAATATGCATTTTTTTCTTTTGTATACATCAAAATAAAACAGTAGCTAAAAAGTAATTAAATTACTTAGGCTGTCATTGACATATTCATTCATTAAAACTAATTGTTTCTGATATTCACTGGCTTGTAAGATGTTACAAACCAACAAATCTAAGAACTTCTGCCACAAACATTTTCCCTCTGACCAACAGAACCGTGTTCGGCTCTAAAAGCTGAAGTTGTTTCCTGAAAGCTGCTCTTTGTGTTTGTGTGGCAGACATCCTGGAGGTGAGGCAGAAGCCCATCCTGATGACATAACAGAGCTGGATTCCCCCTCAGAGCATCTTTACAAAGTGCCTCCACCATCAGGCCACTGAAACAGCAGCGCCCCCTGGTGGCCGGACGGAGACCTGCAATCAATCGCCAGCTTCACTCAGGAGACGACCGAGGTGCAGAGACGCTCCACAGACAAACCAGCCATTCAGGAAGTGCCTCCTCTTCTGTCCGATGCCCAGCCGAGCCCAACGTTGTCTCCGTGGAAACGGACCATCTGACCTCAGCGTGAACAGGCATTGGCCGAACTCTGACCAGGAGGAAGAGGGAAATGAATGTTTGTTTTTTCTTGTAAATATCTGCTGCTTTACTCACTGAGACGCCTTGACTGAAGGTTGTGCTTTTAAAGACCGTCGTCTGTTGCCGAGCGACGCGTCACACAGCTCCTCTTTTCTAATGTCCTTCACTGCGTTCGGCTGACCGTCCATCATGTGGGATTTTATCGCCACAAACACGAAGCATCTGGGTCAAAATCCAACTTTATCCTGTTAGAACTAATACACGTTTTGCATTTACTCTTTAATCTCATGGGAGTTGTAATAAAGTTGAAAATGTCAAATTGGGAATAAATTCTCAATAAGGAAATTGATTTGTAAAATTGTAACTTTAAGGAAAAATAAATTTTTTGTTCACATTTGGATCACTAAGCAGTCAATAAGCAGGTTGTTCTCTCTTTTTTTACATAAACATTATATAATAAAATACTGTAGCTGTAGTTAAATTTGCAAAATATTATTTCAAAATTCTTGTTTTGACAGTTTGGTCAGATAATTTGTTAAAAATTTAACTTGAATTCTTAATTTGACTTTATTTTGAAAATAATCTTGGTGAAAGATAATTTTGATATTTTTCATATTTTTATTTGTTCACTAAGATGACTTATTGCTTTTTTAATGAAGTTAAATATATGTGGATTTATTTCAAGCAACTGAAATGTCACAACTAAAAAAAACTTTCAGTTAAAGCAAATATTTTAACTTCAACATGACAAACATGTTTGCTTTTATTCTCAGTCTCTTGACTTTACACAAAACTGACTTCAGTTCCAAACTTGAATTTCAATGAAAACTAACAGATTTTAAAGGGAAAACTGTAGAACTGAACGGTTTGTAAATGTAAAATAAGTGAATTAATTTTCTCCTAGTGCTCCTGAAGCCTTAAATCTGTGTGTAACTTTCTTCTCTTTTCACTCTGTTCACATTTGAACATTTTCCCTCCAAGCCACTGCACAGAGGCTTTACGCTCTTCTCACCTGTCCACTGGAAACTTCACAGATTCTGTGCTAAAAAATGTTTTGACTTCATGCTTTATTTTTTACCTGTTCAGCAGGTAACCAGTTAACTCACCCGTCAGCTGTTATCGATCAGATTTGTCTGTACTTTTCATTGATCAAAGTTTGCTTTTCATCAGTGTTGTGTGTAAGTTGTAAAGTTTTTCCTCGGTCCAGGAGATCCAGGCTCGTCTCTTCAGTGTCATTGATGATGTAGTTGGTGGAGCTGCCAGCTGAATGTATCCTTGCCGATCAGAAGCAAAGACTGCTTTAACCCAGAGACGTATGACTGAGGACACGGTTTGCACTGTAAAACGCTTTTAGGGCCTTTTGGAAGCTGTTGAGATGTTGTGTTGACGTGTTCGTACATCACAGCTTTTGTACACAGTTATTGTGCATGTTGGCGGTCGTCTTCTTCTGTTGCTCACTTTACAAACTCTACATTTTCCTGTATTTATTTATTGGAATACACATTAGCAGAAAAAATATTTTGTCTCTTTTGACTCTAATTACCTCTGCTTTTACTTCACTTTGACCACCCGTTGTGACCACGCCCCCTCAGGAAGTCTCCCGTTCTTCTCCTATGTAAACAGACGCGGCGTGTTTTGTGTTTATGTCGCAGTTCTGACGTCATGCCGTCCTCTCCGTACTTCATGCTTTAGCTACAGAAGAAAACGGCTTCGACACCCGCTGCTGCTGCTGCTGCTGCTGCTGCTGCTGCTGCTGCTGGCGGGTCACGGTGGGCTGAGCCTTTATATCAGGACTAAAAGCCTGTAAACCCACCTGCTCAACAACAGTTCAGTAATAATAAAGCAAAAATACATTTTAAATATCAGGATGAAAAAAATACAATCCACTGGTTTTCTTATTGGATAACTGTTGCTCTGAGTTTCAGACCAGAAAATTAAATTTAATTTAGCTTGATTTTTTTTAAACTGCATTTCCTTTAACTGCAAATCATTTTGCTTTCTGATTATTCATCGGATTTTTAATAGAGGCTCATTCTGGTGATTTTTTACTTAAGCCGTTTTTGAATAACATTAAAAGTAAATTTGTTGACCAATAAATAACTGGACAGTCGAAGGTACCTAAAAGGAGATTGTTTCTATTCAGGTGAAACTAAAATTGCCACTAGAAGATTTCTGTGTAAAACATATTTACAAACAAAGGATTGTATTATTAGTTTATATGCAAAATGGTTAAATATTTAGTTCACTTTTAACTTTAATTACTCCTCTGACAGTGAGTACTTCAGTTAACAATTAATCGATTACTAGTTGATGCTTACTTCAATAATTGATTAATCACAATGAATCTTTTCAGCCCTAACTAAAACTGAGTTAAACTAATGAATCTACTGTAAGTAAATAAATATCTGTTTCTGTGGATTGTTATTTTTCATTTGTATGTTCAGACTGTTCATCTTCAGACTGAACCACAGGGTTCCCATCCTCCACCTGTGGTTTGACGTGGGGTCGGAGTTGAAGCAGGATTTCCGGCTGAGCAGAAGAGCCATGCTCACCCGGCAGAGGCTCCTGCAGAGGGACCAGGACCATGGCTGGAGCAACGAGCTGGAGGACCTGATCTACTGGCTGGCTCATGGACCGAGTTGATTCTGGGGTTTTCAACGTACCGAGATCCACCTGAATGAAAAAGGTTTTCACTCCATAACCATGCTGGCCATCGTTGATTCCAATAGTCTGTATGGTTAAATAAAGATTGTACTCAAGTATTATACTACTAAAGGAACAATTTATTTAAGTATAAAACTTGATGCATCTTTATATTTAAAAAAAATATATAGAATTTTTGTATAGAATCCAAAATTTATACTCAAGAATAATGATACATTCTAAAAAAAAAATACTCAAGTAGAAGGTACAGATAGTAAAAATACTCTAAAATATAGTTTCCAAAAAGTTACTCAAGTAAATGTAACTAGTTATGCAACTCTAGTTAATTTAAAAAATGTATATATTCTTTTTAGTTCAAGTCACAGGATTAGACATTTGGTCTGAAAATTTCTTAGAAATGTTCTTAATTCTAAATCAGTTTACTCTCCTTAAAAAGGAAGAAACGTAATTAATGACTCAAACCTATTTTAACTGAAGTTACTTCTGAGTTGGATGAGTTTTAGGAAACGTCCACAAAGTAATCCGAGCATAAAACGCTTTCAAATGATACAAACTCGTAATTTTATAGTTTAACTATTGTGCTGAATTTAACGGGACACTGATGGTTCTGGTTAATAAATTCCTGAACTGATTTTAGGGATTCTGCCGTAAACATTGCAGCGTTTTGAAACATCGTAACCGGATGTTGACATTTGTACGTCCCTCATGTTTAACAGCCGGTGTTGCGTTCACTTCCGGTGTTGCGTTCACTTCCGTCCCCCAGTTTAACGCTCCTCCTCTCCCCTCCGCGGCAAGCGCAGGACCTGCTGTATAGACGCATTATGCAGCAGATCTCTACGGTTAATAAACTCCGTATTAGGTCGAACATTCACGCTTTAATTTTTAGCAGACTTTGTAAATATGCAGGATAAACAAGCTAACATGCAACATGTTAGCATTCTTTTGTTTTTCTGTAAAGCGATGCGAGTCATGGTGAGAACCAGGATGCGCTTATTAGCTTCTCTACACATTTGAAGTGCATCCTTGAATGCAACTGTTGGCAGAATGACTTTTATTTGTGATTTTCTTTGTTTACCTGCGCAGCCATATTGTCGGTGTTGGTGGAAATATTAGGAACCTTTCAGCAGTGACCCAATCTAACAGGCTGCAGAGATGCGGCTGTTTTACCTGCAGACGGAGAATATTCTGGAACGCACTTAAACCAGCATTAAATTAATGCTTATAATAGTATTTTTATGCATTAAGCTAAATGAGGGGGTGTAGTAAATGTTACCCTAAGAAATGAAACTTTAACTATAAGGTACGTTAACAAAACACACATGGCCGTCTTCCTGCTTTTTCTACATTTTACTCAGTTGCAACACTCGAGACTTTAAATGCAACAACTAAAACTCAGAAAAAGCTCATTTCAAATACATCCACATGCTTGAAAAGGCCATGTTGACTTATGAGGAATAGAAAACAGAAGTTGTTAAAATAACATTTTGAGCTTTACTTACTTTGTAAACTAACTTGTCATTCAGATGAGTTTGGAAACAAAACCAGGTAATGACAGCCAGAATCGTTTGTTTCCTTTTATTTTTTACAAATGAGTCTCATCCTGAAGGCCAAACAAAGGACACTTGGAAAGCCACAGTTCATGTTTACAGGACAACAGAGTAAAAGTGTTCTGATTCACTCCCACACCGTTTCACTCGAGCTTCTGTCAGAGTAAAAATCCTGCAGACACAATAAATAGTTTCCAGAACATTCACTCAGCAGATTCACTCTAAACGCTCCTTAAAATATATATAAAAGCAAATATTTCTGCAGGTGTTTAATTTGTAAAACCAAATCGACTGGCTCTGTTTGGAGGTTCACCCCCCCAGTCCCAATTTCCTCCAACAAACCAACTCATTTGGATCCGCGCTCCGGTCCCGATCCATCCGGTCAGATCAGAACAGGGACGGCAGCGTGGACCCAGAGGGAATGTAGTCGCACTACGGCCTGTTTCAGATTTAAACAAAAACATTTCACAGCATGATGACTGAACAGCTGATGTAGCAGGATGAGTTGGAACAGAGTGAAGGTGAGTGGGTCGGGTCAGGTCGGGTCGGGTCGGGTCAGGGAGGCTCAGGCAGCGCCGCTTGGTTCTGCCTCAGCCTTTTTTCTCCTCCAGTGTCTTGTGGAGCTCGTCGGCGTCCTCGGCGGTCTTCACTCGGATCAGCAGGGGGACGGCCACGCCCGGGTTCTTGTCGTCAACGGGCGGGTTCGGCACACAGACCACCATGACGTTGTTCTTCCCGACCCGCGAGCACGGCAGGGTGGGCGGCACAAGGATGTTCAGCAGGATGTTTCCTGACCGGGAAAAAAAAAAAAAAAGGAATCAACCTTTTATTAGAAAACAGATGAATAAAAACTCACTAAAGTTTTATCTTCCATTTAAAGCTCTAAAAGCAACTGAAGGTGAGATGAAACAACTAAGACTAAAGGTTTTACAATAAACCAGACGTCAGTCTCTAACTACAGTTTCTGTGTTTGTCCAGCAGGTGGAGCCATGTGACCACTACTTTGAGGTGGCTCCTGCAATGCCTGATTAAAGTTTCATTTGCCTCATCTGGTCAGCAGCCCCTTTATGAGCCACTTTGATCAGGTGTGTTGAATAGTTTATTACGTATTAATTATTCTGAGGGTCTGATTCAGCTGCTGAGAACATGGAGGATGATGAAATAAAAACATTTAAATTTAACATGTCCAACCGTGCTACAGCTGAGTTCAAATCTTTAATATTGTTCAGCAAAAACTCGATCTATTCAAGTTTATCAGAGCTTCCCACTGCAGCGCCACCTGGTGTCAGATCTGAATACATTTTTCTCTGCACAGGTTGCTATAAACTTGAATGAAACAATAAAACAAGCAAGTTCATCTCAGTAATGATTTAAAATACAATTATTTCAGTAAATTCAAATAGTGAAATATTTATTTCTGCTAATTTTGGGGATTATTGGTCAGTTAATGAAAACACTAAACTCAGTTTGTCAGAAAACCAGAATAAGAGCCAGAAATTATTTCAGTTCCTGATTTTACTGAGATGAACTTTCCTCCTTGTTTGGGACGCTTTTACTGACTGCTGGATGGTGTGGGAAATTGGAGGTGTTTTACCCAGGTTGGTGTCGGCTCTGACGATCATCTGGGTCTTCCCCTCAGCGGTGCGTTTGAGGTGCAGCGTTCCCACGCCTTTCTCTTTGAACTCTGTCTCCTTCTTGTAGAATAACTTACACCTGATGGAAATGAGGAAACGCTTCGTTATTTCTGTAAATGACTGAGCGCCGCCGCCAGAGTTTCCACACATACTTCTTAGAGTAGAAGGCGTCGTCCTCTTTGACCTCCTTGACCTCTGGTTTGGGAGGCTCCTCCGATTCTTCGTCTTTGTCGTCTGGAAGAAGAAACAAAAAGTTCAGATTTCTTCCAGTAAACAAGAACAGCAGCAACGTCCAATTTGAAGCAGAATATTCCAGAACAAAGATGTTGTTGTTGGCGACCTGCAGCTGGAGCATCTGAAGTTTTGGTCCCGCCAAAGGACACTGCAGCCGAGGGTCCAGCTGCTCCGAACGGGGAGCTCTGATTGGACGAGGAAGAGAAGGAGAAGCTGGGGACGGTCGGTTTGGACGCCAAGGACCCCAGGGTGGGTGCGTCCACCTTCTGCCCGAAGTTAAAGGAGACGCCGGCAGGGAGCGGCGCCGAGCCGGAGCGTTTCTGACCCGAATCTTCTGTAGAGGTTTTACTGAAGGAGAACAGAGCCACTGAGGAAGAGGAGGATGATGAAGAGGGAGCAGGTGGAGGAGGAATGGAGGCGTCTCCCTGCTGCGTCTCCTCGGCGCCGGTGCCGTACTGCCGCTCGATGCTGGCCAGGTGGCGCTCGTAGTCCCTGAAGATGGGGTTGAGGTCGCACAGCGGGTTGTCGTTCACATGCTTGCTGATCCAGTCGCGGACCGACTGGTTGAGCGCCGTCAGCTGCCGGCTGTACTCCCTGCTGCGGCTGCAGGGGGCGGGGCTAGGGCTGGAGGCGGAGCCATTGGTCTGCTGGGCCACAATGTCAGCGCCAGGCTGGGCTGAGGACGGCCCATTGAACGCCACACCTGAGAAGACAGAGAGAGAAAAAAGAGAGGCGAGTGAACAAGGAGCAGGAAGACAGCGAGAGAGAGAAAGAGGGGGCGAACAAGCCCCTCCCCATCACAGAGCAGCAGAGAAGCCTGGACCTCATAAAGGTGCATTTACTGCAGGTGTGTGTTTTCTAAACATTCTGGGTTGAATGTTTGTCTTTCTGCAGGTGAGGCTTTGACAGCTGATACATTTTCTCTGATCAACCAGTCGAATAAAAACAAGATAAAAGATCAAAAATCAGACTCTAAACAGCAGATCAGACATCAAAACTGGAAAAGTCCGTTTCTACGCTCCCAACATGTTTATAAAACAGCTCAACCTTCTAAATAAAATTCTTTTTCTTTGTGATTCAATAAATTAATGAGTGATTTAGATCATATTTTACACATAAACAGGCTAAAGACGTTTATTATTATCTCATTGAAAGTGTAACAATCTCAAAAAATTAAATATAGAATCTTTCCTTTTTCCTGACATGAAATAAAAAATCTAAAACGTTAAAAACCTGCAGAGTTCATCCAGCTGTTCAACTGAATGTTCCTCCAGTTTAAGACTAAAACTGAAGATTCAACTTTACCAACACGATGATAATCTGAAACTCTGCACCAACACTATTAACTGCCGGCTGTTCATTCAAGACAAGACATTCAGTGTTGCTGAGGTAACAGCAGCTTTCCTCACCGGTCTTTGCAGCAGACGGGAATCCTCCAAGCGAAGGCGTGGAGCCGGTTCCGTTGCTCAGGCCTCCGAAGCCTTTAAAGCTGCCAGTACCCCCAAACCCAGAGAACGCTGTGAGGCTGCTGGAGGGCGTGGTCGAGGGCATTGCCATGGAGAAGCCTTTAAAACCTTTGAAAGCTCCTCCCCCTTCGCTCTGAAACACAAACAGACCTTGGTGAGCTCAGCGGCGAACCTCGCGCAGGTTGGGGCGGGCAGGAAGTGGTTCTACCTCTCCTCCAGTGTTTCTGCGTTTGGCCTTCTTTATGGCACGGCTCTTCAACACATCCTGACTCGCAACAGAAAACGTTCCGGCCTGGTGGAGAACAGCCAATCACAGTTCAGCATCGTTGCCTTCACGTACAAAACGACAATGCGGCGCCGTGAACCCACCTCCTCCCCCTCCTCCTCCTGGTCCCAGTTCCTGTCTGTCAGCTCCTTATCTGCGATCCTCTTCGCCATCACACCTGCTCTGGGAGAACATCATCGTCAACAGCTGGAGGAAACTCTTCCTCATTCTGATAGTCTTCCTCACCTTCAGTCTGGTTCTGATTGGCTGCTTTAAAATTAAAATGCAGTTTCAATAATTAATAGTTAAACTAGACGACAGCCAGGTGGGCTTTTATAGAAACGTCCTGCTTTCAGTGAGTCGGGTTTTAATCATATAAATAAATATTCTGTTCATTTAACTGCTGCCACAAACCCAATTGCATGATTTAAAGAAAATCAAAGCAAAATATTCAGCAACACTAACAATCTAACAAATACAGAACAAAACCTCTGGTGAGTTTTCTTTTTTTTCCTAAACGTTTCAATATTTTGTAAAAATAACAAATAAAATAATTTATTTTAGGGTATCTCTACTCTTGCTTGAGTAAAAGTTTTGGATTCTCTACTCACTGAGGAACTTCACTGAATGAAGAACCAGTTCAGTTCAACCAAAATGGAACCAAACAGACCTACAGTTTAATCAAAGTGAGACCTCTTTTCTATACACAATCTTCCTAATTATAAAGTTATTTCCTGTCTTTTTGACATATCAACACGAGTTACTTTAGGTATTTATTTTATGGGTATAATATTGAAAATTATAATGTAGAAAAGTGATTATTCAACTTGAATTTGTTGCTTTGCAATTATATTATTTCCCATTAATGTTTTCATTTCAGTCTTTAAGATGCCAGAATTTGCTATCTTCACATTTTTGTGTTTATTGTGGTTTATTTTAAATATTATATCAGAGGTCCTGATCAGTTAGTTGTAGTATTTATTACTGTTGACCACTTTTTACTTTTACTTGACTGACAATCTGTTATAGTCGTGCTATTCTTACCTGGGTCTAATTTCTGACCTAAACTCATCCTCCTGAGTTTATATCGAACATTTTAAACCAACCAATGTTGTGAATCAACACAAGATGCAACAGGAAATACAATACATACACAGCTACAAATTAATTCCGAAGATCTTGGAAAATCCAAATAACTAAAGTTCAAATCATGTCTGCAATACCTGCCGTTATTGGCAGTTAACAGTGATTTAGCTTCATTTATTAGCTTTCCTCGGGGATTAATCATGAATCAAAACTCCAACGTCAAAACTATTCAACTTTAAAGACATGTACTGTTAAACTTGTATTATTTTAGATTGTCAGACTCGTGTTATGATGCCGCTGTTGGACTCGGATAGTGTTAGCTCAGCTAGCCGGCTAGCCGGGCGGCCTGTTAGCAGCTAACAGCTAACGACCACGTATAAAGAGCTAATATCTGTCTTAACCAATTTTATTAAAGTTAGACAAACCTTTAATATGGGACAAGTTCCGATCTCTCCCTCTGAGCGACTGTCTGGCTGATCCAAGTGAAGCAAACCGTTTTAAAACCTCTCCTAAATTCACTGGACTCGCCTCAGTGTGTTTCAAATCAGAGCCGCCATTTCACACAGCCGCCGAGTCCGCGCGCCCCACCTTCTCCCGCATGCGCAATAAGAGAAGCGGCATTCGCTCTGGGATTTGTAGTTCATAAACAGAGGAAATTACTGCGCTGAATTCCAGTCGCTCCAAAAATATATATTTAGGATCAAAGAACGAGATACATTTGTTGCCAGTGACCAGACTAATACTGACAATAACTTTTCTGTTTTGTATTAAAGTAACTTTGTCAGCTTTGATACTCAGAGCAACTCAGTTTGTGGGTAATTTTTTCTGTCATCATCAGTGACTTAAAATGCCAAAAAAAGCTTCTGTTCTGGACCTGCTGAGGAATCTCTGGAGATTCATCTTCAAAGAAGTATTACTAATAAAATAAAAAAACATTAAGAAAAATCATTTAGCTTACACTATGACTTGCTTTGGCAAAAATAAATAATGTTATTTATTTAGTAAGTGTTGCAGCTAAATAAAGCTCTATATTGACCAGTTATGTGACATCTGCAAAGGCTGTAATGACACTTTAAATTCAGCCCAGCAACTATTCCTAAAACAAGTTAGAAAACAAAATTTGGCTTCTGGATCAAAACTAACTTTCAACATTTGAGATAAGACACAAGCAGTTCTCCACCTGCATGAGGTAAAGCCTCTCTGCTGCACTTATCCTGCTTTGATTTAACCTCCACACTCACAGCTTTCCCCTTTGGCTAAATTGTGCTGTTTGGGATTTGTCAGTGAGGCTGTTCCAGCTTTTCTTCCATCTCCCAGTTACAGAGCAGGAGAAAATCACCAGGATGAAAGACATCAGGGATTGGGGGTAAAATGGTGCAGAGTCAGGCAGCAGATGGCTCGTCTCCAAGCTTTCAGGATGCCGCTCGGCTCTGCCAAACAGAAACAGGTGCTGCAGAAAGAAGGAAGTGAGCTGTGGGGCCCAGCGGCAGCAGGAGACCCCCTGACCAGCTGGCGAGGAGACGTGGAAACACTTGGCAGTCGGAGAAATGAGGGTAAAACGTTTCTGTGAAACTGACTGACAGCAGCTTTTCAAAGGTTTTCATCAAATCCAGCTTCTTATTTACTGACTCAAGACAACTTAATGATTTTAAATGTTATTCAAATCAGAGTTTGATCATTTAAGTCCACACAGAAAAGAGTTTATCCCGAGTAAAGAAAAATACTGCCTCAAAGAACTATCAGTTAGTAACTTCCTGTTAATTTTTCAACGTCCATTCAGGATTTTTTTTCTTGTATTTTTCTTTGTAGTCATCAGTAAACAAACAAGCTAATTCTGTTAATTCATCCAGAGTTTATACATTTCATTGTATAAAAATTACTGTAATGTCTGCATATTGTCTAGATATTAATCTAGTAAATGGTCCATGTGAGTTATAAACAGTATCAGTCTGAGGTTTAAGCCCTGAGGAATTCCTGCAGGAACATAAACACGTAGCTTTTTGTTCGATAAATATTATTTCATCTACATTTTTTCTTGTTTTTATTGTCTTCAGCTAATTGGTCTCACATAGACTTAGATCCATTTGATTATCATTCTGTTCCTCTGCAGTGGCAACAAAATCAGTTCAGTTTTTTAAAATTACACTATATTTGTATAGAAATTAAATCATTTTCATCTTTAAAACGGAGGCTTGCTGGTTTGCAAAGCTTTCCCCCCATTGAAAGCGTTTTCCAACCAAACAGAGCAGGAGAAAGCGAGTTGTTTTCAGAACATCTCTGCTTTTACATTTATATGTTCAAATATTGAGCCGTTAGGCTGCCAATTGTTTTCCTCTCAGCAGCAGCAGATGGCCTCATCGCCGATTCTGCACACATGGAAACCTTGTAGGACTGACGGCAGATTGAATTTCTGAAGTCACAGAAAACTGTTTTATTTGGATGCCAGCCTCGCTTTGCTTATATACGAGGATTATTAACTTGGGGGAATGTTTAATAGTATTATCTCTACAGCCAGGGGCGGTCCTAGCCTGGTTGCTGCCCGGGGCCAACTATATTTTACTTTTTCATTTGAAAAACGTGGCGCAGGTTTATGGGATGTTTGACTGAAGCAGAGGATGAAAGCAGTGAGGGAATTTTTACATTGTTAAAAGTACAAGAAAATATATTTATTTTTACTATGAGGACCAAAGTCGCTGAGCCGAAAGCACTTTGGGCCACCAAGAATTGCAGTTTTTACTAACATCTTTAAGACAAACTTTTAGAAGCTCTTATTTATTCTGTCTGTTCAGTACCAAACTAAGTGATTAAAATTAACAAAATAGTTAGATTTTTGTTGATAGTTATGTTTTTTAGGTGGATTTTTTTTGTATATGAGAAGTAAGATTTGTTTTGAGAAAAGGTAGGTCAAGGTTTGTGGTTCTAGTTGCTCCAAAATTTAGATGAATGCAAAAACCTCGTTGATAGATAAAAAAATATATATTTTTTTCTATTTATTTATTTTCTTTAAGAATTTGTTATTTATCTGCAAAACTGTTGAAAAAGTCTCCATCTGCATCAGCCTCCTAAGCTTGCAGGCCAGATTAGCTACAACTGCGCTGTCCGAAATCCTTCAAAGGGCCGCAAATG
Source organism: Poeciliopsis prolifica (assembly GCF_027474105.1). Taxonomy (NCBI): domain Eukaryota; kingdom Metazoa; phylum Chordata; class Actinopteri; order Cyprinodontiformes; family Poeciliidae; genus Poeciliopsis; species Poeciliopsis prolifica. The sequence goes on along the minus strand of NW_026562456.1, from coordinate 260,806 downwards.
GCCCCCGGACCACACTTTGGACACACCTGATCAATATGATGCTGGTAAAATTTGATTAAGTGACTGATATACTGACAGCAAAGAGCTGTAACGTTACGGTGCCTGAATTCCTCCATTAAACATTTTTACAGGTTGAACTTTTTAACCTGTAATGTTAAAAAGGTTCACAGTTAAATTGTGTTGCTGTTGTTGATTTTGCTGTTAAAATGGTGTGAGACTCAATGTTTTCATGTAAGAAACAAAATTTTAACTTATCGGAAAATGTTTTGTTTATGTTTTTCTAGAAATTAACATTAAAACAACATATAAAATGAATGAATTAAAGTAAAATGTACAAATTACAAACACCGATTTATTTATGACAACTTCATTTTTGTGACGTTTTTCCTGTCACAGTTTTACTGTTTGTTAAACATACAGATATATTTTTTTTTCAGAGCGTTTTGTGTTTGGAAACTGGATGAAGTAGTTCAGAAATGAAGCAGATGATTTAAAGCTGTCAGTTTGTTTCCAGTGAAGGATCGCTCTTATGTTTCCAGCCTTCTGCTTTGTTTTACCTGTTAAATGTGGATGTGGTTTCCTGGTCATGGATGTAATGTCCTCTCACCTTGTTGAGAACCAGCAGCAGCTCCGTCCCGCTGTGCGCAGTCAGCCGTCATGTGTTCGTGAAGATTCGGGGCCCCCGGCTCGGCATGGGGCCCCCGGCTCGGCATGGGGCCCCTCCCAGCTGGAGGACGGGATGGCCGGCAGCTCAAAGCGAGTCGGGCCGGGCTCCTTGGATCTCAGCAGGGTCGGGATGTAAAGAACCGGGCTTCAGAGCCGTGAGCAGAATTGACGACCCGGTTTTACCTGAGCAGGATCAGGAGGTATTGATCAGCAGCTGTCAGGGGATTTCCAACATGGTGGATTAATGTAAACGAAGAACAGCTGAGCTTCTGGCAGGATCCTCAAAGATCAACATGCGTCATGAAAACAATCATTCATTCATCTGTTTGTTTACTCACTGATTCATCACAGCAGTTCAGTAGTTTACTCATTAATTCATTCATTAACAAATGACTTTAAGTTTGTTCATTCATTTACTCATTTGTTTGCTCATTTATTTGTCCTATTGATTTGCTCTCCCCATGAATATTAATTAGTTTGTTAATTTATTCATGTTATATTGAGTAATTCCTTCACTGATTCATTATATAAATTAATTGGTTTATTAATCCATAATTCATCCATTTGTCGCTTTATTATTGATCAATTTGTTTTACTTTTAAATTTTCAGCAAATTTATTCAGTTAATTTGTTTCATTCATTCATTTTTTTTACTCAGTTATAATATTCATCAATTTTTACTAATTGATCATTATAATTTATTTATTGTTCACTCATTTTATTCTCACATTAATTTGCTCAATCCGTCTTTTCACTCATTCATTCACTCATTTATTCATTTCAAATATTTAATTTATTCATTTTTTTTGCTGAAACCCAGTGGTGAACAGACAGAATCCTAAAATCGAGGGTTTTTTGAATGGAGTCTGGTGCAACCAGCAGTCTTCATGTTTTCCAGTTTGCCCTCAGACTGAGATTTCTTCCTCGGACTAATTATATGTGATTAAATCATTAACATCCGACTGTCACTTTATTTAATGCAGCATTTCATACATCTCCGCTCTAATTGCCTGCTCAGCTCACAGATCTACATCTCAATTAGGCTCAAATGCAGCTGTAATTGGCTTGAATTAATTACCGGGTCATGTGGACATTAATTACTGGAAATGAAGCAGAGCTGATGTTTCTTAATGACCTTCAAAGTTGGTTTCATTAAGAGAAAAAAAACATATTTAAATTATCTGAGCTTTAACACAGGAATCAGAGGCCTTTTAAAACAGGATTCAGTGACAAAAAGTGCAATAATAGCTGCGAACAGATTCAAAAAGACTCACATGAAACATAATAATCCAGATGTCATAGAACGCAGCAGTGTGTTCTCTCATTTGTTCTGGGCTGGTTGAATCCTGCCAGTAGCTGGATTTGGACTTTGGTGGATTTTCTCCAGATACCTGTGATGTTTAGATTCATCTTGATGTTGTTTCAGGTGAGTGATGTACAAACCGGCTGATGAACTGATGAATGGACATGTGATATGTTTATTTTAAACTGTAAATGAATGAAAAAAAATAAATAAATAAAATAAACCTGTCCAGCCTGTGAGGATTGAGCAAAATAAAGCAATACAGAAACAATCGAAACAATCCAGGTTTTAAGCACGTTATCTATAGCTGTGTTTCCAACTGGCCATTAAATTGAGCAGTTTGACATTTCAAAAATATATTTGCTTTATGGAAACCAGGCAACTTTGAAAACTCTTTCCTTCGTTGATATGAAGTTTTGGCTCCAGGCTGAGGTGAGTTGGGTTTTTTGGCCATACAAAAACTGGTTTATTTTGCAAAACATGTTTTTTGCATTGCACCACTCGGTCAACAACCGGATGTAGCTACTGGTGCAAACCATGAAGAAGAAGAATTGATTGGAGGACGACGGAGTTGCATGTTTTTTAAAGTCCTATCATGTGAACAAACTTATTCACATGTGATTTTAATTTAGCTTCTTATTTAATGGAAACACTGCCATTGCAATATTGTGTTTTTTCAACTATAGCAGAATATTGAAAGAGTTTTACGCACATTTGTAATAAAAACACTGCTGATAATTTTTATTCATATCAAACAAAAATGTCTTATTAATGTCAGTTCATTGTTGATCTGCTTGTTTTGTGTTAACAGGATTTCTGCTGCTGCTTTTCGGGTCATTCTGACGTCCAGCTGCAGATGAAGGCAGAGAGGCAGCAGTCTGTCGTTTCTCATCAGTCGGAACAGAAAAGATGCAGCAGCTGCATGAAGGCGTCGTTTGATGCCTCTCTGCTGGATGCAGCAGCGGCAGCAGCAGCGGCAGCAGCACCCGCCGTCTGAAGGTTTTTAGAAGTTCCTCCTCCCTGCTGCTTCACATCCAGCTCCCACCTGGGAAATATCACTCCGATAAACATGTTCACCCATCAGCCTCGTTAAAGCTGCTGATTACAGACTGTTTGCTCTGATATGAAGTGGCTCCACAAACACTGAAGGGACTTGGAGATAATCAGATGGAGATGATTGAATTATACTGATTAATAATGAATTCAGATCAAACAGGAGTGAAGAGCTGCAGTAGAAACTCAAGGATATTGATAAAAAGCTGTTTGATAAATCCTGATCATCCAAACCACCTGAGATGAATCATTCCAATAAGCAAAAAGTGGCTTCAATGCCTTCAATCTAGACATGGTTTAGAGTCTTTAGTCAACATACCTGAAAAAAGGCTTGAACTCCCTGTTTAAGATCCACTAATCTGGTTCAGGCATGTCAGAGAAGGAATGTGTCTCAGCTGCCCTTTGGTGTCTTTTATGGATTGGAGTAAAAACTGTAGCACAAGAAATAATCATTGAGCTCCATTAGAAAAAGTAAACAAATCCTTTTTACAGCACTATTCAAATTTTATCCATACCACTGGGCAATTCGGCTGAAAATACCAAATCAGATTTCCAATTCTAAATCTATTTTTCTTTTTCTTCAAACACAAAACAAATGATAGAAAATATACTCATTGTTTCTCGAAGTTGACCTGAATTACAAATGTTTTTATAAACTGGTTTTTCTGACAGTGAGCTGCATATTTTCCTTTCACATTGAAAATCCTGTTGAATCAAATCCGATTTCATGACTCTGCTTATTTATTTTGCAGCTTTCTGCCTCCTTCTGACACACAAACACACCCTGAATCATCAGCGTGTCAGCATATTATTGCTGCCTGACAACTACCAGCCAAACTATCCACTTTTCTGCCGCTCCCATCAGACGGCTAATTTTGTTTATATTTTGTTGAGAAGCCACAAGCTCGGAGGCAGAGCTGCTGGCTTTATCTGCTCGGCTGGGCGCCAAAGCAACTTCGCAGCAGACTGTGTGTTTATTTATTTTGGTGAAGTAAAGGAAATAAGCTCTGAAAGAGAGAAGTGGGTCACCGCCTCGCTGCGGTGTGTGATTGTTGAGAGTATCGCTTCAGCAGCTTTACCTTCACACTGTCAGCAGAGCAGCAGGAGACAAAAAACATCCTCTGAAGTCTGACAGGTGCAGAGAGCTGAGACGCTGAAGAGCTGCGATTCATTCATGTTATTTTAATTTATCCAATTACAGACAGAAACTCTGTAAAAAGGTGTGAACAAGTAAGAAAATCACAAGACTAATGGAAAACAATGTTCCTCTTGTAAAGATTGGAAGGGATTTGTGTTTCTTCCTCCACAGACCAGAAAATCATGAAGCCTTTCAAAGAATCTGGAGCCTGAGGTGGAGCGCCGTGGTTTCTGTTCCCTCTGCAGCATGAAGTCACATCAAGAATGCAAACTTTTTTGTGAAGAAAAGAAACACCTTAACTTGTCCAGTTCTTTGATAAAGCAACCAGTGAATGCACCAAGAAACTACCTGGATTACAGGAAACCGATCAGTGGAACCAACAAGTAGAACCAACCAGAAAAATGAAAAGGGAAGCAATGTAGAAAACCAGCCTGGAAAACAGTCAAGTAAAAAAACAACCAAAATGGAACCAACAAGTAGAATTTGCCAAAGAACCAATGAGAAAAATTATCCGTGGTTACGACCCAGATGACCAATCAAAGTAACAATGGAACCAATCAGGAGAACCAGCAAGAGAACCATTCAATTAAACTAACCAGGGAACCAACTAGGAAAACCAACAAGCAGAACCGACCACAGAGTCAACCAGGAAGATGAGCCATGGTCGCCAGCTAGAGATCACTTGAAAAGCAACCTAGAAAATCAACCAGGCAACCAATCAAAGTAACAATGTAACCAACCAGGAGATCCAACAACTAGAACTCCCCAAAGAACCAACCAGAAAGGAGAACCAGCTAGAGAACCAACTGAACCAACCAGGGGAATTAACCCGGAAATCAGTCAGAAGAATCATCAAACGAACCAACCAATGGCAACCAATCAACTGAACCAACTAACTGAAGTAACCAGAGAACCAATCAGGAGGCTCTCTCAGAGTTCCCATACCCCATTAAGATCAGCATTTACTGACATTAGAAACTGACTTACCTTACCTATAAATTATGGTCTTTATAATTTAATGTAATGTTTATAATAATTGAGATGATTTGGGAGCATAAACAAAACCTCAACACCTGATATGAAAAGGTTGATTTTATCATACTCAAACACTACAGTCTAACTGATGGTGAGAACTGGCCCAAGCTTTAATAAAGCCAACATGAAGATGAGCTGTGTGTGTGTGTTCAGGTACATTTCTCTGCTCTGATTTCTGCCGCCAGCTCTCTGACTGATCCTGGCTGACATTTACCTTTTATAAGCCCAAAGACACGATCCTTGAAAATGTCACAGTATCTGTTCATCAGCAAAACAGGAAATGTTGCCCTCTCCACAGCCTGCAGGCAGCAACCCTGGTTGTTGAGCAACCGTTTGAAGCTCTGTGGCGATGGAGGACCACTGCTAAAATCAGAACACATTTAACTGGTGGCTGAAGTCTCTTCTGTGTACAACTTGTTGGTTGGTACAATGCAGTTGCCCAGAGGTTCTTGGTTGAGTAAAGTGACTTGGAAGTCACTCAGCAGCAGCTGTGATAATGGCTGGATGAGTTGCTCAGTAGTCGGTAAAACAGTGAAGGAAATAAGTTTGTAGACTCTGTTGTATTTTTGTTGTACAATGAAACCAGCAGAGCTGCAACTAAAAGATTCAAACGCAGACATCAAACCAGAGACTGAGAGGCTTTAGAGAAAAGTTGAAAAGTGCTTCAATGGCAGAAAGAAAAACATGTAGAATAACTAAAGGAACTATCAAGACAACTAATCAGGGATCTAACGATTAGGAAACCTTTCAGGAAAATCAATCTGGGAACAACTAACCAAGGAAACACCTTAACCAAAAGGATCAACCACAGACCCAACGAGAGAACAAATTTGGAAACCTCAAAGGAACACCAACAAGAAAACCAGTCAGGGAGCATAACATGAATCCAGTTTGGAAACTGATCAGAAAAATCAACCTGCAAAGGAGCTAACCGAGGAAAATTGACCAAAAGAGTCAACCACTGGAACCAACACAGAGCCAACAAGGAACTTAGCAAAGAACCAATCAAGGCCCAAGTCAGAAAGAAATAATCAATCAATCAATCAATCAATCAATCAATCAATGAAGAGAATTGATAATATGACCAAACAGTGGATGAACTATGCCTTCCAGAGTGCTGTTGTTGATGGTGTGAAGGTCAGGAAGCAGATTGTTTCATAAATACTAATGTATTAAATGATAATCCAATTGTTTCATCATTGCAGACTGAAATTCTGTTTTTTGTTGTGTAAAGTGAAGTAACTTCCTGCTCAGACTAACCTGATAAAACTAATGAAATTAATTCATTTTCATTAAAATTCAGTTTTCTTCCCTGTTCAGCGATTTATCTCTCAGTTAAAGACTGTGTTACAAAGCAGACTGCATTATAAAGAATAAAAATTAAAACTCCAGCTCTGATGTTTTTGTGATTTTTATCCCCATCTGAACTCATAAACTCTATTTCTGTTGCTAATGTCTTTGCTCAGAACTGGAGGCAAATGAATAGTAACGATCACACAGCGATGTTCAGACTGTTTGTGTTTGTGGCCAGTCGAGCTGCCCGCTGCAGGCTGTTTGATTTCTAAATATCCCACGTTAAACATTTCCCGTCAGGCGGACGGCAGGATCAGCCAGGCTTCACTAGGTTCTGCCAGAAATGACAGATGGCCAGTCCAGGCCTGGCCCGAGGTGGACTGTGAGATAAAACTAACGTCCAGCTGATAGAAAGTCTGTCTGGGTTCCTACACCGCTTTAAAGAGAAAACCAGACTGAGGAAAACTTCACCTCATAGCTGCATGATTCTCCTCTTTGAGTTAATTCTGCAGGTTCAGAACATTTCGATGTTATTTAATCAGATTGATGACCCTAAATTTATTTCTGGAAGGCAAAATCCAGTATGCTTATGTCTTCCTGGATCCTTTTCCTAATTAATTCTCTCCTTACTTGTCTTACAACTTTAGAGGTTTGTAGTTCTACCATATTTAGTCCTTTTTTTGTTTGGTTTTTTATTGTTTTATAACCTAACCCAGCTTTAAACTTCTTTATAACTTTCTTTATGACATGTAAGCTGTGTTCTTCGGTCTTTATGATTCTTTTTCTTTGCGAATGTTCTCAGACAAAGTCTATTTAGCAGTCAGGTAACTTCTGAAGGCCATTTCTTGCTCTGGGTTTTTAAGTCTAGAAGCATAAAAAGGGCTGAATAAAATGCATGCCAGTTTTCAGATAATACACCTTGTATTATTTTAATTTCCATTCTTTTGGTATAAAATTCAATGAAATACTTTAATGTTTTTCCTTGTAATGTTGCAAAATATGAAACCTTGTGGGATTGTGAGCTGAGCTTTTGTTGTTACTGCATTAAGACTCTGGTTTAATCTTCTTGGTTGCTGTTGACTCATTTGTCTTCTTCCTGGTTTGTGTAAATTTTTCCAGCTATATTGTATTTTTTAGTCTATTCAAAGCTGTTCTAGAAGTTTGGAGGAAAACTGAAACAAAAGCTTTGTCCTTGATTTCCATTGTGGATGATCAGCAGTCCGACCACGACCTGAACGCCACATAAAATCCAAATAACGGGCGAACAGAAACACTCTGGGTGGTGGGGGCTCAGAATGACCTTCCTGCTGCAGCTGCTGCAGGAAAGTAAATAAAAGTAGAAACAGTTAAGCAGCTGCTGTCTTCATGTGAAGTCTGTGTCGGTGTCGGAGCAGCACCGGGAGGACTTCGGGAGTTTCAGCCGTTCAGCCGTGAAATGGAAATTAGCAGCGGTTGTAGCAGCAGAGCTGTCCGGCTGGGGGAGGGGGTCAGCTGGGAAGAAGCTGCCGACACTGCTGTAACTTTACTCAGTAATTCTGGTCAATGTTTACACGAGCTAATCCATTTTCAGCTCAGCAGTGTTGTTGTTAGCCAAACTGAGATTGTAGCTTGGACAGAGACGGATTCCTCTGTCCATGGTGCTACTTTCTCTTGTTTTTACTTCTCATCGTGACTTTAAACATGCTTTAAAATACCCAGAAAGATTGTTTAGCGTCTTATAGACGCAATATTTGTTTCACTGGGATGTAATTGTTCATATTAAAGTTGGTTCCGTCGACTAAAACTACGAAATCAAACATTAACTGCCATTTCTGATTCTCATCAACTCTCAGATCACATACTCCTGCGTGCAGCCCCACCCCTTCTACTGCTGATTGGCTGTCCTTCCTGTCGCTCTTAGGATACAACTCCTGATTGGCTCAGCGCTGCCGCCCTCTTTCCGTCATTAACCAATCATCGCTAAGGTGAGGTGGGAAGAGGAAGGAGGAGGTGTTGGGGGCAAGGCAGAGAGAAATGGGGGAGAACAGGGAGGATTTCTGAGAACAACCTGAACCGTTTGACCTCTTTGTGTTTGCAGAGCCAACTGCTTCACAAAAACATCTTCATTTAGAGGCTCTGAAAAGTCAAATCTACATTTTGTCTTTCATTTGTACTTCCTCGCGCTCTCTCAGGAAGTTGTAACTGTGAATGTTCATGCTGCCATTTTTAAACCTGCTGTTACACTGTGGTAATGATATGATCCATGTTGGAGTGTGAAGAAACAACAGAACTGTTTAAAGTAAAAAAATAAAGCAAAAATGAATCCCCAGTTTACTAAAACACAGCAAACTGAAACCCTTATTAGTTGAAGTATTTTACTGGAATTTTTTGGGATAGACCAAACAAGGTTGTGTATAAGCATGATTTAAAATTAAAATTACACATTGTTTTCACTGAACTTTTTACATTTATATTATTTTTCTTTTCCAAAATAAATTCCAGTGCAACCAATTTACTTTAGAACCCAATAATCAATAAACTCCCTCTGTGTCAAAGAAAACATTCTGGAGGATTTGAATGCAAGATAAGGTTATAAAACAATGTCCCAAGGTTTGAACGTCTAACAGAGTGTGATCCATTATTCATGAATGGCAAAATTATGACACAAAAGTGATAGGTGGGGCAAGAAGGGCATTAATGGGAGATGCAGCTAAGAGGCTGATGGTAACTCTGGAGGTGCTGCAGACACACACAGCTCAGTTGGGGTTGGAACCGCTGTCAGTACTTGACATATTTTCCTTTTTTTGTGAAGACTAGAAGGAAATAAAAATAAGTTTAATTTGCTACAAATCATAGCAAATACAGGGCAATCCTGGGAGAAGATATTTTCTCTGTTTACCTGAAAACAAGACTGAAAACCTAAAATGACAGTCAGCGCAAAAGTTGAATAATTTAAGTTGAAGTGTATTTACATGTTGGAATAGTCTAGTCAAAGCCCATACTCAAATCCACTCTAAAATCTCTGGCAAAAAATAATGTGTTCAGATGCTTTCCACTCAGTTTGATTGAGCTTGAGTTGTGTTGCAAAGTAAAAGGGATTAAAATATTAATCTCTCGGTCTAAAAACCTTGCAGTGGAGACGCTTTGGTCAAACTAAATCAGAATTATGGATGTTTTTAAAAAGAGCTATCAAAAAGTGGAGTTGTTTAAACTGAAAATAAAATGCTAACAAATAAAAAGCAAACATATGTTCAGGAAAACAAAACACTATTTTTGTATTAGTTTGACACAGTGAGGTGAACTATAGTTCAAACATAATGAGTTTTTATGAGGGAGCAGAATACAGTAACCTTACCAGAAAGACTCTGTTTCTCTTTATATTGCATGACTCCATGTAATTTTTATCCACCTGGTAAAAGCCCAGGCAGAACTACTGGCTGCTACAAGCTGAGGAAAATAATACACAGTTGAATTTTAATTATTGAGCTGCAAGAAACTGAACTTTTTATGAGACAAGCAGAAAAATTTAAAAGTGGTTGGGATATTACTGTTCAGGGAGCAGAAAAAAATGGATGCAGTCTTTAATGGGAACCAAAGTGTAATGGCTGAACAGTCCAACCAGCATAATATTAGGACTGATGAAGGTACAGATGTATCTCACCTTCTTGCTTCTTTTGTGTAAATCATTTTGCACACCCAGAGAAACTAAACTTTATTGATGAAACACTAGCATTACAAAATGGATGATTTCAATCACTTAAGTTTTATTTTTCACAATTTCAGATAGAGATTTTTTGAAACATATTTTTTGAGGTTAGGTGGAGTTAAATAAAATATTATTTGGATATTTGGATCAGTTTATACACCTAAATGAGAAGATATGGGTGTTTTGTGCATTAATTTGGCAGTATATATGGCTCACATAGCCGTATTTCTGTCTGAATTTGTTATATAGGCAAATATACATTGTACAGTTGAATAATAGCTAAAATAACATAGAAAAGCAATACATTTATAACAAGAAATGTTCATTAATACTACTAAAATAATATGTAGACATGTAAATATGTTTACAGCAAAGTTATTTTGTCTCTACAGGTACAATAAAACCACTTTGTAGCTCAGAAATCACTTCTGGCTGTGATTCCTTTACTTTGCTCCATGTGTTTAGTGCGCATGCCCAGTCAGTGGGGGTCTGCTCCATCCGGGAACTTCAGAATTACCATTGACAGCCGAAGCGCAACTTTTCCTCAGGCAAAGTGAAATCAAGGCGCGGACTCGGACAAAATATAGTCCCCGTTTTTTAACTCGAAATTACCGAAAGGAACGGCGAACCGGTACCGCTTTGGACCCGTCCAAGTTCGACTGTGCCCCGGAGAGCAGCCGTGTCGGACTCGGGCCCGTTCCGTGGGGTTTGGAGCACTTTTGGAGACGGGCGGAAAGTGGGTGATGAGTCCCAGCCTGTGTAAAAAGAAGCGAGAACTTGCTCTGCAGCCTGGAGTAGTTCTTCTTTCAATTGTTATTGTCGCTTTAAAAAAAATCTTTAATTCACTTAAACTTGGTCTCGGCCGCGTCCAAAGTGGGAGAAAAGTGTTTTCCTGGTGGGAACATGGAACTACAAGGCCTACAAGAGGCACTGAAAGTGGAGCTCCAGTGTCATCAGGTAAGTGAAACATGGTGTTGTTTCTGTCCCTATTTATTGCTGTTTGGGAGAGTGAGAGATCAAACACTCCGAGGGGGAAGGAAAACTATGCGACATGCCGCTGGGAATGGGAATGCCCGTCACTTCCAAGACCAACTATTAAAGCTACTTTTCTGCACTACTTTGTCCGGTGATGGAGGCTGTTTTCTGGGAGAATTTGGAGTGTTGATGCGGGGATGCTGGCTGACTGTGGCGATCAGGACGCGACCTGAATATTTATGAGCTGCTACAAACTGAGCCCGCTTTGTTACCTCCCTGTTTTAAACTTCACACACTTTCAGAAATCCGTGATTTTTTTTTTCTTCAGCCGAATTGTTTTGAAACTGGGACGGAGCTGGACCTACAGGTTAGCGGTTTGTTTCCGGGCTTCCAGCCGGTATGGCTGGCTGCTCGGCGGAGTGAGGCAGAAACTTTATCAGCATAAATCTGCTCCGGTTAACATCATCAACTCTCTCCCAGAAATAACCAAGCCTGCCTTTTTATTCGCCTCACATCGACTTGAGTGTTGGGAAGTTTCCTCAAACAGCCCTCCGGGGGGAGGACTGCAGCTCTGAAGTGTCCGTAGCTACGCACTGGATGGAAAAGTGGCCATCTTTTCTTCTCAAACTTGTGCAATGTTGAAAGATTTTAGCGTCCATTTTGAGTGGGTCGAACGGGGCTGAAGTTAGTGTGCGGATGGAAGTAGTCCAGTAAAGGGCCATTCCGCATTTTTTAAGGAGTCGAAGCTAGCTTTAGCTTGCTCCAGCTGGTAAAACTAAAATATTTGGACTGGTCTTTGTCTTGCTAGAAAAACCCAGAATTTAGTCGGGGTTTAACTTTAATGAGTTATCTTACACTAGTCAGACATTCTTTCTAACAAAGTTTATGACTTTTGCAACTTTTATTTTTTTATATCGTCTTTTTATGAATGTTAAATATTTGATTCTTTTATTGTAGCAATTGTAAGAATTATTATTTCTCATAATAAATTCCAAGTAATGATGCCAGGTTGTTACTATTTTATTCACAGTTTCTTCCAGGAGAGTATAATTAAATTAAGTTGTTCTGTGCTGCTTACTGATAGAAATCATGCTGTTTTATGTCCCTGCTGTGCTGAAGAAGCCTATTACAAAATGTTTCTGTTTTTTAAGAACAATATTGTGGAGCTGTGAGATTCAATTTCAGTCATATTGTTCCCTAAAAAAAATCTACAAATAATTAGTTTTTTGTCATTAGGGCAACAAATACCATAAAATATTGTGATAATTTCTAAATGCATTCCACTCACCCCTAATGTCAGCCAGAGAAATTTAATTACTTTGACTAGTCCAGTAACTGCTCTATATATTTATACCAAAGATATTCTTTCTGATTTATTTAAACCTTTATGAATTATAAAAACGGTTTTCTGCTCTTGGTTATATGGAGCTTCTCTGCATACTAGTAGATGCAATAATGATATCAGAAAGGATTGTTTGGAATGCAGTAATTGTTGGCTAAGAGTTATGAATTTGCATTTTTCACATTAATATAATATTTTAGAGATTTAATCCTGCAGATGCTCAATTCAAAACATCACAACAGAAAAAGGCATAGTTTATGATTAATATAACAATATTTATGAATAATTGTTTTCTTTGGGACATTTTCTAATAGTTTATCTGGTTACAGATACAAGATGTAACAGAAGAAAATATCCCAAAGGATAATTTTCTGACATGAATAAAGCAAAAAGTTTGTTGTTGTATAAAAAACGTTTTCACAAACATTAGAATGAATTTTTAAGACTGCAGTTGGTTTAGCATCGTCCAGGTTAAACTTTACTTTAGATCTCACAAGGAATCCAGTCTAAGTTTTTTGACCATTTACAAATTAGATAAAGGTTGTAATTATTCTAAAATGTGTTTTGAAGACTTTGCATTTAGTTTGAAGTACATCAAATCCAACTTGTTGGATTGTAAAGTAGATGAGTCCTGATTGTGGTGGGAAAAAAAGGATTAAAATTTACAAATACTATAGTTTTCATAAATCTGTGTTTGGAGTAATTTATGCTAGTCTCGTCTAGATGCTATATATTGCCCATTTATCTTTTAATTTAAAAATAAAAATATAATTTTTTATGCATTAGAAAAGATCCCGTCCGGTTTTGAGTCATCAAAGTATTTTACATTTCAAAGTGGAGCTGCTGAAATCCAGCCCAGAACAAACAGCGGAATGCTCCTTTAATGAAGCAGCTTCAGTCGGAAGCTTCGAATCAGACACGAACTTCAGCAGGTCGACATGTTTCAGGAGAGCCGGAGAGAGTATGTGGCCTGACTCAGACTTTTTCAGCTCCGCAGCAGAAACCAGCCCAGCCTGGATCCGTTTCGTGTTGAAACGCAGTTAAACACTTCGCTTTGGTTACTTTACGCTTCTGTCTGCTGGCATTATTTCTTCTTGTGTCACGTGACAAACAGCGATCCGTTTGATTCGCTCTTAATCAGGCTTTCACTTTTCTTTTCTTTCTGTTCTCTTCTTTGTTGATATTTGTGATGGCTGTGCTGCTGCGGCTCCTGCTCGGTTCCGGTCGGTAACTTTGAGGGCGGCTCGGCGCGCAGTGCAGCCGGGAGGAAGCAGCTCAGGGCGGATGCTGAGCGTTCAGCACCACGGTCAGCTCCTCCTGGTTCTGCTGCTGCACAGACCCAACTTCCACAGCAACAACATCCAACACTTTTCCCGTCATGCTTTGCTTGTTTTTTTCTTTTATTTTCAAGCTTTAGTTTATGATTAAAACTTGTGTTCAAAAGAAATCAATCTTTGCAGAACAATGAGGCGTAGGAGGGTGAATCTTTTTATCCTTGTTTTTTTTTTTTTTTTTCTTATTTTCAGTTTTGTAGTGGAAGCTTCCATTTTGAGAGAGACATGGGGGTGGTTTCTGCCCCCCACCCCCTCCCACCTCTCTACAACATGGAGAGTAAAAAAAAAAAACTCTGCAGAGTTTAATGCAGGAGGAGGAAAAGGAGAGGAGGGGAGGGGAGGGGGATGGGCCCCATTCATGCCTAACATTACCATTTTGATTGCTTTGATGCTGTTTTTGGTTTGGATGGAGGATGGAGGGGGAGGGGAGGCAGAAAGCCCAGTCAGCACTCGCCGCCTGGCTGCACCGCCACGTTTCTAACTGCTACACTCATCTCTTACTTTCTCCCTGCTAATTCATGACATGCTGCTTTTCTTCCCCATGAAACGATCCCACTTTCTCACTCCAGTCACGTTCAGCTGCATATCTTTAAACCTGTTATGACGCTTTGCACGCCGTTTGAGGTGTCCCCACCCTGAAAAAGATTTTAAAAAAACCATGACTGCACTTGAACACACCAGAGATGACCTCTACCTGCCAGTCTGTTTAAAATGACACAGCAGCAGCAGAAGGAGGGGGATCGACTCGCAGCAGAAATGTTATTTTTAATGGTTATTAGTTAAAGTAAGCAACTTTTTCATTCACATCGTCATATTTTAACTAAAAGGAGTTAAAATTGCTTTGACTTTAACTCATTTTATTGCATAACAACAAATTTAAAGTGATTGATATTCATAAAGTTGTGCATTATTGTGACAGGAAAGGAGTTTAGCATCAATTAATCACATGATAAATTTGTTTACAGAGATGTTCTAATCCATTCTTTTATTTGTTTCTATTACCATTTTATTTATTGATTTTGGTTTTACTTTGGATATCTTAAATATCTTTCAGTTAAAGTCTTAAATGTTCTTCACAAAATTAAAGTTTATTTGTCTTTCAGAGAGAAACCCTGCGTTATGATGCATAAACCTTTATACAACTTTTATTTATGTTGCTCTGCATTTCATTATGCATCAGTAAAGTGTACATGTCTTTATTCATTTAAAACATTTTATTTCTCCTAATTTAGCCTGGTTTGGGGATGGAACGGATTAAAATAATTTGTTATTTTAAATGGAAAAAAAATTAGTTTGATATTTGAACAGATAAATGTGGATCTTCTGGTTGACCTTTGACCTTTTAAAATACCCAAATTTCCACCTAATTTAATATTTTATTCGGTCTGATGATGTAATTTTTAAATATTAAATGATTGATGTATTAATCAATTACTCAGTATTTGAGCTGCCTTTTTAATAAAATACTTTTTATCATTATTTGACTAAAATGGTTATGTACTCTACCTCCTGGTGAGAATAAATTTATACTTTAGCCCCCAGCAGGTAAACCTCCAGCTTGAGAAAAAACAGATTTATTTGAAACATTCGCTTTTAAGGTTTTTATGTTAATTTTAACATTTAAGTTGAAACTTTCTGAGTAAAGTCAGTGGAAAATCTGATCTGCAGCAACACCAAGAGTCGGTAAAATCAGTTTGTATTTCTTGTTATTTTCAGACTCTGGTCGGGTTTCATTGTCAGTTGAACCTGTAGTGTCTCTGAGGGAATGTCAAAGTCCACAGTTTTTTGAGGGAACCTGCAGGTCGTTTCATGGCTCCAGTTTGAGGTTTGGAGGTGGAAGTTAAACCTCCTGTTTTCTGCTTTGCTGTTTATCGACGGACGGCTGGAGATGGGAACGAAGGATGATCAGAAATTGGGAATAAATTAGGAGGAATGACGTGAATTTGAGTCTCCTCGAGTTTAAATTTGGCCTTGGACGAATCGATTCCTCCTGGCTGGTTTGCTCTCCGTTGCGTCATGGCGGTGGGCCTCACCGGCCTGTCAGGCAGCAGAGGGGGGGCTTTCAGAGCCTCCGCTCCGGCTTTTCTCCTCCGTGGTGAACCGGTGGATTTCTCCCTGTGGAGAGCTAACGTTTCACTTCTGTCCGACGTGTTTCCGGAGCAAACCGTTTCTGAAACAAACCCGCAGCTCCTTGACTTGAAAGCCGTCTGCAGGCAGCATCTGTAACCATGGATACGGCCGTTTCTTCCTCTCCGGCTCTGTCATGGTCACTTTTGGCTGTTTTTTAAAGTTTGTTTCGGAGCAGATCCGTTTAGAGAACAGGGATGATGATGTGGAGGCATTTCAATTAAAAATAAATGTTCTAATTAGAACTGCTGTGATTCTGAACGGTTGGCTGAGCAGACGCTATCGCTAATTTGGTCTGCTTCCAGACCGCTGGGATATTGCTGTTGCAGGACAGGTTATCCGCGCCTTCTTAAAAATGTGTCTAAAATTAAGACCTTAAAATGTTTTAAATTAATTTAAAATAAAGCTGGCATTAAATAAGTTGATCACAAGTCTTATTTTTTTTGTGTGTGGCTGGATTATTTATAAAGTTTATTTTTCACGTGAAACTATTCTGTCAGGCAAAGTTTGAGTCACCTGCAGACATCTTCATTATGTTCTGTCAGGCGGTTGAGGCTACCGTTAATTAGCTGCTAATATCCATTCCTGGCTTCATTTCAATTTTATTTCTATTGCACATTTCGACAACAAGGCAGTCCAAAGTGCATCTTAAAAACACCAACCTATCACAGGGTAAGAGTAAATTTATTGCTAGTTGGCTGGATTACGTTCGTCTTCGCCAGTGGCTCACTTTTGTTGGTAACCCATGCTATGCTAGTGATGCAGGGAAAACGAGCCTGACACTATAAAATATGACGACTTATCAGGGCCACTGTAGACATAATAAAGGAGTACATTTCCACAAAAAACTCATACATTTTGAGATTATATATATATTTTAGAAAATAATAGGAAATTGAAAAAGTCGAAAATTTGCCAGAAAAAAAAATTGAGATTAATTTAACATATCTTCCAAATATAATAATAAAACTAGAAAATTTTCTTAGCTCATGAGGTTAAAAATTTTGAACTTTTGCAAATTTTCAAAAGTCAAATTTTCTGCTTTTTGAATTCAGGAATTTCCACTTTTTTTTCTAGAAAATCTGAAAATTTTAGGGTTTTTTTAAAATGGAAGTTTACTCTTATTATTTTTTGTTTTTCTATTTACATTGGCCCTAATAAGGCAATGTTAATATGCAATTTTTATGTGCATTTCTGTCGTGCTACTGCTCTTAGGTTTCTTCCATAATGGTCTTAAGAAGTTTTAAATTTGAGTTGGCAAAACCTGCAGAAACCCTGCTAAAGTGGACATTTAGAAGTTTGATTTCTTCATCTAGCCCTGAAAGCGGCTGCTTTGATTGGCTGCCTGCATCAGTTTTTCAGCTGCTGAGTGTCACACGCTGCCAAGCAGGAGAAATGGGGTTACTCTGGAGCAGCGTGTTTGTGGAAAGTGATCCTGACCTTATTTAGGAAGCATTTTAATGATACATGATGCTGCTTCCTGCTCTGCTTGGCTGGAGAAGCCGCTCGCTTTCCACTTAATCCACGTTTGCATTGACACATGTAACCTCTCGCTGTAGAAGACGCAATCCAGTTAAATCATTCCCGGTTAGTCGTTTGAAAATAAACCTTACTGTGTGAAAACGAGCTGCTGCGCCACATGAAGCTCCCATTTAACCCAGTTTCTCTGCAGATTATCCACTTCTTGTTTCCCATAACGCTGTTTATGCTGCACTAATTGGATTAGAGCGATTTATTCAAGCAATAAACATTTTTAGAGACAGAAAAGTGGAATAAAAGGGTTTCAGAAGACCTGTTGGGTGAGGTTGGTGCTTATGCAAAGCAGAAAAAAAGGTTGCTGAGCATCTTTTAACGAACCAAACGGTGGGATTTTAGTGGAGGTCTCATTAGGATCCCTTTTCTGGCCCATCTGGACTCCTTCAGGCTTTCTCTGTGGTCATGATAAGTTTTTTCAACAGGAACCAGAACCAAACCAGATTATAGTTTACACTATAGTTTTCAAGGTTGAACTGTAATTTTGAGAGTTTCACATGTTGATGTTAAAAGTATTGTTTTAGTTTCATCCTTTGCTACAAATGAGGAATCGTTTACTAAAGGAATGCTACAGTATTGCATTTTAGGCAATAAAATTGTTATTCTTTTATTTAAAAAGGAATTTAATCATTTTTATATTAGTGTTTTTGTTTATTTCTAATAATATGTAAATTAAGCCAAAGCTAAATGAAAAGCTTGCAGAATGTGCTATTTTATCAAATTAATCTTCTTACTAATCGATTACTAGAATAATCGTTAGTTGCAGCCCCAGTTGACTCAACTGCAGCTACCTTTGGGTGAAATATTAAAGAAATAGGTGCAGGTAGCTTAAAGTTGACTGTGTGTTCTCATTCTCACAAAGTTTGGAATGGTTTTGCTTAATTTTTAAACCATAAACGCTTAATTGGTCTGACTTCACGGTTTCTATTGCTCTTCTGAAGCTAGCCACTTTTGAGCCTATTAAGTTACCTTGACATCTTCATTTTGCAGTTTTATCAACTTAAATTAGCTCTGAGCCAACAGGAGGCATCAGAGTCTATCAGCTGTTCTGTCAGGATTCAGCTGAAACATTTCAGGATGAAACTGGAGGCCTGTTTGTTTCTGAGTAGTTGCTTTTCGGCTGCTGTTTCATCTCTTGTTGTCTTCCAGCTTTAAGTCTGAGCGCTGAGATTAATCTGGAGGACGCCCACGCAGCAGCAGCAGCTCCGTCTCACAGGAGTAAATATCTGCCCTGCTTTTCTTCTCCCTGATCCTGACTCTGCTGCCACTCCGCTCCCCCATCCAGTATTTTAGTTTGTATTTCTTGCAGACCTGCTTTAATCAGCTCTAGGAGAGCGAGAGGGGGGTTTAATTAAGAGCAGCATTGCAGGAAACCCTGCAATGACTCTTCCTCTGGGATGATCCTTCCTCTTCCTCTTCTTCTTTAATGCTGCTCAGATCTAGAGGTGAAGGTTTCTGAGGAAACTCTGACCTGCAGCACTCAGAGTTTCCCAGATTCGGCTTCAAAACAAAAACATGAGGCTGTCTGCCATCTTATTTCCTATTTCTACATTATTCTAACCTCTTCTTTAAGTTTGAGATGAAGGAAAGAGACACTTTCCCCTCAGGAGGAAATGACACATTTGAGTCTAAATCAAGTCGGAAATCAAGCAAAGAATTACTGTTGTTTATAAAAAAAAAAAAAAAAAATGTAGAAGGCAGGAGAAAAACACAAAACATCAGGACTCAGAAATCAGTGCAACTCCTATAAATGATTAGATGAATATAACCTAAAATATGAGTGAATATTTATACATATAAAATAAAAACGAGGTCAGATTGAGTAAAACATACATCTTCAACTTAATATTTGAAAAAATATTAAATTGAATAAAGAGATAGGGACCCAGTTTCAAGCCTTTAAACTATGAAGTCATGTTTAATATGAACAACATTTTCATAGCAACTCAAGGTAACAGTTAGTTGATGTTGCCAGTTTATACCAGGCCTGGTAGGGCTGTTATAAACAAATATTTTAGTAATTGAGTAATCTATAGATTATTCTTATGATTAATCGGATAAAAAAAATGTATAGAATAAAATACTGGTAAATCTGGCATAACACCAGTGTTGCTATCGGATATCAATATCAGTCCAATTTTTCATTTTTGAGCATCCCAAACAATTACTTTTTGTAGTTTAGAAAACTAATAAAAGCTCACTTTCTAAGTTAACCTGAAGAAAAGTTATACAAAGATCGGAAATTCAATTAAATTTAATAATAGAGCTCCATGTAACGCAAATAATGTCCCTGCTGGAGCACGACGCACTAAATAATAAAACATAAATTGATGGAGCTTTGAGGAATTTTAATAATTGAGGTACTTGAACTACAAAATATTGTGGTAAACCGTGGAGCTCCAGGTCAGGTTTGCCCAGCAGCTGATGAAGTTCTTCATCTTCATCAGTCAACAGTGAATCTGTGCAAACAGCAGCAGAAACTCTGAGTTTCATCAGCTCAGCAGCGGCAGCAGCTTCTTTATTTGTTGCGCTCGCAGCCGTCCCCCGGGGAAATAACGGGAGTTTGTTTGTAAAATCCGGCTCCTTGCAGGGAGCAGGAAGTGAAAATGGAGCAAACATGGAGGCAGAGTGATGGAAACAGGATGAGCTTCAATTTCACTGCAGATCCACCATCATCAATACAAAATATCCAATCAGATAAAATGTAAAGTCTTCTGGGTTTTGAATAATAAAACCAGGACACAACTTCCCTTCAATCTCTTCACAATAAAAGCCTCAAACCGTTACCCAAAGTGCTGAACATTTAAGTGTCTTTCAGAGTCTTCCAGAAGTTTTATGGTGGATTCCTCATTCCACAAGTCAATGTGCCCTTGGGCAAGGCACCAATTTATATTGATGTAATCATGAGTTTGATTGGGTGAAGTTTAAACTATTTTGAGCGGTCGGTCTGTTCATCTTCCACACTGTTGACTGGCTTCATGCAAACAGCAGATAACAGAGTCCAGGATTAAATATTATAAAAATAATAAATATAAAAATAAACCTATTATAAATATTTAAGAAATATTTAAGAGATACATATTAAACTAATACAAAGCATAAAGTAATTAAATAAATATAACAAAAATAAATGAATAAGTCTAAAATAATAAGTATATAATAAATAAATATAAAAATATTAAATATAGAAATAAATTAAATATGAAAAATATTTGTAAATAAATACAAATACGAAGAAAATAAGTTAAAAAAAATCTCTCCAAGATAGAATACCATCACTTACAGAAACTGAAAATAAAACATGACCACTATATTAAACTTTTAAAATAGAAAAGTGAAATAAAAATCCTTCTTAATTTGAAGAAAAATGTAATATTTTAAGGTTAAATGAACATTAATAGAAGATGGTACTAACATTTGCTGTTAATATGATTTAAAAACCTGTACATGAAAAATGCTTGAGTTGTAAAAAGACAAGATAACAGAATGAAGTGATGCTACAGTGTTGGTATAACTTATTAATTCTCTAAATGATTCTAGTAGCATTTTACAAAGTGCTGGTAGAGCACTATTTAGATATAAAGTTTGTATCCTTGGAAATAAAAGCTATGCCTAAACAAACCGACCCTTTGGCCCATTTTCTGGTGATTCCTGCCTCAGTTTGGTGAGCAGAATGAAGAAGCCGAAGCCTGCAAACATTTTTGTTGTTGTCGTCAGTGTTTGGAGGTTTGCAGGTGAAATCGTCCTAGGGCTCCGTCGATTTGTCGTTGTCTTCTTCTTTTTCTCACTTCGGGGAATCAGGCGGTCATGCGGCGGCGAGCCGCGCAGCTCGGATTATCCTCCTCAAAAAGCCGTGAAAATCGCTATAATAACTCAGAAATTGCCTCTGTGCGCCAGCCTCCAGCGCTCCATCCTGTGTTTGTGTAGCAGAGACAAAGTGCCTCTTTGACTGCTGCGTAATTCGGATGTTTTGTTTTGTTAGAGGGTTTTTTTTCTTTTCTGCCCTCTTTTTGTGGTTCCTTCAGTGCAAGTCCATATCATCGCTCAATTTCACGCAGGCCTGAAGTTAATCCTCTCATTTTTATGGGTAGAAATGTGGTCTTTATGTCTGCAGGCAGAAATATATACATTTATTGCACACACTTCTGTAGTGCTCATTAGTTCCAGTTTTTATTCATTAATCTGATTATTTACAACCTACAGCTGGAGGATCTAGATGGACACTTAGCCTGAGGTTGTACAAATTGCTGTTTCATAATTCCTAGGCTCTTATTTTGAAACCACTTTTGAGTATTTATAGTTGTTTTGTCTTAATTCAATTATTCATATTAAGTTAAACCCAAAGGGACATAAATATTGTTATAACCCGTAATATGCAATGTTCTTGAAAGACTTGTTTTAGCTATGCTAATAGCTGCAGCTCCAGTAGCAGACAGTCGTGCAATAAATCTGAAGAAGCCTCTGACTGAAGACATTCTGCTGTGTAACGGACTCATAAATACAGTGCTAGAGGTTGTTTGTAATGCTCTTCATTTCATAAAAAATCCTAAATTTAAGATATATTCTTTAAAATAAACAAGCTAATTTGGGACCACTACCTATCGCTAGTTGCTAAAACCTGCCGAAACTTGTAACCTTTGCTCCAAAAACAGTTTCACTGCATATTTTGATAGTTCAAACACCAGAATATAGCTTAATAATGCTCTGTGGAAACGTCTTAGCTTCACAGCAGAGCTAACCTCTGTGGTTTCCTTATTGTCGCTCTGGGGGATTCGGCCAGTCAGCACCAAGGGAAATAAATCTGCTACAGGATGTCAAGCAGCATTTCCAAGTTTTTTTTGTCTTACAAATGTTTTAAATGCATTTCACAAAAAAATAAAAAAAAAATCAGTGAATAGATTAAATTTTGAAAAATCCACTAATAATGAAGCATAAATGAGCTTCACTGTAGCTGGAAGAGTTGGCTAAGGGTTCACCAATGCTCTTTGGGTTTCCATAGTAATGTCAGGGCGGCCATCTTGTTTGACAGCTTCTATTTATTTGGACGTTGAATTTAGGTCAACTCTATGACAAAGTGTTAGGACAACACTAAGAGCTTTTTATTTTTTTTAATTTACCAGAATAAAGACATAAAATGAGGAGAATAAAATTATGGTAATTTTATGAAACCTAATACACACAACAAAGAACAAATTAAAATGAGAAATGCTGAGCATCTTGTGAAGTTATATGTTGATACTTAAGAGAAATACTTCATCCTTTACACATCAGTAGCAGGACCTTGAAACAATTCAGTCGTAATTCTACCCAAGCTTTTTTCATTACAAAATTTTTTTTTCTTTTGACTTTGAGATGTTATTGCAGAAAAAAATTTCTTTTATTTTGCTGATATCATGACTATATTCTCATAATTAAACAGCATTTATCATAATCTGGCCTTGACTCTCCACCATTTAACTCACAGAAAGGATGATTGAAATAAAAGCCATTTAAAAAAAAATATTTTCACTCATTAGTGATTTATTTTTCTGAAGAAGAAGCAAGAAAAACAATTGAATAAAATCAGACCTATGTTCAGAACAAAGCTGCAGGTAAATAAAAAGAAAAACTAAACATTTTAAGCTGTTTTCATGGATTTAGAGACAAAATGTTGCTTTAACAAAGTAAAGTCATTTTCCGTCTCCTGAGGAATCAGACAGATTATTGCAGTCTCTTTTGTTTGGTCCATTTTTGTTGTATTTTCAGTGGATTCTTCTTTCTGTTTACAACCTTCTCCAACTATTTCCTCCTCGTTGCTGGTAGACATGAAACATTGCGACCTGTTGGTGACCTTTGGGGACATCCTGAAGGGCTTCAGGTGGAGTCAACGCCGGGAAGCGTTGGTTTGCTGCAGCAGGAAAGCCGGATTCATTGATTTGCTGTCTCTCTGTCGTCTTCATCCTCTTCCTCCACCTTAATGAACTTCCTCTCAGCTGCGGCCGTTTCGTGTCACCAGACAGCTGACACGATTCGCTGCTTTTACTGTGACATCAGAGGGTTTGGAAACGGGAAATCTGAGACTGACAGTCTTTTCTTTTTTTCTCTTCCTGCTCCTCTCCATCCAGCATAAGGAATGTTTTTCTGAGCCACAGACTGGCTGTTATATAATGTAAATATTCCACATGATGTGTGAAGCGTTCTCAACACGTTTTGGTGGTGTAGTTTCTGCTCGTTGAGTCGTGGCTGCAGGGGAAATAAAGCGTCCCCGATGAGAAGAAGACACTGGTTTTGGTTAAATAAGACGTGAACTGCAGATCGTTGAGTCTGGAGGAGATTCAGTTTAAAGGAAACTGTGGGTGGAGGAATCCACCAGAGAGCTGCAGCTATCACCGAGGTTTCACTATTGTTGTCATGAAGGTCGTTGCAGATTATCTTTGTATTCAGGGAGTACGGTGCTGCAAAAGGGACAAAATTAAGACTGAAGCGGCTGAATATATATCCCTCTGCTTTCCCAATGTCCTTCCTGACGCTTTCAAAGACCAGAGTTCAGTTCACTTCACAACTGTCTAAACAATCAACTCTAGTCTGTTAGAAGTGAACAAATGACTCAATCAAAGTTCTGCCTTCAGGATTTTCTTGAAATCATTCCTGACTTTGAACAAATTCCTAAATCTCAACAGATTCTTGAACAGATTTCTAAATCTGAATTGATTCCTATACCTGAACAGATTCCTTTTCTTATCCAGACTTTTGAAGAGTTTCATGAGAGCAGATTTCTGATGCATCATATTTGAAATACATCTGTATTTTGTAATTTAATAACTACTTTTTGCCATAATTTTAATGTGAGTGTCACTAACATAAATCTCTTGGAATAGAAACCTGGCCAAGATGGCCGCCATACAAAAGAACTAGAATCATCCACTTTTAGGCAGGAAGCTGCAGGCTAAAGTTCAGATCAGAAACCAGTTCTTCTCTGCACCAAACTTGACCTTTAACCTGAACTCATGTTTTCCTGGATGTGCTGACCTTCCCAAACAGGAAGTGAGGTCGTTGGAAGCTGCTGCTCTGTTTGTCTTCAGCTGAAGGCAGCAGCAGCAGTCTGCGCTGCAGCGTCAGCCTTCACGATCGAGTATCTGGAGAGAGAAAGTTTTCTGGCTCGTATTTAATCTTTTATTCATCCTCTGAACTAAAGAGGTCAGCCTGATTAAACATGCAGCGCTGCGCTTTGGGGAGCAGAGGCTCCTCCTGACCCCATTCTATGTTTGTTCCAGCAGTTAAAACCAAGTTTATTGTTTTAAAACCAGCTGGACGTTTGTCTCTAAAGCTGCTGAATCAGCTGATCCTCCTGATGCATTTAATAAATGTGTAATTACCCAGAAACCATTAAAAGATGCTAAACGAATTTTTCCGCTAATTATGGCGTTTCTTTATCTCCTTAACGGCTGTGGCCATGTTTTAATCGCCTTTCCTGTCCTGAATTTCAGCACGTTTACTTGCATCCACTCTGATTTCACTCATTTATCACTTTGTTCTGTAGTTTGGTGATTTTAAAGCTACGGTAGCCGTGAAACGCTAACAGATGGTTTAATCTTCCTAAAGTTGGTTTATTTATTTTAAACTGACATTCAATCAACAGTTCAAATAATACTTATTTTAAATTATTTAGTTTAAATAATTTGGTTTTAATCCTAATAAGGTCAAGGTCTAAACAATAAAAATATATTTAAAAATATAGCAAAAAATTGGATTTGTAATTTTTTTATTATTATTTACAAACGAAATGAAACAAATAAATGATTAAACTACGCTTTAATACTTCAGAAAAAATGTCTTTGTATATAACAAAATAAATATGTGAATCAAACAAATGGATTGTCTCCTATAATATGTAAAATATTTATTCTAAATCATAAAACGATGCAAAACTTTTATTTTGATTTTTTAATTTTATGTAAAAGAGAGAACATCTTTAGTTTGTGTGAAGAGAAACCAGGATTGTTTTTTGTCTTTCTGCAGCTGGTTCCTTCTCAGCCCTCGTGTGTGTGTGTGTGTGTGTGTGTGTGTGTGTGTGTGTGTGTGTGTGGTGTGTGTGTGTGTGTGTGTGTGTGTGTGTGTGTGTGTGTGTGTGTGTGTGTGTGTGTGTGTGTGTGTGTGTGTGTGTGTGTGTGTGTTCATTAAGGCTTTTTCTGGAGCCAACAATGGAGTCTCTCTGCCAGCTAAACACATCAGCAGAAAGAGGTCAATTATAGAGTAGAAGTAACAAAGCAAGAAGAAAGCCCCTGAGTGTTTGTCTTGATTAGTCTTTGTTATGGAAACCATTTCACAAATCGGACGCCTGCTGACATCCAGCTCTGATTTTCAGCTTTGAGCTTTGTGTGATTTTTTTTTTTTTAAAAAGCATAATTTTTCCATTTAGATACAACTAAACTTCAAAAGAGCTGCAGGAAAATGTTTAATTTAGAAGGGAGTGTTTCTGTTTGCTGGTTTGTAGACCACGGTGTTCATCAAGGCTCACTTCAAAGCCCCTTTGAAAAATTGATCAGGCCGGATCGGAGCTGAAGTGGATATCAGGCTGAGTTTTTCACTTGATTTGCAAGCAAAACGCAAGCAGCAGCAGACGCGCAAACAGAAATCTCTTATTAATTCAGCTAAAAAAGCCAAAAAGGGGTCTGAAATTTTAATTTGTCTCCTCAGAATATTTTATATTTTGAATTATTCCACTTTACACATGTCAAATAGTTACTTTTCTAAAACGCAAAGATCATGATTTTTCATCTTTTTATGCTGTGCATCAGCTCAGTTGAGAAAAAATTAGAATAAAAATTATACTTAAGCCTAACAAAAAACAACAATACTTTCTTATAACAGAATAATTTTTCACCTCTTGGTGAACTTAAACATTTCTGTTTGATTCATGAAGTAGAAAATTGTAATATTTTATTAAACTGTCATATTAAGGTGTTGCTGCTTTGAATGTGTGAATTTTCTGCACATTTGTTGACGATTTTATTTGTTTTGGTTTTAAATATTTTCATACTTTGAGCTCAAAGCGTCTCTGGGACATCAGGACCAAACTGGCGAACACCGTCCAGGTTGGTGTCCTCCGTCACCCTGCAGGTCCACAGGGAGTCCTTCTCTCAGTGAAAGGTCACGGGGTCACCTGCCTGGTAATCACAGCCTGTGGAAATGTCAGCAAATTTAAACTTAGAACCTGGAATTCTGATGACTCATCAAAGATCTGAAACTTGAAGGCAGTTTTTGGACAAACGTCTCCATGATGTCCTCCCCCCTGCTGACTGGGATCTGATCTGGGATCAGATGTTAAGGAGATGGAGGGATCTCCGTGGCGACTCTGGGATCACGCCTCCAGTAAGCCGCCATGAGCTGTCAGGTCTGCGCCTGGGAACGTCTAATCCCGCCGTCCCCTCTCCGATCTGATCTCCAGCGTGGCTCCAGGCGTCGCTGCTTTAATGCTGATAATGCTGATAATGCTGCTCGGGTCTGAGGGAAATCTAAGCTCTGAAATCCCTTTAATCAAAGCGGCAGCCGCACAAACACGGTCTGGAAAAAGGCCGAGTAACGACTTAACACCGCAGTGTTTCCTGGTTCTGATCTGATCTCATCCTGAGCTGCTAATAACGCCTCTGATTTCTCTGAATGTAGCTTTGTTTTTTACACTTTGTTTTTAGCTTTGAGCTATTTTAATTTTAACATAAATGCAACAAAATAAACATTTTTAACAACATGCGGAAAACTTTATATTTTTGTTCTGGTAAAAGTATTTTTGTAGCAAATATTTGATCCATAGCAGTAATATTTTCATAAAAATCCTTAGTTTGCCAGTGGCGTCCCCGAATGGGGGGTGAAGGGTGGCCGTGGCCTCCCCTTAACTCAGCTTTGAACTCAGCGTCTCGGCCAGGATTTCACTCTTCTTCTTGAGGAAACGTCCGTTTCTTTCCTCCTGCTCCAAATTCTGGTCCGTTTCTGTCTGGAATTGGTCCTCCTGGTCCCAGTCCCAGAGCTGTGGCTGTAAACCAGTGAGGCAATGTTTGTTATTGATGAGCGGCTGAAGATGTGCTCAGAGTGCTGACAGTCTGTCTGCAGAACTCGGCTTTAGAGCTTAAAACATTGATGCTGATTTATTTATCCTGCTCAGATTCCACTTTTATTGATCTTTATTTTCAAATTTTATCCTAATTCTTAGTATGACTCAATGTTTAATAGATTTTTTTCTTCTGATTCCATTATTTTTTATCCTTATTTTACAGATTTTTTTAAAAATATAGTTTCGTCTGCGTTTACTCAAGTTTCACCCCGATTTTATCTTATTTATTTATTTATCTTTTAAATTCTGGCTTATTTTTACTTTTATCCTAATTAATAAATTTTTTTATTGTGATTATTTAAATGTTTTTACATTCATCCTGATTACTTTCTTCTTCTTATTTTTTTTTATTTCTGGTTTATTTTAAGTTTTACTTTTATTCTATTCTGGTTATTCCAGTTCATCCACTTTTTTAGTCTTAAGTTTTATTCTGATTTTTGTCCCTGTTTGTTATAATTCATCCCAGTTTTCTTTTAGTAATTATCTTTTTTTATTCTCCTTGATTTTGCTCTGGTTAGATTCTACTTTTTTCTAAACATTATAAACTTTTTTTTGTTCCTCGTTTTTATTTTAAATAGTTTTTGTTCCTTTTTTTTTCAGTGTTTTGATTTTCATCAAATTTTTATCCTGATATTAAAGCATTGACTTTAGATAAATCTAGAAACATTGCAGTAATGTCTTTAAATTCTCCGTCCGGTTTTGCTCTGACAGAGCTGCAGTGAAACCTGTGATATGTGATATTAATTGTGCCTCAGCTCCAGCTGTGTTGACCAGGCAGTAAATCCACAGCTGGATCTCTGCTGAGACATTTGCTCTCAGGTTCGGAGTGAAAATGTGAAAGAGAGGAAGAATAAAAATGTGATTCTGTGAGTCACTCACCTAAAAATATCAGGCGTGCAGCTTCAGTTCTTCCTGCCGGGTTGCGCTGACCTGTGAGTCAGCGCTCCAGCTGGAGTCGGTGTTCCAAAGAGGGAAACCTGCCGGAGAGGACCGGAGCGGGTCAGGCCCAAAATGGCCACTGTGAACAGAACTGTAACTTGGAACGAGAATTTTATTGAACCGTAACAGTGAAAATGCAGTGTTGACAACATCAATCTAAGCTTTTCTTTCTTTTTTCTTTTTTTTTAAACATTTCCAGTTTAAATATTTATCTGATATAAACAGACAAAAATTCTGGACATTGTTTTCCTCTGCAGACGCATTCCTGACCAGTTTCTCTGCTTTTAGTCATTTAAAACCACAAAGCTGCAAACACTTCCACATTCTGATTGATTCTCTCTGTGATGCTGCATCTTTAAAAAATTTAGATAATTATATATTAAAGCTAAAAACAAGCTTGCTTCTGCCTGTTGGACGGAGACTTTTAGCATTTCTGTGAACCTTAGTAAGGCGCTCAGTTTTCCCTTGAACTTCAGTTCAAGGATGATACAAATTTTTCACATCCAGCACAGATGGCTTTTTGTGTCAGTGGGTGAAATTATTACAGACATAATTATTTTGCAGTAGACTTAAATATTTCCGACAAAAAAGGAGCAAATTTCCTCCCACAAAAGCAGAATTTTTAAAATTAATTTCACATATTTTGTAGAAAAAAAAATTACTTTTGGAAATGTTCTAAGTTTTAAAAGTCAAAACAAATTCACTCAAAATGTTCATGTTTTTGTCTAGAAGATTTCTGAGATTAATCTCAGTTTTTGTTTTTAAGACAAAAATTGACTCTTTTTTTTTTCTATCTACAATGTGTTAATTTGCCAACCTAAGTATTCTTGTTTAATGTTGTTTTAGTAAAGGCTACTGGACAAAGTAAAGAATTTTTACTTTAATTAGAAAGTTTTCACTTTAACCTCAGAATTCTGACACTTTTTCCAAATTCCGAAACTGTTTTTCTTAGAATTCAGATTTGTTTAGCTCCAGATTGTAATTTCTCCTCTGTAGTTCAGACTCTGAGATTTTTGACCCATGTGACATAAAGTTTGGACACCGTTGGGATAAATCATTCCAACATGTCCGCCCATCTTAAACCGAGCTGCTGTTTGCAGAGTCGTGGTTCTGCTGGTCCAGGTTGAACTCGTCGTGGATCAGAGCAGCAGCATCTTCTCTCTCTGCTGCAGCCAGAAGATGGCATGATTCAGTTTCCTGTTCTGTCTATTAATAACCGCCATGTTTTAAAAGTCTGTAAATAATCACCGTCTCTCTGCTCTGAATGCAACAGGACCAAATTTCTCTGCTAGTTCAAGGCTGATCCTCTGATTTAGGGGAGGAACTAAAAGAATGGAGGTGAATTGTTCTTCAGAGGAAAAATAATCCATTTGCTTAATCACGTCTCTTAAAGTGTGCAGCCAAGTTGCTTAGTAACCGAACGGCAGCAGAAACAGTCGACTTGGAGTCGTATTTAACAAAAGCAGCAGGCGCAGTGTTTAAATGCTGACGTGTTCAAGGCCTGAACACACACAGAGCTGCTCGAATCATTCTGCTTTTATCCTCCAGAGAACACGACTGTTGCCTTGAATCTGTCCTTCTGGTTGAGTGAAGCGGCTTTGGCTGTTCTGGGATCTGGTTTCTATGAATCATTGAAGACCGTTTGGATCCGGTTAGTTCTAATAATTCCTTCAAAATCATATTTTCCAGCTTTTTAGGAAGTAACAAACCCTTCCTTGTTTTTTATGGATGACTTCTCTTTCAGTTTATCTCATAATTTAGGAGTAGTTCCCAAAGATAAACATTTTCATTTCGGGTCAAGTGAAGATCTTAAATGCTCTTAAAGGGCCGTTTCTCCCAAAATGAATCAATAAAACCCATTACAAAATGTTTATATATTAATAAATGATCTTCTCTGCATTCATAGAGTACTTCCTGAAATTAAATAAAATTGAACATATTTGGCTCCCTCCAGGATTTTATGAGTAATTTATTTTTTGCGATCTAAATCTTGATATTTTTTATTTTTTTTTTTGGTGGAGCTACTTTAGGAATATTTGCAAGACTTTTTGCGATATTCATATGACTGTAAATGTAAATTTTGTTGCTAACGGACGATAATTTGACAAACTGAGGAGCAAAAGTAGAAGAACGAAACACTGCCACCTGCAGGTTGGAGTTAGCATCGCTTAAACTAAAAGTGTCATGCAAAATTCTGTTTATTTTTGCATGAATTTGTGCGATCGTTGATGTAATTTGGCAGCAAACTGATAAAATCTGCTTTGATTTGATCAATTTAAAATGATATTTGGGAAAGCAACTGTTGAGACCAGAGAGACTGGCAAGACTTTTTGGTTGCTAGGCAACAGTGCCACCAACCACAGATTTTTAATTGGACTTGGGTCTGGACTTTGACTAAGCCATTATTGCCTCAATATTCCAGAATAATTTTGTTTCCGTTTTATTTGTTGCTTTGGTTTATTTTAGATGATAAAAGCATCTAACAGTGAATGTTACTTACAAAATTCAAAGTTTATTGGTCTTTTATAAGGCAATATGTTACTCAAATGGTCTCAAAACAACAATATTATTGTTTGTCACAAACATTACCATTTATTATCCAGTACATTTGTTACCGTTAAAGCCGTAGTGTAAATATTTTTTGCAGGAAGCTGCAGGAAAACCACAGGATAAAAGCCTGTTTTGTTGGGTTTTTGTAAATCTTCCTTTCTGGTAATATCAGTAGCTTTCTGGTTAAAACAGACAAGTAGTTGATGTTGAATAATTGCGACTTTGGTTTTTTTTTTATTATTTGTTTTAATATTCCTGTGAAGAAGAGCAGCTGCATGTGAAATCTCACCATCTGAACTGATTCTGGAGTATTTATGAGCTGCAGTGACGGAGGAAGAGCAGTTTGTCGTCTTCAAACGTTTAAAATGTGTTTGCAGGCGAGGAAGAGGAGGGTGACGTTTGGGAGAGGGGGTGAGGTGTGAAGGTGGGGTGGGGCGGATGTCCTCGCTCTGGCGGTTGGCGGCTAACAAAGAGTGCTGCGTAACGAACGGGACTTTAATTTGTTTTTCCTCGACAAGGTCGACGAGAGTGATGGCTCTCAGGAGGAGGAGGAGGAAGACGAGGAGGAGGAAGATGATGGGAGATCTGAGGCAAGATGGAGGGGCAGGAAAATCAACCAGGAAGTCATTTCTCCTATTTTAACTCAGTGCATGTAAACGCATCAAACCTGATAGCGAGGAGGAAAGAAGGAGGGCAGAACGGGCTGACTGGTGAGATGTTATGCCGTGTCCATGGCAACAGACTGAGGATGCTCATGGATGCTGGAATATTTTGACGATGGAGGAACTTCACTCAGTCGTTGGCGTTTGATGTTTGAAGCCGTGTTGATGTGGAATATTCTGGAAAACGTCCCGGAGTCTAAATCTAGAATTTGGCTGCTGACCCAAATTGACCCGATTGGTTCTGACAGGCAGCCGGCTGGTCTAAAACAAAAAATCAGTTTTTATTTTCGTTAAGTTCTCTCACTTCTGATCCCAAAGCTTGTCAGTGTGGGAGCTGTTACCCAGGCAGCGTGTTTTAAAGTTTATTTTCAGAGTCTTTGAGGCGGTTTAAGAAGGAAGCTGGAGAAATCAAAGTGATTTTTACTTTGGATTGTGGATTTGGACCGAGAGGAAGGTTTCACTCACACTAGTCCTGTTTAATCCGCCTTCATCCAGCTCTAGTTTGTTTGTTTAGAACGTCTGGTTCGTTTGTGGAGGTGCGTCTGTGTGATCCAACACTGTAAGAAACGAACTCTGACCTCAGTTTGGTTCAGTTGAAATGAACTCTGGTGCGGTGTGAACGGCAAGTGGGCCGGACGCCGCTCCTAAAGCAGGGAGTGGACTGCAGCGCAGGGCATTCTGGGTAAATAAAACCAAAACAAACGTCTTAGTCTAGTTTTAGCAAGAGAAATGGATCATAACCTTTTACATAAGAGAATTCCTTCAGCGCTAAAATCTGACGCCGCTCCATTTCTGTTTTCATTTTGCAAAGAATGAAGTTGTGTTCAGTCTTCTTCAGCCCCCAACTCAACTTTTACACTCAAACATGAAACTAGCTACAAATACTTGCACAATTATTGAATCACATCTTTAACAAGCATTTGTAGGGCCTCCCGCACAACCAGCAATAATGCAGCAAGTAGTTTCTAGATGATAAGTCAGCAACTATACAGTTCTTTTCCAGCAGCCATTTTCTTGACTGATTTTAACCATCTTTTGCAGTAAATAAGACATCCAGTGTTTGCATTAAAGGCGGTTATATTTCTAATATCTCAATAATCCAGAGGCTGAATGCATTTCCAGCTGTTTGCTGCTGCAGACGTTTGTTCTGCTGGTGATGAACCGCTCTGAGCTCGCAGTGTTTCTTCTCCGGGACTCATTTAACCCTGGGCTCAGATGAGGCGATGCGCCCTCTCTGCCCTCTGACACGCATTGTGTTTCTACACGCAGTCCGCCTGGAATGCCAGCTGCTTTGTTTGCCGCTCCATGGAAATGTGAGAAAACCAATGAAAGCAGCAGAATGAGCCTGTTTTTTTTTGTGTGTGAGCTGAATAAAGATAAATTAAAATCAGCAGCCAGTAAGTTTTTTTCCTGTGAAAGCGTTCAAATTAATTCCCTATTACTGGCTTGCTTATCAAGAGCTGCAAAGACACAAAGATACAGACAAACAGTGAAAAGCAATTAAAAATAAATGGAGTTTGGGGGGAAAAAGTGCCTGAGAGAGCAAGTTCATCTGCAGCCAACTTTACTTTTTTGTGTTTTTGCTGCTGTGGACGTTTTGTCACCATCCTGGGGCGCCATCAGCCTAAACGGCCAAATTAACCCAATTATTCAGAGCAAGCTGAAGTGGCGCTGCTGCCTTCAGGCGCTGTGGTTTTTCTGAGCGTCGTCCCTGGATGTGTGTGGCATAGATGCATTTGGCTTCGTCGCCACACAGCTCCACGTCAGAGCGGCACAATTTTTATTCCCCGCCGTCAAGGAAGAGGCAACAACAGTTCAAAGAGAAGCTGGTTTCCGTAGCAACGTGCCAAATATAACTAGACTTGTTCTGTGCAGTGATGAGGAGATGTTGGACTGGAGGAGCCAGAACAAGCCGCAGCAAACAGAGGCGGGCGTTTCATCTGCATCACTCATGCAGCGCTGCATTTGTCCTGCAGCAGATTTAGAGTCACAAAAGACGGACTGGAGCGCCAGACCTTAAACTCACCATCACTGTCTGATCAATCCAATCCAGATCTGATATCTGTCCAAAACCAGCCAACACCAAGTTCTAAAGTGAGCTCAGAACTGGCTGAAGGCCAGTTTTAAGGTCTGAGGCGGTCTAGTCAAAGACTAAAACTGGAATAAAACCAAATAAGCCATTTGTTGCTGTTGTTAATTCAGCTCACAACCAGTTCATAAAATGGTTCTTTCGGTCAAACCAGTTGTAACATCAGTCTGAAATCAATGAATTCCCAATTTACACATCAGTCTGAACTGGTACTGGCCATATAAAAAATTACATTTTGATTTTCTTTTTTCATATCAGATCTGATTTACAATTTTATTTTTCTTTCTTTTCAAAAAAGAAACTACAAATAAAATATTTTCAAAAAGTGCTTCTGTGAGGCTCAACTGATGATGTTTAATTACTGAAATGGAGTCATAATATTAGCAGAATTAAGACGCAAAATTTCCTTTTGTGTTGTATTTATATTCTTTGTTTTGTATTTATATTCTTATTATATTTATTGTGTACCTTGAATTTAATTTGTATTTTTTTGTATTCTTTTGTGTATGCTTACTGTGTGCCACATTTTTGCCTGTGAGCTGCTGGTAACTATAATTTCCTGAGGGAGTCTTCCCAAGTGATCAATAAAGTCAAGTCTAAGTCTAAGTCTCAATTTTACCAGAAGAACGTCTTAAAGTTACGAGAAAAGTCGTTTTGATATGGAAAAAAAGGCTTGAATCTTTTTTTTAAATATTATTATTATTATTAATAATGTTGGACCTCCCATAACACTACTGCTTCATTCTCCTAATAGTACAACTTCATTCAAGTAATTACTAAAGACAAAATGTAGTCAGGCCTTATTATACTTTGTAGAGTTGACCTGAATTTAAAGTTCAAATAAGTAGAATCTGTAAAACACGCTTGTCAGACAAGATGGCCGCCCTGCACTATGGAAACACAAGGAGTGGACCGGTGAAAAAATATCACAATTATCCAAAAATTAAACCTTCAAAAACCATACATTTGATTATTGCCCAGTCCTGGAAACTTAAAAAACAATTCTTAATTATTTCAAACAATCTGAGACTCTTGCATCAAATCAAAGTCCAAAATTGTCCAAAATTAGGGCTAAGCTGGAATAAGTCGATCTAAAACTGATTGCTTTAAAATCAAGTCAAATCTAAAGTTTATCTCACATATGAATCAAACAGGTCCAGAACCAGTTCAAACTCAGTTTGAAACCAGCTTGAAACCAGCTTGAAACCAGCTTGAAACCAGGCTACTGGAACAGGCAGGAGTTTAACAAAACCCTTCAGATTTTGAATAAATGAGTTTGGAGTCATTTTACAAGCAGAAAAACAGAATTTAGCTGTAAATTTAATGAATTAATCAAACTGATAATGCTTTTAAACAGAATAGATCTTAGATATTTTACTCTTATTGGACAAACAGTTGGATTATGGCTGAGATTAATCCAGATTAATCCAGCTCTGACCATTTGATGAAGGAAACCTGCTTCAGTGTGAAGCTTTTTTTGTTCCTCTGCCAACATCTTCATCCGAAATGTTTACACAAACTGAACTTAGCTTCATTTTCTGCAGGTTACTTTGGGGAGATATTGATCTGGAATAAAGCCGCTGATGAAATGAACCGAAATGAGAATGAAATCTCTTCCAGCGGTGTTTAATGTTTCAGGTTGCAGTGAGAAACTCTGCAGAGATTGAGTCAGAAAATTGCTTCTTCAGTGGAAACCGGAGTTCAGTGAAAATTGGAATCTTGTGAAACATTATGTGCTGGAACATTACACAGAAATGATCAAAGCTGGGAGGAATTGCTCTTGTTGGAAAACTGAATGAGGAGCACAAAGGCTCCATTTCACTCCCAAACCTCTTTCTGTGGGAGAAAAGCCGAAGCGGCCAGACTCCACCTGCGGGTTTCAAAAACACGCTGAGAGGATCCCAGGAAGCGTTCCTGTTGTTTCGATTCAGGTTTAACACCTCCATGTTTCTAAATGATGGCTTTAGTGTGATTCACAGCCATTGTTCAGGGAGGTGAAGCCGACAGGAGTGACAGGACGATGATGATTTAAAAGCTTGAAAGCGCTTCGGCTGAGAGCTGCGGCTTTTAGTTAAAGGTCTGAACAGAGCAGCTCATTACGCCCATCAACGTCCAGCTTTACCTCCAGATCCGATTCACTTCGTCTTAAATCCATGAAAAAATGTCAGATTATCAGTAAAATAATCCAAAAATCTGTCAGTAAAGGATGCAAAACCACATATTTATCTGACCATGTTTAACATATTGAGACATTAAGATGCAGATGCTAAAATAAATCTCTAAAACCTCAAAATGTTTTTCATAATCCTGGAATCTGCAACATTTACAACCTAAAGAGATGTTTTTACTTTCCACCCAGCAAAATAAAACTCATTTAAAACCTCAAATGTCAAATAAAGTTTTTTAAAAAGTTGTTTTATTTTAAATCCAAAAAATAGAAAGAAAATAGTTTCTTTAAAGACTACAACAAATTTGGTAAAGTAGGTATTTATCTAAATTTCTAAGATTTATATATGTATTATAAGGTTTTTTGTGATCTGACAGCAAAATGGCTCTTTATTTACAAAATGTTGATCTAGTCAAACCCCAGATTAGAACTAGAAGAAACTCCTCAAACAGCTGAAAGTGAGGATTTGCACTAACTTTTTCTCGGCCTGGAAACATATTTTGAAGTAAAATATGCATTTATAACATAAATATGTTTTGATTTATGTCTTGTAAACACTGTAAGAAATCATCCTGATTTGCTATCTAATCATGCAAAGAAACGCTGAAATCTTTCCGGTTTTTAAAACTAAATCTGTTTTTTATGCTTCCCAGCGTTCAGACTGCTGACAGGTTTCTCACTCCGTAATGATGTCTGATAATAACAACATCCTCAGGTGTTTCGCCTCCATCAGAGATAACTCTGTCAGCAGGATCTCTGATCAGCCTCTCCAGCCTGTAATGGATTTTTTTGTCCTTGCTTCTTCGCGTTCAGCAGCAGAGACGGAAGACAATTTCATTTACCTGCAGCTAATGAAAAGCTAGTTTTCAGTGTGATAGTGCGACGCCGCCTTCCTGCCTGCAGCTGAAATGAATGACTGGATCATCTGCAGAGGCCCGTCTGCTGCGCCGTAAACTCAATCCGTTTTCCTGCAGTCTGTGGCTTTCTGACGTTTCAGAGGAAAAACAGGCAGGAGCAAAAAGAAAGAGGGAAATCTGGTGAAATCTTCCTGCTCTGAATGGCTGAGGCAGGATGAGTGGGCGCCTGGGCTTTAAAAGCTTTCCTGTTTTTAGTCATTCAGAAGCTGAAAAACAACCAGTGAGTGGTTTGTTTGTTTAGTTTAGTCAGGAAGGTGTATGGAGAGTTCAAGTTCAGAAGCATTGAGGTGAAATGAAGGCAAGGCCTCAGAGTTTTCTTAAAGAAATGCTGATTTGCTTCATTCATCCTTGAGCAGATTATTGGGTTTGTATCTTGGTGTTTAGAAATGTGTGTGAAAAGCTTTTGGTTTGCAGAACAGATTCATTTCTTCCATTTCTTTGAGTTTGGCTGCAGAAGGAACATTATGGACCAGATTCTACTGAAAAGACGTGAGATGATTAAAAGAACTTTTTATGACGGTCGAATGTCCAGGATTAATGAAGAAAGACACTTCTGTCCACGTCTCTCTCTCTTCTGTCTCTCTGTCGTTATAGCTCTCATGTCTTTCTCATTGCTTCTCTTTTTCTCTTTCCATCTTTGCTCTTTCTTTGTCTCTGTCTCTTGTTGTCTTTTTCTCTTTCTGTCTTTTTCATTGTCTCTTAGTCTTTCTCTTTCTGTCTCTATTTCTCTTGTTTCTCTCTTGCTTTTTCTTTGTTTCTCTCAGTCTCTCACCTTCTCTGTCTCTGTATCTCATCTGTCTCTTTTTCCCTTTGTCTTTTTCTCTGTCTGTATTTCTGTCTTTCTCTCTATGGTTGGCTCTCATAGATAGATATAGGTAATCTTATTTTTGTGGTCATGTTATTTCTACATTAGTAGAAAATGGATACAGATTTGTAGCAAAGATTGAGTTTTGTAAAAATTTGTTTCATTATTTTTATTGATATTTAGTTAATTTCAGAAAAAATATTGGAACCCATGAAGAAGGAAATCTCCCAAAAATTGATCCTGGCAGGAATGAATTTTATTATTGAAATAGTTCATCTCTTCTTTAAAAAAAAAAAAAAAGCAGCACATTTGGTATAATGTTGGTATAGTAAGTTGCCTAAATTGTATTTTATTTGGCTGTGTGATGCAGTTGTAGGGAAAACGGTCAGTTTGGGGTTTTTTGCGAGAGCTTAAGCCTTTCTGTTGTTCAGTGGGAGAGAATCTGAAACTTTTCTTCATTCTGTGCTGTGATTGTCTTCATAATAACTGTTTTGGTGGAAATGATCAGATTTAATTGTGTGGATAATAATTCTTAGAGTTCTTGGTGTCTTCGTGGCGTAGCGACAGTATCTGAAGCTGAATGAGGCTCTTGTCATTTTCACTGTAACTTCCTTCTGCTGGAGCTGTGAATATGTGTGAGCCACACTTCTAATTGAGCGCTGACATGTGGGCACATGTTTGGTCCTCATGCTCCGGGGACCGGCCTCCTTCCTCCGCCTGCAGCTCCTTACACCTCCTCCACCCTTCAGACAGCTGCCTATCGTTTCCTGTCTCTGACCTTCAACACCTCGGCCTGTGGCAGAAATTACTCCTCAGGCCGGCTTGTCTGGACTCGGCTTCTTCTTCGTCTCCTTAATGTAGATCTTTGATGGAAATGCTTTTTCTTAAAATGTTTCTTTTTTTCTATTCTCTTAGTTTTTACCAAATGTTCCTCCTTGGTGTGACTACATCAACCTTTTTTTAGGGCTTGCATTGGGAGGGATGTATAATTTTAACACGTTAAATCGATATAAACAACCTATATTTACTTCCATCTTGTTGCCATTTGTTTCTTGAGGAAACCAGAAAGTCTGGTTTGTTTGGGGAGGTGCGATCATGTAATCGAACAATGGTACGCCCACAATCTTGATTTCAGTTCGATTGAAGTGAACTCTGCGAACTGTAACTCCCTGCTGCTTCCAGATTTCCCCCGTGTGAAAAGCAATGCACAGAACAAATTTATCAGCCTGACTGTCATATCAGCCTGACTGTCATATCAGGAAAAAAATAAATAAAAAGGTAACGTATGGACCAAGTTTTTATTTTCTGATCAGACGTTCGGAGCTCGCAGGGCAAGGAAAAGGAAGAGGAGGAGTTCATCAGGAGGAAGAAGAAAATGAATAATTTTATTTCCTGATTGCTCCAAAGTCCTGCTCTGTCTCCCGTTTTCCTGAGATTCGGAAGTGATTTATGGGAACATTTTGCTCCTCTGGTCTTAGTTGACTTGTGTACTTTAATTTCAGTCGTTTGCAGCTGTATCAGCCAATAAAATCAGGTTTTATTGAGTAAATAATCTCTTAAAGTAATTCTGTTCCTCTTTCTTTACAGAACCAGACGTTGTGCAAAGGCCTCAATGAGCTTCAGAACGGCCAGGTAGGCACCTGCTCTCTTCCTCTGATCAGGAGCAGTGGACTTAAAGGGGACCTCTTATGTAAAATTCACATTTTGCATGTTTCTGTACTTCCATTTGGGTCTTATCTGCTTCTAAAAACAGTCAACATTAAAAAAAAGAATAAATAAAAAATAACACAAAGCTGTTTATGGCAATAAGTAATTTTTTGAATTTTTTTCTTTTTTGGTGTCTGGAAAATGAGCCGTATCAAAAACCTCCAGAAGGCAACGTTACCAATCAGCAACCACTGCCCGTTACCTCGCAGAACTCCAGCGGAACTCCAGCACATTTGTGCAGTAGCTGGTTTTACTGCTATACAATGGCTGCTGGAAAAGACAAGTGTTTTGTTGTCAATTTACCATCCAGAAACCACTTGCTGCTTTCTTTTTGACTGTGCAGGAGGCTCTACTGCTGCTTTTCAATAATATGCAATTGTGTAAATGTGCTTCTGTTTGCAGCTATTTTCATGTCAGTGTAAACGTTGAGTTTGATGGGGTGGCCAGTAGCAGCTTATTTGCATTTAAAGTGACAGAGGACAAAATATGCTAATAGCTAATTTTCTAAAAATGAAATGCAAAAAATGTAATGGCCTATTCAAAATGTAATGTTTTAAATAGGCCATATACATGTCATAACCTGTTGCACGATGCATAATAGGTCACCTTTTAAGGAAAGTACAATGAACACAGAAAAGTAGAAGAAAATGTCTACTGCTACAGGGCCTTTTTTGCAAAGATAGTAAAGAATTATTGACTAAAACAAGTTTTATAAGTTGCTGAAAAGTTACTTGTAAGTTAGTTTTACTGAGATATTTACACTGGAAACCATATTTGGTAAGATTTTGTGTTTTTTGTGGTGAACTGGATAAAAGATGGTTAATCGTGAGCCTTTAGTGCAGACGCTGTACTTTCAGTGAGCGGCTCTTTAACGGTCTGCAGCGACTCTCCTAAGGCTGCAGACTAGAGGATGGGAGAAGTGAAAGGATTCATTATCCATCAGTTTAATTTCAGCGCTGCGATTCATTATGGAGTGGAAGTCGATTCGGGCCTGGTGTTACGCCGACGTGGTGTTCTGCAGGAGAGACGAAACC
Source organism: Poeciliopsis prolifica (assembly GCF_027474105.1). NCBI lineage: Eukaryota > Metazoa > Chordata > Actinopteri > Cyprinodontiformes > Poeciliidae > Poeciliopsis > Poeciliopsis prolifica. The sequence continues at coordinate 220,365 of NW_026562456.1, read as the reverse complement.
TAATTAAAAGTCTGTGATGGGTGGATAATTGTTGCAGCGCAGCAGCGTGTGTAATTAAGGCTGGATCGCTTTTACAGGTTTATGTTGTAAATATGCATTTTATCTCCTCAGCTGCTTAAAGCAGAATTATTATATAGTTTCTGCTTACAACCGTCAAGATGTAGGAGCTGTTTATATCATTACTGCTGCTGTTTGCTTAAGAAGGTGATTAAAGTGCTTCTTTAGTCTAACAGGAAACAGAAAGTAGAACATCTCTGATGAAAGCAGCAGAGCAACAATTCACCCAGGTTTGGGTTTCTCTGAGCCAAGATCCTTCAAAAAGCCAAAAGGAGGGAAGAGCACCTTCCTCGGTTTCCTCCCTGAGGTGTAATTAGAGCCAATCATGAAGATCAATTCCAGCAACATAATACGGCAGAGAGGAGCTGCTAAATGATCCAGCAGGTTACTCTGTGTTTAAAGAGGCAGTACCATCTAAAATCAACTGATTGGAGCTTTAATTATCTTATAATGTTATTTCCCATTAAAAACAGACCTGGAATGTTGCTTTGATTATTTCATGCAGGTTTGGGAAAATGCATGTTAGGACCGAGCCCGGCCTTTAAGGATGAAGCTCCTCCCCCACTCAGCTCCTGCAGACTGGCCATCAATAATTAGCAAACACCTAGTTTAACTGTGCAACATAATTACCAAAATCTTGGCATGAAGCTTCAGTGTGGAAATGTCTTCAAATATAAAACCATTTGAATTTAGTTTTGCTATATTTCACATTCAAGTTGAGGCATTTTAAAGTTCAATAAACAACTTTTAAAAAGTCCCAACACCAAGACTACAACAAATTTCAAAACTATAGCTCAGAAAATAAAATAAATACATTTATTTCCCAAAATACAGGAAAAATGTAAGTTTTTGTATGAGAACTAGTCTGCTATTATCAACAGGTAATTTTTGTTTATCAATTAATGATCTAATCTTAAAGTCGAGCTGTGATCGCTGCAGGTTTTGTCACTTTGTCAGCCTGAAGTGTAAACAGTTTGACAGAAAGCAGAAGCAAAAGATGCAGTGCAGTAAAATCAGGCTCATATCCAGCTGAGATGATGGCCACCACCATCAGAGAGGAATAAATGTAAGAAAATAACCAGGAGACCCAAAATAATCTTCCTCCTCCTCCTCTAAGCCCCTGTTTTTTCCTTGAAGCACAGAGTGAAAGAAGCTAATCTAAGGCGCCCCGCTGCAGACGTGGAAAGTGTTCACTTCACATCCACTTGGCCAATATTTACCTGCTGGCTCAAACCAAACGGCTGATCCTGGAAGCTGTCGCATTCAGCGAGGCGAGAAGAAGATAAAGAGAGACTGGCTGCAGAGAAACGGAGCTTCATACCTGCTAAACAAACACAGATACGCTTTCAGACGAATTCAAAAGGACCAAAACAGAGTCTGAGGACAAAACTCAACCTTCAGATGTTCCTCTGTTCTTCCTTTAGGCTTCCTGAAGGTTTTTCTTGCTTAAGTAAAAAAACCCTTTTGTCCGAATAACGGTCAGATAATCACAAACTTTATTTTCCTGAGGTTAGGTTTTAAAATTTTCTCAAAAGTGTAGAGTGTATTTTTCATACTCAACCCCTTTTTCTTTGATACCATAAAATAAAATCCAGTGATCAATGAATATTTGAAAATTTAACTGTGTAAATCCAGATGTCCTCTGAAGGCTTCATGGGTTTGTTATTCCTAGATCACACTGCAAGATTTCCTCGTCTTACAATCTTAAAGACGCCTCGATTATCTGGCGTGATTAATCTGATTAATTAGTCATTGAAATAATTGTCAACTAATTTAAAATAGAGTTGTCCTCTGAAACAGAATTTTGACATCATTACAGCCTGGAAACACGAGCCTGAAATGATTAATTGTGATTAACCGATTATTATTGAAATAATCGTCAATTTATTTAGTAATGGATTGTTAACTTATAACAATTAATCTATTAATTAATTGTCAACAGAAGAATCAGTTTTAATCTGAATACTTTTCAGATTAACCAATTAATTAATCAAATAATTGATTGACGATTATTTCAATTGCTTAATCGTTTCAGCTCCAGATAGAAACAGTCCCTAAATTGATCAGCAATAGAAGCCTAATCATCCTTTTCTGATTTAAATTGATAAAATTATTTTGTTTCACCGTTTTGAACTGTTTTCATAAAGAGGAAACGCTGCGGATGCGTCAGGAACACCATCTGTTGGGTTATTCTGGGAAAATCGTATCAGCTGTCATTCGATGCGTTCGTGTTAACGGATCCTTCTGAGTGATTCAGACTAAAGAACTCATCGCCTCACCCTGCCCTCATGAAGACCACCCACCCCAGTGCATGTTGGGATGTTTCCTCTTTGCCCCAGGCTGAAGGAGGGGGGTTGTTGTCGGGCGGAGAGCGTCCCTTTGTCCGCTTCTCGTCCCTCTGGACGCCTGCAGGAAGTTCTCAGATGTCTGCAGAGACGCAGACGGACCTGCCTGCAGATGTTCACCTTTCTTCAACACAAACTGCATTTTTAAACGATCCCCGAGATTTCTTTACCTCTTGACTAAATGCAAAAGCTTTCCTCCAGGTAAAGGCTGTAAGCATCTGGTTCTGGGATCTTCTGAAAGCGTCTTTATGACTCCAGATGTTCCTGCTGGTCTTGGGACGAATCCAGATTCAGTCTGAACACATCCAGGTTCCAGATTAGGATGTTAGTCTGAGAGTTTTTCTGTTTCTGCTCTTTGTCTGCCTTCATTGTCTGCAGGAGTCCATCTGCTGGCCTCCTCTTCCTCCCCCCCTCCTCTTCCTCACTCTTCACAGCCCCTCAGTCTGCCTCCCCATCCTCCTTCCTCTCTCTGAGTTCAGAAACGTCATCAGAAAACTTTATGAATCTAAAATATTTCTTTATTTTGACACAAACACAGCAGAGAGCAACAATTAGGGGAGTGGTGCAAATCCCTAAATCAACAAAGATCCAGAACATAAAAATAGCTCAGGACTGTCGCCTCACTAAATTTCCAAATTTTGGGAGCCATCTGTTGTTTTCTATTTCATTGACAAATATTTACCATTCTTGACTTTTGGTCAGGGGCTGAAAAAAATACATTTTACAGCTGTAAATGGCCCCCGGGCCACGCTTTGAACACCCCAGAATTATGATTGTTTTAAAGGCGAGTTTAGATTTTTATGAAAAAGAACTTAAAATAAATTAAGTGATTTAATTTCAGCTCCACTTTTTACATCTATTTTGTTAGTTTGTTTTTAGAATAAAATTAAAATTTGCTTACTCATTGACTTTGTGATCCATATGGCAATGAACACAAATTTAGCTTTTTAAATTTTTTAAGAACAAAAAATGTTTTCATGTCCCATCTGCCTGTCTGTTTCTTTCTAATCTTAATCTTTATATATTTTGATTTTTTAAAGGGATTGAGGAAAAAAAAATGCAAATTCTTAAAATATTTTAAAAGTAGCACCAAAAGTTTGTGATTTTGACATTTTAGCTGTCAGAAGGAAAGATCTTCTATATTGCAGTGGTTTTGAAGAAGCCTCTGACTGAAAACACTGCTGTATTCTTTCTCACCTTGTTGAGCTGCAGTAATGAAATAATCTGTTGAATAATCCATGGATTAATCAATTTGCTGGATATGAAATCCCAAGTTTTTTTAGGACTCATCCAACATCATTTAATTAAATGATTGTATAAATAAGAGTCGGGTTGTTGCAGCTTTGTCCTGTCAGGATGTTTTAGTCTCCTGTTTTTAATTTTTTTACCATTTCATCTGATTTAAATTTGCTTTACACAACAATAAAAACAGCTACATTAAAATTTTAACTACCTGTGTGAGAAAAACTTTAAGGAAAACTTTCAGTAATAATTTAAATATTGACCTTTGGAGATTTTAAAGGTTTTTTTTCTCCAGGTGTCATCCAGAATCCAGCTTTTGGTTTCTCCTTCCTCCTGGCTCGTCTGTGTGGAAGATAAAACATTCAATCCATGGCGTTTGCTCAACAGATGTCCTTAATCTCGGCTAATCCCGGATGTTAAACGGTTGTTTTCAGTGTGGTAGAGTGTGGGGCTCTTAAGTCATTTATAACATATTTTATATTTTATGTTTATATATAACATAATAAAATAAAAACATAAAAGAATATATAATAGTATAATGTGCAAAAGTTGCACATTATACTATTTTATTAATAGTATTATTAACAGTAACTATTAATAATTGTACTAATAATAATTAGTACTATTATTACTACTCATTATTACTATTAGTAGTAATAGTTATATGAATAATAAAAGAATGAAAAATAAATGCTAAAAACTGGCAAATTTAAGCTGCGTGTCACAAAATTCATTAAATGAAAAACCCCCCAATTTTTTTTTTTTTTTTTTTTTTGTAATTTTACCTGCTCAATAATATTTTTAAAAATTGTTAAATCTTTAAAGAACCAAAACATAGAAAAAGACTTTAGATTGTTGCCTTGATAAAAGAAAAACAGACAATTTCTAAATCAGTGGATTTTTGGTTTGTGACAAATTTTCACCGTTCTTGTAGTCAGTGCTGATCAAAAATTATTTCAAGGGCCAAAAAAGGCCCATGGGCCACACTTTGAACACCCCTCCTATAGACAATATATAAATATACACAGCGTGTAAACATTGTTATTGATTTGAAACTGTAAATAGTTTTTAAAAAAAAATAAAGTAGCAAAGTAATAACAAAGTGTTATGTAATTAGATTATTAAAAGTGTTGGTTGAGATATTATATGAAATGTTTATAATTAATAAAATAAGATAAATTCACATTGCCAGTAATAATAAAAGTAAAGTTACAGAATAAAACCATAAAAAGAAAGTAGAAATAATATTTCTCTTGAGCAATGTGGCAGAATACAAACCACTTCCTAAAACTTCTATTGGACAGGAAATCAAAACGTCCCTTCAGTATAAAAGCCGCCTGCTGACAGAATGAAGACCCCACTCTGAGCTTTTAATTTGGAAACGGGTTCACGTGAGATTGAGCTGCTGTTTGTCTTGCCTCAGTGCGGTTGTTGTGGCCAGGACCCCCGCCGCTCCCGATGTCGCTACAGTAAAATAAAATCAGAGTTCAGCGCGGCTCGAGCGGAGAGGCCATGCTGTTTCACTCCTAATGAAACCTCGAGTCCTGAGCGTGAGCTTCGATCATTTAGGCTTTTATTGAGGAGAAAAGCAGACGGCGGTGATGCGTTTTCGATTAAATCCCCGCAGGTCAGCATGAAGCTAAAAACAACTCATAAGCTTTTCTGACAGCTTTGATTAAAAGGAAAATAGATTTTAGACAGAAAAACAGAACATGAATGTAGCAGACAGAAAAGGAAAATCTGTTATTTTAAAAACAAATATAAAAACAAGCTGTTGATAAAATGAGACTAAATAAGTTCAGATTCGAGGTGGACTATACAATAAATTGTGTCAACAGTCTGCTAAAACCAGAGACCAGGGCTTAATTAAATAAATCTGTATTTTTCAAATAATCTGTCATTTTTTTTCCCACGTCTTCAAACTCAAAATACATGGATGAGATTAGATTGTTTTAATTTTTGAAGTGTGTAATGTAAGTCTGACCTTCTGATCTTTGTAAACTGCCTTCCTCTTCACCACCATGATGGATAACAGTTTGACTTTTTCAAAAAAATTATTTAAGAAAATTATATGATTTTGAAATCCAGCAAATAGAAACAATCATGGAGAGCCAGGATTTAGACTAAAATAAATACGCAATATTCTGTGTTTCACTTTGAACATGAAAGTCAGTCGGCCCAAGGCAATGCGAGTTAAACGGCTGCGTAGGCCATCCACACCACCAGGGGGCTCCAAGAGCGTGACTTGATTTTATTTTATAATGATTGATCTAGGTCTATCACAATAACAAAAAGGATGAGAAATTGTCCCAGAAGCTATAAATTATAATATTGTTAGTTTGAGACCATTTTCAGGTAATATAATGGTAATAATGCAAGAACACAATTTCAAAGCTCAATAAACTTTCAGTTCTAATGAGGATTTAACTGGAAAACATTTTAAAATATTTTAAAAAAACAATAGAATGAGTCATAAAGTCTCTGTACTATATTTGCTTGTTTCAGTTTATTATACGATTAATTGATTTATTGCAATAGGCCTATTTGAATTCCAAAATACTTTTTTATCCCAAAGAGCAATTTAAATTTGTTGCAACTCAACAACATTGGATGGATTAAAAGTCTGCTCTGGGCCCCAAAAAGGTTTGGGCCAGCCCTGACCTAATTGAGAAAAAAAAGAAAAATGTCATTTTTGCATTAGCTTTGTTTTCTTTATTCTGCATTAAAAGCAGGATTTATTGAAATAATCATCTTAAAGACAAGTTAGATGTTTAAAAAATTACTATTTGATGTAGTAATAATGTTTTATTGATTGGCTGTTCGTGTTGTTGGTGTCCTAATATTTCCTTCCCTCGGTCACATTCCGATGAACTCTGAGTAAAAAAAAGCCTCTGCAGGCGCGTTTGATTTGCATTTAAATGGATTTATTGTCGGGCGGAGACTGACCACATGATGTGGGAAGTGAATGGAGCGCCAGCCGCTTCCTCGTGTTTGTCTCCCGGCTGCATAATGAACATTTTAATGTGATTGTTATCTGCCAGCGGGCGGGAGAACTGGAGCAGTTAGACTAACAATCAAAACTGCTTAATATGGAGGCCGAAACGCAGAGGTATTGATTCAGTTCCCGAACAGAATCAAACGGAGGCGACAGTGAAAGGAGTTTTAATCATCTCTGCAGGGAAGCTGCTGTGAAGGCTGTCAGATTACAGGAAGTTAAAAACAAGAAACAGGAAGAGAGCGACGACGGACCGGAGGTTCGTTGGTCTCTCCTTATGTCCTTCCTTCAGTGTCCTTTCCTTTTTTCCTTCCTTACCAGTTTGTGTTCTTTCCTTCTTTCTTCCTTCTCCTTCCTTTGTTCCTTCCTTCTTATTGTTCATGTTGGCATCGTTGAAGATGCTCACAGGGAGTTGAATGAGTGTTGATACCAGAGGCTCCATGTTGACCTTGCTGTTGACCTCTATAACCTGATATTTCCAACCCAAGGTCCAGAACTGGAGAATCTTCTTGGAAGAAATTCCTTCAAGTAATCAGAAGTCAAGTTTCCTTCATTTAAAACTCTGAAAACTGAAGAAGAAGAGCAGACCAAAACTTCCTCTATTACACTTGAAACATTTAAATCTTAAATTGAAACGTAATCTGGAAGAAAAACCAATGAGAAACATAAATAAACATTTATCCTCAGTAAACTGGTTTTCCAGACGTGAAATCGGCAGCTAACAGGTGATTCAGACCATGAGGCAGTTCCTCCTGCTGTCTCCATAAAATATTCATGAGTTGATCCCCGATTTGATGAGAGGAGCGTCGTTCTTCTGACATCTCTACGCGAAGTCCCACAGCGAACCGATCCTCCTCATCACGATCCCATTCCAGCTTCTTGTTTGTTCCACCTTTAACAAAATTCCCATAACAAACCAAATATTTTAGTTTAATTTGGGTTGCAACTAGAGATGGGAATGTTTCTGGGCTCAGCGATTTGATTTAGACATGAGTTTAGATTCAGAACTCTGCAAAAACCACATCTTACCAAATATTTTTGGTCTAGTTCTGGTGCAGATATCTTAACACCTTTGAAATTAATTCATTAAGACAAAAAGTAAATTTTTAAGAATGAAGACTGTCAAAACTTTGGTACTGAAACACCAAACACCTGCAGCTCATGGCAGGAGTTAATCTGCTTCCACTTTCACGGCTCTGAAACTTATTTCCAAACATTTCTGCAGTCCAGTCCTGTGGATTTGACGTTGTTTTGTTCCTCTGGGAATAAGAAAAGCAGCCGCCCGTTTCCTCAGCCCCTTGCAGGACTGAAGCAGCTCGCTGGTAAATGGAGTGTAAACAAAGAGAGCGTCTGGCAGCCGCGCTGATGGAAATCTGAACAGCTACTAATGCGTTTTCCAGCGGCCTCCTTATCTCAAAGGCCCCTATCAAAACAGCGAGCATAATGAGCGAGGATAATCCAGCCGGCTGGCTGTAAACAGCCAAGAATGACCTTAACTACGGACTCAGAGAGCCGAACACGTTCTCAATTAAATTTCTCCAGTTGAGAGGCTCAAAATGCTCCGTTTTCCTGCTGAATGAGCAACTTTACAGCAGAAACCAGGAGAGGAAAAACTGCTGACTCATGATAACATGTCTCTAGATTTTAGAAGTTTCTTTGTCTTTACTCGGATTTTCTCAGATTAAATGTGTTAAATTAATGATTTTAAAACATAAAATGTGGAGTTGTGAGGGCGGTTCTGGTCTGCAGGGTCCAGAACTTTACAAAGTGGATTACAGCTGGACTAGAGAACCATCAACTGATTACTTCCTGTTCAAAATGGAAACATAACATCTCCCCCAGTTCTCCCAGTGATCAGATCCTGGTGGGTTCTGGGTCGGCTGGGTTATTCTATCCTTCCTTGTGACCTTTTCTTCAGTCCTTCCTTCCTGGTGTCTCTTCCTTCCTTTATTCTTTCCTTCCTTCCTTAATCTTTTCCTTCTTTATCAGTCGTCCTCAGGAGGAAATGAGTCAGGACTCTATTTAGCTTTGAAGTTCATTTATTTTCAAAATATTTACTCTTTTTTTCTTTGCCTTTTGCCTGAAGTGAAAAACTAAATGTGTAGGATTAGATCAAGATTTTTTTGTTGTTGGTTTGGTGAGAAAAGCAAAGTCAGATCCAGTTTCTGCTCCGATCTGGATGAGACAGAAGCAGAAACCGGAGTAACAACGGTAGAAAAGCTGCTGCTGCTGATGTGCAGCTTTGATGTTCTGCATCATCAGCTCTCAGGCCGCGGCGAGGCGGCCAGCAGAAAGCCCGTTTCCTCCACCATCATTAGATGAAAGGTGAGCGGCGAGCGTACCCTGATGAAAGCTGCTGTATCCTCGCTTAACTCTGCAGAAACGTGGAGAAAAAAAGCTCATTAGCGGCTCTTATGAGCGCTGTAAAGCATTCTGTCAGGTAGATCCACGGATCTGTCTGGCTGTTCCACATCTGATCCACCATTTCCAGAGCCAGGCAGAACCACAACAATAAATAAAACCCAAGCAGTCAAAAAAAAAAATCTAAAACGAGTCCAAAGTGTTTTATTCTTAAATGCTGTTTTACAAAATCAAACCGAATGTCCAGTCAGTTCATTAGTTTGGCCATTTTCTTTTCTTTTGATTGGCAGTTTACTTTTACTGTTCCACACTCGCTTGTTGTCATGCTGATAGTGAACCTGTCCGTCGACGGCCTTTGGCTGGTCCGTGTGTGTTTATCTGTAATACTGTGGGAAATGATGGGGACGGTCTTCCATCTCTTTTTTGGTGTTCCTGGTTCATACACTGCAAAAAACGCAAAATCTTAAGTTCAGTTTTTAAATTATGGATTCTCTTGTTGCTTAGAAATTAAATCAAATGAATAAAACTGGATGTTTGCATAAATAATGAACATCCACAGTTGAAAGTTTTTTGTAACTTTATTGTTACAAAAAAGAATAATTATGTTTTTTTTTTAGGATTAAAGATCAATCTATGAACAGGATGTGGATTGGTTGAATTAAAAATAATTAAAATTCCTCCCAGCATTGAAATAAATTGCAGTCATTCTGACATTTGCTGCTGGTTCCTCTTATTTTAAGGCTTCCTGTTTGATTAAAAGTTTCTTTTTGTTAAAAGCTCCATGAATCCGATCCTAGGTGTGTCTGAACACCTCTGAGTGTTTTAACGTGTCCTTTTTGTGTACCTGCTGACCCCGTCCCTCCAGGAGGGGCCTGTCGGTCTCCAGCCTGCAGAGGCTTTAAATGAGTGACCTTTCAGACAATAGGAGGGGCCCCGGCTCTGCATGGCCAGCGGCGGGCCAGCGGGTCCTGAAGCAGGCGGCTGTTCGGCCGCCTGCGGATTCCATTGATTCCCTGAAACAAAAGCTTCCCAGGAAGCTGCTGGTGGAGAGGAACTGGGACCCAACAGGTTCTGGATGGTTATTTATTTGCTGGAAGATGAAAATGTGTTTCTGGAAGCTCGACTGTTTTTGTTGCCTTCCTGAACAAGAATATGAAATATTTAGAGCGGATGAAAAGGAGTGAGGAAACCCTTTTAGAAGAAGCCGAGGAGGGTGGGGGGAGGGTTGACATGGCGACGAAGTATTAACTCACCTGCCTGTCTCCCCGCAGAAGCTGGCCGTCCGAAGCTGTCCCGTGGGGACCGCCAAGCCGCTGTCGCTCATCAAGCCCCCCAGCCAGAGCATCGCGATCTCTGTGCTGCCGGCCAAGGCCCCCGTTTCCATGGTGACCGCGCAATTTAACGGCCAGAAGGCGGCGGCGCCGGAGCCGCTGCAGGCGTCCCCTATAAACCTCCAGGCGGCCGGAGTCGTTCCGTTCAGCGGCGGCAGGAGAGCCGGGGAGCTGCTGGCTCCCTCCCAGGTAACCCCCACCTGCAGAGGGGCGGGGACGGGTTCTCCTTTTGGGTCGGCCGGGCTATTTAATGTTAAATATTAATATTTAATATATAAGAATGGAAGACTTAAAGTCAGGTGAGACTTTTTTGTTAGACAAAAGTTTTATTCATCTTCATTGAGGCTACCGCTAACTAGCCGCAAATATTAGCTAACTAGCTTCATTGAGTTCTGTGACTCAAGCGGTTGAGGCTACCGCTAACTAGCTGCAAATATTAGCTAACTAGCTTTATTGAGTTCTGTGACTCAAATGGTTGAGGCTACCGCTAACTAGCTGCAGATATTAGCTAACTAGCTTCATTGAGTTCTGTGACTCAAGCGGTTGAGGCTACCGCTAACTAGCTGCAAATATTAGCTAACTAGCTTCATTGAGTTCTGTGACTCAAGCGGTTGAGGCTACCGCTAACTAGCCGCAAATATTAGCTAACTAGCTTCATTGAGTTCTGTGACTCAAGCGGTTGAGGCTATCGCTAACTAGCTGCAAATGTTAGCTAACTAGCTTTATTGAGTTCTGTGACTCAAATGGTTGAGGCTACCGCTAACTAGCTGCAGATATTAGCTAACTAGCTTCATTGAGTTCTGTGACTCAAGCGGTTGAGGCTACCGCTAACTAGCTGCAAATATTAGCTAACTAGCTTCATTGAGTTCTGTGACTCAAGCGGTTGAGGCTACCGCTAACTAGCTGCAAATGTTAGATAACTAGTTTCATTGAGTTCTGTGACTCAAGCGGTTGAGGCTACCGCTAACTAGCTGCAAATATTAGCTAACTAGCTTCATTGAGTTCTGTGACTCAAATGGTTGAGGCTTCCGCTAACTAGCTGCAAATATTAGCTAACTAGCTTTATTGAGTTCTGTGACTCAAATGGTTGAGGCTACCGCTAACTAGCTGCAGATATTAGCTAACTAGCTTCATTGAGTTCTGTGACTCAAGCGGTTGAGGCTACCGCTAACTAGCTGCAAATATTAGCTAACTAGCTTCATTGAGTTCTGTGACTCAAGCGGTTGAGGCTACCGCTAACTAGCTGCAAATATTAGCTAACTAGCTTCATTGAGTTCTGTGACTCAAGCGGTTGAGGCTACCGCTAACTAACTGCAAATATGAGCTAACTAGCTTCATTGAGTTCTGTGACTCAAATGGTTGAGGCTACCGCTAACTAGCTGCAGATATTAGCTAACTAGCTTCATTGAGTTCTGTGACTCAAGCGGTTGAGGCTACCGCTAACTAGCTGCAAATATTAGCTAACTAGCTTCATTGAGTTCTGTGACTCAAGCGGTTGAGGCTACCGCTAACTAGCTGCAAATATTAGCTAACTAGCTTCATTGAGTTCTGTGACTCAAGCGGTTGAGGCTACCGCTAATTAACTGCAAATATGAGCTAACTAGCTTCATTGAGTTCTGTGACTCAAATGGTTGAGGCTACCGCTAACTAACGCCGCTGTTCGCTAGCTTCGGTGTTGCGACTTGGTGACTTGAAGCGGGTGAATCTACTGCTAGCTAGCGGCTAGTATAACCTTTCTTCGTCTATCATGGTTAAGTGTAAATTTATCGCCAGTTTGAAAGGCTGTTTTTTTTTTTTTTTTTTTGCTAGTCAACGTTTATTGAGTGAAAATAACTATTTTAATTTGTACATTTCTGTCTTAATACGAGGCTGAATTTTGAGTTGGTGAAACCTGTATAAATCCTGATCAGTAAATATTGCTGTAAATCCATTTTGTGCTAGTCGTTTTCCAATGGGCCTGCACTGCAGCCTTGTTCTTCCTGTTTGTTGGGATTCAGGCTGCAGCCTCTCTGGCTTTATATTCTGCTCCATAAGCTGGGATCAGAGCTCCATGACTGTAATTTTCCAGCCGTTAGAGAGAAGAGGGCCCAACCTCCGGGCCCTCAGGCTCAGTCTTCACCCCTCTTCTGCCCATCCTCTCTTCACCGTGTCCATAAAGGAAAATGAGATGATTATCTTTGGCATTTTCACTGTCAAAGTGAATGATTGTGGTTCAGAGTCGAGGTTTTTGGAGGGGAACCCCCTCAATCATCAGACATCATCTGACTCTTAGTTTCCTATTTAAACTCTAAAATGAGGTGTTCAAAGTGAGGCCATATGTGGCCTTGAACCGATTTTGCGTTTCATTTTAATAATTTTTATTAGGATAAGAATTATTCTAATTCAATAATAAATTAGAACATAATGCAACCAAAAGCAGCACAAAGTGAGCTTTTCCAAGCTTTCTGTTTCCTTCTGTCATGGTAACTAGGACCACATCTACTCATTGACTTGTACACTTTGGAGCACCCAAACCTGCTTTTAATTACTGTACAAAGACTTGGCTCAATAGATATGAAGACTGCCCTACATTTGTTTTTTAATGCTGAGAGTGAATAAAATATTTTTTTCAGGTTTATTAAAAAATTGAGTCCAAAATATTCAGCAAAATGTATTGTTTCCTTTCAACAAAGATCTATGATCCTGTTCTTAGAAAAGAAAATCTGATTATTTTACTTGTTTAATTGGAATAGTTAATGGCATTGTGGTGATTTTAGTTTTCAAAAATGATTGACAGTTTTGTCAAGTGCAGTGACAAAACTTCCTGTTTTCATGATGCAGTCATGTTTTTATTGTTAAAAATAACAACGTAGTTTCAAATTACGTTATTTTTTAGGAATATGTTTCCTTATCAGGTCATAATGAAAACCGTTGACGTATTCAGTCAGAGTGAGCACTCTCAGTCCAGACGAAGCTTTTCTCTGAAGGCTTGCCCAATCACAGGCTGTTTTTGCAGCTAATTCAGGGATCAATAGTAATAAATCAGGGAGTTGGTTTTAGTTCTGCCCTCTAAATTGCAGCAAATCAAAGCAGAAGATCTGAATCCAATCGCTGATGGAGGTCAGCTGAATATGTGCTATTAAAGGGCCGGAACCTGAACTGCAGATAATGAATGCTTTCCTGTGATGAGCTGTGATTGGATGTGAAAACCAGAGAGGTCAGATTCAGGCTTCCTCTTTTAAGTTGTTTTTTTGTTCTTTTTTTAGTTTTTTAGAATGTATTTTTAGTTTTAAAAAACTAAAAATACTAAAAAGACTAAAAAAGTTTAGTTTTTTTTTTTTTTTTTAGGTTCTTTAGGTATTCACCGTGTCCATAAAGTTATTTTGTTGTTACTTTTTGAGGGTTTTGTTTTTAGGATCTTTGGACTTTTTTTTTTGTCTTTTTTAGGATCTGTTTGGTATTTTTTAAATTTTTTGTCTTGTTTTTAGGTGTTCTAGGGATTTTTGTTTGGTTCTTTTGGTATTTTTCTAGTTTTCTATTTAGTTTATTTCTATTTGCAGGTTTCTCTTTAGGTTCTGTGGGTTTTTAGGGTTTTTTTTTATTATGTTTTTGGTTGTTTCTTTTAAAGCTGTTTGGGTTTTTTGTATTTTTGTTAGGTTTTTTTAAGGGAGGTTTTAAGGTTCTTTGTTTTTTTCTGTAGATTTATTAGGTTGAGAATCCAACATGCTGGAAACGACATTTAAAAACACTTTAGGCGTCTTAGACTTCCAAGTTCAACTCAAAGGTTTCAGAGATGAACTGATGTGTGTCACAGCTCTGATGAAGAAGCAGTGTTGCTGTGGTAACCACATGGTAACTCGGTGAACTCTTCTCCACCCTCTGTGAACTCTGACCTTCAGGGTCGCTGAGTGACAGACGCGACGTTCAAACATTGTCAGGCTCTGTGAACCCGGTGTTTACTTTAACCATGACAGAAATATTCCCACCCTGACGCTCTGGGTGTTTTTATATGTGAAGTTTGTGGATGTAAACACAGCTGGGTGTTTATCTCAGGTTACTGAAGGTGGTCAGGGATGAGGAGCGCCCTCTGCTGGCTGCTGCTGGAACAGCAGCTTTAAAAAACCAGTAGAAACTGAGACTAACTGAAGGCAGCGCTTCGTTCCAGCTGATTTCTGCTGAGTTCTGGTTTTACTCGGAGATGATAGACTCAGAACAAACCTGTCGTCTTCGCTGCACGCCTTCATCCTGACTGCTGCGTGTGCATAACCTCCTCCTCTTCCTCATCTTCCTCCTGCTGTGATGACAGGAGCAGAGATGACAAACTCCTCCTTCCTATCTCCACTTTGACCGGCTGCTGGCAGACTCCTCACATCTTCTCTTTAATCCATGTTTTTTTCCTCTATAATTCAATCCTTTTATTGATTTGGAGGTTTTATTTGCGTTTTATGCCTCTCAACCTTTGCTCCACTGTAATAATCTCATTTCTAGATGCAAAACAAAGAGCAGTTTGAGTCGTGAAGAAACCAAACATCAGATCCTTTTTTAAATACAAACTGTTTGAGTAAAAGAAGCTGCTGCATGATTAACTTTTATGATAATCCAGAATATTTTACAGCTTTTTTTAGGGATTCTCTTTTGAAAAATATTGATTGTAAATATTTTCAGATCTCAATAAGTAATATTTGTTTTGCATAAACTGTGCTCTTTTATTTAAAAATTTTAGCCATTCTGTAATTTTTACTTGTATTTAGAAATTGATATTTTTTCTCCTATTCTTCTTGTTTGTGTATTTTAGGACTGCAATTAATGTTTATTGTAGAAATTGATTATTCTGACGATTATTTCTGGATTTGATAACTTCAGTCTGTTTTATGCAATATTAGAGATACATTTAATGTGCAAATAAACAAACCAGCTCCTTTATAAGTAAGAAAATAAACATTTTCTTGCATTCAGTTGGTAAACATTCGATCAGTTGTAGCAAAAATAGACAGATTTAAAGACTAAGAAGTTTGTTTTTCTCTCAAGTGCAAAATTTATGCATCTTTTTTATTTTTTCCAGTTTTGGCTCGGTTCCTTTTGACTGCCTTTTTCAGAGTCTTTAGTTAACGATTAATCCTATTAATTGTTTCAGCCCTGATGTGTTTCAAACTTTTAACTGTAAATGTGAGGCAAACGGCTCAGGATGTTTGTTTCCATCTCATTTTGTCTCCATCAAGTTTAAATCGTTTATATTTGAAGCCGCAGCCAATCAGAGCTCAGCTTTAGTTTCTGTTTGTTTCACAGAAATCTCTGATCCAGGATGAGAGGAAGAGGAGGAGGAAGAGGAGCCCTGAAGGTGTTGGGTTTGGAGAAAACAGGCAGCAATTACAGAAATGAAAGGCCTGAAACTGCAAGAATCCTGGGCTCTGCAGTTACCATGGCAACCGACCTCGGCCGCCTCCTCCTCCCTCTTCATCCTCGCCGAGCCGCTTTGCAGCACAATACGACGAAACGAAAGGATTTCACAGAAGAAGAAAAGAGAAGAGGGAAAACTTTCACCTCCTTTACTGGAGAACATGGAGCGCTTAAACTGGTTTAAACTGGTTTACGGGCTGGGTTTAGACTGGTTATGAACTGGTTTATATACTGGGTTTAAACTGCTTTAAAAATCTGTTTTTAAAAAATTGATTTGAACAGGTTTATATTCTTGTTTAGATTTTGTTTTAAACTGGTTTAAATTCTAGTTTTAGCCTGTGTTATTTGATTTCTGACTGGTCTGTGGTGACCTTAAACTGGATTCAAAGTGATTTGGTTCTGAACTGGTTTTATGGTCTGGTTCCAGCTCTGAGTTGGACTGGTTTTGGACATTTCGGTTGAACTGGTTTTGGACTCAGTCTGAACCCAGTTTTGTGATGGTAAAGGTCCGTTATGTTTTGTGTGAGGAACCATCAGAGTAAAGTTGATTTAAATCAAGTATTTCTGTTTCCAATAAACATTTTGGGAGGATTTTAATCTCCTTTGGAGAGATCTTTGATTGTTAAAATCCATGGGATTAAAATCAGCCTGCAGAAACAGCGCCCCTGGTGGTTAATGTTTGCAGGTACATTTATTTGTTCCACCTCAGACAAGTTTTTGACTGAACTTGTTGTTTTCACTGCTGGATTGTTTTGGTTTTAAAACCCTTAATGTTCAGGAAGTTTCACATCATTTCTGGACCAAAACAAAAACCCAGAACTTGTAGAACCTTCCTGTGAAGGTCCTCCTAACTGGTTCTGCCTGTTGCGTTTCAGATGCTGGGAACTCTCACTGCTCTGCCCATCAAGGTGCCTCAAGTCAGCTCTCTGCACCGGCTGGCAGGACAAGCAGCCACTGTGCTACCTCAGGTAAACCGGGTCACTTTGACCTTTAACTGGGTCAAACTGGTTTCAGATGAATTGCTATTGCAAATATTAATATTAAAAACATTTGACATAACAGTACAAAGTAAGTTTATTTTATCTTTACAAAAGTTGTAATTCGAAGTTTTGCCTTTTTTCCTGGTCTGAGCTGAATAATGAACATGTTTTGAAGCAATGGATCAATTAAATTCAATAATTTCCACTTGCTTTATTTATATTTTTTTAAAGATTTTTTTCTCTTTGTTACAAAAATGAGATGATTAACGTCTCCAGTCTGGTGTTTTGGTCTCAAATAGCTGCTTCTCCTGAAGATAATTTTATTTCCAGAGAGTTTATTTTGTTGTTTTGTATATTCAAAATGTTTTCCAGTTCCAGTGTTAAACGCCCACTGCAACTTACAGTTTATTGATCTTTGAGAATATGTTCTTGCATTGTTATTCTATTAGCATTATATTACTAGAAAATGGTTGCACAATAACTTTCAGAACAATTTATTGTCCAGTAAGATTTATTATTGTAACAGTTTGGTAAATATGAAGAAACAGAGCGATTTATTTGGGGGAAATCTGTCTGACCAGAAATTAAATTGCAGGTTCTGTCCAGCAGGTGGCAGCAGAACATGTTGACCTTCAGTTTAATTAGGATATTTAGCAAGTTTCACCTTTTTTTTCCATGTATAACTTATATTTTTCTCACTTTTCATTCAGAATCCAACATAAAACTACTGAATTATCCCTACAAGATAATAAAGCTGTTGCGTTTTTTCCCCTACAGGTCAGGCCAAAGACCCAGATCCCCGACAGCCTCCCCCACACTCCCTGCCAGGAGCTGCAGCCGCTCAGCCTGCAGAGAGTAACGGCTGTGGTCAGCCCCAAGAGCCCAAACCCCACCCTGCCCACCGCCAACAGCACCTTCAGCTCCGACCACCAGCAGGTCAGCCAGAGCAACGCCTCTCCATCAGCAGGCCTCGACCTGGGCACGGCCGCCCAGCACGCCTCTGCAGGGCCAGGCGTGGCGTACGCCATCATCGCCGCCTCGCCCGCCACCGGGAACGGCGTGTCGGCTGTCAGCGAGGCTGTAAAGGTACGGACACATTTCACAAAAACATCTGGAGCCTTCAAGTTTGTTTTTTTTTAACTGACAACTTTAACTGACAACTGACAACTTGGATTATTATCACCTGTTCCCAGGTGATAATAATCCAGCCGCAGGCCCCCAGCAGCACCGATGGGTCCCCAGCTGACCTCCCTTCACCTGAGGCTCCCACCGTAAAATCCCCTCCCAAGAAGAAGGAGGAGGATCCAGAGGTGAATCAACTTTATTATTCTGACTCAACAGCTGGAGGACTGAAGGAACCAGGAACTGACTCTTCTTCTTCTGTTGCAGAAAATCGCCTTCATGGTGGCCCTTGGCCTCGTCACCACAGAGCAGCTGGAAGGTGAGTTCACTTCGACTCCCTGCTGGAAACAAACGGAGCCAGCCGAGTCTTTAGAGGTCCGTTCTGTTTTTCAGAGATTCAGACGAAGAGGCAGGAGAGGAAGAGGAGAAGCACAGCCAACCCGGCCTACAGCGGCCTCTTCGAGCCCGAGGTGAGAAAATGTCCTGAAACTTTTCCAGACCTCCGTCTTTCTGGGAGGCTTTAGCTTTAACCACTTCCTGTTTGTGTGCAGAGGAAACGCCTGCCGTCACATTACCTGAACAGCTCCCTCTACCTGTCGGCACGAGGTAACGCAACTCCCAACCTGCAAAAAAAAAAAAAAAAAAAAAAAAAAAACTACTCAACCCGACCAGAATCAGAGCTCCATAATTACAAAGTTTTCTATGAGAATCAATGGGAATAAACTTGTAACTTTTAATTTGCCGGGGTAAATAAAGACTCTAATCATAATATTCACTAAAATAACCAGATTTGATGTGTATTAAGATACCTAACATGCACTGATGGTCAGAAACCTGGACTATATAAAGTGAAGTTCATAAAAATTTTACCATAAATATATTTAACTTGCAAATGACTCAATTGAACTGAATTGAATCATTTGCAATGTTCCCATTCCATGTGAATTATTTCCCATAATTCACATGGAAAATTCCAGTTTTTTAGGACCAGAATAATCTGGACCAACTCATCAGTTTTACAGTGCTGTGAGAAAGTAGAACGTATTGCTGCTTTTCACTGCAAAAACTCAAAAATCCTACCAAGTATTTTTGGTTTAGTTTCCAGTGTAAATATCTTTTTAAGTGTATTAACTAACTTACAAGTGACTTTTTAGAAAGTTCTAGTTTCACTGGCAATAAATTTTACTTAAAATATGAGGAAAATACTTGCACTTTGTCAGAGTTTGTGTTTTTGCAGTGTTCGGTTTCATAATGTCGTATGTGCAGAATAAAAGCCTCATGTCTAAATAAATCACATAAACTTAAAATGAGCTCCAGAATCACAAAAGTCCAGACCCCTTCAGTAGATCATTTTAGGGGTTTTTATTATATATTTTGTGTAGTTTTAGTTGGTTCGTTCAGTAAATGGCCTCGTTTTGACTTTGTATACAGTTTAAAGAGTGGAGATCATCACTTAGTAAACAGATTAATTATCTATATTCTAGTTTGGACTGAAATCCAGTAAAGATGCAGGCTAAATTAAAACGGCATAAAGAAGCTGCATTTATGTTTTAGTTTTAAATAATACATGTAATTAAAAACTCGTTGGACTACCACCCTCCATCTACTGTTGGTAAAGTCCAGTTGTTGATCATGTGACTCCAAAGTTTTTCTCCAAATTGTTGCGTTTCCATTAAACTGCGTCATTATTGGTTAGATTGAAACGGTCGGTTCTTTCTCACCACTAACTCCTCTACCACGCGCTAACCTCTGCTCTGCTCCATCTACACGCTAACAGAGGATTTCTGCTGGAAGGTAGGTCAGGTCACACAACTCGTGTCGCGGCTCGGAGACCTCTGCTGACCCCTGCTGACCTCTGCCTTGTTTGCAGGAGGAGCTGGAGCATGACGACCTCTGCGCCGTCTGTAAGGAGGACGGAGAGCTGCAGCTCTGCCACAACTGCCCCCGAGCCTTCCACCCCACCTGCCTCCACCCGCCCATCAAAAGCCCCCCCAGAGGCGCCTGGTACTGCCCCAAGTGCCAGAAGAAGGCGAGTTCAGACGCGATGGGGTTGCTGTGGCGACGGCGGCAAAACCATGACGCTGTAACTTCTGCTTTCAGGTCCTGAACAAGGAGAACCTGTCGTGGCCTCAGAACTTCGTCCAGTCCTACGTGACGCACAAGACGGGTGAGGCATCTTGAACATCGGTTATACAGCGGGGTGTCAGGTTCTAATGGAGCGTGTGTGTGTGTGTGTGTGTGTGTGTGTGTGTGTGTGTAGTGAGGACGGAGGAGAAGCGGCGGCTGCTGAGACGAAACAATGAGTTGAAGAAGGAGTGCGCTCACCTGGAGGAGCAGGACAAGAACCTCAACAAGACGCTCAAAGTAAAAACAACAGAACACAAAACGGTTCTGGTTTAGTTTCTAGTGCAGATATTAGCAGCTAAAATAAAAATAATCTACAAGTAACATTTCATCAAGGTATGAGCTGGTTTTAAGTCAATAATTCCTCAGACTGATGTGAAACTGCTAGTTCAGCTGGAGGATTATTTCACTTACAAGAATTACTGACTTATAACAAGCTGAGCTGAAACATTACTTGTAAGTTAGTGCATTTAAAATAAGAATGTGGTCTAGTTTCTACTCCAGAACGTAGATCAAAAATACTTGGTAATATTGTGTTTTGCAGCCTTACTTTTGGCCCTAATAGGACTCCGTACTTCTCTGCAGGTCTGCATGGACCAGAGGGATCGACTCCTCGGTTTGCAGCGCGACACTCAGGCGTCGCTCGACCGCATCAAGACACTCGTCAGGCTGATCCAGCGAGACCAGCTGGTCCAGGTCACCATGACGACCATCGCCACGCTCCCCCAGCTGTGGATGAAACCCATCAGCACCGTCGCCATGGCGCCGTCGACCGCGCCGCTGCAGCCGGGTCAGGACGACGTCGCCAACTAGACCCAACGTCTCTGAAGTGTTTTCAAACCCAACACCTACAGTGCTTAACGAGATTTTTTTAAGTTATTTTCTATTTATTCTTCGCCTTAATGTATTTATTATGAACCGGTAGAATCCAGCTTCCGAGCGGCTGTACAGCGATTTATCCGAGTAGACGTTCGATTCCATCCTGTGAACAAAGTTCCTGCCATACGACTTCAGGAAGACGTTTCCACACGCAGACGAGCCTTCAAACAAAACAGAGAACTACAATTTTCTCAGTATTTATAGAGTTAAAGTCAAAGAAAAAAATATTTAAGATTAAACTACAGAAATTAGCTTTTTAGTGCAGATTTTAGTATTTTCATGCCGATGCCTGTTGATAAATGTCTGGAGTATTGAGGGGAATCACTGTACATACGTGCTTTCATCATCATCATCATCATCATCTAAAAAGATGAGTCTCTGATTGGACAGGTTCAACTTTCCTTTAAGACGCAGAAAGAAAACTGAATGGATATTAAAGGTGTAAAACATCTCAAACACTAAACAATTAACTGATTATTAGTGTTTTTGTTGAGAAATTCAACTTGCCAATTTCCTCAGTTAAGGTCAAAGGTCAAGAGACTAAACTGCACATTTTCTAAAAGTGTGCAACGTCTAAACAGCTCAAAGGCAAAATAAATTAAGGTTCTGGAGTGGCCTAATCAAAGTCTGGACTTGCGTCTAATAAAGACTTTGTAGTTTGGAGTTAAAGTCTCCACATTGAAGCAATTCTGCAAAAAGAGAGTCAAAATTTATCACCCGTTATCAGAGCTACAGAGAATTTAAGTTTTGCTCTGGAACAAACAAACTCAGTGGGCGGGATTAATGGAGAACCTGGCGTCTGATTGGCTGCTTCAAGCGTTAAGTGAACAGAACTTCTTCAGTTTCCTCTAGGCCCGCCCACTGGGTTCCATGGTGAAGTAGATGGTTTATATTCATAAAGTAAAATAATTTAGTTTTTGTTTCTGCGCCTTAACAGCAAATAGAAACTCACCCCAGCGAACGTGATGCATCCACTCCGCCCCTCCCTCTTTAACCAGTATGGAAAATATGCCAAAAACGTTTTTTTGTGTGTGCATTTTATATTTTCTGTGTATTCTGAGCGAAAGATGAACACTGCCTCACATTGTTTCAGGGTTTCAGTCTTTGTTGTCGTATCAGTTTTTTATATTGACGATAAAATGGAGAAAAGAAAAGCAGCAGAATCAGGACGTCTCCGTCGAGCTGCAACAACAGTCGCCAGTCTTCCTGCCGTCCGGAGACGTCCCGCTTCAACGCTTCCATCGTTTTCTGTTTTTATTATTCAGTTGTGGTACTGTACTCACCCATCAGTGGAGGTGCAGCTCTCTGATGCACAAACATGAACAAAAGGGAGAGGAAAAAGAAGTTTTTTATCAGAAAAGACGATTAGAATCATATCCAGCTCACCGGTTTGGTCTCTGAAGGATCGACGCTGCAGGAATCTGAAGGTCTGTTCACCTTTTCTGCTTTAAGCTGCAGAGAAAAAACAAAAAGTCAGTTTAAAGCAACATTTACAACTTTATCTGAAAACAAAATCAGCTTCAATTTTAGTTTGAAAGTTGGAAAATATACTTTATATAGACGATAAAATGAAAACTTGTGGTTGCATGCTAAAATTAAAATGCATAACACATTTTTCTTCATTTTTTACATCAAATGATGCAATTAGATAACATTACTAAGTTCTACAAAAAAATTTAATGTTTTTAGACACATTTATATGAAATATCTTTGAACCATATTAAGGACAAGTCTGGAAATAAAATAAAAATATAAATTTGTTTTTTTTTATATTTATATATTTTTTAAATATAAGCAGCAAATTCTACATTGAATAAAAATCAGTAAATGCAATCAGATGAGTTAAAATTTAATTTTTCTGTTTTTTTCTGGCCCTTTTAAACATGTTTTCCAGTATATGAAGATGTAAAAAACAAAGGAATGATAAATATAAATGATCTTCAAAAATCAACTTTCCTATTTTTTTTTTTTTAATTATTATTTCATAAATGCTGAAATGCGCCAAAGTAGAAAATATTTTTGAACCAATCTGGAAGTGAAGCTGCCTGGAAGTTTGATAATTTTCAGTTTAAAAGGTGAACAGACAACTTTCAGAGCAACTAAAGTAAATATTTAATCAGATTTATTTTTTATTTCCTGTAAGACGAGTTTCAGAGAAACTTTGAGGAAGTAAATATTTACTCACATTACCTTTTGTTTCCTGCTGGTGGCGCTCTTTCAGTCCAACCTGCCTTCATGAGAGAATAAATCATCATCAGTTAGTTTATAACAAAAGAGGGCTTTTATTTTGAAATGTGCCATGTGATGCATATCAAGTCCTCACCTGAGAGGTGAAAGTTCAAACCGAGATGGAAACCATATCAGTTTAAAAAAATGAATAATAAAGAGAATCCCACTTTCCTCCTCCATCCGTTTCTAGGAATCTTCTCCGGGAGAAACTGTGCAGCGCTGAAACAAATCTATTTTACTACACAACACAACATTTGAACAAAACAAAAAGAAGAAAAAAAAACATTTTTATATTCTTTTATCGAAGAGCCAAGAGAAACCAGAGGAGTTTGTGTAGATGGAGGTGAAATAGAAGTTTCTGTTCGTCAGTGAAGCGGGGAAATGTCCGGTGGATAGTGTGTATAGGAAGTGTTTGTCTTAAATATGCCAACGTAGTTTTTCGTTCTTTCTGATGCATTCAAACGCTGATGGACGGAGGATCGATGGTTAAAGAGTAGTCTCACTTTTTGTACCAAGTTCTTACAAAAACATGGAATCATTAATAAACAAAGTCAAGAACAAAACGGCCAGAGCTTTGTGTGTTTTATAAAACCGATTCTGGAACATTTCAGCTAAAATTCACTCAAATATCAAACAGAATAATTCTGGAGGAAAAGTAAAATAATGAATAAAATTAGATGGAAAAATACAGAATGTGTTAAAAATATACATTTTGGTAGCAAATGCTACATGATATATAAAGTAAACTTAATGATTTCTTGAGTTATATATATATATCATTTTTTTGAGTTTAGAAATTCATGAAGAAATATTTTTTGAAATAATTTAAAATTAAGATGGGAAAAATATTCCATAGTAATTATAAAAAGATCAAATAAAAAAAATTACATGTTAATCAAATTTTAAAGTAAATGATCATCTAAATTCAACAATTACACATGATTGTAAAGTTAATGTACAAAACAAGTATTTTATATTTTTTTATCAAACCATTTTGAACTTTATGTCTTAAAATCATATATATTTTGAATATTCCACTTAAAAAAATAATTGTTCCACTTTTATATTTGACAAATTAAATTAATTCATCCTGTTTGACACTTGGATTTTAAAGGGTTAAATGTAATGAACATAAATTCAAACAATGATTTTTACTCATTTTCTTTTCTTCATTAAGTCACAATTTATTAAAATACAAATTCCACTTACAAAACATTTAAATTCTTGTTTTTTACAGTGAAGCTACAGAAACAGTTTTAATCCAGGCATTATTTGACAACTTTGGGTTTTATTCACACGTTAAATATATTCTGTCCAAAAGATAAAACAAAAATAATCACATTGCATTACTATTATTATTTCTAGTTTTTGTAGTGCACTGGTGGTGTAACAGGCTTGACCTTTCCGGCTCCCTCAGCGGTGGGGTCATGGGGTTACCTGAGCAGGCGGGCAGCGGGAGCCGAACACGGCGGCGAAGTGTTCGACGAGGATCTCGGTGAAAATGTTGATGGGCGTCAGCGCGCTGAGCGAGATGGAGCCGTGGCGCGGCCAGACCAGGTTCACGCCGAAGACGCATGCCAGGTTGGAGGCGCTCATCTTGTTGCTGAGGCTCTGCTGGGACACCTGGAGGAAAACCCAAACAACAACTGTGTGCAATTACACAGCTCTGAAAAGCAGAAGTGGAGCCTCCTGCACAACCAACAAGAGTAAGTTGTTTCTGGACTGCAAGTCAAGAAGAAAACGCTCGTCTCTTCCAGCAGGAAAATACAACAAATACGACTGTAAAACCAGCTGATCGAGCTCAGCTTGGGTTGCTAGGAAACGGTCGGACTCCACTCGAGTTGCTAAGCAACGGCACAGTCCTCATCAAATGAGGATGATGATGGTTTTTAAAACAGCTTGTTTTCCCGACACCAAAAACATGAATTTATTGTCAAAAATATGTTTCTACAGGAAATTCTGACTCAAATGGAAATAAAAAATGTTTTAAAACAAATGCCTTTAGAAATTAGATTCTATAAAACATCCTGAATTTCATGACTTTAAATCTGATAAGAACTCATTAATTTCTGAGAGCAAAAAAAAAAAAAACAACCAAAGTTTCACTAGTAAGAAAAACCTGCAAATAAAATAAATAATCTACAAAGGAGAAAGTAAATGGATGGTATGGGAATTTTGATGGAAATAATAAAAATGTAAATAAAAAAAAATAAACTATGTATATAAATAAAAATGTATATAAATACACAATTTAAAGAAAAAAATACAAAAAGTAAATAAAGGCTTGAATAAACTTGCAATTAAAGGTCAAATAAAATAAAATAAAATAATTAAAAATAATAAACTTCACGGTACTGTCCATTTTTATTACTTAGATAAAAAATTGTAAAACTTATTTTACACCCAAACTTGAACTTTGGTTTTCTCTTTTTAAAGAATTATTTCTGTTCCTTTTTGTTCAGTGTTTGAAGATGAAACTCCTTTTGGAAATCAGGTAGAATAAATGAAGCCGATTGTTGTTGGGCCTTAAACCAGAACCAGAACCAGAACCGGGACGATTCGGACTCACCATGTTCAGGAAGCAGAGCAGAAACTTCAACACGATGAAGTTGTGTTCAGGAAGACTTTCTACAATCTGCTTGCACCTGGTGGCGCGAAGGCTGCTCTCCACATCTGGAAGGTCCAGTAAGAGACGGTGAAACCGGACCGCCCAGAACCGGACTCCAGAACCGGGCCGTTCAGAACTCACCCAGGAGCTCCAGAACCTGGCCGTAGACCCGGAAGGTGAGCAGCGGCTCGGGAAGCTCTCTGAGGAACGTCTTCAGGATCACCGCGGCAACATGGACGTCCTGGTAGAGGTCAAAGTTCACTGGCTTACCTGAAGAAAAACAAGTAAAAAAGAAAAATGTTAACAGGCTGTTTGAAGGATAAACATTGTTTGAAAAGGTAAAAGTTTCAGAAAGTCCCATTAAAACTTTGTTTCCCTGCAGGGTCACCCACAGCCGGGCCCCTGCAGGTTGGGGGAGGAGACCCCGCTCACCCTGGTTGTAGAGTTTCTGGACTTCCTTGATGATCTGAACCCGAACCGAACGCCTGAAGATCCCCTCAGTCCTCAGACCTGGAACAGGGCAGCATGTTACTGCAAAAGTCCTCACATTTTATACAAATTTACATTTTTTATGCTAATTTCACTTGAATTTCACAATGATGACTTTTCCAAACTGTCTTTGACCTTTTTAAATCACTTATCAAAAAATTTTAAGTTTCATAACTTGTATAAACTTTAATTCACATCAGAAGGTTTTCTTATTCAAACAACTTAAAAGTCATAATATGTGGAAAATGAGAAACTGATCAAGTCACCAGTTATCAACTGGAATCGGATGAAGACGTGTCAGACTGGGAACCAGTTGTCTTAGCGGTTAGCGTTAGCTTCGTCTCATATTTAATGTGTAGAGGTTTCTTTCTGAGTGTCACAGTTTGGCGTTAGCTTCTTTTCTATGGTTTACTTTTGTATGATTTTACACCAAAAATATTATTCTAGTAGTTTTAGTGCAAAAATTAATTTTCCTTGACAAGCACCATGAAAACTGGCCATTTTCAGTAATTTTCCAAACAGCTAGGTTGCTGTGGAAGATTTTTCTGCTATATTTAATTATCTGCTGCACTAAACATTTATCCAGGTGGAAGTCATGTGATCAGGTGGAAGTCATGTGATCAGACAAGCCTCACCTTTCTCCTTTAGGTAGGCCACAGTCTGAGCCATGACAGGTGGGACGATTGCCTCGCGGTTCTTCTCCCTGATGCTGCAGAAGCAGAGTTGCTGATCGGGTAACGAGTTCAGCTTTAACGAGCCATTAGGCGAACCAGCTGATTGGTTAACGAGCTCAGCTTTAAGGAGCCACTCACTACTGCAGGCTGACTCCAAACTGCTGCGTGGGCAGCGGCGGCCGAGGAGGCGGCGTCTTCACAGGCGTAGGCGGTCCGCCCTTCTGAGCCGCCCGCAGCTTCTCGTCATGCCTGCCAGGAAACGGAAACACGATGAGGAAGATGGAAACAGAGGAAACGCAGGATGGAGGAGGAAACTTGCCTCAGGACGTCTGCAGGGATGAAGAGCTGGTCGTAGTTCAGGTGTTCCCGCAGCTCCGCCAGGTAGTTCACATACTTCAGCTTCTTCCCAAACTTGTGACTGAGAGAGAAACAGATGATGCAAATGGAGGATTTTTATTTTTAGGGATGAGTCACACCAGCTCTGTTTAGTGCACTTTACACAGTTTGTTTGCAAATTTGTCCAAAAACATAAATTCTGGTCCATCTACAAACTCGGTCTTGGTTTGGTTGAAGTGAACTGATAAAATCCATTTTTGTTTACATTTTGTGAAGAAGAAAGCTGCGCTCAGTGTCTTCAGAGGTTTTTGTGTGGTTTCGTTCAGTAACTCTTTGTGCAGCGCCCCCACAGGCGAGGAGGGGAAAATGTTTTTCAAAGATTGATTTTTTTGACAGAAAAAAGAAACACAGCGATTGAAATGTAACAAATGCTCAACTTTGGTTCCCAATAAAACAGTCTGCTGGACTACGAGGTGGGAAAACACTCTTCTCTTCTCTTCTCTGGCGCCTGAACAGACACTGCAGGTTTTACCTGATCAGAGGTTTGAAAATGTTCCAGACGATCCGGATGAAGTTAGTTGGATGGACGACGTAGAGCGTCTTTAGGTTCTTCTTGTATCTGCAGATGAAAACAGGAAATTCAACTCTTCTGCATCTATTGACTTCCAGATGATTTCCTCCACACTGATGCAACCTATCATATTTGCTTGAACAGGTTAAAATAAGTCTGTGGTCTATACAAATCATGTTCATTACATTTTTTGCAAAAGGTAACTCTTAAAAAATAAGATTTTAGCTGCTTTAGGGCCTCTGTCACTTTAAATAAAAATAAGCTGCTGCTGGCCACGCCCCCAAAACTTATTGTTTACAAATGTGCCATTACACCACTGTATATATTTGAAAAGCAAACGTGGAGCCTCCTGCACAACCAACAAGAATGCAGAAAATGTTTTCTGGGTGGTGCGTCAACAACAAAACATTTATGTTTTCCACCAGCCATTGTACATCACATACAGCAGTAAACCCGGCTGACCAAGCGTGCTGGAACTCTGCCTTGGTTGCTAAGTTACAAGCAGCATTCCACTGAGGTTGCTAAGTAACGGTGCAATGAACTGCAATGTAACGTTACTTTCTGGAGGCTCATTTTCTTTACAGCGAAAATTAACTTCTTGCCAAAAGACAGATGTGTTTGTTTTTTTTTCAGAAACATTTAAGATCCAAATGGAAGCGGATTTGGTCCTGTGCATTTAGAAACCGAGGCAGACTGGCTCACTAAGGTCTTTATGGATCATTGATTTTGTATTTATCTACTTTCTGGATATTTTAGGAGCTGAAGTCGTCATTATGAGGAGGAGGACCTACTTCCGGTCGAACTCGCCGTAGGCTTCGCGCAGCCACTTGAGCGACGGCTTGTTGCTGCTCCTGATGCCGTAGTGGAAGTAAACCAGTATGTAGTCCATCTCCACGTACTGGTCCAGCGTGAACTTCAGGTACCTGCAGTGGCAGAACAGGGTGAGAAGCGGAAACGCCTCGCCGAGTCGCTGCAGGGGGATTCCTGACGTACTCCAGGAGGCGGCGGTGGTTGAGCTGGTGAGACGGCGGCAGGCAGCAGCTGCTGAAGACGATCAGCTTCCTGCCGTAGTTATCGTCTCCTGCAGAACCAAGTCACAGAGTCAGAACCAGAACAACATGCTGGTTTTACGGCCAGACCTCTAAATCCTCCCAGTTTACCATCATAAGACCAGTTCACCCCTTGGATGTTTAATTTTCTTTTTGACCAATGGAAAAATGTTTTCTACAATAATAATGAAAGAAAATGTCTAAAGTGGATTCTACAAAATAAAAGTTAGTAAAATAAAATGTTGAATTTAATTAATAGTTTAATCAAATCAGTTTTTACTTAAATGGTTTTTTGTCCAAAATTCACATTTGTTGAATCAAAGCAGATTTTAGAAATTTAAAATGTGGAGCTAGTTTTGTTGGGAAATATTCTAAATAAATGTGACTCATTTATTTTTTCAGAATTATTTTTTCCTTAAAAAACAAATAAAAACCACAAACTGACTGTTTTCCTGGAAAACACAGAAATATTTGACTTTTTTTTCTGTCAAAAAATTTTTGTACAGTTTTTTAACCACATTTTTATCCTTCCACTCAACTTTCTATGAACATAGTTTAAAACATTTTAGGAATAAAATCATCAAAAACAAAAATAAACTTTCTAATTACAATAATTAATGAATGTTTGGTTTTACTGCTGCAGTAAATCAACGTTCAGTTTCAGTTTTCTGGATGTTCAATAGATAAAAAACGAACCTGACACCTGGATGATTCCGTGTCGAGCCACATCGTAGTACGGATGGGACGGATCGGTTCTGCTGGGCCCGTCAGGAACCGCCCTCTGCTCTTCCTCACCCTCCTCTTCCTCTTTCTGCAGCTCTGCCAGGAGGTGAAACAGTTTCTACTGTAGATGATGGCAGCGTGCTGGAGCAGATGGGTTAGTTCTCGTTTGACACATCTGGAAGGATTTATGCTCATTTTTTGATAATTATGATGCAGAACCACTTTAACCAACTTTTATTCAAGTGAAAGTAAAAACTCACCGTCCAAGAAATTACTGAAGTAAAGAGCATTAAAGTATTTGGTAAAAAGTTTACGAAAGCACTGAGTAATTGATTGATCAGATGATCAATTATTTAATATTTAAAAATCAGATGGAATAAAATATATGGAAATTTTATTTTAAGAACCAAAATGACAATAATTCATAAAACAAAAAACACTAAATTATTTCCTAATCCATACTTCATAATAATATTACTCACGTAAAAGTAAAAATACTCCTGAAAGTACATTTTATAAAAAATAACCCAAGTAAAAATAATTGAGTAAATGTAACTCCAGCACCAGTCTTCAGTCAGAGGCCTCTCCAGAGCAACTGGAAGACTGACTGCTACTGGAATTCATTTAATTTCCACCGAGTGTTTTATAATTGGTTTTAACAGCTGATATGTGAAGGAGCTTTATTTGGATTTGTGTATCAAATCGTGTGATGCAGCAGATTAAACTGGGAGGAAACCAGCAGCTGCTCCATAAACGACTCGCTTATCGTTTCCCAGAAACCACAGGGAGGATCAGGAAGAGAGGAAACTCTGTGCAGATTCAGCTGTTTGTCTGCAGCTCAGCGGGAAGTTTGCTGTAAACATTCGGCTCTGATAACGGAGAGGAAATGATTTGCACTCAGTTCGCTGGAAAAAACAAAGATGGAGCCGTTAAAATGTCTGCAGAAAACCCTGAAACCTGAACTTTGATCAGACGTTTGGGTGTAAAGAAACTATCCTCTGTGATGAATCCAGAATAATTCATATCCACCAATAACTTTGATACTCAGGAGCTCTGATGTTTTAAAGCTTCAATAGAACAAAAAGACATTTGTGTCTTTATTTGTCCTCACAGTTTTAAGTTAAATCTGATCTTATCGCTTTTAAAATTGCAACAATAAAGTTTTAATATTAGCAGAATAAAATGTAACAGAAGAAAGCAGCTCTGATTCTTTATAAATAAACTCATCCATCCATTTTAACTTGTATAACTTTATTTGTGTAATATTAAGACTTTTTTTCTCAGTTTAATATTTTTATATTTTTCTTGGCCTCAGCCTGATATTCTGTCATTTAAATCAGATCAAAACAAAAAACTGAGGGTCTTTTTATTCGGTGTTTATAACCATCAGTCCAAGTTTGAGAGATTTGAACGTTTTCTGATATTTATCTGTTCTTTAAAAATAAAAACAAAGTGTCGGGAACGAGTCGCCGCTGTTTCCTGGAGGAACAGAAAGTTTCTCTTCATGAAGCAGCGTGACTCAGAGACTCCTCCTGAAAAAATTGTACGTTTAATATTCGCAGGTTTACCTCTACATTTCCATAAAAGTTAATAGGTTTTATACTTTTTCACAATCAGTAAAATTTTTCATCATTTGATTGAAACAAAACGCGTCCAAAGTCCTCTTGGTGTAAAACATCTCATCCCCAGAGCATAACGCAGCCACTACTGTGCCTCCCATGTCTAAAACTGCTGTTCGGTTACATTGTAGCTTTTTAAGGCTTCATTGACTATAGTAACTAAATATTTTACACTCAGAACCAACAGATGTAAACAGCTAAAGATGAAGTTTAATCTGTACGTTTTCCAGCTTTTCCTCCAGATGAAACTCATTTCAGCCAAACTAGAAAACATTCTCAGACATTAAAGTGTTTTTTAAAAATAAATAAAAAGCAGAACATTGATTCACTTTAAACTTGCCACATTATTCAGCCTCCACTATGCTCTAGATTTACCTGCACCAATCCAACCATAAAACCATGAAGGTTTGTTTTCATTTATGTTTTAAGAATTTATAACCTTTTAAATGTCCATTTAATATTAATAAACTGATGTTTACATTTTATGGAGAAACCTGAGCTGTTCAGCACATAATTCTGGGATAAATATTTGACATTTTTCAGTTTGTAACTCACCTATTTCTGCCAGTTGCTCCAGGTCTGAAGTGTTAGTCATTCCTGACTGGCCAGAAGAGAAAGAAAACACAAACTGGGTTCAATTTCAACTGCTGTAAATATCAGATAAAGACGCGAGGATGAAAAAATCCACTAAAAGTCAAAATGTCCGCTGAGAAAACCCAGAAAGCAGTTCGCTGCTCTCAGCAGGTGAAGCAGGAGCAACACCTGGCCGCCTCATTAACGCGTTTTACCGCAGAGAGAAAAGTTCAAGTTCCTGTAAAAACAACAGCGAGACGTGAAGTGAAGCCTCCACTGCACCTGCGAGGAAGTTTAAATCCAACTTCAATCCGGAGGCGAAACCGAGGCGGAGAAACTTCAGCAGGACGGAGCGGATCCAAAACTTCCTGCAAACTAACCGGGACGGTCTGCGCATGCTCAGACCGGCTCCCCCTGGAAAGCAAAAATCATTAAATTAATTAAATATAAATCATTACATTTAATTAAATTAAATACTATAAGGATACAATAAATTATTTCTAACATAAATGGGAAGTTAAAAAATATATAACAGGCCGCAAAAGATTATAAAGTTTTTTTTAAAACAGCATCATAAAATAAAATTACAATAGGCAATAAAATGGATATCAATTTAGAAAATACCAGATGTATAAATGTACAGCGAAAGTACTGGACAAAAAAAGTACAATGAAACAAAATTTTTACAACTTTCTTAAGCAAACAAAACAGGTTAGAAAAAAGATGAGCAATTGACAATGTTTATATGGAATAAAAATAAAATAAACATAAAATCATTCCAATATACAAATATTAAATAAATAAAAAATATTAGAAAAAACAAAAATGATTTTAAAAAAATGAAAACAATACATAATAAAAAGACAATTTTGTATTTGAGTTTTGTTTGACTCACCATATAATGTGATATGAATATAAGATCAGAGGTGAGCAGGAAATTGTTCCATCTAAATATTTATTTACTGATTTGTATCAGGAAGCATCAGGTTATTGTAAAATGGTAAAAGCCTGACATCTGCTGGACACAGTTTGGTACTGCACCAGCGAAATATTTACCTTTTGAAACAGGAAAAATCCAACAAAAGTGACTTTAATGGCATAAAAAAAAAACAATTACAAATCCCACATCTTAAGTTAGAACATTTTCAAGTCAGCTAATTATTTTGTTCCTGATTATTCTTTGTCAGATAAAGATAATAACGAACATTTTAATTTTCTTTGCTAATTTGAGTATTCCCATCATAAGGACCTGCAAGGGGAGGAAAGAAACTGAAAAACAAACCCCTGAAGTACAGGATTTACTCACCAACACATTTAACATGCAAATCCGTCTGAGGCTGCGGGGAAATTCAGATAAGGAGGTTTTCATGTTTTGACCTGAATCCCACAGCATTAGAGCGACAACAAGCTGGGGAAATACAACCAACACTCAGACTGAGTCGTTCTTTCTGTAATTATGCTCTTTATTTCGTTTTCTTTTTCATTTTAGTAAAAATGAAAATGTTGGACATAACTTTACATTTTCACTTGTTTTTACTCTAACTTGAGTGATTTTATTTTTTTATTTGGAGTAAAAATATGTTGAAGAAGAGCGACATTTTCACTGGAATTTTCTCAGATTTTAAATTATGGACTCAGCTCATTATTGGTCTGCAAATATAATCTGTAGATTATATTTGTCAGCAAATAAACAAATATTTGGGAAATTATATTTGTTTATATTTTTTTCAGACTCATTGTAACGAATGTCAGTAAAATCATAAAGATTTATTATTTTCTGCATCAACAGATTGATTTGATTTATAGAAGATAAATGTCATAATAAAGTTGTGCAGAAATGATTCACTTTTAATAAAAATGCAATTTTTCTAAATACTGTCTGGTTTATTAAAAGTGAAGCTTGAGCTTTAAAATGCTTTATAAAAACTAAATAGCTGTTGTTTAGCACATTTTCACTAAAATACAACCAAAACAATGTTTTACAGAGCAAAATCCAGACAAATTCATGAGCCATTGGCTCATAAAAACAGCTTTTCTTTACTGAATGAACCCATGATGGAGCCAAAAAATAAATAAAAGCCTTCTGATACAGTATTCTCTGATTATGCAAATGAAGCCGCCACAGAGGGACGACATGACCCAAATATGGAGGAGAATAATGACGAGCGCAGCTGCAGGCAGAAGATCCTCGACACCTCCACTCAACGTTAGACTGCAAATAACCTCATGCTAAAAATACCAGCTGAAAAAAATGATTTACATGCTAAACTATTAAAGGAGAAGGACTTAAATGTTACTTTTAAATTTGATTAGATTTTTGGGGGCCATGTTTGTTATTAAATGTGGTTATTTTAAACATGAAGCTTTCGCTTTACAATGAAAGGAAACACAAGTGGGACTCCTCCCAGAAAGCTGATTAGATCCTGGAGGAGAGGAAAACATGCAGCTACATGCAACAGAAACGGTGAGGACTGGGAATCCTGTTCATTAAGACGAGTTTCCAGCAGCTTCCACGGATAGAAACAAAGAAGAGGAGAATTCTGGGAGGATGTGGGAGAAACGATGAGACGCTGCAGGAACCATTTATTTAATATTTTACTAAAAGTGACCTTGAACAGGTCAGGATGCGTCTCTGCATAGAAAATATTTATTGCATTTTTTTTTTTATACTCACACATAAAAATGGCTGCAAACTGATTTACAATTACACAACCGTACATCTTTGAAAAGCAGTAGTGGAGCCTCCTGCACAACCAACAAGTTTCTGGTTGGTAAGCCAAAAATCAAAACCCTTGTCTTTTCCAGGAGCCGTTGTACAGCGTTAAACACAACTGACCAAATGTGCTGGAGAGCTGCTGGGGTTGCTAGGTCAAATGTGATTTTATAATCAGATGATTTTATATGACTCGTTTTCCAGACACCAAAAAAAACCCATAAACTTTTATTATTTTTAAAACATTTGGGTGACGACATGATGAGCCCAAAGTTAAAACCCCAACATGGTAGGAAGAGACAACAAGTTTGGTAAAAATCAATGCAAAAGCACCAAAACAGGAAGTAAACACATTAATTACTGAATTAAATCATAATCAGTATAAACAATAATAACAATACAAAATGTGACACATTTTAATTATCTGAGAAACTGATCAGGTTCACAATAAAAACTTGATTAATGAAACGATTAATCGGATTAGTCATGATTAATCTATTATCTCAGTAATCCATTAATTAAGATTACTTAATTAATCTTACTTAATTCTCATGATTAATTACCTAATTAATCATGAGTAATCAATTACTTCAAATGATTACTGATCAATAGCCAGTTAAATTACAATTGGTTATTCTATTTAATATTAATATTTTATTAATCATGATTAATCGATTACTCAAATAATTGTCAGCTACTTGAGTAATTGATTACTCGCTAACTGGAGTTTACAGACTCCAAACAAAATCCATTTGGTGACAAAATCATCATAATCAGAGCAGAAATTCAGCCAAAGCTGAACAAATATATTAACTGAAACTCCTCACCAACTGTTAAATAAAATGTATTTTAGGCAATAAAAAGTTTATTTTCTCATTTAAAAAAAAACAATTAAATTGTTTATTTGCACCTTTTACTGTATTTCTAGTATTTTATTAAAAAGTTTAAAGTAAAAGTTTTTAACTGATTAATCTTCAGAATAGTCAACAGATTAATCTATTACTAACAGTCAGTAGAAATATCATTTAAAACAATAATAATATCCTCTCACATGTTTAGGTTTTATCAGTTTGAAACCTGCCGTCCACCTTCCTGTGTTTCGGTGCAGCAGCCAGCAGATGTCTCTGCTGGAGCCGATAAGAAAGAAAATCCGCCGAGGCTCATAAATCCGACAGTCAGCGGTGCTGAAAGGAACCGGATCCGAAAGCTGAAACACACCGGAGGAGCCGAGCTGAAAATTCAAAAATTCACATTTTTCATGGCTTTATTCTTCCATTTGGGTTTCTACTGTCTCAAAAACAACAACAACAACACAAAACAACAATAACAAAAACAAACAACAACAACAACAACAGAGCCGTTTTTTGGGTAGTTCATGTATTTTAGTGTCTGGAAAATGAGCCGTTTCAAAAACCTCCAGATTGTGAGATTACAAATAGCAGGCTGTGACCGTTACCTACCTACCTACCTACCTACCTACCTACCTACCTACCTACCTACCTACCTACCTACCTACCTACCTACCTACCTACCTACCATCCATCCATCCATCCATCCATCCATCCATCCATCCATCCATCCATCCATCCATCCATCCATCCATCCATCCATCCATCCATCCATCCATCCATCCATCCATCCATCTTTTTCTCTTTCTATGAATTCAATCGTTCCATTCTGAACCAATAATCTGATCAATAATTACTCCATTAAACATCAATAACCAAACAGTCGTTCTTCCAGTTGCCACTTCCTGTTCCGTCCAGATGTGTGGACAGTCTGACCCCAGCAGAACGGCCATCTTG
The DNA here is from genome assembly GCF_027474105.1 of Poeciliopsis prolifica. Classification (NCBI taxonomy): domain Eukaryota; kingdom Metazoa; phylum Chordata; class Actinopteri; order Cyprinodontiformes; family Poeciliidae; genus Poeciliopsis; species Poeciliopsis prolifica. The sequence continues at coordinate 184,164 of NW_026562456.1, read as the reverse complement.
GCCCTAAACATCCAGCTGCTCTGCATCGCTGACTGATGTTCGTTTGTGATTTCAAGGCTCTGATAGTTTGAATAAATTCATCATAGAAAAACCTGAAATAACCGACTGCAAATGACACAAAGTCACATAAAACGCTGAAAATAATCATCTCCTAATAAGTGAATATAAAAACTATGGAAAAAAAGTTCCAATTACATCAATTTCACTTCCACTGTGAGGAATGAAGGGATTCCTCCAGATGGAAAATTTGTCTAAATTTAAAAATCCATCAGCTCTGCAGGCGGTTAACGTCGCCTGATCTGAGCATGCTCAGATCCATCAGCGACCCCCAGGCTGGAAACACTCGCCTCCTCCTGTGTTTATCAGGGTAATGGCTCCCCATTCACAGGTGTCTGTGTGATTTATTCCCCCTGCAGGCCTCTGAACTCCCACCGGCCCGTAGATACAGAAACCATCCCAACAGAAGACGAATTATTCTCAGTGTTTCTGCTCATATCACAGAAGCACATTCAGAGAAACTGGTTCATCTCCACATTTATGATTTATTACGGAGAAAAGCTGTGGGAGCAAATCTCTAAGTTCAGAATCAGAAGATCAAAATTAACCTTCAAACATGGAGACCAAAGATGCATAAACCATCAGGACAGCAGAGGATTTCTGAATGTCCTATTCAAAGGCTGTTCATTTATCGAGCAACACAACTTTCCTTTTTATTCCTTTCTGTCCATATTTACTTTCCCCTTTTTATTTTAAGTTTACAGAAACATTTAAATAAAAGTTGTGGTTATGTTGCTGAAAATTTTGAGGTACTTTTCAATTAACTTTCTTGGAACATTTCCCAGAACGCACTCAGTACTTTCTTAGCGCTAACAGGTTACTTTCCAAAACCTTCTAAGCACTTTCAATATCTAAGTACTTTCCCAGAACTTAGATATTGGTTTCCAGAACTTACCAGGAACCAGAAATTCAAGGTAAGTACCTGGAGATTACAGGTTACTTTCTGGTATTTACCAAAAACTTTCAAGGAACTTCTTAGTTACTTTCCAGCTTGACACGGGTCAATAATCTTGTATTAACATCTTTTGAGTCAATCAGCTTTACACAAAGAATAAACAGGATGCAGTAGGTTTGTTAACTACCAAAATAAAATGTGTCTTAATGGTAGAAATAAAACACATTTGTAGAAATTTGAATATTTACAAATGCTAACGTGTCTGAATGAACTCAATGTGGAATAAATGGATAAAATGCTCAAAATTAAAAGTTATGTTTGTTTAAAAGGTAAAAAATAAAAAAACTCTTCTCTCTATTTATTCCTAGAAAATGTAAATACTGCAGTAAAATCTATCTGTTTCCAGAGTTGTACGTTTTATGAACGGTTCATAACAGATCTCTAATAAGTGTCTCGTTATTTAAACTTTGAACAGAAACTCAAAGATGTTGAAGGTGAATCAGGACAGATTCTGACTCAAACGCTCGTCTTTTTTTAGCGCTCTGGGTTTGCTGCTCCTTGAAGAAAAGCTCTCTGGTTTTTGGTTTCTTCAGTATCGACTCCAGCGAAGGTCAGTGAATCCAAACCCACGCAGAGACCTTCCTGCCCGACTCTCTGGTTTCATCTGCACAAAGTTTCCATCCACAAACTCCTGGCACTTCGGCCACGATGACGCCGAACGGCCTGCTTCTGCTGCAACAACCTATTTTATTTCACAGTAACGTTGCAGGAAATTATTTAGATGTTTATATTTTGTGTGTCTTTGCATATTGTGTAAATAATCACAGCCAAAAATACCAGTTTTTGGCCCCATTTCAGCCAAAGTCAGACTTAAATATTTAGTTTTTGAATTAAACATTTAGACTATTTTATTTATAGCTAAATATTAATTTGGAGCCAAATATCTAGTTGCTAAGCTAAATATTTAACTAATTACCTAAATATATAATTTGGAAATAAATATTTAGTTTCTAAGCTAAATATTTTGTTTGAAACTAAATATGTAAATTGGAGCTCAATATATTGTTGGTAAATAAATATTTAGCTTGGAGTTAAACATTTAGTTGCTATGGTAAAAGCAACATTTAGTATATTGTTTGAAGCCAAATATTTAGTTGGTAAGTTATTCTGCCTGCTTTAGTTTGAAACCGTGAGATTTATAAATGAATAATATTGTTAAAATATGACTTTTAAAACCGTGAAATAACCCAAATTATTGCAGTTTATTTTTGAATATGTAATTTTCTAAACAGCAGATAATAATGTGGAAATTGTAACAGAAACACATTTAGTCTGTTTTGCTGTTTTCTGTCTTGTTTCCTGCCAGAAACAAAACAACATCAATCCTCAACGCTCAGCTGGTAAAAAACAATTTAAAATGAAAATAGCATAAAGCAATTGTAGAAATCTGTTGTGGGATAAAAGCACATGTACATAACAGTGAAGTACAGGAGGTTGTGCACAGACACTAAATATAATCTGCATGTAGGCAGCGCTGCCTTTTTGTTGGGTTTCATGTTTGGTTTGCTGCCCAGGTTGGGGAGACGAGTCCAACTGTTCCTGGTCCAAAACACGAGCAGCTCAAAGACGAGTCTGGGGAAAACGGAAAAGACAAGCGAATCGCTCCGTAAACCGCATTTCCAGGGATGCGCCTGAGAGAAAGCAGCCGCTGTGCCCCGGTTTCCTCTCCGGCGCTTTGATTAGAGCTGCAGCTCTGCTGCAGCTCTGCTGCAGCTCTGCTCTGCTTCGCTGGCGCTAATCGGCCTCTTCACTGAGACCAGGGAAACCTCCAGCTGTCACAGAACGACTCAACATTTATAACCGCAGGATCAACCAGATTCATGCACAAGTACAGAACGTTTCCGTCCAGCCGTTATTCATTCCTGCATTAACTTGTGTGCACAATTACATTTCCCACAATGAACCAATTAATCACGACGCATTAAAGCACCGCTTGTTTCTCTCTTTTCTCTCCACCTAAAACTGACCTTCAGTCGATTCTTTGGTCACAAATAGATTTCATAATTTATTTTATTTGTTGTTTTTCATGTTTGTTCATTTATTTTGGTTATACAAAATGTCCTCTAGTTCCAGTGTTAAAGTTTATTAATATTTAGTTATGTGTTTTTGCATTATTATGCCATTAACATTACTTAATTGGAAATGGTTCCAAATGAACAATTTCATAATTTATCTCAACAACTTCTGGGACAATTTATCATCCAGCAAATGTTTTTGTCATCACAGTCCTATAACCACCCACTATCGTCCCTGAAAGCTGCAGCAATTGTTTTCAAGAAATATATAGTTTTTATATATTTGTTAACTCCATCAATATGTTGTTACAGATGATCGGTGAAAACATTGATCTTCTCCAGGAGATTCTACTGCCGAGAGAAGAAATGCATCACTCAAACAACCAATCAGAGGCAGCAGGCGGGTCTTAGCGCTGTCAATCATCCTCATGTACACACTGTAAAACGTACTAATGGTGGAGAAACGAGTTCCTGGAAAACCATCTATCATCATCAGTGGCTATGCTAACTAGCACTAGCATTCATGAAAGGTTTTGTTCGCTGTAGCATTAAATTAAAACCCTTTTCTGGTTTCAACTGACAATAACTTTTCCTAATTTAGGCTTTCAGTCGAGCGTTGGATAAAGAACTGCACAGCAAATTGCAGATAATTTATTGAAGTCATAGATAAATTAGTCGAAACCAGATTTTATTTCTGTTTTAACACTTTGAAAGCTGCATCAGGTTTTATGAGCAGACAGGAAGATGACGTAAAAGAGACGCGTAACAATAAAAACATTAGTAAAAAGCAGAAATCTTCCCCAGAAAACCAGAAGGAAGATGAGAGAAAATGCAAAAAACAAATGGAGGTGGGTTTTGAGAGGAGGAGCATTGATGCTCAAACTGCAGCCAGGAAACTGACCAGAACTTTGACTGGACGTTAACCAGCTCTGCACCAAAGCAGCCATTTTGGTTCTGGACGTATTTAAAGCAGGTATTTGTATTCAGGAGTGTTTTCTCCTCGCTTCCTCCTCCAGGAGCGTTAACCTAAAAACAGATCGCCTCCGGCGCCGCGTCCGTTCAGATAAGGCGGTTCGGCATTTCGCTGCAGCGCTGCACGTTGTCGTGGAAACAGGCCATCTGCCGTCCAGCATGGCAGCAGGTCGGGTCGGGTCACATCCTCCAGGTCCGACTCAGCCCCAGAGCCAAACCTGGACCGACTGCTGCACGCCTCATTTCCTCCTAAAGCAAAGATTTTCTGCTTCTTGTTTCTGTTGCTGCAAAAATCAGAAAACCAAGAAGCTTTGGTCCAGTTTCTAAATATCTTAGAGCACCTGAAATAAGACAATGAAGAGTGAATTTCTACCAGAAACTTTTGACATTTTGAGAATAACCTCAGAAATATTTTAGAAAAAATTAGGATATTTCTGAGTTTCAAAAGGTAAAAATTTGCTGCAAATTTGTTTTATTTAGAAAATTGTAGAAAAAAACATGCGATTTTCTGAGTCTCAAAAGTTTTTGATTTGTCAAACCCTAATGTGCAATATTTCATCTTGTTTTAAGCCAATAATTGCTTAATATTGATAAAAAAGTATTAGTTAATCTGCCAGCAGTTTTTCTATATTATAAGTTAAAATGTCTTGTTCCAGTTTTCCAGATTATTCCACTTCAGGTATTACAGATTTAAAATAAGCCCATTTTTTTTGCTGAGAATTTACTTTTGAGTCAGTTTTGTCTTATTTCAAGGTGACTTAATACTTTTTACTAGAAACTGGACAAAAATATGTGGTAAAATTTGGTAGTTCAGACTGAATTCTTTAGATAATTTTACCATCATTCTTCTGTTTGAGAACATAAATTTTCTACATTTATTTATGTCTCTACATTTTAACTACTTTACATTTTGCCAGGTTACAAACTTCAGTGATTGCAAACAGATATTAATAAAATGGTATGTATTACAGTTACTGTAAGAAGAGTAAATATTAAAAGGACTGAAAAACAAAAACTTGATCTGATGGTTTGTATCTGTTGGACCTGATTCATGATTTTTTTTTTAGTGCTTCATAAATAAACTGTGCTGAAATCGATCTTTGAATCTGGAAGACATTAAGCCTAGAAATCAAAGGAAACATCAGAGCAGAACAAGGTGTTCTTCAAAGCAACCAGGTATTTGCATGTTCGCCCACAGAACTCTTTATGAACAGCTGGAGCCATCAGACGGAGCTGTGCATCACGGCGCTGGAGGCTTTCATTGATTCAACGCTGCTGTTTGTAAAACTCCTTGAAGCGAGTTTAAAGAGGGCCGTCAGGAACCTCCAACAGGTTCTATCAAAGTGATTTGTTTGGTTTAATTTGTTGCACTGTTATTGCAATCCTCCCCCGAAGGAGTTTGCATCTGAAGGAGAGGAGTTGCTGAATTACCACCAATAGGTGTGAAGATAAATGTGTGAGTTATACACAAAGCATCAAACAGATCCACTGGTTTCCAATACAAATGTCTGCAAAAATGTCTTGATTTTCTGCTAAAACTGCTTTCCATTAAATATGAAACAATAAAAATTACAAGTGGAACTATTTCCTGTTGTCTTCTTCGTTGGTTTGCACCAGTGGTAACATCTGGTTGTTGATCATGTGACTTGTGTGAAACAAACAAAAATTAGCAAAATTAACCAACTGCAAGATGGCCAAAAAATCCTCAGCAAAACTTTCAAGTTTTATCAAAATTGGTGTTTCCATTAAGCAAGCTTACTTTCAAAATATCAAATTTAGTAAGTAAGCAGCTGCTGCCTTGTATTTATCCTGGACCGGGTCAGAAACCGAGCTTGAGAAGAATTTGTTTTTACATTTCATCAAAAACCGTCTCAGGTTTACAGAGAACAGAAAAACTTTATGGTAAATCCAACTGACATAAAACAAAAGCAAATTGGTCTGATTTAACTTCAGAAAGTGAGAAAAAAACAAGTCTGTGTCTTATGAGGTGTATGAAAATATCTGGTTTCATGAGGAAACTTGACTTTAAATCTGTGCAATTTGAATATCAAGCAAAAACCTCAAAAACCACAAAATGAAATTCAAACGGTTTCTGTTAGTCCAGAATTTCACATTTTTATCTCTATTTTTGTTGCTCAGATGAAAACGGAGCATCGTTTGTCTTTGGTTTTGACTTTGTGGGGAGCAGGATGGATATGTTTTCATGCATAGTGAAAATGGATACATGCACTGAAAGTGAAGGTGCTGCTAAACGATTCAGCTCAACAATCCATCTAAAAATAATTCAATTCACATATTTCCCTTTGGGTCTGAACTGCTTCTAAAAACACTCGGCTGTTTTTTGGTAATAACTTCTCTGTCTGAGAAATTAGTCATTTCAAAACCCTTCAGACTGTAACGCCACTAATCTGCAGGTTACCTAGCAACCTAACGTAGATGCCCATTACCTAGCAACCACAGTAGAGTTCATCCTGTTACCTGGCAACCCAAGTTGAACTACAATGGCTGCTGGAAAAGACAAGGGTTTTGTTGCTGACTTAGACACCAGATACCACTTGGTGCATTTTTGTTGGCTGTGCAGAAGGCTCCAGTTTTGCTTTTCAAAGATGTCCATTTGTATAATTGTGCAGCTGTTGCAGCCATTTTCATGTGCTAGTGTAAATGTTGAGTTTGGTGAGAAGCCCAGCAACAACTTATTTGAACTTAAAGCCTAGACCAGCTAATTCTGAACCGACTAAAATCCGGTTGTATAAAAATGATTTTGTGCTGAAAATGTAATGAACATATTTTGTACAAGCCATCGATCTATCCTGACCTGTTCAAGGAAGCATAACTTTAACAAGTTACAGAAGGTAACATTGTTCATTCCTGCAGATTTTCTCTCTCTGTGTTTTAATAAATAAGTAGTTTGATGAGTCCTGGGTTCTGGTGCGCCTCCTCCCAGGACAGTGCTGCGTTGTTTTCCTCTCCGGCAGAAACAGGGCCGTACTGTCCGGTCGGAGCGGACAGGTGCTCTGTGTACGTTGGACCGCAGCCTGCAAGGAGCTGCCAACAGCAACCGCAGTGAACATTTGGCAGGAAGATGGCAGCTCTCTGGCCGCTCTCGGCCAGCCATCATGGAAAAACATAATGAGAGCGCGCTCAGTGAGCAAGTGCGGCTCTGCTGTTATTTTCTTAGAAAAGTGGCTGCTATCTGGAGCGTCCTTTTCCTGAGTAAACAACATTATTCCCGACACACCCAGCAATTTATTCCCTTCGGCGATTACTCTGTGCTGGGAATTAACTATTCAATGATTTATTTTCAGAAGTAAAGGCTCCTCTGAGGATCCTGAGTCATGAGTTCACCTTAAGGTTGGACTAAATATTTTTACTGCGGTAGTCGAGCTTTTACTATTGTTGCTTTAGTTTGATTCTCTGCCATTAATTGTTCTATCAAGGCAAAGAAATATAGCAGCAAAACCAGCTGACTGAAGGTATTGGAACTCTGCTGGGGTTGCTCGGTAACGGGCGGAACTCTGCTGGGGTTGCTCGGTAACAGGCGGAACTCTGCTGGGGTTGCTAAGTGATGGGCAGTGCCTGCTAATTTGCAACATTAGATTCCGAAGGTTTTTGAAACAGCTCATTTTCCAGACACCAAAAAACATGAGCTTATTGTCAGAAAACATTTTTTTCAAGCGCCTGGACCGATTATAGGAGCAGTAGAAGCCAAAAATGAAGTACAAAAATGTACAAAAAGTGAAGTTTGCATCTAATCTACAACATAATTGTGAAAGGTTGTTACTAGAACAAGCAGAGGGGGCATGTTGGTACAAAATAAATGTCTTGTTTTTATTGAACTATTTAATATCTTTTAGTAAGACAGGTGTGGGACGGAAAATAAAAACATTTTTAGGAATAATTTTGTCCGATATAAAAAATTTTTTGTTGATCTGAGATATTTAACTGTGATTGAAAAAGACTGAAACAAAAGGAACTTGTGGGGAGGGGAGTAAACACTTTGAAATATTTATTATTAAACTGTCTTCAGTCAGAGGCTTCTTCAGATTCGCTGTAATACACACTGCTACAAGATTTCTTTCCTACCAACAGCCATCACTATCTATAATAAGTTTCTGAAGAATCTGACTGAATATGAGTAACATTAATTTTTTCTTTGGGATATTTTTTAATTTGAACTTGACGTATTGACTGGCAAACCAGATTAACTTATTTTACGCTGATAAAAGTTTCTTAAAAACATTTCTGAAAAAAGTAACAGGGAAGGCGGGTTTTCTTAGGGAAAAAAGCTACAATCTTTTTGCATATTTTTTGCAGAAGCAGGCCAGCATTCATGGCTCAGGCTTGACTTAATTGGCTTTTTCTACTACAACGTGAAACTGAACCAAAGCCAAAATCCTTGTCTGTAATTCTTCGGAAAAATCCCCTTCGCTTAGAAAACACAGCTAAAAATATCCACACTGATCTCCCACTAGGAACCACTCTTCATGCCAAAGCAGCATCATTTCCCCCTGCAGTTCGCAGTTGGAGTGATAAAAGCTGCTTCACATGTTGGAGAAGCTGACAGGAAGTTTTCAGTCTGGATTTACAGCCTGATAAAAACCCAGGAACATACCAAACTCTTAAAATGACGCAACACTAATTATCCCGAACCTCCCTGCAGCACCAGAGCTGCAGCCCACCATGTGTTCATGAATGACCCCGACCCTCATCTTTTAATGAATCAGTTAATTAAAAGGCACTTTTAGAAGCTTCTTAATGGAAATTTGACCCCCAAAACTCCTTTTAAAACGAAAAGAGAAACATTTCAGCAACAGATCAGATTGGTTTAGGTCAATATGTGTTGACAATTGACTTATTATTCAGCAAAAGTAAATAAGCATTAAATGTGTTTGTCTTGTAATTTGCCAGATGTGTAATAAATAAACTGCGATAAAGAGTTACATAATGATCTTTGTTTGATTCCTGGTCAAATAATTTCTGCTAAATTGATACTTAGAAATAAAATCAAACATAAACAATGACAAATTTTAATATATATATCTTTCATTCATCGATACATTTATTATTTTTATTTATTTGTTTACTTCCTAATCATTTACTTTAACTTCAATTTATTTACTTTTCACAATAAAACAATTTAATCTGATGTTTTCAAATGTTTTCTGAAAGTACATTTGCAATTAAAAATTTTATTAATCAGCTAATAAGTATTTTATTAATATATGTATTTTTCAGATTTATTTTATTGAGGTATTTTAAAATATTTTTTTATTATTATTATTTTTTTAAATGTCTAATTTATTATTTGTGTGCAGTTTAGGAATAATTTATTTGTATTATTTACCAGAAAGCAAATTTAAAAAATGTTTTTAAAATGTGAAAATGTGTCTGAAACAACTTTTTATTCACATTATACATGTTACCAAACCAGTCAAATTTATGTAAAATGATATGAACAAATAAGATTAAATTGTTGCAGAGATAAATCCATACAATGTTAATTTTAATAGAAATTCTGAGGTGTTGCTGGAGTCATTTGTTTGAAATTACATATTTTTTGCCTCCATGGCTCATTAATAAAACATATCAGGGTTTTATGAAATAAAAAAAGAGCAACGGATGATGTAAATATTTAAGAAAATTAGAAACGTGAGTCACAAATAGTGATCGAAATAACTAAGAGTAGATTTTCACCAAGTTGTAAATGTTCAAAAACATTTGGATTTTTAAGTGCTACATTTTATTGGGTTTAAAGGTTAAATGTGGTGCATTTCCTGTTTCTATGTATCTGAAAATGTTTATTTTCATCAGGAATGACTCAAAGTGAGTAAACGCGTCCATCATTAACAGACTGTTAGAAAACTCACCGATCCTGAATGCTTTTTGCAGAAACTGTGAAAGTGTGTGTTTTCTGTCTGCCTTAGGCTAAACTATATTTATCCCAGCGCTCCACCTGGTAATTATAAAGAGTACAACCTCTGTGAGGACTCATTTAGTCATTACATAATGTCCTGCAGCAGCTCCAAACACACCTTTACTTTCACCCCAAATACTCCACTTTTTCACCTCTTTTTGTTTCTGACTTTAGTTTGAAAGTAAATGTTCAGACTAAACTTCCAAAGAAAATTTAAAAAATACAACCAAGAGTCACACAATGTGACGATGTTCTGTCATATCGTGTGAAAAAATGTTGGTCCACACTCAAGTTTTCAGACATTTGTTTCATCGACTAGGTTGAAAACTTTGAATAGGCCATTGTAACACATTGATTCGTTCTTGTTCTGTTGACAGATAAGATAACACAAACGGTAAAAACTTTCTCCCTGACTTGTCAGGTGTGTCTTTAGCACCTGTTTCTACTGTTGTCCCAAGGTTCGAGTGGCTTTGAATACTTTTCCAAAGATCCATTATTTTAATCAGAGATGTAAACCTGAGTCTCTTCTTCAGCAAAGTCTCACTGGGATCAGCTCTGAACTTTTCAGGCCATATTTTTCCCTTGCGGTTGGGGCCGGCTGGGCTCAGGGATAAAAACAAACCATGCTGACCAATGAAATCAATGTTTTTGCCAAGAGCCGCCGCCACCCATCGGCTGAAGTCACCTGCTCAATCTGGGACACCAGAAACTCCCTTTGTGGTTGGTTTACAGACAAATTCACTCTGAATACGTCTGCATCTGCCTCTGGTCCCAATCTGGATCCAGGAACTGTTGCACAGATTATGGCTGGATGCTGAATACTGTAGAATTATCAATCTGTGTACTTGGTCAAACATATCTGGGTTTTTCCAATAATCTGAGTGTCATAAAGACCTAACAGACTTTTTGAGTAAAAGAGCAATAATCCAGAGATTGTTCAGGAATTTCAATGTTCAAAACAAAGACTCTAATCTTTAAAAACTTTGTCCACACAAGATTAATTGAAACCAAAAAGTGAAAATGTTATGAAGTGAATCCTAAAAGAGTCAACATGTTTTTGTTTGATACTTTTGACCAGGCGGTTCTGCTCTGTCCATTCACTGGTCCAGCCTCAGTGAGTTTCTAGGTGATTGTTCCTCTGTCCTCTGCTGTGCCACAGGGCTCCTTCTTGGGTCCGATGCTGTTTTCACCAGTTGTTACTGCTGGGGTTGATTTATAGGAAACATAACATGGTGTTCATTGCTATGCAGATGATACCTTTACGTTAAATCCTGAACGACGACGAAGCTTTAGCATCTAGATGATAAACTTGGACACTGACAGTCCCTGCCTGCTGGCTATAAACCACTGGGGGGCGCTGTGGTAGAGGTAGAAGCTCAAAGGCGGAGCGAGGTCCACTGATGTTTTCCACAATTAAATGGTTCCCATGGAGAGCAAAGGATTTATCAGAAATGCATGAAAGAATCAAGACGACTCTCCTGGTAAGTTTTTGATGAGGGAAAAACATTGTAATATGATGTAGAGCTAAAAAGGAGTGAAGATTGTTTAGATAGAAAACCTGAAACCTACCAGAATCCCCTTAAACAATTAACTGAAACAACTTCTGAGGTTTGATGTGTCACAGCCTAAAATACAGAAACAGGTGAATATCTGGTCCAAATTAAGCTGGAAAATGGAATATCCTGGTTTGTGATCAAATCAAAGCTGAAGGAAATGTGAGACTGATGGTCCAAAACAATCCTCATATGTTACATCTCCAGGGTTTATGTTGACTGGATGAAAACATGCAGGAAAGGAGCCGCCTGGCCTTGTCACTCTGTGGACGTCCTGGGTTGGTGCTCAGCACGTTGCTGTTTGTGTAAAGTGGCTTTACTGGGATTTACAGAGCAATTATGAGGTTTGGTCTTTTTTTAGATGCACAACCGTCTGGATGTTGAGGTTGGAAATATCAGCCTAGCCCTTTGATCCGGTGTCAAATATGTTGTTAACTAGCAGATGGAAATGAAATGGGAGATTCAGTTTCCCAGATGGATGAGTCTGAGGACGACGACGATGAAATGTAGATTTTTTGCTGACAGTTTAGAGCATTCAGTGTATCCTTAAGACTAATAACAATGCTGAGTGCACTTTCTATTCCTCCAGTGATTATTTCTTAAAACTATCTAATAATTTCTGCTCCAGGATTTCCAGTAACAAACCAGGAAATTCAACCAATTTAAATCATATTTATTCCTAACTCCCAGATAAGCATCTCCAACCTTTGGAGCTGAATCATCCTCTACCTTATGATGAACTATGGACATTCAGAGAAGCAGAAATGTTTTTACAGTCAATTCTGCAAACACACACCTGTTCTCTCTTTATTTTATGGCCCAGATAAACCATTGATCTTTACTTAAACCATCAGATAACGGTTTGAAGTTCAGCCACAGAAGTTCTTCTGGTAATAAAATTAACAACATCCTTGTCCGAGTTTTACATCCTGAATAATGTTTGTCTTTTCAACTGACTTTATGACCACCTGATAAAAGAAGAATAAAAACATTTCATCAAAATGAAGGTGCATAAGGTGCCTGCTGTACTTTTATCCAACTGACAAACTATTATTCTACACAATTTACTCCTTTTGAGGTCTGGAGGAATTAACTGGATACTTCCTCATCAAAACTAAATGACCTTGAACAAAGTTTCCAAATCACCTGTATAAAGAAGGTGGCAGAAGAAAATAACTGAATCTATATTTCTCATTTCACATTTCTGATTGGCTGATCAAGCCGCCATGACGGAAAGACAGAAACACGACCCAAGAGTCCACAAGGAGCTTTTAACCAGAACCGAGCTCAATAAACGTTTGGTTGGACGGCAGGAGATGCTCGGTAACAGTGCCTGCTGATTTGTGATGGAGATTTTTGAAACGGCTCATTTTCCAGACACCAAAAAAATATTAATTTATTGTTTTCTTTAAGAAGCAGTTGAGACTCAAAGAGAAACAAAAACATGCAAAATGTGAATTTTGCATAATAAATCCTCCGTAAGAGTATCTTATTCTTCTTCATAGCAACCAGTTATGAACTTAAACTGAAATAAATTATTTATAAATTATTACAGCACACCATGTCATATCTGCATAAAAAGCACAAATCAGAACAGAAATTAAATTAGCCAATCATGGCATTTAACATTCACTGATTATTTCTGATAATTGTATCAAACTATGTTGGTTTTGTTTTGTTGTTTTGATCATTTTAGGGTTTATTATGTTAGTGTTGATTATCTTGCCATGTTCAAGTTATTCCCCTTTGGTCATTATTGTCATTTAAAAGGTCTTTCGATTGTAATTCTTTCATTGAGTTTCTTTCTACATTTTGTTTTTTTCTCTTATTTGCATTTCCTTATTTGTCTAGTTCAGCTCCTTCTGTGTTAAACATTGAAGTAATAATATTCCGATTCTGAGAGATTTTTATTTTTTATTGTTTCAACCTGGTTCTTTGCTTTTCAATCTGTTCCCTCAGTCTTTCGTATTTTCTGTTATTAAATCTCTGCCTGCTGCTCCTGAACTCCTGACTTCAAGCTTCACAAAACCTGAAAATTGACTTCCATGTTATAAAAACAAAGAACATAATTTCACATAAAAGTTATTTATACGGTTGCAGTGAAACATTTCAGTATCAATGTGGTTCTAAGACAACAAATGTAGCTCAAGTGTTTATAAAGAAAGTAAAAATAATAGTCAGTTTGAAAATAGAGACAAAAATGAAACTTTAAAGCTACATTTCATCACTATTACATGATCCTAACTTATTAATTATGATTTTCAGATTGTGCTGTTCTTCCAGACTATTTATGGTTATCTGTCCAGTTGCCATTTTTTCCATGTGAGTCAGTTATTTTATTTCACTTGAATTATTTTATAATTCAGGAAGTTTACTGGAATTATTTGCACATTAAAACCAACATCAGGAAGTTAGAAAAATGAACCTTTGTATTTCTGCTTTATTGCACTAACACACATTATATTTACGATCAATGAGAGTTTAAGTTTAACTAACTTATCAGATGAAGTTTGCATATGAGGCCTGCAGAGGTTCAATAAAGTAAGAGCACCATGTTCCTGCTTAATGTTTGAAATTTGTTTAAATCCTCCAATAAAATGTGAGAATTACTCATCGTGTTACCAAACAATGGCTCTGCTTTTTCAGAGGCTCTAAAATCTCCTGCTGTATTAAGTCAAATCAATAACGGACCTAAAACAAGATAACATGCCTGGGGAGGGTTTATTTAGGAAAATGTGTGTGTGTGTGTGTGTGTGTGTGTGTGTGTGTGTGTGTGTGTGTGTGTGTGTGTGTGTGTGTGTGTGTGTGTGTGTGTGTGTGTGCTTCAGGTTTTTTTAAGGAGGCGATAAAAACTGTAAGCATCTTCAAACTCCAGCGGTTTAAATCTTGAGTGTTTAGAAATCCAAACTTTTATTTTAGTAGAAGTACTTCAACATATTTTTACACAAAAGCAAAAAGTAACTGATGGTATCTAGTTAAAATGTTACTCAAGTACTGAACTAAAATTATATCAGACAGAGAAAAATTTAAAGTTATGTATAAAATATTATATTTTAAATATTTAAATAAAAAATAATAGAAATAAATAACATGATTACAAAATAACAGATTTACGCAGCAGTCTTTAAAGACTATAACTAATACTTATTCAAATATACTGTATGTTAATATTTCCTGTGCCAAATAATTCAGCAGGTAGAAAATAACATTAGAAAAACTAAAAGTCTTAAAGGTTTAAATTGTAGTTGTCTGTATTTCATGTATTTTTTGTTTTGATATTCCCTGAAGTTACTAAAGTAACTATAAAAAGTAAATTTACTCCAGTAAATGTAACTGAGAAAATGTAACTGAGAAAACAACCACTGCTGATCTTTAGAAAAGAAGAAAATGTAAATAAATAAGGGAGTAGATTTTCCAAATGACAGCAGACTAAGAAGAAATATGACATAAAATAATTTAGCAGAAATCTGTTGAACTTCAGATGATTAGTGATGAGAGTGAAGTTACATTTAAAGATAAATTATAAGATTTTATAAAACAGATCCAAATCCACCAAGGAATGAATCAATAAGTGATAGAGAAACTTCAGCACCACCAAACGTTCAGGTCCTGACCTTCAGTTGACCTCTCATAATTGACCGTATACATAACCGAGGATGAGCGCATGAGGAGGCCGGAGGCAGGAATTACATCAGGACGGTTCTGACCCACACAGTCTGTCACTTTCATAATATCCTCGTCACGTATGAGCCAAGCTGACGGCGCAACAGCTGTCACAACTGATACAGGAAAAAACAATAACCATGCATTATTTTGGTTCTTTGTCCGTTTTTTATACTACAAATAAACAAACGTTTTCAGTTGATTGACTATTACTATTTAATTGGAGAAAATACAGTATGCGCCAATATATTTATTTTGGGAGTGAAATTTGGGATCTGTGATCGACTTTATTTACCTGAAACCAATTTATTACTGATCTGAGGGTCACTGAATCACCATCTGAGCTCAAACTTTATATCAATATCAAAGATATATTGCGATATTATCTTCTTCCTGGTTGATGCATCGTGATGTTGCTTCAATAATGTTCTTTCCTTATGATGTCATGGATTTACTAAAGCGCACCAGTCCTTACAACGTGATGATTTTTTGTTGCTGATAAACTCCACAGGTTATTTAGGGCTCTATAAATATGTTTTATGTGCAAATTTGGAAATTGTCATGTAAATTTGTAAAAAGTTATATTTCTGACTTCAGAGTTGTGTGACACTGAAGATAATATTCTGGTTCTGGTGCCAGCGTCCAGTCATGCTCCTTCTAAAACTGGGTCATTTCCTCAGATTTGCATCGTTTGCTCCAACATCTTGTGGTTAACTGAGTCTGGCTGCAGACGTTTGACCTCGTCCCTCTGGGACCAGGAGGTCAAACTCTTAACATCAGAGGACAAACCGGCTGCAGAAAGTCCGCCTAAAAAAAATCACACTAATGGACTCTGTGTGGCAAAAACTATAAAATCAGTCATTAGCCAACAGTGGTGGCCACTGCTAAAAATCTATGTATCCCATTGATCTAAATGCTAAAGTGCTACAGTGCTAAATTCAACAATGTTGATTGTCCACCAACTTGAAGAATCCTTAACTGTCGCAAACCAACTTCAACACAAAAGTTTAACTTTATTCGACAAACAGCCAAATAAACGAGAGCTTCAGAATTTATGAAAAAATATTAATTTAGGGCAATGTTAACTTAGAAAACATGCTAAGGTGCTAAACAAAACATTGATAAAAAAAATCCCCACAACTGCAACAATAACATCAGAAATCCAGATTTCATATCGGAGCCTCCAGCCGCTCGCTTTAGGCCATTGCTTTCCATTTTAACACAATAGTTTATAAAAACATATTTAAAAAATATCATTTCACATTAATGAGCAAAAGACAAATGTAAATGAAGAACATAAACATCATGACGTGGTTGAAAGCTTCGGCTGACCTTTGCTCTTGATCGTCCCCTCAGGGCCAATCAGAGCTTTAAGTCGGCGTTTAATTAACTCAGCAGGTCGGCTGTGAGGGAGCATCATCACCGTTCTCCTGGCTAACAAGGCGAGACCTTCAGCAGCATCCCTGCTGACCGACAGCCAGCCTGGCCGAGGCGGCGGGCGTCTATAAGCGGCTCCATCAGGCTGTGAATCAATGCGTGTCACGTTTCACCGCCGTCCTGAGGAGGCGACTGAGCATCAGGACAAAGTCAGAATCAACTCGAACACATCAACGACAAACGGAAAGAGCAACAAACCAGCAGAGACTCTAAACTAACAAACAAGAGGCAAATTTATCACAACATACCTGTTTCATGTAAATTGATAGCAATAATTACTGATTAGTTCATTTGTTTTAAATATGAAATACTTTATCTTTTCTGTTTTGTGTGAGTCACAACAACATTTAGTTTGGGATCAGTAACGTGTTTTTGAAATATGAAAGTGATGCTACAGTTTTATCTCTGCCTTCACTTCCCAGAATGCTGTGCGGTTCTTGATTGTAGTTCAGTGAAATTACTGAATATTCTATCAGACACATTATCTGTTGATATTGATCATATATCAATATGATATTGATATATTGATCATATATCAATATCAAAGATATATTGCGATATATCTTCTTTCTTTCCTGATTTTAAGGATGTTGCAATATTCTTAGTGATTGTTGCAACTTAAAATGACTGATTTTGTCGATCCGTTTTGAAAAAGTTGCAAATTCTTTTACGTTTCAGTTTTGCTCTGGTATTGCTGCACATAACCTTCCTCCAAGAAACAAAGTATTTTAATATTTAAAGTGTTAATAACATTTTCCAGCACCTGCCAGGCAGCACGTTGGAGCAGCTCTGCACTTTCACTGAGATGTTTTCTCTTTTTCAAACTTTCATTTCTGTCTTTTGTTTTGGACACTGTGTAATTGGATAGACTTTTGGCAAAACTTTTCACATTGTTGATATATTTAATTTCCGTTTGGGATCAAATAACTGTTTTTGAATTTTAATTTGAGTTCTTAAAATAACAACCTCACTGCAAATAAAATTATGTTCTGAGAAAGGTCAAGAATTCAGAATCGGGTTTTAAAGTTAAGCTGAACTTTATAATAAATACATTTAAATAAATAGTGATTGAAACTTCCTGGAGGAACTTATAAATTACCACCGTTTACTGACAGCAAGATAAAGATGGTGCACTAAAAAACCTGGATCAAAAGTGAAATTGTTTGGTTCTTGTCAAAAACAAAAAAAGTTAAAGAAGAAATGCAGAAATAGAGTTTGAACATAAACATGATGAAACACGCTGCTTGAAGGAAGCAGTTTTTGGGTTTAAGGTTCCAGCGGAGTCAGGAATCCTGCATGTCTGAAAGGCGATGGAGGATAAATCCTGATCCCTGCTTGGTATGCAAACACACACACTCTGCTCTGCCTGTTTCAGTCAGACAGACTCCTAAAGAGATGTGACAGGCACCTCAGACGGTCGTGACTCATGGAGCGCTTTAGATAAAATCACGTCCGAAAGCAGAAGACGACGCAGGTTTGGCCTAAACGTCTGATCGCAGCGACTCCATCACTTCCTGGTTCATGAGGAACAGGCAGCTATAGATACGTTTGTTATCACTTAGGTTTTATTTTTATGGTCTCTATAGCACTGAGATTATATGGTGTTTAATACTGCAGTACTTTGCTGATGTGAAACAAGTTTGGTTTATTTAGGTTTGCCTGTATGGATGTAGAAAGACAGAAAGTAGTTAAATAGAAAATTATTCTCACTTAAAATGAGTTTGTAAAGTTTAATAAATGTTAAAGATTTTTACATTGCTCCTGAAAGTCGTTAATGTCAAACTGATAGTTCCAGGATGATTGATGGATGGATGGATGGATGGATGGATGGATGGATGGATGGATGGATGGATGGATGGATGGATGGATGGATGGATGGATGGATGGATGGATGATTGGATGGATGGGATGGATAATTGGATGATTGGATGGATGGATGAATGGATGATTGGATGGATGGATGGATGGATGGATGGATGGATGGATGGATGGATGGATGGATGGATGGATGGATGATTGGATGGATGGATGGATGGATGGATGGATGGATGGATGGATGGATGGATGGATGATTGGATGGATGGATGGATGGATGGATGGATGGAAGGATGGATGGATGATTGGATGGATGGATGGATGGATGGATGGATGGATGGATGGGATGGATGGATGGATGGATGGATGGATGGATGGATGGATGGATGATTGGATGGATGGATGACTGGATGGATGGATGATTGGATGGATGGATGGATGGATGGATGGATGGATGGATGGATGGATGGATGATTGGATGGATGGATGGATGATGGATGACTGGATGGATGGATGATTGGATGGATGGATGATGGATGGATGGATGGATAATTGGATGATTGGATGGATGGATGGATGGATGGATGGATGGATGGATAATTGAATGATTGGATGGATGGATGGATGGATGATTGGATGGATGGATGGATGGATGGATGATGGATGACTGGATGGATGGATGATTGGATGGATGGATGGATGGATGGATGGATGATTGGATGGATGGATGGATGGATGGATGATGGATGACTGGATGATGGATGACTGGATGGATTGATGGATGGATGATTGGATGGATGGATGGATGGATGGATGATGGATGGATGGATGGATGGATGGATGATGGATGGATGGATGGGATGGATGGATGATTGGATGGATGGATGGATGGATGATGGATGACTGGATGGATGGATGGATGGATGGATGGATGGATGGATGGATGGATGGATGGATGGATGGATGGATGGATGGATGGAGTGTTATTATTTTTATTAAATATTGACACTGTGTTTCATTTTAAAATGATTCACATCTTTATAAAATTAAAAGTAGAATTTAAACATATTTTTAGTTTTTATCATTGGAATAACATTCAGCAGTCCACGTCCAACTTTAACCTGCTGGTGGCGCTGTAACGCTCTGTTGAGTCAGTCAGGCAGATTTATCTTCAGGATATTTCTACACATTTGCTCCGTTTCTTGTTTCACTCCAGTTTTCTCTGACGGTAAATGTTTACATGCTTACATGAAAGCGAGGAGGACTTTTGTTTTGCAACAACCGGCAGGCCGGAGGTGTCACACGGTGGAGGGAGAGGCTTTCCAAGATCTGTCACCCGAGCCGGCACATTGTTTTCCCCGCAGCGACGGGAATGCTGCGCTGGTGCTGCTGGGAGTTGTGGGAGTCTAAACTTAGAGGACTGAGCGCATGCTGCACCTGTTGTCCTCCACCCGTCAGCCTGCTGGTCACACCTACGAAGAGCTGAGGAAGCTGCCGAGGCGTTCGGGGGCCGTAGGACTTCTGGCTTCATTGAACTAACTGAGAAACTTTTAACTTACAATCAAACCACAAATCGTCTCGATGTTCAAACTACGGCTGAAAAACTTATCACGACATCAGTGTTTCATATCAGTCAATAGCAATAATTATTTATTATTGTTTTAAAGATTTGAAATACTGCCAAACCTTTCTGTTTCATCCAAGTTGTTTTTTTTCATTTATTTTTAAGCTGTAATGAGGCACAGTGGTGAATCGAGGCCTGTCATAATAAATAAATCAATTAATCACACGATAGATTGAAACAAGCTCAATAATTTCCATCTGTGTCATTCATCAATTTTCTCTCTTCCTACCAAAAACTGGCTGATAAAAAGTCTTCATTCTGGTGGCTTAATGTCAACTTTTGTTAAAGGAATATTTTGTTTGCAGATTCTTCAAAATGCATTTTATTTGTTGTTTCTGTTGGTTTGTTTATTTATTTTGGATATTTAAAACGTTTCCATTCTCAGGGTTTGATTCCATTTCCAGACTTTGAAAGAAATCAAAGTTTATTGACCTGTGATAAACGTTATTAGGTCATTAATACCATTATATTACATGAAGGTGATTTGAAAATGACAATATTATCTTTTATTGCGATAAAATCTGGAAGAATTTATCATCCGGCAAAATTTATTGTGAAACCTGAAACTGCTGCTGCGCATCTCACTCAGCAGGGTGTTGCTAGGCAACCAAAGAGTGAGTTAGTTGATGCCACAAACCCAACTTACTGAACAATTAATTACATGAAAAATTAAAATAAATGATGATGAACAATAATATTTTTATAATGATAATTTTGTTTACAAAGACGCCGTAAAACATTTTATTTATGGTTTCTGTTGTGTGCGTTTTTGTTGTTGTTGTTTTTGGCTGTTGTGTTTTATTTTGGATGTGCAAAACATCTTCAAGTGTTAACTTTACAAAATTAAAGTTTATTGGTCTTTAAGTGAACAGATTTTCGGTGCCTCAAACCAACAATATTATTGATCATCACAATAATTCTGGGACAATTTATTGTCCAGAAAAACACGTTATTGTACTAAAACTGAACAGAAACACTTTAATAAGGCGTGTTTGTTAAAGGTGCTCTTTAATTTCACCAGTTATGATTTTAATCATGTATTTTTATAATTATTCTTAAATTTGATATCTCAAAAGGGTTCCAGATGAGAAAAATCAGTTTGGTTAAATCTGTTTGATTAAACTTCAGAACAGATTAAATTAACATGAAAAAAAAAATCACATTAGATTTTAATCATAAATATTAGCAGCAGCTCTATTAGAGGACGAGTTATTAATATTTCTGACAGCTGTGTGTGAGTTTTGCGGAAATGAAGACGCTGATATTAAGATGATATAAATAGTTTGAATTTGCTCCACATTTTGGGCCAAACATTACAAATGTTGACAATAAGTTTGGTGACAGAACCAATTAAGCGGCTCAGCGCTGAGTCACAGTCGCCTCAGTAGTAGCAACAGGCAGCCAGAGGCGCAGAGATAAAATTAGATGATAATTGTTGTGCTAAAGGCTTCCCATTAGTGGCGTCATACATCTGCTGTTATTTAACCTCCCTCTGCTCATATGCATGACAGCATGTCGCTGTGAATTACTGCGCCGCTTGAAGGCAGCAGACACCTGGCTGCACCTGAGCTGCAGCCTCAGGGAAACAGGGACAAACAGCTACAGGCGGGTTTTTGCATCAGCTTGTTTCAATTCAGCCACATTGAAGGGTTTTCCAGCATGAATACCACAGAATCGCAACTAAATTCAAATCCAGACTTTGACTAGGCCACTCTAAAACCTCATTTTCAGACTGTAGAACATTTTTCCTGAGGATGTGTTGTTTTGGCAAATGTAAGTCGGGCCTCTGTGTTCTTTTGGGTTATGGGTGGCATGGATTAAAAATATAATGTTAGGGTTTTTTTTATATCAGATCCAATTTTTAATACAGTAAAACAAAAATATATAAAATACAAGAATAAATAATCAATTACAATTCTCATAATAATATTTTGCCTTTCTTCTCATAACTTATTGCCCTAACATTGCGTCGTAGATTAATAATTTTAATAAAAAATGTTCTTGCTTTCTTTCCTAGAAACAGAATTACAGATGAAGGAAAATATTCTGAAGACGTGGCTTTTATTTCAATCATGGAAATTTTACCAGAAAATTTCTTTTAAAAATTGTTTAATGAGAAAAAAGCTTCTCATCACTTCATTCAATGCAGTTCTTTCTTCCAAACAGTTGCTTGCATGATTGTTTCAAAGTGCAGCTATTGTTAATTATTTGATGCTGATGTCCTAAAAGATCAATTTATTAAATATTATCTGCAAAGGTTTTACCAAAGTATAACTTCACAAGTTGCTCAACGTTCCTTGTTTTATTTTTTGTTATTTTTTGTGCAGGTGTTCCTGGAGAATTACTACCTTATTCTCCTAATTACAAAGAAATTAACAATCATAGCCTGGCTCTAGTATTACATCACAGAGTTGACATGAATTCAAAGTTCAAATAAACAGAAGCTATAAAAAAAAATGCTTGTCAAACGAGATGGCCGCCCGTAAAATGTGTTTTATTTTGGGTAAAATGTAAGTAAGTGAGACAAAAATCAAAAACTAAATCTGTCAGTTTTATGAGAGCATTTAAAGGGGAACCATTAGTGTTTAATTAAAGCTGATGTGAGAATCAGTTAATCAGATCAGACAAATGTGTGTTTTTGTTTTCTGTACCAAAGACAAAGGCTGGTTTTAAAAGGCAAAATGCTGAGTTGTCCCCCAGGATCAGTGCAGGAAATAAAATGAGGTCTCAGTGTTATCCCCCCTCCCTCCACTTCAGCTGCACGTAATTAGGTCCTTGACAAGGACGCGGAGTCCCCCATCCGAAGACTCTCCGTCCTCTCCAGCGTAAAACGATTTGACTGCGTGACAATAAAAGCCTCCATACATCATCCTCCTCCTCCCGACTCGGCATCATAAACCTTCATGTTCTGTTTGGCCACAAACTCCTCCATTTATTACCAACCCTTCATCACTCTGCTCCTCTGCCCGGCCAGCTGTCCATCAGCAGCAGCAAACACAGAAAGACAAACGCTGCTCATCACCAGACGCAGCTACGGCTCATCAGTCAGACATTCTGCTTGCCTACATTACCCACAATGCCAAGCACAAACGCCATTATGATTTACAGCTTCTAACTTTTCCTTTTTCCCACAAATAAATCAACTCTTCTAGCTCAAACCAAGCAGAAACTGTGACTGAAGTGAATCTAATATGTTGGCTTATTTTATCATCAGAAAAAAATGTCTCATGGTCTTCTACCAAAAACCGAAGAGAAATCATGTAAAATCTGACGCCATTTCATTCTCATTTACATTTGGGGAAGAAGGAAGTTGCGATCAGTGTTTTCTTCAGAGGCTTCATGTTGTTTTCTTCAGTAATTCTTGGTGCAGCGCCCCTACAGGCGAGGAGGGGAACAAGTTCCTCAATGTGTTTGGTTGCACCATGAAAGAGAACCACAGCAGCTGAAAACGTAACAAATTTAGCAATTTTGGTCCTCAACCAAACCAAATCCACTGGACTATTAGGTGTAAAAATTCAAATTCAAAAATACTTTATTTAATTTCCCTCTGGAATCAATAAGTGTTGCAGGACGGTGGACTAGAGTTGGATATATCTGGTCTGGTGTTTCTGAAAGTCACCAAGAATACTGGAACCAGCTCAATAATGATTGGTTCAGACAAAACAATCTGTTTGATAATAGAGCACAAATGCACTGTGTATTGGAGTCACCTATTAAAGGCTTTTTGTGTTCAATGACAGGCAGCAAAAAGCAAAATATGTATTCAGCGAGGAGCAAAAGAACTTCAAGGTCATTCTACTGAGCGAGAAAAAGAAAACATTTCAGGGATAAAAATTCCTTACATGGTGACGCAAAAACTGCTCAAGAGAGGACAGAAAGTGCAAGTTTCAGCTGCAAGAGACCACAGGAAGTCCTGAACGTCAGAGCTAGCACAAAGGGCGAAGAACTGTGACCTGAGGGGACCATTCAATACGTTTCTCTATGATCCGCTCGATAAACTGTCATTGGGATACGTGGGATATTTGCGGAGCAGTCAGCAGTCGTTCTGCTCCAAGTGATTCCTCCCTTAAAGACCTTGAACTACATGTTTGATGCACTCCTCCTCTGCATGCTGCATCGCTGCGGAGGACTTAGGTCACCTCTGATAGGTCCTCTGTGTACAAACTGACCATCTATAAACAGGAACACAAAGAGTCTAGATCCTGACCTTACGGTACAAAATGTGACGTTGTTATCAGAAGTACAGGAAAAACAAACCAGCCAGGTTTGGACCAGTTCAAGGACAACAATTTCTACACAACATCTGTTAAAATGTTTGAGTCTCACTTCTGAGAAAGTGTCGGGTAAGTTCAGAAAATTAACGTCTAAATTCCAGAAAAGCACCTGAAAGTTTTGAAAAACAACCTCTTACTTTGAAAAGCAGAAAGCAATTCAGAAAATCTGTCACTAAACATCCAATCAGGCCTGAATGGCCCTCAAAGTTAGTGCGCCATCTTGGATTTAACCCACAGAGTTTCCAACTGCATCTCCAACCAACATCAGCTTCACATCCTGTTGCATTCACTGAACCTTGGAAACTTTGAATGTTTTCTGCTTTGGTTTTATTGGCAGTAAATAAATTAATTGTTTTAAGAAGCTAAAACTTCCCAGCAGATCATTTGATGTTTTTCTCTAGAACAAATGAGTTCTAATTAACCGGGTCCATTTGGGTCGTACCTCATCCAGCTCCGCCTGTCAGTGTGACCTTCTGCCCAGCTTCACTATGGAGACACTTATGAGATAATTAGTGCAGCTTGCAGCTCAGCCTCTGAGCTGGAGCTAATCCACCTGAGTCGGTCTGAACCAAAGAGATTACTTTCATTCAGAAAAAAGTTATTTAATGGGAGTTCTGGTTTCCATATTCATCTGTCTTCCATCTGTCTTCTTGTTGGAATATTATCTTAATGTTTCTATCTTAGTCATGTTTAAATCTTTTCAGTTCTTGAGTGTTTCCAAGTGATTTCTGGTGCAAATTTTCTCCATCCTGCAGCACCGTTTGTCAATATTTTCACCAGAGAGTTGAGTCTCCGGATACTGGATTATGATTCTCATAAAGACACAGAGCAGCGCAAAGGTGTTCACATTTTGTCACATTTCAACCATAAACTTAAAAGTATCTTTGGCGAATCAACGCAAAAAAGTGCAAATACGTGAAGTGGAATAAACCTGGGTGATTGTTTTCAAAAGATTTATTGAATATAAATAAAGTTGCTTCATTAAAATTTGAATCTCAGGTGACTGGAATAAATGTAAAAATATTGGCATTTGAGTCAGGATTGGAAGTTGGGGGTCAAAAATTGTCAAAAACTTTAGTTGCATTAAACAGCTGCCTCCGCCTTAACTGATGTCAGATCTATATAGAAAGTAATAAAAAGTCACATTTATTGTCATAAATAAGAGCAAATATTGCAAATATTTCCAAATTAGAATCACAAACATTTTGATTTTTATTGCAAAAAATCTACATGTATCACAAAATCCTGGAGGGACTGAAATATCAATGAATTATAAGAATTCATTGATATTTTAATAGTTTGTGAACAAATTTTATCAATTCATTTTGGCCAAAAACAAAAATGAGTTTGACACACCTGGAGTAAATGTAACCCGACTGCCAACATCTGATTGGTAAAATCGGTTTTCATATGTATTATTCACTTCATCTGACTGAGTTTGAATTACTTTGCAAAGAACAAAGAACTGAATTTCAGTTTCTTGATGTGTAAAGTTGTTAAAAACCCAAAAGATTTGCAGCTGTAGAGCTGATTCCAGAAAATACCGACTCTGGAATACGGAAAGAAACAAAAGCCACATGGACGAACGGATGGATGAGAGTTTTCCTTGTGAAAAAGAAGATCACAACTGTTTTTCCAACTATTTAAAAGGAACTCAACAAACAGGGTAAAAATCAGCAGTTTTTCCCTGAGCATGATGCAGCAGGAGATGGAAAAATCTGGTCAAATAAAACAGTTAATGAGGAAAACTGTTCAGAAGTGACATTAAAGGACCTGCGCTCTGCGTCTCAGAGGAAATACTCAGTGCCGCTGTGATCGGAGGGTTGTGTGTCTGCTACCTCGTTATAATTGCCTCTGACTGGGGTTATCTCACTGCGGGTAATTGCAATAATTGCCTTCTTTCCTGTCATTCTGCACCAACTTCCAGCAGAAACAAAGAAAAATATTCATATCTTCTTCTATTTAATAGCTGGGAGTTTCGAGTAAAAATAAAAAAAAGCACTGCATATAATCAAAATTAATTAAATGATTTATTTAATTAATCAAAAAGGAAGACAACAGAACAAAGTTCGGATGGTGAAAGGTTCAGTGCAGCAGAGGAAACTGTTATTTTTCATCCCTGAAACATTTCAGAGCGCGAATAAAAACTCTGCATGGCTGCATGCTTTTACCACGGTAGCAAATTCAACAAAAACGAGAAGCCAATAACGATCAGACAGCAGAACAAAGACCCGAACAATGTGGCCGATCCGCAAGGCCCAATCTATTCAGTCTGATTCTACGCTTTGTGCTTAGTATCTATTTTAAATTATGTTTTAGAATTTATAATTTCACTTTCTGAACCATTTCAAAGGTTTGTTGTAGTTTATTTTTACATGTTTGACAAATCTATTGTTCTTTTCAACTTCATTTGAATTATTTTACATTGCTTAGTTTAGTTTATTGACAATAATTATTAATAAAATAAGAGTTATTAAATGTTGGTAATATTTCCTGTTGGAAAACTTTAATTAAAAACAGAATGTATAAACTTTTATCTCATAAAAAGAGAATTATTGGCCAGATGATTTTTAAAAATGTGGTAATATTTGACTAATTCATGATTCTCTTAGTAATTAAATCCTTTTGATTTAGACATCAAACAAGTCTAAATGTAAAACTCCTGATTTCCTTAAATCATTTTACAGAAAATGTGTTAAGATATTCCAATCACAATTAATAGTGATGGCTGTTTGCAGGAATCTGTGTTACAGTGGATTTCAAGAAGCCTCTGACTGAAGACAATTAGCAAATAAATTTATAATTCAGTACATTTATGTCCTGAGTTTAAGAAACAAAATGTTTTAAGTCAGTTCAGCTGTTTTTCTGTCGGCTGATGATGAACCTCAGGTATCGGTGCATCGCAGTTTAACAGGAAACTGAACATAACAGAAATCACAAATGAAAAGTTAAAGTTTTTCAGTGCCAGGGAAGCACGTTTTTATGCTTTGTTTGTGAGCTGAAAGCAGAAACTTCCTGGCTGCGGTGGGATGTGGCAGGTCAATCTCTGCCACTCAGCATCCATCCCAGGGAGGTCTGCCCCAGGTTGCCACGGATACCGGCAGTCTCCTCCTCTTCCTCGCCCGCTGAAGGAGCGAGGCTGAGAATTAATTCTCCTTTGGACCTT
Organism: Poeciliopsis prolifica; assembly: GCF_027474105.1. Lineage (NCBI taxonomy): Eukaryota > Metazoa > Chordata > Actinopteri > Cyprinodontiformes > Poeciliidae > Poeciliopsis > Poeciliopsis prolifica. The sequence continues at coordinate 156,719 of NW_026562456.1, read as the reverse complement.
ATTTCTTCTTCCCGCTCGGCGGCAGAAGACGGCAGCGATAAGCCGGACTCAGTTAGTCGCTGCGGCCGTGATGCAGCGCTGGAATTACCTTTAACTGCTCCGCTAATGTGAAAAGCGGGATGATGTATGTGAAGGTGATGACGGGGCAGCAGCGGCGTCAGGCAGCTTTTTTACCTCCATGCAGGGTGAATAATAACCACTCAGGTCAGCAGCAGCGCTTTATTTCAGCTCACCTTGCAGCGTCCTGCTGCGGCTGCTTGAAGCCCGCAGATAAAACCAGAACCGAGTCAAACAAGGACACGCAGTGATAAGAAAACCCATCCTGCAGCTCACCGCACGCTGCTACAAATCATTCAATCTGTCAATTATCGACTTCTCTTCTTCTTTATGGTCTGTAGATTTCACTCAGAGCTGGTTTTGGTTTACTTGAGCTGCCAAAACACAAAATCTTACAATGCATTTTATTTTTGTTTCTATTTCAAATACATCAAAACCATCAAACTAGACAAAACTAAGTCATAAGTAACTTTTTAGCAAAATATAGGAGCTGTTTTAAGTCAATACATTCAAAACATTGTTGAAAAAGTACAAGTTGAAACACCAGATTATTTAAACGATCATAAGAGATTTTTCCCATAATCTATAACGGTGTGCCAAACTCATTTTCGTTTTGGGCCAAATCAAGATCGCGAATGCTCTTAAAGGGCCGGTTGTGCCAGAATGTATTCATAAAACCTGCTAAAAACAGTTTCTTAAATCCATTTCTTAAAATTAAATAATATTACTGAACATCTTTTCAGTTCCTCCAGAATTTCACGATTGTTTTTGTGATTTTTTTGCAATAAAAATCAAGGTTTTTGTGCTGCTAATTTGGAAATATTTGCAATATTTGCACTTATTTATGACAGTAAATGTGACTTTTTATTACTCGCCCAGCCCTAATTTCACACCAGGGGCCTCCCAGTTGGTCTCGTCTTTCTGATCCCAGCGTTCCCAGAGTGTTCGGACGCTGCCACTCCAGTGATTGATGGAGCTATTCTTGCTGTGGTGATCCGTTACGTAAAACCCCGTCAGACCCTAAAAATAAGAGCTGGCTTTCTAGGACGTTCATTGTTTGTTTTACTGCAGCAGCAGCAGGAATCCGAAGCCCCCCGACCGCCCGAACTGCGATCCGCCGCGCGACCCCTCCCACATTAGTCACATTAGAGCCGGCCACGTGCGGCGGTGCATGAAGGTTAGTGACGTTTGGCTCAATGTGACGACGGAGGGAGGGAACCTGGAAGTGCTCGGTTTCCAAACAACCAATAGGAACCAAGCAGAGAGCCAATCAGCAGACAGAGGTCCAAAGTAAATATAAAACGACGACAGAGTTCACACATCTGAAAGTTTGCGAAACTTAAATGAAGAAACACATCTTAAATCTATATTTTTCACTTTGTAATCTTCTGTTTTATCTGTTTTTACTCAGTTTTTACACTTTTTAAGACCACTATGAATGAAGTTTAAAATCTACAGCATGTCCGAAATTTCCAAAAACTATTGCATACTTCATTAGTAGTGCCTTTTTGCACAGAATGGATGCAGCATCAAACATGAGTCAGTGGCAAGACAGACGCAAAAAGACAGAACCCTCTGGTAAGCTAGCTAGCAAGAGTTAATTAGCAGCTAATTAGCAGTAGCAACTAGCCTCCAGTCACAGAATATAATGAAGATGTATTTGTCTGATTTAAACTTTTACCTGATAGCAAAATCCAACAACAAAAATAATGACATAGAACATATGAGATTAAGTAATTCCGCCAGAAATCTGAAAACTGCTGAAACACTGTCGGCTGTGATGAACCATAATTATTCTTATGTGTCATTAAGCAAAAATTGTCAACCAACAGCCTGCAACATTCTGTCTTCAATAATCTTTTTTAGTGGCAAAATATTGTCAAGGATAAAGGAGAAGCAGGTTGGCCAACATGTCGATACTTTTAAAGGAACAGTAAAATTTAAAATCTTTTTTTTTAGCTTTATATCATATTATTAAAGTTGTTCCCTCATCAAAATCAAACCTGAAGTGCTGCTTTGATTGTTTCACGCATGTTTGAGAAATCCTTTATCTCCACTGCAACCATTCAGCTGTGCAAAATGTCTGGGTGGACTTAGCTCCGCCTTCGAGACGTACTCCCCCACTCAGCTCCTTCAGACTAGCCAGGAGCAATTAGCAAACCCTTGGCGGAACTGAGCATTTAATGAGATCATTATAGGAGCTACTTCCCAGTGCAATGCTGGTATAAATGTGGCTAAAGGGTTAAAATAGCCGCCAGGTCATGATGACTTCCTGAAGGTGAAGTTTCAGAAAGAGTCACAGCTTTTTAAAGAGACAGAGACCCAATCCCATGGCGTTAAATTACAATGTCAAATTTGTTTTAAGTCATATTTGACATATGCAGCATTTTTATAACAAATGAAGGCAACAGTTACTTTATTATGCTATAAAATGTGCCTAGAAATGACATATTACCGCCTCTTTAATGTTTTCATCAGTTAATATTAAAATATGTCGGGTTTTTTCACGGCCAACTCAGAACCACTTTAGATTACGTTTTTAAAGTGAAACAAGAAAAACAACCCAAAGCAAAATTTATGTTCATCCTTTCGGGAACAGGAACAAACATGATCCAAATGTCTGTCTGTGTGGAAAATCTTCAGTTCCTGAGGTCGACCGCGTCTTATTTTGTCTCTGGCAAACCCGTCTTCAAACCTGCAGCTCCACACATGAATAATCGCCTCCATTAAGGCAGGAAACTAAGGCGCAGTCATTGTTTGTGCTGCTTCCCTTTGAAAACATCGTAAAGACACCCTGACAGTGAATCATGAGCGCATCGAGCGTGTGATTACAATCTTCACCACGCATTCTAACGAGCCCGCCGTTACGCCACGTCGCAGTTTCCATCAGTTGTGATTTTATATGACGGCGCGCGCTTGTCGGACGGCTTCACCGGCCGTGCTAACGGAGTCTGGAGAGAGGTCATGGCTGCACATGTGAGGAGGCTTTTTATAACAGCAGCACACACTGATTTATTTCAGGGGTTTGCAGAAACAGCAGGGCTGAAGGTGAGGACGACCAGACAGGAAACATGATTCTTTTCTTTGATAAAGACAGGATGGACTGATCGGAACAGCTTTGACCGATTGGTAAAACGATGCAGACCTGAACCCAGAAAAATCTACACAACTGAACTTCAAATGTTACCTGATGCAGCGGGAAAATATGTCATCTCTCTGCATGCCGACAGTCTGTGGGTGACCTGGGTAATTTCCTAATGCGTCCCTGTGGAAAGGAGCGATTCCTTGGTGAGCGCTGAGGTCACCTTCACCTGCAGGTGTGTCCAGAAAACAAACAAGGAAAACCAGTTTACTGCTGTGCCACAGCTGCACAGATGCTGAGAGGAAAAAATACTTGAAACTCAGATTCACCCACAAGTTAAAATAAAGCAGAGGAAAAGCTATTTTTAGTTTTTTTAAGTGCTGTCACGATGTCTGTGTTTGATGGTGGACCCAAATGCAGATGTGGTAGATGAGGCAGATGAGGAATGTTTTCATAAAAAATGATCAGAACTTACAAAAAACAAAGAAGAACGTAGGGAGCCAGAGAAGAATAAAAACATAAATCCAAGGGAAAACATCGGCAGGGTAAACCAGGGGAGAGACGGTTTACCCAGGAGGATCCAGCAAGGAGTAACTGAGAATGAGTTGAATATAAACTGGGATGATTGATTATTGAACAAGGAGCAGATAAGCAGCTGATTAGAAACAGGTTGCAGGTGTGAGGAGAGAGAAAGAGAAGCACTAAAGAATAACTAAACCTAAGGAACATAATAAACTAGAATCATCAAGGAAGGACTGAACTAAAGTAAAACAGGGAATAAACTAATATAATAAAGAGACACTAATGAATACAGAATAAACAAACCTCAAAACAACACAGGATTCTAACAGCTTCATGTTTATAATTAAGCTAAACTGAAACTACCTGGAACTGCAGTTGAGTTATCCATCCATCCATTGTCTTATCCTCTGCAGGAACATGGGGGCTGGCGAATATCTCCAGCAGTCATTGGGTGAGAGGCGGGGTACTTCCTGGAAAGGTCATCAGTTCATCACATACGCACACCTAAGAGCCACTTTAGAGACCAACTGACCCAACAGTCAGTGGCTTCATTTGAACCTTCATAGCTGAAGAGATGAAGCTTTTCTAAACACAGCTGTGATAACAGGAAATCCTCCTGCAGGCCTGAGTTACTGATACTGAACAGAGAAACTTTAAACTGGGATTAAAACAACTTCACAGCAGATTGTGACCTCAGTATGGATTATACTGAAAAGAAAAATATAATTTTTCAATAACACTTATATCCATCTTTGGTTTCTATGATAGAAAAACTAATTTTGTGATGTTAAAGATACCAGGGGCCATTTATGGTGTAACAGTGTAACAAACCAGAAAGGTATTAGATTGTAACTCCGGGTCTTTGTGCGTCTTGGTGAAATTAATGTCTGCTTTATTTAGAAAAACATATCCATCGTTATCTCATGAATAATTGTAAATTATCTTAGTCCAATAAGAAAATGAACAAAGACTAAATATTTTGAATGGGATAAAAACAAGAAAACTAAGCAGAATGATGGGGAGTTTAATGCAGAACAACAACATCCTATAAAATGTAATGTAAATGTAAAAAGACTAATTTGTGTGCTGATTTCATGATGAATTTGCTTGACGCAAACCCTAAAAAAACAACAAAACGCCTGACCTTACAATAAGTTTTGTGTTCCTGGGGAAGATTCACTCAAACCACAAAGTCTAAAAGTCTGTAGAACTTCTTCAAATTAAGTAAAAGTAATTATTTCAGAATAACAGATTTTAAAGCTGCTGTTCAAAGTAAATCTTCTTCTCTAACTTTACCTGATTTGATTATGAAGTCGCTGATCCCAGATCAGTGAGTTTAAATGAAATCAAAACGAGGGAAACCGCTCAGCTGCGGCGGCTCATTTACATTGGAGTGTGGGATTTCACCAGTGGGGAGGTGTCCCACTTTACATCCAGTGTTCAAGTCATTCATGTCCTAATTCTATTTCACGCTAATTCAGTCTCATGTATGAAGTGTCTTCACAGCGGGAATGGGACCAGTAAGCATCTGCTCCTCACACTCCTGAATTACTGCTCAACGTCTCCGTTGACGTTTTCTAAAGTAAATCTGGAATTAAAGCAGCTTTTTATGAAACACCAAGAAAGCAGCATTTATCTTACCCTGATAAATCATGAACGAACCTTCAAATTCTGATAAAATGTCGCTGTGCCACAGTTGAGCCTTCATCATACATAAGCTGGAGTTCTGCAGAAAAAACACAACAAGCTTCTGACTATTTTTCAAACCCAACTCCTCTAAGTGACCCAGAACAGCACAGTTCAAACCTCCGGCTCTCTGACATCCATTATGGTGACAAGGATAACTTTTTCAGGCTGGGAAAGTCCTGGTTGCTCTGTTTGGATATGAAAAGGGGCAGATTTAATATTTTAATCCCAGAAGTGTGTGAAACAGTTCATGAACAACCTGAAGACGAGGTGACTGTGTTGGAGTGTCCCACAAACTTTAAAGAGGCCAAAATTATGATAAATAACAAAAATCAAATGAATTCAGGTCTTATCTTTGGACAGAGCCAGGAGTAATCAGGCGTTGTGGCTCATCTTCAGTTATTAAAGCTTGAACCTAGAGATCGGGCCCAAAATCTGAGTTTGAACCTTCGCAGACGCATAAAGACAGTTACAAAATCAGCCTTCTGCCACCTGAAACACTGTTATTACTCTATAAATCACTGAACAGCTTAGCACCAAACTACATTATCAACCTTCCAGACCTCTCAGGTCTGTAAGGAGCCGCATGGAGAAGCAACATTCAAATCTGGAACGAACCTCCAGATAACAGCTGAAACACTGAGCTGTTTAGAGCTGCTTTTAAACCATAATAAATGGAACATTGATCAACTTGATGTGTATTGATGACAGTTTCCCAGATTGGTGACTGCACAATGTTTTTATGACTCTTTATTTTTATGCTTTTATCATGTATTACACTTTGTCCTGCAAAAATGCAAAAATGTGCGACACAAATAAACTTTTAAAGCTCGCCTTAAAACCCATCTATTTTACTCGGCTTTCAACTCCAGCGAGATCTAGTTTTACATTGTATGTTTGTTTGTTTTAAAGAGTTTTTATTTGTTTTTATCTATTTTATGTACAGCACTTTGTATCAGCTGTGGTTGTTTTAAAGTGCTTTATAAATAAAGTTGGTATGGTGTTAAGATTTGCCCCTTTAAGGTTTATTCCAGATGTTTGTCGTTTCCCAGCAACCTGCAATATCAGGAATGATGGACCTGGGTGATGTTTCACCAACATGTGGAGAGAAATGTTTCAAACACGCAGCTGGTGCGCGCGCGTGTGTGCGTGTGTGTGTGTGTGTGTGCGCGCGCGTGTGTGCGTGTGTGTGTGTGTGTGTGCGTGTGTGTGTGTGTGTGTGTGTGTGGGGGTGTGTGTGTGTGTGTGTGTGTGTGTTCATGTTGCCAGCGATGAGCTCACAGGATGCTGGGAATGAGCTGGTGTGTTGCTGCAGAGGCTGCAGCCAGCTGGAGTTGGGATTTCGCCATGAGTCAAACGATTTGGGTCGGAGTAATGAGACAGACACACGGAGAGAGGATGAGTAAGAAAGATTTTAAAGTGGATTTGGAAACAGGAAGACAGGTTGCTGCACCAAATTCCCTTGAAGTTTCCAAACGGTATAAAGGAGCTAATAAGCAGCCGGCGCAACCAGCTATAACTCTTGGTTTTCCGTCTGGCTTTAACAGACTCCTCACTGGTTTTGGTTTCAGTGAAGTTTCTGCAGATTTAAGACTTTTTAAGAGTTTAAAGATCGTTATGAATGGAGTTAAAGACTTATATCGCCATAAAAATATGAAAATACTTTTTGATTTACACATGATAGAAGCTGCGTTAGTTAGCTAGTTCGCTGATTAACAAGGGTATGCTAGCATATGAGTTAGCATACCCAATTGTCTCGAGTCACAAAGCACAATGAAGATATCTTTTTCAAACTTTTTCCAGACAGAAAAGTCCCACAAGAAAAAAATACATAAAATATACAAGATTCAATAAACCTGTCAATATAAAATGTTAGCATTTAAGGTGAACTTACTTCTTTATGTAAACAATTTAAGACAGTTAAGGAATGTCTACAATTCCTTCATAATTGTAGACAGGAAAGAAAGAAAGAAAGAAAGAAAGAAAGAAAGAAAGAAAGAAAGAAAGAAAGAAAGAAAGAAAGAAAGAAAGAAAGAAAGAAAGAAAGAAAGAAAGAAAGAAAGAAAGAAAGAAAGAAAGAAAGAAAGAAAGAAAGAAAGAAAGAAAGAAAGAAGTTATTGCAGATTTATATAATTTATATACATATTTATATATCTGGTAACATAAACTATACTAACTACGCCACACAGTTCAGATTAACTAACATGATGCATTCAAGTCTGACAAAATGTGTAGAAGTTTAAGGGTGTAAAAACTTTTGCAGTCTCAGTATCTGTTTAAAAATGAACTTGATGCAGTTTGTGTCTCTGTTCCTGCTTCTGTTCATTGTTCATTTATTTTCTGAATGACTCCCCCCTCCTCCCCTCCTCGGGGTCAATCCATGGGAAAAGAAAGTTTTCCTGCAGCCCTGAGAGAAATCCAGTTATTTTCGGACAACACGTCACCGGTTTTAGTTGCAGCCCAGAAACTTCTTTTCATCATCCAGCTCGCTTTCTTCCCTCTCTCTCTCTCTCTCTCTCTCTCTCTCTCTCCTCTCTCTCTCTCTCTCTCTCTCTCTCTCTCTCTCTCTCACTATGAACTTGTTGCACAGCTGTGTTGTTCCCTGTTCTCACGCACGGCGCCGCACGCCCGCAGCGGCGCACACATGAGCGGGGAGCTTGAGGAAACGTCAGCAGGTTTCGGCTCGCTGCGTGACATTGCGGTGCCCGTTTTCCTTTCAGCGAACGACTCAAGGATGGACGCGTGACGCACCGAGCCACAGGTATTCATTTAGCGGGGATCGTTGAAGATTTCTGCTAATTTTTTTTTTTTTTTTGCATGAAATCTCTTCCATTTTTGGAGGTTTATTCCTCAAGATAAATGGTTTTATTTTGGAGCATAAACAGCGACCCATGTGATAACCTTGAACCAACAGGTTCATTACGCACGACACTTTCTGTCGGAAAATACAGTTTTTTCTCAATTGTGACTCATTTATGGTCATGAAATCAGATTAATCTCGAGCATATGTGCTTGCATGTGTGTTTTTATTTCCTCCTCAGTGAGGGAGCGTGCACACACGTCAGCTCGGGCAGGGCAAAGCCTGCTTAAAATGCAGCGAATGTGACAGCCGAGCCCACAGTCCAGACTACAGCAGCGCCTGGACGGAAAGGTGAAGCGGGGCGGGGGCGGGGGGCACCAGCAGCATGACCGTGGTGCCCGGGGAGAACCTGGATGAGACGGTGGCACTGGCCGCGCTGTCCGCCCAGGATGTGTACGACCCGGAGCGAGCCGACAACCAGGAGTGCTGCGAGCGGGTGGTCATCAACATCTCCGGGCTGCGCTTCGAGACGCAGCTGAAGACCCTGGCCCAGTTCCCCGCCACTCTGCTGGGGGACCCGCGCAAAAGGATGCGCTTCTTCGACCCGCTCAGGAACGAGTACTTCTTTGACCGGAACCGACCCAGCTTCGATGCCATCCTATACTACTACCAGTCTGGCGGACGGCTCCGCAGACCCGTCAACGTGCCGGTGGACATCTTCATGGAGGAGATCAAGTTCTACGAGCTGGGGGAGGAGGTGATCGAGAACTTCAAGGAGGATGAAGGGTTCATCAAGGAGGAGGAGCGGCCGCTGCCAGAGAACGAGTTCCAGCGGCAGGTCTGGCTCCTGTTCGAGTACCCGGAGAGCTCCGGACCCGCTCGGGGCATCGCCATCGTCTCCGTGCTGGTCATCCTCATCTCCATCGTCATCTTCTGCTTGGAGACCTTACCCGAGTTCAGAGAGGAGGCCCGGATTTTCGAGGGGATGATGCCGACAAATGGCACCGCGGGCTCCGAGCCGCCGAACCCTTTCACGGACCCGTTCTTCATCGTGGAGACGCTCTGCATCATCTGGTTCTCCTTCGAGCTGCTCGTCCGGTTCCTCGCCTGCCCCAGCAAGCCCGCCTTCTTCAAGAACATCATGAACACCATCGACATCGTGGCCATCATGCCCTACTTCATCACGCTGGGTCTGGAGCTGGCGGAGCACCAGGGCAACGGCCAGCAGGCCATGTCGCTGGCCATCCTGAGGGTCATCCGCCTGGTCCGGGTCTTCCGGATCTTCAAGCTCTCTCGGCACTCCAAGGGGCTGCAGATCCTGGGGAAGACGCTGCAGGCCAGCATGCGGGAGCTGGGCCTCCTCATCTTCTTCCTCTTCATCGGGGTCATCCTCTTCTCCAGCGCCGTGTACTTTGCGGAGACCGACGACCCGGAATCGGGCTTCAGCAGCATCCCAGACGCCTTCTGGTGGGCCGTGGTTTCCATGACGACGGTGGGCTACGGTGACATGTGTCCGGTGACCATCGGTGGGAAGATCGTGGGCTCCCTGTGCGCCATCGCCGGAGTCCTCACCATCGCGCTTCCGGTTCCGGTCATTGTCTCCAACTTCAACTACTTCTACCACCGGGAGACCGAGCACGAGGAGCAGTTCCAGTACACGCACGTGACCTGCGGGCAGCAGCAGGCGCCGTTCGGCGAGTTCAAGCGGAGCGACAGCCGGCCGTCGCTGTCCAAGTCCGACTACCCGGACAGCGAGGACGCGGACTCCGTCAAGTACACAAACTGCAGCCCGCACAAGGCGTACGGCGGGAAGCTGACGGACGTCTGAGGCTCCTCGTTTCCTCCATCAGAGGGAATGTTTTCAGTTGGATCCCCTCTCCACTCCCGACACGGTCTTCCATCCAGCAGGACAACTGATCAGCCTCTGTAGCACTTTACTGTCGTTAGTGAGCAGCTTTAAGGTTTACATTCTTCTGACACGGGACCAAATTAAAACTCAGTCTCAAACTTAAACAACAACAAAAACAAAACGAGAAAACCCTCATTGAATTAAACACAAACAAGCTGGCGTGAAGCTTTTTCCAATACAGCAGCGCCATCGTGTGGTCAAAGCGGCTCACTGCGCCGCCGTGACAGATGCAGTTTCCATGGCAACCTTCCAGACTTTTCTGTTGTCGTCTGGTGCAGGAGCAAAAAGTGAAGAGGCTCCAAACCACCATGTTGTGGAAGCATCCATGTTGTTTATAAAAACCACCACAAAAACTGAGACGCTCTGCAGCTAATTACTGACGACAAGTCCAAAAATAATTAAATACAATAAAATATTAAGATTATAGCTTAATAACAATTCATTTTTAGATGTTTTAGAGCTCAACTTCGTCTATGGTGGATATAAATATGTTACAAAAGATAATTTAAAGAAATGAAAATGAAAAATCAAGTATGAACAGAAAATACTAAATTATATTCACTCTTGTACAGTAGCACAAAAAGGTTAAAATAGAAACAAATTGTGATACATAAAATGAAATTTCATTTTTTAGGGGATTTTAAGATAAAATGCAAATCAAGAACTAGTTTAAACTATAAAATTTAATCTATTTAATTGAGTTCAAATCTGAAAAGCCATCAAACTTTTCAGCAAATCATTACACTGTGAGATATTTTTGGTTCTATAATAATAATGAACAATAATTCAGTTTTAATGCACAAAAAACAAGAATGTATAAAGAAATTAGAAAACATCAAAGGGTTTTCCTTTAACTGAGTTTAGAAATAATAATGATAAAAAATCTCAAACTGAAATAGTTTTTCAAAAATAAATTCAAAGTATTTAAAATGAAAAGAACAGTCCCTTGCTTTCACAGAGATCTCTGTGGTTCTGATCCATACCTGATCCGAGCTGAAGGCCTTCAATGTCGGAGCTTCCTGGTCCAGCAGCACCTGGACTCACCTGGACAGCAGACGGAGCTGCTGGAGACAAAAACAGTGGATGTTTAACAAGCCGTTAAAAACCTTCACTGGAGTTTATCAGACTGATGGATGTTTGAAGGAAAAGTCCGACGACTCTTCATCTCAGACCAACATTCAGTTCTGGTCCCACAAGGTGAGCCATTGAATGTTGTGTTGTCACTTCCTGTCTGACCAACATCTTGCACACAACATTTTAATCAATAAGAAAATGTAGACAGATTTGGCTTAGAAATCCAGAATCAGATGGGGGCAGTACCAATTAATTTTGATCAGTTTATTTTAGTTCCTCCTGTTGTGTGAAGACAAAATGTACTTTTTTCATTATGATTGTTTCTTAAAATAAAGTTAAAAAGCAGAGAAAATAGAAATTAAACCTGATATTAAGAAAGTTTCAAAAAGCAGTTTTAGGAGGAGAAACAAAAACACAACTCAGTGTAAAACATTAAGATCTATCATAGAAGAACTTCAAAATAAAGCAAAGCCACCGGAGCTGTTAGAGGTTCGGACTTCCTGTTACACACAGATGTTCTGCATCAAAACAACAAAAACAAATACAGATTATCATATTTCATGGAAAAAAATATCAAGAAAGAAAAAGTTGTGCAACTCAAATTCATTAAGTTAAAAATGCAAAAGGATTTTTTTAGTTTCAAAAGTTTTATGAAATCTATATATTCCTTAAGATCCAAAACATAAAAAAAGAAAGAAAAAGCTTTGGATTGTAGCCTTAGTAAAAGAAAAAACACAACCTCAAAATTTTGGGGGTCATCAGTTTATTTCTGGTTGGTCAAATTTTTACATTTGGACTTGTAGTCAGGTGGCCAAACAAAGTCATTAGAAGGGCCTCAGATGGCCCCCGAGCCACACTTTGGACACCCCCAATCAAAGGGATTTTCCTACAGGTTTAGTAGTAATCAGGACTAAACTTCCCAAAAACAATCAATGACTTAACAGGTGCTTAATTCTGTAAATTAATACTACCAATAAAAACTACTTTTTTCTTTTGCATTTGTGTGCAAATTTTTATTACTATTAGTAGTAGTACTAGTAGTCATCATAGCAATAGTAATACTATTGTGCACCTGTAAATATAAAGTTTGCATAAAGGCATTTAAACATGTAAATACTTGTTTATCATTAGCATCCTCTGTAATCTGGCCAAAACCAGCTAAAAATGAATCTCAAAATGTTTACCAACAGAGAGGATCAGCTCAGCAAAGATAAAACTCAGCAAAATGACTCCAAACACACAAAATGATTTTACTACCAGGAAAGGTAGATACAAAAAGACCCAAAAACAGAAGAAGAAGCATAAATGAAGTTCAACAGGCCAGTAAATCCATTAAAACTTGAGAAAACAAGCTAGTAAAGAACCAAATACAGAGTAGGATGATATTAAATGCTTTTATGACATTTTATTCACAGCTGAAAAAAGATTCATAGAACTGCATTTAGATTTAAAATCTGGACAGAAACATTCAGCAGCTCCTGCTGGTTGTTGATGTTGGCCTGCAGGTGGCAGCAGAGGCTCTCAGAGTTTTTTGTTCTGTTTAATGCAAACACTTTTTAAAGCCTTTTTATGCCTCTATTTAACTTAGAATAATTTTCCAGCATCACCAAGCCATCACCATTTTCCAGCATTTATCTGCATCACCAAAGTGTTTCAGTTTTTAGTCAAATTCAGCAGACCTTAAAGATCCAATATGATAACATTATTCACACTAAACTGTGAAGTTGTTGCAGGAAATCACCAGAGTTGTGATTTCTACAGCTCCAAGCTGTGACGTCTGTCCTGGTTTCTGACCTCACGGCTCATTAAAAGTCATGCAGAAGTTTCAGAAGTTGGATCTGAATCTGCAGGATGATGGGAGGAAACAGGAGCCGATCAGGTGGAAGATCTCAGGCTCAAGTTAGACGGAGAGGAAATGAGGAAAAGGAGTAAAACTGACAAATTGCAGAAAGACAGAAAGAAGAGGAGGACATCAGTCGGTCATGTTACGTAACGCAGTGTCTCCATCCTGACAGCTGCAGACATGACAGCTCCAAGAAATATTAAACTAACTGCTTCCACCTGGAGGGATTTACTGCAAACGTCCTCCTCATGTGAACCGGAGCAGGCAGCTCCGTTCTGACAGGTGTCGTTAGTGTCCGTGTCCGCGCTGTCCCAGAGCCTCAAGGTCTCACCTGGAAAACCTCTGGAGTCCAGAGGAGACGATGCAGGGACAGACAAACACACGTTTCTACATCCAGCTGATAAGATTCATCATCAGAAACTTCTAGACCTCATTTCTACTCGCAAAATAAATATTTGTCAATATATTCAGAAAAATCACAACAACAGAACGTTATTAAGCAAGAGTCACATTAAAAAGCACAAATTAAACGGAAGAAAACAACATACAAATTCCTTTATTTATTTTTATACTGAAACAGATATCTAAAATATGGGGCAAAAAAAGGAAAAACATTATATAAAAAAAAAAATCTAATGGAATAATCTTTTTAGAAATAAAACATCTAAAAACATTTTCTTTAGAGAAAAGAGAAATAAATATTTGTAAAAAAGCTGCATTTTTCTCAAGTACAGAAAAAACATGAAAATTATTTAATGAAGTGAATATTTATTATTATTAAAATGTTTTTTTAAAAGTGTTAAAACAGAGATATAAAGTACTGTAAAAATATTCAAAATTATTTAATGAAATATATAATAAAATAACACATTAAAAAAAAAGATAATTTGTTTTATGAAAAGAAAAATCAATCATTTTCCCCAAGATCCTAAAAACCTTTTTTGTAGCTGTTTTATTGCAGATATCAACATTAACTTTTAACTAATGATGGTGCAAAAAAAACAGAGAAAATCTGTATTTTTATCACTTTTAAAAAAGGTTTAGAAAGACAAATCATAATAGTGCAATAAAATCAAATTGATCAAAAATCATTTTTCTTGATTTGTAAGAAAGTTCAAACATGTTCCAGTTTTTATTATAAACATTAAATAACTTTATTTTAAGAAATGTAACACAAACATATACTAAGCTTAACTGGACAAATTTCTGCTTTATAAGCTGCATATATAACATCACTGCAATTTAAATGTTAATTATTATTTATGTAACATTTTAACTAAGTAAATTACAACGTCTGCTTAGTTTTCCTTTAATCTATTTAAGGAAAAAAACAAAAAAAAATGCAAAACGGCGCCCAACTTTATCTGCATCACCAAAGTGTTTCAGTTTTTAGTCAAATTAAACTTTTTCCTGTTGAGCCTCGTGGCTTTATGTCAGAATAATTCAGAGTGAAATCAGAGTGTGCAGAGCGTTCAGTCTGTGTTTCATTCAGCCGCTGTTATTTAAAGGAGGCTTGATGAATTACAAACATGCGGCTTAAACTGTCTGAGCAGCTGCTTAGCAACAGGATCACAATAACATGTTGTTTACATACGCGGCTCCTGAAGGTACAGACTGAGTGCAGCGCCTCCTGCTGGCTCAAAAGTTCAGCTTTTTCTTTTTTATGCCATGGAAACAATTTGAATCTAACGGAAATCAGAGGCAGGAGTCCATTTCCTGGTTTAGAAACACTCTATCTCCATGGCAACAGTGGACGCTCCAACGTGATTGGCCGGCTTTCAATGCTACTTCCACCATGTTGTTTTGCTGTAGCGACGAGAAAATACACTTTGAAAAGATCAATTAATGGTTTTTATAAATTGATCAAAGAAAAATTGATTGAAATCAATTAGGATATATTTTTAAAGATGGCCGACGGGAACTGGGTGAATCTGAGCAACATGTTGCAGGACGGCAGAGAGGCAACAAAACCCTAGGAATGGAGGGATGAAGATTTAAACAAGACAGGAGAAGAGAGAATGAAGAAAAAGTGAAATAAAAGTCTAAACTTAACAATTAAAGAAGAAATGAGAAAAAAATAACCAAAAATTCAACCAAAAATAACCACAACACATATGAGGAGGAGACAGAGGTAGGAAGGAGGAAGGAAGGATAAATGGAGGAAGGGAAGGAAGGACACATTGGAGGAAGGAAGAAAGGGAATAAAAGAAAGGAAGAAAACAAGGACAATGGTGGAGAGAAGGAAGGAAAGAAAGAAAGGAAGAAGGTCATAAGGAAGGAAAACTTTGAGGTATTAAGGACATAAAGAGGCATCACTAAAGGGAGGAAAAAAAAAGACACAAAGAAAGAACAAGAATAAGGAAAAACTGACAGAAATGACTTTCCATGGTTGTAAAACACAGAAATATTTGCATATTAATCAGATAAAAATTTGATCGAGTTCATAAAGAATCACAACTATAAAACCTTCATCTTTATAACCAGCAGCAAGCAGATAAAGGTTGAATTAAAATATTAAACACATTAAACAAATGTGTTTAATATTAAGACGTCGGTCTTTCTAAACTTTACAGAAAATATTCAAAAACGTCTCCATCGATCGTATTTCAGGCTCTGCATGTTCGTCTCTCTGCGTCTATTTTTAGCTTTACTACAGAGAACCAGTGCAGCCCTGCTTCAAGATGCCAGCTGATAAAACCTGCCTGCAGTGAAGCGCACACAGTACCAGCAAGCAGTATGCAGCACACAACCTGCAGCTCCTGCATGCAGCACACAACCTGCAGCTCCAGCATGCAGCACACAACCTGCAGCTCCAGCATGCAGCACACAATACCAGCATGCAGCCTGCAGCACACAGAATGCAGCTGGTTTCCGGCTCGGACTGCTGGCCGCCAGCGCGTCCCGCTGCAGAGCCACACTGACCTGGAATCAGTCTGACAGGACGCAACGGAAAGCGTCACAAAACGTCCTGAACTGACGCAGCGTTTCACAGAAACATCAGAATCAGAATCTGATTTCAGGTTTTACAGATAATCCATGTTGTGTTTGTCAAAATAAACACACATAAAAGCCAAAAAATTTTCATCATTTTAAAGACTTAAACATGCAAACAAGATGAGAATTAATTTTAGGTGTAAACAGCAGAAAATAGAGAAATAAATAAACCTGTCACGATAACAATAAACCGACTCAGAAATGACTGCAATTAAGTAATAATAATAATTAATTAATACAATCAATGATTTAAGTAATAATTTAATTAAACCAATTTAATTATTTATTAAATAAATAATACTATTTTTTTAAACAGAAAACATTTAATCTTCCATTTTTAAATCTAAACCATTGCTGATGTCGATGGTCATCATCGACATTTACAACGTCTGAGAACAGCCAATAGAGATCAGAGGAGTGTGAATATTGGTAATATTACCTCAAAAATATCCACAATGACCAGAATATGAGGAGAAAATCTCCAAATGCTGACACATCTGTTGGCGCCGCAGCGTCAGTGAGAATCAGTATCAATATGTGATTTGATCTAATGAGGAGAATCAATTTATCAGCTTCAGATCAAATTCTCAAAGGTATTTCTCTGTATGTCAGATCATGAGTCATTTCTGAGGGTAAACTTTTAATCAGTGACTGAATTCAATAATTAAGCCGTTTGAGACGACAGTTTTCCTGAATATGAGAACAGGAAGGGAATTTTTCACTATTCCTCAGATTATGACTGGATGTGGTGAGGAACTTACAGACTTTTCTAAACTCAAAATATCAGACACCACCAGATATAATCGTTTGACCTCTTTGCACCATGATGTCATTACAGATCTTTGCTTTGTGGATTAAATGCAGAATTCAATCAAATTGCATTAAAAACTGAAAGTAGGGATATTAAAACTGACATAAAAACAACATCCGATATTAAATCTGCTTTCTGAGCTGCAAATAACGACTATTTTAGTTATCAGTTAATCAATTATTCTGGCAATTTATCAATTAATCAGATAAAAAAAAATTTACATTCCACAGATTTTCATCAACTGGTTAGGCCTTTTTAATTCAATATTAGAAATACATTAAAATACAAGGATAAAAAACAATTAAAATTCTTATTTTTAAATAGAAAAATAAGCATTTTACTACCTAAGTATTAACAACATACCGTTCTGAACTTTGGGAAGTTCTGAGTCTTATATTTTCTTACATTTTCAACACCTTGTACAAGCTTTGACTGTTCATGCTAATTTATCGTGCAGAAAAACTCATTTTAACTTCATTTTTTAATTTTTTAAATTATTAATATTTTCTTCTGGTTTTTAGTCAATTCCCACCAAGAACGTTTTTGAAAGTGTTGGATTTTGTAAAGTTTAAAGTCCAAGTTGCTGCAGCAAAAACATAACTAAGAAAGTTGCTATGGAGACTTAGCGACCTTCAAATCTGCCTCTGTTTGCTGCAGCTCTAATCAGATGAAATATTTACCATCTTTCATTAAATTAATTTTTGTTCCTCTTTTACAGGGAAAGATTGACGAACTCACTAACCCACTCCAGCCGCCACCATCCTCCTCATCCTCTCTTGCTTCCCTCCTCTGATGAAGAAAAAAAAACAAAGCTTGGATTAAATACGAAAACAAAACTTCACGGAAAACCCGGCTTGCGCTTGGACTTTTACAGAGCACAGACTCTGAGGTACGACTCAAACGTTACTACTTGAATCATCAGCTACGTCCTGCGTATACTTAGATGTTGTTTGGGAGGTTTCTCCTGTTGCTGTAGAGAACAAGAACTTGTTGTTGCTGTCTGTATGTCGCGTATCATATCCAAACCAAATCACTGCATGCTTGGAAAGTAGAGCATGAAAACAGAAGAAACGTGGGAACAACATCGACAGCTTGCAGAGAAGTTATCCTGTCAGACAGATGACTAGTTTTTTAAAGTATCATACTGTATATGTTTTATACCGGGAGGTTGACATGGTGAATTATTTTGTAGATTTTTAACATGTTTTTTTTTATTTTTTTGCCTTGGTGAAAACAAAGCAGCTCCAGCAGGCAGCTCTGATGAACATGTCTGCACCAGTGGGAGGAAAAATGGGGGTAAAAGTGTGAAAATGCATTAAATCCAGACAACAAATTATATCTGAATGTTCCTGTTTGGATCTCTGATCAGAATGCTGTATACCTGATTTATCACTACCTCAGTGTCAACTCACTGAAAAAAATAAGCTTTAACACCTGAAGGACTGATTATTATCACCAACACCGCTGTAGTTATCTGAAATGTTCTCAATTTAACCTCTAAAATATACAAAGAACTAAACTATAAAGATGTTTTCACCTTGATATCAGGTAGAAAAGCACATTTAGAGAAACTAAATGAGCCTCAGATGTCCAGCCTGAGTGAGAAAAGCAGCTTTTTTGCACATTGTTTTGTTTGTTTTTGCATTTTCTGTCAGCTTAAAAGGCAATGAGGTCCTGCAGAGTGGCTCTGCCTGTCTTAAACATTTAACAAGAATCAGTCCAGCACAAATTTAAATTTGAAATATATCTGAAATTTGGGAAGACAAATAAACTGGGGAACGGTATTATTGCTCAAATGTCTCCCAAATTATCTAAAAGACGCACATTTGTTTGGAGCACAATGAGCTGCAGGTGGAAACAAACCCCAAGGATGGCCGTGTTTTTCTTTGTGGTTCATTTTAGGTTCTTAACATTTATTTACAAACATTTGAGGCTTAGAAATATAAAAACAAAGTGACTGTCAGATTTACATGTCAGTCATAAATGTTAACT
Source organism: Poeciliopsis prolifica (assembly GCF_027474105.1). Classification (NCBI taxonomy): domain Eukaryota; kingdom Metazoa; phylum Chordata; class Actinopteri; order Cyprinodontiformes; family Poeciliidae; genus Poeciliopsis; species Poeciliopsis prolifica. Next base: position 137,949 of record NW_026562456.1, on the reverse strand, counting down.
ACTTTCAGTTTCCCTCTGGAACGAAGCTAGGAGAATTTTAAGCTTTTGTAAAATAACTCACTGTTTCTCAGTATAATACTGAAAATCAGATGGTTACCAGGGATTGGACGTTGTTGCTAACCCGTCACAGTGATGCCAACATTTTGTTTTGGGTAAAAATCCCATCCAGAAACTGCTGACTCTCAAGAATCACAGAGTTACTACATTTTGATGTTGCTGATATATATCAGTGTATCATCAGCATAGACGATGTTTTGGTTTTACGAAATCAACATTAAGGGTTCTTGTTTTAAAGAGCTTGGGATATCGCATCACATGAGAAGTTGCTAACTTTAAGACAGAACGATGTCCGTACTTCGACATCAAAGATAGGCTACACCATGGGGGGTCCTTGCAGGTTGTTGGAAATCTAGTGGGATTTATTAAGAAACACTTTCACAGTTTAAATTTTATTATCATATTGGTAACTATTTCTGAAGTTGGGCATCTGAAACAGGGCGGGCCATGACGGCCTCATCCATTGGCCGTGACCCAATCATGGCTCAGCATGGCACGTTCTGGCAAGTAGCTGCATTTTGGCACAGTTTGGGACAATTATGTTAGCTTGTGGTGCCAACGTGAGCATATGTGGTAAAATCAAAGTGGAACAATGCTGCTGATGGTTCGCCGAAGATCTCGGTAGAACATGAGTGTTTCTGATCCTCGTCTTGGAGAGGTCATATTTTTGGGCTTGCAGTGTGAAGCATTATCTTCGTTGGGGTGTTTAAGCATTTACAAACTTTTTCTGTAAAGCTGTGATGGGTTATTATCGTGATGTCAGTGTATCCTTGAAGTCCAAGCATGGCTTGGCTATTGTCACATGAAGCAGAAATGACCGCGATGGCTTCATGCTAGGCTAAAACCAAAATTATGACAATGTAACGGTGGTGGAGAAGTGTGAATGGGAATCTGAGAAAGTTGTGCAAAGTCAGAGCCCAGAATGTGTATCAATCATCAAGGTTTCCCCCAGAAAACCTGGTAAGCCCGGTTGTTGTGACGCTCGGGAGTCATTGTCATGTTAGGCCAGGTTATGGCTGGCAAAGTGTGGTTGAAAAGTTGTTGGGATGATCAAAAGGTTTTTCAGATTTTCTCAATTTGAGTTGGAGGAACAATAATTATACAACCATAAAAGTTGCCCAAAGACAGCAGCTTCCCTCCAGAAAATCAAACATCGTACAGAAAAACTGTAAACTTTATCGTATCTTTTTCTGTCAAAAATCTGAGCAGTTGTCACGCAAAGTTTCAAAACCGTGTAGAAATGTTATCACAAAGTTTTAGTGGTGAATGTTGATCTATGTTTGCACGTAGTTTTTAGTTCTGGATGTAGGAATGGCGCCACCTGCAACTCATCAGCTCAAATGTTCAAACTGATAAAACCAATCAAATTCAGGAGTTTCTTATATATACAGCTGTGGAGAAAAATAAGAAATCACTTAAAATGATCAGTTTGTCTGATCATTTTAAGTGGAACAATGCTGCTGATGGTTACTCAGATATATATCTTCATAGATATATATCCGAGTAAAACAAACATTTTATTCTGTGTACTACTGACAACATGTCTCCAAAATTCAAAGCAAAAATTGTATATTTACTTGCAAAAAATTAGAAACAGTCAAAATAATGAAAAAGATGAATAGAAAACAAGTTCATATTCATTTAGAAACAAGAATATTAATGTTTTAACTCAGGAAGAGTTCAGAAATCAGTATTTGGTTGAATAGCCAGCAGGTTTTCAGTTCAGTGCAGTGGCCTCTTCATTTTTCCAGAGCTGCATATTTGCTGAACTTTTTGGATTTACTCAGACTGAAAGGCAGGTGCTGTGGGTTGAGACGGCAGACTGAATCCAAGCTCTCGCTCTCTTGTTGAAGGTTTGGCGTATCGATAAACCTGCGTCACTGCAGCCCACATAAACACAGAAGTTCATGCACTCTGCAGAGTTCGTCCGGCCGTCGCTGCTTTTCTGATGCATAAAAACAGCCGAGGGAGATTTCAGTTGGACTGAAGCTCTGATGAGCTCTGACTGATGACTAATGTGTTCTGCGTACTGTAAGTGCAATAAAAATGCGGCGTTCCCCCTGTCGGCAGCGAACCGATTAAGACAGACAGCCGTGGCTGTGGTCAGACTGTTCATCCTGTAAAACAGCGGCTGTTTCGTTTTTCAGATGAAAACTTCAGGTTCATCACCGAGTCATTCTCATCCTCCAACAGGAAGAAGCAATAGATTCCTGCAATGTGGGAACTTTGAAGTGGAAGGAGTGTTTGCAAAACGCGTCACTATGATTTCTTCAGTTTTTCTTTATTCCATTTGTTGATGTTTATTTTTGTGATCTATTTTTGATAAAAATAAATCCTTAATTCTGATAAATCTCCATGTGTTTCACATTTTAACACATGAATTTTATGTTTTTTGTGTGCATTTTCATTTGGCGTTGATGTTTTAATGAGTACGGTTGGATTTAAAATGGTTTGAATCTCAGATTCATTCGTTCTCCGGTTAGAAAAGTTTCACATGTGGCTGAAAACAAGGCAGAGTAATAGAAAGCAATTTATTCCCTTTAACGGGGAAACTTCTTTTCACTAACTATCAAAAACTTTAAACTATTATAATTACAAAAGAAAATGTAACTGAACCAACACAAAAGATCACATTAAGTCGTATTAATGCAATAAATCAGCTCTTTTTCTTTATTTACATGAACTTTTTATATGGACTAATTGGAGAAAATGGTCAAATTTTGCAATTTAGTTTTTAAATTGTCTAAAAATCTTCATCTGAAGCAGAATTGAAATTGAAAAAGTGTTTAAAGTGCTTCAATAAGCTGAAATTGAAACTTAAAAACATTCCAAAGTAAGATAAATGAATGAAATAGTTAAAAAAAATTAATCATAAGAATAAATATTTTATGGTTTAAGCATCTCAAATTTAAAATTTCATTTAAGAGTAAATAATTAATTTCAGCACTGGTCATGATTTTCAGACAGTTTAGGGCTGAAATTGATGAAAACATTTTCAATTCTTCTTTTAAGTTTCTCTAATTATGTGAGCTACATCTACTCTGATTATCTGACTAGTCTAGCCTAGCCTAGCCTAGCCTGGCTAGCATAGCATATCGTAGCCTAGCCTGTTACATATAGGAATATCTGCACCATTCCCAGTCAGACCTCCACCATCTCTGACTGGTTTTGACCATAAAATAGATCTGGTTGTGTTTTCAGTCAAATTCATATTAATAAATCAAACAGATCTCAACTCAAGCAGGTTTATTTTGGATAATTTTTGATGCTATCTTGGAGTAATTTGGGGAATTTCTTACATCAATGGATGTCAAATATTTTTCTCATCTTGTTCTACATTACCTCAGATTATTGTGTCGCTTTTCAAATTGATTGATCTTCTTCATGTTGTCATGACTGATGCTACAGTCAGAGGAAACAGTAGGAAAAGAAACTGAACCAAAATGTGATAATCACATTTTCTGACTTAAAGGAAGTCAGTTACTTTTTTCTGGTCTAGATAGCATTTTCTTTAAAAAAGGTAATTTTCCAAAAATAGCTTTTATTTACTCTGGCCATTTTATCAAACTTGGTATTTTATTTAAAATGAAGCTTTACCTCTGGATACAGAGACCCTCTGATTTATTCAATGTAATAAAAATAGTTAAACAACCATAACATTCATGTTGAAACCAACATATCAGACGTAATTTACTTCACATTTACAGCATCAGATATTGCTTGATATCTGATGCCTCCAAAGCAAAATGGACGACTTTAAACTTCTAATTTAAGCTGAGCTGCTCATTAAGTGGCCATTAATTCATAAGGTAAGTTAGGTTTGTGAGTTTATTGTGTGGTTATGTAAAAGACGCCCCTGATAAGAAACCAGCAGTGCTCCATCTATATGCAATAACACATAATGAAAATATCTTCAGTAAATTTGTCTGCTTGTTTTTAACTGTGCATAAAACCTTTATAGTGCCTTAATCAGAATCTGTTGCAGTTATTTTTAATTGATCTCAAGTACTAAAAATAAAAAAGTGATCATGTTAGCACTACAGTGATGCAACCGACTGGTTGGACATAGAAATAATGTATCGTCGATAAATGTTTGAATGTATAGTATTGAGTCTTCCTGTGTGACAAAGTAAAGAAAAATTAACTGCAAATACGTCAGAATTTCACAAAGAAAATGACAGTTTAGGATAATTTTCAGGACATCTGATTATTCTAATTAAACTTTTTGTGTTCAATTGATCTGAACAAAAAAAGAATTAAAAACTGCCCATTTGTTGGTTTTTAACAACACTGTTCTATTGTTTCAAGAAAAACAATGTTAGACCCATGCAGGCATGAGTGTAACAACGTTGTTGTATTTTCATGTATTTAATGGTGTTCTCATGCTTCGGTCCAATTAATGCAACACCAAAAAACTTACATATTAACATATATATACATGACATATAATCTGTCTGCGAAATCTCAAATTGCGTCCTCTGTGTTTTGCTCTAATTATAAATGATATTTTTGTTAACCTGAGTGTCTGTGTATGTTTCTGTATGACAGCTATAATATGAAAAGAATAACGGAGCGTTTCAAAAATGTAATAAATGTAAACGGCTTCAAACAAACTTTATTATGCACAACAAAGTCATTCTGAATCCTAGTTGTGACTATGTTCAATGTGGCCTTTACTTTCTCTTTCATGTAATGCAATGTTGTAAAGAGTTTGTTTAATATGATGTTTATCAAAGTTACCACGGCTTTATGTTTTTAAAAAATATGTTTAATAAATAAAACAACTGTGCTGAACTGTAAAGCATCTAAGAGTTTATTTTCGCTAAAGATGCTAAAGTGCCTTCAGGTTTTTTTAAATTATGTAACTTCACAAGTTAATTGTGTAAAATGCAAAATTTTGTTTTAAAAGTGCAAAGTATCATGTCGAAATGCAATTCGACATCATATGTAGCAATTTCACATCTATTATCCATTAGCCTATAAGCTATTGGTCCTACTTAACACCTTTTATTATGTGCTACCTTACAAACTATTAGTACCACCTGTTAGCTTGTTAGTACCCATTTGCTTTAGCTTGTTAGTACCCATTTGCTTTATCTCTCTTTTAATCATGTGCTACTTTGCTAATCATTAGTGTTAGCTCGTTACCAATTAGTGACATGTAGCACCTGTTGTGTGCACTAGTTTACAAGCTAATTACACCAGTTAACACTTGTTAAGATCATTTAGCTGATTAGCTTTTTACAGCCATTTTCTCCATGGTAACACTCATTAGCATGTTAACTATTGGTGCTAAGTAGCACTTTTTATCATGTTCTACTTGGATAATTATTAGTGCTCCCTAGTACCTGTGAACATCTGTTAGCTTGTTAGTTAATAGTAACATAGCACCTGCTACAATTCATTAGCTTAATAATTATTGGTAAGTAACATTTTGTATAATGTGCTACTTTGCTCATTTTTACTGACACCTAGCACTTGTTAGCATCTGTTAGCTTCTTAGGTAATAGTGACATTTAGCACCTGCTAGCACCATTAGTTTATTATCTCCTGGTGCTATGCAGTTTTTTCATGTGGAGCCTTGTTAGTTATTATATCCACTTAGCATCTGTTAGCTAGTTAACAATTAGTGACACGTAGCACCTATTTTGCCCCTCTAGATTATTAGCTGCTTATACAACGTAACACCTGTTAGCTTGTGAACTATAAATCTACTGATTCCACTGCTTTTATTCTAATGTCATGAAATAAAATCAAAAACATTTGATTATTAAAAGAATAAATAATCTAATCCAACCAAAATATGAGTGGGATATTGAGGGAAGATTCCAAACGAGGTGGATAATGTTACGATAAATAAGTGGAATTATATTTCCACATTTTTAACATCCTACCAGATGAAATGTTTTATCTGTATACCTAAATGTATCTATCTGTTCATTAGCTGTGTTTGTGGACAGCTCTGCAGTCCTGTGGGCCATGAGAGCAATGAAGTCATTTTGTATCCTAACTGCTTGACTCGTGTTTTCAGAGTCAAGTAGATCAAGCTGATAACCTGCTTCCCTGCAACCGCTGTCGTCCCTGTCCTCATTCAAAAATAATGACTCCGCTGCAGGGAAACTGATCCATTACGTAACAAACGGGCGCCGAGGGACTCTGAAGATGGCAAGCGAAAGGAAAAAACTCTGCACAGCTGAGGCTGAAAAAGACCCGGGACCACTGACCAAACATGGAACGATGTCTTAAAAGTACTGAGCAGTTTTCATAAAATATTGAGTCTTTTTTGTAAAAAAAAAATACTTTCAGTTGAATGTTCAGATTTTATGTTACTACATTTAGCTTTTTTCAATATTCTTCCATTGAAATAGAAAAACAAACAATCCAAATAGATCTCTGATGAGTAACTTTATAAAATACAATTAGTCAGGTTTCTTAAACACAACACTGAGATTAGTGGGTTTAGCTGCCACCAGTCACCAGATCCAAATCCACTCTGGATGTTGTGGAACGGGGCGAAAACCTAAAGCAACGTGTGAAAATACGATGTTTATATGGACCAAAATCTCTGAGGATGTTTTCAACAATTTGTTTACCATATTCTGCAAAGGTGGATTTGAAAGAAAAATGGCGTCCAATGAGTGAAAAGAACATGGAAATGGCTACAAGGGAGAATAATTGAGAACAATTAATTCAAAATAATGATCATGTTAATTAAGAAACAATTGGATATCCAGGAGGAATTCGCTTCCGGTTCTCCTCCTGTTTAATGTATTACTTTTCTTTCCTTCAGGTGTTTCTGTGATCGGACCCGGCTGTTCTCAGGGAAACAGAGGCTGGCCGTGTTAAACAGGGAAAAGCTTCATCCTCCTGCTGCATGACTTCATGTACCTCACATGTTTTATTCATGCAACAAACTCACAATCTGCACAGCACTCCTGCTGCTCCTCTGCCTCAACTGAGGCAAAGAGAAATCAGAATATTGATCTTAGTCTTTCTACAGATGCTTATAACTGTAAGACCTAAATAGTAGCAGAAGAAGAAGAAACCAGGCATCTGACAACAAATCAGATTAAAAGAAACCAAACTAGAGGTCAGTTAGGATTGCTGAAATAACTCTGGATTTAATAAATGGCAGAACATAAACAAAAATATGTTTTATTTTTACTTTTTTTAAATTATTATATTAAATACATCAAAATTACTAAGATTATTGTATAGAAATGAGTGAAGATGCTGGATTAAACTGAAAAGAGTCTTTATTCACAGGAAAACAAGACCTGTAACACTAAACATGCATAAACATAAACTAAGTCACTGGAGGAGTTATAGGTAGACATATTAACAGAGAAAGAAGGTTTGCTTTTCATTAAAAAAATTAAAAAGCCAAACAAATCCCAGCTTTGGCTTAATTACTGCATTTTCTATACTGCAGATAATGATTAATCTATGTTTAAACTAGTTGAGAATTATTTCAATAATTGATTAATCCATCACAATTAATCGCAATTAAACTGATTAATCTTGAGAGAATTTAATTTAAATTAGCAGCTGCAGCAAGTGTTATTCGGTTGCTGCTGGGTGATGCATGGTCTGACTATCGTCAGCTGTTATGGATGTACCATTTCTCTGCCCGTCTTCCCCATGGTTGGCGTTGTTTATTTAGTTTTTTTAAGCGCTGATCAGCTGTCAAACCTGCCAGGACGCCTCTCCTTCATCTTCATCCTGCTCGGCTCCTGCAGAGTCTCCTGCGGCGGCGTTATGTCACCCTGACATCTAAAGTGTCTGGATCGATCGGCCCGCTGACACCCAGACCCATTCAGGTCAGCGCTACGGTGATCAAAGTGTCGTTTCACCATCGATGTGGCCATTTTATGGTTTCTTTATTTACTCCGAGCTGTGAGGGTGTTAATTTACGCCCTGCTGACGGGCTGTAAATTATTTTTAACCCAACAAGCCATGCAGCTCTGGGGGACACATTGTTTGGCACATAATGGCAAGATAAGTGGATTTACTGTCTGGGAGGTTCTGATAGTTTGGGATTTTTTATTTCAATTTGACATTTTGACTAATTTAATCAGTTTTAATTTAGGTTTAGAGTGGGTTACCTAGTGATTATTAGTTAAATACTGTTAAACTACTTCAGGTTTTTATACTTTGGTTAATTTTAGTTGGAAAATTCTAAAAGATCAAAGTTTTGTTATTATTTATATTAACAGAAGATCAAATTTTATTTTTTTAAAAATGTATTTAATCATTGTTGAACCAACTGACTGGTTTTTCTCAGATTTTACTGTTTCTTTTTCAGGGATTAGAGTAAGAACGACAGACACTGATGAAAACTGTGATTAGTTTTATTTCATTTTCTTTGTGTAATTTAGTCAGTTTTAATTAGTTTTTAGAGTTGATTTGCTAGTTTTATTAGGTAATGTTAACTTAATATTCTTCAGACTTCTTTAGTTATTGTAGAAGTTTTAGGTTTTTATACTCTTGTTTAATTTTTTAGGTGCAAAATTGAAAAATATCAAAGTTTGTGATTATTTATACATAATTGGTGCTGAACATGGAAAAATGTAACGTCTAAATTTTTCACTACTATATGACTTTGTATTTTTATGTTTTTATTATTTAAAGCACTTTGAACTGCCTTGTTGCTGAAATGTGTGAAATAAACTTGATTGATTGATTGATAGAGTTCCAGTTTCAGTTTTTACCCATTAATTATCATTTTTATTTATTTCATTTATTGAAGATGTCTTCTCAATTTCAGTTTTCATTCTTTCTTCATTTTTAGAGCCTGCCGGTTCCAGAATGTTAAGGCGTCTTTTAAATGCTGCGTTTATGATGAAACTCCTGCAGAAACAGCTGAAGTAAAACACAAACCTCCATCATTAGCAGCTCAGCTCGGTTCATGTCCCCCCACCCCATCTGTCACTTCGCCTGCCTCTCCCTCTTCATTGGCTCTTCCGTGACGTGACTCTAATTATAGGTCCCTGAAGTCGGGCCTCGGCGGTCCCTCCAAGGGCCGTGTGTTGGTCTTGAAGGGCGTTGCGTGAATTGGTCTCGCTCTTTTCCCGCTGCATGCTATGGGGCCTATAAATAGTGCAGAGAGGGCGACTCTGCATAGGTGTTATATAAGCATCCTGCGTGTTTATGAATGAGGACAGGGCTTGCTTGGTACATTCATAAGTCTTGCTGCAGCTGCTGCTTTGTTCACTCACCCATGTGTGAAGGGAATAAAACTTTGCATGAATAAGAGTTTGGCCAATAGTCAGACTTTATTTAAAGGGCATGTATCACCTACGGAAGCCCTGAAAGGCAAGTTCAAATGTTTTTTAAAGGCACATTTTCTGTTATCTAGAAGTACAAAAAAATCTAGAATACTTTTAATATTCTTGTTTATTTTTTCCTCACTGATTTTTTTTTTCTGAAAGGCAAATCAAAGTTGTTTTTTTATTTAATGACATGCAGCATAATTTATTGTACAGAGAATAACTCTGGCCCTGAATCAATAAAAAAAATTCTCAAAGTCTGATTTTAAGCCCAATATAAGGTCCCCACAAGTCTGAACTGGAAGTGATCAGCGCCATCTTGGTAAGGCAACTGAAGCACAAAGCAAAAAGGAACTATCATGGCTTCCAGACCAACAAAAAGAAAACATATTGACTCTCTTGACCAATGTGCAAGAGCAATATATGTAGACACAGTGGCTGCTGTCAGGATCGACCCGTATGAGGTGGAAAATGGAAACATGTTAGACGAAGCTGCCTCCAGTCTCTTACTATCCCTGTTGTGCTTGTGTGTACACCATGCAGGAGCTTCGCAGTCTGAAATCCATGGACGCATACAATGAATGTTTAAACGGCTTAGTGAAGGAAGTACAAACTCTTCGTGAGAATAACAAGATTCTGGTAACTGGCAAAGAAAGTAGATGTAGTATCAAACACGCCGGCTACGTGGCTGTCTTAGCTAGCAGATAAAAGCTGCATCAACTAAGCTTATATTGCTAGTTCGGATGCAAGTACAACAGTAAACATCATAGATATTTATCTTCGCATTACATTTCGTTGTCAAGATTCACCTTGTGTTTTTTTTGTACAATGACAATAAAGAAAGTCTAAGTCTAAGGTGGGTGGAGATCATATAGATTGTAATCAAGTGATATATTGTTTACAAGTTAGATAGGAACGAGGTGAGAGCCAGTTCTAAGCTTGTAACTTGTTTATTGTTGATATAGCAACTCCATAGGAACTGCCATGACAGTTAGTTACAGTATCTTCTAAAATGGCTGTGAGCTAAATTCCTCCTGGGAATGTGACATCACATGAGAGCTACATAGTCACATGGTATTAGTTCTACCTGGGAATCACATGCTGCGCTCCGTTTGCCTACCAAGATGGTGGCTCAGTGGAGCGAATCACTTCCTGTTCAGACTTGTAGGAACTCTATATTTGCAATAATCACAGAGAATCTTTGCAATGGTAATTCCATCCGAACTGGAAACGTCAGTAAATGACCCACCAACTGGATTTCATTAAAAACTTACAAAGTAAACTTACTTAATAAAAAATTATTTTGCAGCTTTGAAACACATTCATGTGGTTTCTCTTCGCTGGTCCGGTGGTCATGTTTGGTCTCACTGAAGTGGATTTTTAACTCCACCTCCCTGAGTTACTTTCCATCTTCTGATTCAACATCTGCTCTTTGTACTCCTGCAGCATCTTCATCAGATTAATATTTAACAACCACCATCTGATTTTTCTCCCATCACCTTCTGCACGCCTTCCCGCTCGGCCTCCAGGGGTTTTTTCTGGGCAGAGCCGCGAGCAAAGAGATGACGGAGTAAGGAGGACGAGATGATGGCAGCAGAGAGGAAGAGGGGAGTGATGAAGAGGGGGAAAAGGGCTTAATGAGTGTGTCGCCCCTGATTCAGTGATCCAGGCAGGAGATGACAGGGCTGCGTGTTGCCATGGGGGATGCCTCGCCGGTTTGCATGAAGCAGAAGCAGCCCCTCTTCCTCCTCCTCTTCCTCCCCTCTGCTGCTCATCTGAAGGAGAACAGCCCAAACCATTAAAACATGACACTGGAAACACTGGAATCTAATCCACAAACAATTATGTAATTATGCGTTAACAATTAATGCAGCAGGAGAATAAGAAGCCAGAAAGCAACATGTCACCATAACAAATCTCACTGGACACTAAACTGTCCCAGAATTTATTGAGAAAAACAATAATATGGTTAATTTAACACCATTTTTAAGTGACATAACGCCAATGCCATAACAATGCAATAAACTTTAATTTTTAAGGAACATTTAACTCTATCTTCCAGGTTTTATGTGACGATGTTTTACAACCTTAGAGTTTCCGTTTGTTTTCAGGGATTTCAGGCGTCTATCTTTAGTTTCAGCAGCTGTAACCCGAAACTCGGCCGGTTAAAGCAGAGTAAGCCTCTCTTTTGTAGAGCAGCGACCCGACCGGATCATCTGACTGGAAATGAGGTCATAGTGAGTGTCTGTGCGGCGCGTGAATATGTGTGTTCAGCACATTGTCGGTCTGGGGCGCTCAGATGTTCTCTTCCACCACCTTGTCAAGTTTTCACATGTCGTCATGCTTCCCTTCACAGCTGAGTGTGAGCAGGTGCTGTCCAGCTGCTCTGATCCCCAGCGTTTAGAAACTACCGTCATCAGCTGTGACTCCCCTCCAACCGAACGCTTCAGAACCAGGAGAGCTCAGCAAAAACACTAATTATGATAAATACAGACGCAGGGAGCAAGACAAAAAATGCAAAATAGCAAAAATAAATAATGATGCAAAGAAACAACTAAACATGTCCCTCAATTATAGTAGGCAGGGCAGGAGCCGCTTTTGGTCCCATATCCACCATAAATACATTTCACACATGTAAAATACATGTGTGAATTTGCACCTACACCTATTAAAGTATAGGTGCATCAACACATTAATAAACAAATTAATGACTTGTTGGTTTCAAATGTCTGGCAGATGGCTTCATGCTAAAGGATGTATTTTGACTTTATAATCTTGGGTTTTTGAGTTTCCTATGAGTTTGCTCACAAAATATGCATTTGTAAAAAACTGAAAATAAAATATTTTTGGGTCCCTTGGGGTCTCTTGGGGCCCTTAGGCCCCTTTTGAAAGTCTGGCCCAGATGGAAGAGCCCAGTAGAGTCGATTTGATTGGGGACACAAATGGACACATTTGTTTTATTTTCAGCTGCTGCGGTTTGGTTTCCCACTCCACTGAGTCAAATGAACCTAACCATTTGAGAAATCTATTTCCCTCCTCGCCTGTGGGGGTGCTGCACCAATAATCACTCAAGGAAACAACACAAAAAAAAACTCTGAAAACACTAAAACCATCTTTCTTCTTTACAAAATGTAAACAAAAAAGGAGTGGCATCAAATTTTAGCCGTGATCAAATTTGGCATCAAAAATGACCCTCGCGGGTCATTTCTCCCGCTAGCGCGAGGCTAGAACATTTGTTTTGGTTGTATTTACCCAGAATACCCTGCGGTGTAGTTTGCTTCCTGCTGTTGGCGCAGTCTCCAGTTCGCTGGATGTTCACACATGCATTCAAACCACAACAGAGTTATTTTTAACTGAACTGACACCGAGGTGCGTAGGTGGACCAGAGTTCACTTTTTAGTTCGATTAGCATTCAGATCTCCTCAAACGAATGGAACTTTCTAGACAAAAACTGGAGTTCTATTAAAGCGAACTAAATAGTTCTGGTGTGAACACACCTTGTTACATGTTTGACCTGTTACACCTGGCTTAAAACCAACACTGCATTTCAGAATTACAATATATTGACAGTCAAAAACAGCAGTTCTTGCTTTAGTTGATAGATCCATAAATTTTCCATCTAGCTGACAGCTTATTATGACATTAAGGTCACATTAAAGTGTGACATTAACATCAAGCTCACTGAGGTACTGTTTTCAGAAATGATTCCAAAAAAATAAATAAAATGGAGATTTCCTAGTCAGTTAGGTCAAAATTCTGATTTAAATTTTTAAATAGATCATTTGATAAGGAAAACCCTCCAAGGTGGTTGAATTCAGCAATTCTGCAAATGAATAGTGGACAAAAGATTTATTTCTCCAAACTATAAATTTGAAAATTAGTCATAGATACTTCTACTTTTGTCCCAGCGGAACGCTGTGAATTCAGTTTTGAGGAATGTTGTGGGTGCAGCCGCGTGGCAGAAGCTCGGCCAGCTGTTGGACACTCGGAGTGACGAGTGCTGGACCAAATATAGAGCGGTCACCTTTCATCCCCGGACAAGGACGTGCTGAACATTCCCCTCGATCAGTCAGCCAGTTGATTCGCAGATATTTTGTTACACTCAGTGTAAACGCGTTTTAATTTTCACTTCCACAGAAATCTGACAAACACTTTATTCAAGGAAACATCCGCGCGTTGCTCAAATAATGCAAAAATCGTATGAGAAACCGTGTTCGCAACCAAACTTAATACACTATGTATACACTATCAGCAAAGGAACAGGAAAACACGGTGGTGGTAGCATTATCCTGGATAGTGTGGATGAAAGAAGGGTTTTATTTTTTTTTAGCACTACAGTGACTGAGCATCACATCAATAAAAAATATGCATAAAGTCTCAACTGTGCGGGGCTTTCCGTGCCACTACATCTTTTCTCATGCTAATTTTAAACTGTTAAATGCAAGAGGTTTAATTTATTGAGATTGGGGTGAATTATTAATCCATGTTAAAGCTCCAACATGCAGAGAAGGACTTGAAGTTCATCTCTTGGTTTGCAGAAACGAGATAAAGCTGCAGCTTCCCAGAATAAGCCTCAACTTCAGCTCAGAGTATTTCCAGACTGCAGGTTTGTCATCCAAAGCTTATATCAGAATATACCAAGCAGTTCCTGGATATCTGAAAGTGTACTAAGGCAGAAACTTCATTTAAAAATTATTTCTACATGTTTACACAATTATATACCCTTAAAGGAAGTTTTAAAATCTTATTGTTTTACAAAAAAGTCACCTTTCTAAAAATAAATTGCTATACATAAATATTTTTCAAATTTACATCCATATTTATATTAAATATTAACTACATTTTAGGCATTTTCACTCTTTAAAAGTGTGAAAAACTACAAATATTATTTCAGTTATTATTAAGCCCAGAAATGAGCCAACGAATGACCAAAAGTAGCTTTGATGCATCATCCGGCATCCTCATGTAAAGTATTTGTCATTTTTGCTTATTAAATTTACAGTTTAAATGAACATGCAACATATTAATATTCACAAAAATTTTGAATTAAAAAAGTAGTTGGAAGAAAAAAAAATCTCAAAAATCTATTTGCTATAGCATAAGCAATTAAGCATCACCGGACTGTCAATATATATACATATTCAACGTATTTAAAAAATACATAAGAATCTGTTAAAAAAATGTCACATATAAGATCTCAAAATCACTGCATTTATTTGAATTATCGGTTTAGTTTTCATGCTGTTTTTCTAAATTTTTTGAAATATTTTTTTATTCTATATATTTTAATATATAACTGATTGAGAAATGGGCTGGGCCTCCTGCATCACAGCCTCCTATCAGCATCTCTGTTTGGAACCACAGCAGCACATTTTATACCTGACTCAATTATTTTATTCTAAAAACACAGAACCAGGGTTTCATTAATATTTTTCTACATAAATGTTGTTTTTGTGCTGGTTCTGAAAGACTCATGGGTCAGTTCTGATTGGGCTGATTTTCCATGTCAGATCTGGACTGTTTGACACCTGCAGGAGAATGAGGTTGAGCACAAAGCGTCCCTCAGTGTTTTCCTCACCGGGAAGTCTATTCCTTCGGCTCCCAGCAGGAGAACTTTCCCCGCCGGGAGTCGTGCGGCTGTTTCTGCTGACACGCAGCCGCTACTGTAGCTCTCTCTCTGTGCTGTACAGTGTGTCTGCATTGCGTCGAATCCTCCCCTCCTCCCCTCCCTGTTTTCTCTCGCTCCCTCCTTTCCTGCTTCACTCACTTCTCTTTCCTCTCCTCATGAAATCCTGCAATATGCTTCCAAATTAACGGACACATATCGGGTCTCCGCAGCAGGATCCTCTGCCTCATTTTCCCTCCTCTTCCTCACCAGGATTTTTTTAAAGTGGTTTTCTCTTGATGCAGCAAAGTCCGATCCTTCCCGTCAGAATGTGAGCTTCGTCCAGCTCATTATTCCTCCTCTCCCTCCTCCTCCTCCTCCTTGTTTTCCAGTATGATTTTAAGAAATAGTCAGTCGGGATTTTTGCTGTTGCGTTCAGAGCCGTCAAAAGCCTCCTCCTCTTCCTCCTCTTCCTCCTCCTCCTGCGGGCTGCACCGACTGGTGCTGAAAACCAACACCAAGAGGATACGGATGTTGACCAAGACAACATAGTCTATTAATATTTCAGAGACATTGTAAAGAGATATCTGCTGGTATTAAAGCCAGAGCTGAGGTGGGTGGCTGGAGAGGACGATCAGTTCTATCTGCTGCGCTCCAAACTCAGGTACATCTCATCTCTGATGTCCATCACTCAGAGGAGATTTTATTGCTCTGTTTGTTGTGTGGATGCGTAAATGCTTGTTTGAGTGGGAAGCTGTTGGATGAGTGAGAACTGTGGGTGCAGAGAGAGGCAGTGCAGCAGGGCTGCAAACTTGAATACTGATGTATGCGGTAAAATCCAGCAGATGCAGCACACGCTTTTGGAGGTGCTGCGTCCTTTCAGGACAGAAGCTTGCGTTGAGAAATGTCTCCAGGCGAGCTTTAGTGTCTTTTCTGAGGACACTGGGTGTTATTTTCCACTCTGTTCCAGGTGTGAGACGAGGGACCACTGAGGGAACGTTCAGTTCAGAGACGATGGCGATGATGAGGATGATGATGGTGATAGGGAGGGAGGCTCTGCGCATCTCCTGGCATCTGTAGGAGCCTCTCCACTTCAACCTGCCCCCACCACCTACACGCCGCTTCCCCTTCCTGCCCATCACCCCCCAGGAAGGATGACTGTGGTGTCCACGGAAAACATGGACGACACCTCCACCCTGCCGGGCCACCCGCAGGACCCCTACCCGCTTGACGATGACCACAATGATCACGACTGCTGTGAGCGGGTGGTCATCAACATCTCTGGGTTGCGGTTTGAGACCCAACTTAAGACTCTCGCCCAGTTTCCTGACACGCTGCTCGGGAACCCCAAGAAGAGGATGCGCTACTTCGACCCCTTAAGAAATGAGTATTTCTTCGATCGGAATCGTCCGAGCTTCGACGCCATCTTGTATTATTACCAGTCTGGAGGTCGGTTGAGGAGGCCGGTTAATGTCCCTCTGGACATGTTCTCAGAGGAGATAAAGTTTTATGAACTTGGTGCAGAAGCTATGGAGAAATTTAGGGAGGATGAGGGATTTATCCGGGAAGAGGAGCGACCTTTGCCAGAGAAGGAGTTCCAGAGGCAGATTTGGCTCCTCTTTGAGCATCCAGAGAGTTCGGGGCCCGCCCGGGGGATCGCCATTGTCTCAGTGATGGTAATTCTTATTTCAATCGTCATATTTTGTTTGGAGACTTTACCGGAGCTAAAGGAGGATCCCAATGATCGCATTCACCAAGTGGGCAACACCACCATGTATTACAAGGCAAGCGTCCTGACAGATCCTTTCTTTGTGGTGGAGACACTCTGCATCATCTGGTTTTCATTTGAACTGATCGTTCGCTTCTTTGCTTGCCCCAGCAAAGCAGCATTCTTCAAAAACATGATGAACACTATTGATATTGTGGCTATAATCCCATACTTCATCACTCTTGGCACAGAGCTAGCTGACGACCAAGGCAACAGGGAGGGAAGGGGAGGAGGGGAACAGGCCACATCTTTAGCCATTCTCAGGGTGATCCGTCTGGTGAGGGTATTCCGGATCTTTAAACTGTCCCGACACTCCAAAGGGCTCCAGATTCTGGGGCAAACTCTCAAGGCAAGCATGAGGGAGCTGGGGTTGCTCATTTTCTTCCTCTTCATTGGTGTGATTTTATTTTCCAGTGCCGTTTACTTTGCTGAAGCTGAGGAAAAGGAGTCATTTTTCACCAGCATCCCGGATGCCTTCTGGTGGGCTGTGGTGTCCATGACGACCGTCGGCTATGGGGACATGTACCCCGTGACCATCGGAGGTAAAATTGTTGGTTCTCTTTGCGCCATCGCCGGTGTGTTGACCATCGCACTGCCAGTACCGGTCATTGTGTCCAATTTCAACTACTTCTACCACCGGGAGACGGAGGGTGAGGAGCAAGCACAGCTGCTCAACATCAGCAACCAGAACTTGGCATCAGAAACCAACTCAAGCCGCCGCACTTCTTCTGTGGTCAGCAAGTCAGAGTATATGGAGATAGATGAGGACTTGAACAACAGCATTGATAACTTTAGGGAAGCAAACCTTAGGACTGCCAACTGCACCGCCCCCAGCCAGAACTGTGTGAACAGGGGGAAGCTGCTCACCGATGTGTAAGGCAGCGCCTGCACACTGCTGTAAATATTGTAGAAATATCTGGATGCTTTAAACTCAATAGGTGCATTTTATTCTCTTTTTTTAAACTCTTCTTTCAAACGTATGAACAAACTAAAACACACATAGTGAAGCAATCTTGAGCAGATCTTAGCAAAAAGTTTAGTTAAATATTCGTATCCATTCCAAAATATTTAACGGGTTTCACTGCCAGTTTTACATAGCAAATTCAATTCTTTTGAACCAGTGACAGGATGCAGGTGTGTCTTTTATTCCGGACAAGCCCCCAATAATCTGACTCCAATAAATAAATAAAACCCTGAATTTTCTACATTTTATAATCTGTAGGGGTTGCTCCATCAATTTAAGATGCTTAATCTGTTCGGTTCAAGAGCAAACTTTAGAGACTTTTGTTAGGTATACCGGACAATATTCAATTAATTATACTACTTGAGATAAAAACCAATATCATGTTTTCTAGTTGATCTTTAAAGTGTGTGGAGTAACATAAAATAAAATAGGTTACCTTGCTCATTAGCTCAATTATTTTGGACCAGAGGTATATTTCAGGTCAATTTCTTTTGTTATGGGGTTATTCCACTACTTTTATACATACTGAACCCATTTAAGTAAGAGTAAAAAATTTTGTCCCCAGATTAGTACTCTAATCATTGTACTATTATTAATTTAAGGGTGTTTCATTGCCAACTTCAGACATTAAATGACATAGTAGGTGACCTAGAAGTTCTACATTGTATCCCACACAAACCCCAATTATTTGAAAACTAGGCCATGCAAGAAAACAATAAATTTATCATAATTCATATAATTTTTTTTTCCATCAAATTAAAGGTATTAGCCCAACATCTTAACAACCTCAGTCCATTTTGTCCAGAGACAAAAACTAGGTTTAAATGGGTTCTGAATTTGAATCCTGGACAAGAATTCAAATAATACTAATCTTAAATTCTTGGATTTAAACCACCAAATGTACTTTATACAACTAAGGAGGTTACACAGCCAATTATTGATAGCTAACTTTAATTCTTTTGTCTGCAGGAATGTTTGGGGTGCTAGAAAACCTATTTTTGTATCCCAGACAAGCTGCCAAAGATTTTCATAACCCAGCTCCAGGAGATTGACATTTGGTGAATTTCCTAAATGCATCCCATTCATGGACAGAGACCTACAGAATTAAATTATAGAAGTCATAGTTGTGGATGAAATGGGTCCTGGTTTTATTCACTAAAAAACATGTTACCTGTCACTTAATATTTGATCTTTAATATGGCAAATGTATTCACACTGCCAGTCTCAGACATGCAGCTGATAAGTTTTGGTGCAGAAGCATGTTTTTGTATTGTGGAAACGACCCCAATAATATTAAAATCCCATCCGAAAAGCTTAGAAACTGTTTTAGAAAAATACAAAAATATATCTCAAGTTTAAGAAATGCAGAATAAAAAAAAAATTATGAACAAAAAACAATAATCCTGCCACCACTTTACATGCATTACTTATGATTCACACTCTGACAGCTTTTCTGCCATGGTTTAAAACATGTATCTTATAATAAAAATGTAGTATTACAATAGATGCATGTTTTAAAGACCAAGTTGATCTCTGGGAAATGTAGTACTCTTATTATATGCCCATTAACTAAAAAAGGGGTATTTCAGTCTGTGTCGACTCAGTGTTCACTAATCAATTGCTTTTTTATTCCTAAATGTGCAATACTAAATTGATGGAGTGCCTCATTAATAACATGCAAAGATTTGCTGTAATTGGAGTATAACTTTAAACCTATTTACTACAACATTTCACTGCCATCTCCTTTTGTTTTAGTATGTATTAATTTATAACATTTTAGATGCTCCAGCTCTTAACAGCTGAGTAACACAAATCCAACATTTGTGAAAAGAATTCTGGTTTATTCAAATTATTAAAGCACTTTATATTGACTTAAACACATTAAAACATTTAGGAAATTCATATTAAATATTAATAATAAGTGTTTTAAACTGAATACATAAAATAAGAAAGCTGAGGACTTAATTGGAGGACAAACAATAAAACTGGACGAAACATTTTTGGTGAAAAGGGACAGCTGCCTGGTTTGGTGCAACAGACTCAACTTTGTGGATGAAAGCCCATCTGAGATTCACAAGAACAACTTTATCCACGACAGTTGGATTACAGTTACGGACGTTTGTGCTTTCTGCAGCACATCCAGGAAAAATTGAGAAAAAAACATTACATGGCGAATTTTTCAGGCACTTTAAGAGAAGCAAACAGGAAGTTTGTGGAGCCTTTGTGGAGGGACGATCTGCACCGATGCTGCTGCAGGTCAGCTGAAGGGTCCCTGTTTGATGCCATGCAAAGCTCCTTTATATAAACGCATGTGGAGACTCTTCTCTTTTATATCAGCATGCACACAACGTTACCTCATTTTATTTTTGCTGTTGTCTTCTTCAGCCCTCATCCTCTTCTCCTGGATTATGTTTTGTTTTCACCAGAAGTGCTCTGGCTGTTTATCGTCAAAGTTGTTTCAGAGCATTTCCGTCTTGAATGTTTAAGGAGAACAGCAACATTTATTTCTTCAGAGATCACGGCATGTCAAAATACTTCAGCATTATGGCCTAAACAGCTATGATATAGCTACGTATACTCAATGCATGACGTCAGTATTAAATTGCTTGCAGTTTTCGGATGGAGTGCGGGAAAACGGAGGGGAGACGATGATTCCCGTTAAGTTATTCCGTGGAAAAATGCATGACGGAGGAAACAGTTAGAAGGAAATAATGTGCTTAAAACAGAAGAAATCTTAAAAAACAATTACTTTTAAGTTTTTTCCTCCTTTTTGTATTTCCTTAAAGCTTTGACAACTGAGTGCATGGGAACGTTTAATTTAATTTGTGAGCCCATTTTTCTTAGTTTGAAGAAGAAAAAGTATAATATTGAACAAAGCTCGTAGAGTATATATCTAAAAATCAGCTTCCAGTGCCTTGAAGCCCGTCTCGTTATAGAATTGACTAAAGTGCCTCCTGTTATAAGAGCTTACAACGTGCAGCTTAACCTCTCCTGCTATAAAGATGCACTGATCCCACATATCTGCCACTGAAGGGACAGTTTACTCCATATTATCGGGCCAAATAAAACCCCTTTCCTATTCTAGTCGATGACACAAAGCTGCAGCATTTAGCCGGTAATGCTAGCAACAAAAAAAAAACAGCCTCATTTGGTCAAATCCAGGTCAAACACGTTTATGTGAACTGTATAAACAGAAACATTTTGACTAAACTACTTGTTTCAGATCAAGGATTATTAACATTAAAGCATTAAGAGTTTTTCTTAGGTTTATTTTATTTAAATTCAGATGTTTACATACACTAAGATGTCTTAAAGTATTTGGACAAGCCCAGATGTTGATTTCAGAACTTTGTAAGCTTTTGAAAGGTTTAAATTAAGCATGTGGACATTTTTAAAGTCACTCCTCAAACATGTTGGTTTTTTGCATGTCATCATAGAAAGATGACAACCAACCAGCCAAAAAGTCAACAAGTAAATCATGAATCTGAAAGTTCTTCATTGGTCTGTTCAAACAACTGCCAGTATAAACACCATGAGAACGTTCAGCTGTCTTGTTGTTCTGGAAGGAGTCGGGTTCTGCATCATTATCCACATAATTATTTACGAGCATTAGCTCATAAGTCACTTAGTAAGGATTAAGCCACTGCAGTTTGCAAATGCACTTTTTAGAGACGTCCCTGGATCTGATGGAACTAAAACAATGAAGCCCATCGTCCAAAGTGGAGGAAGAAGGAAGGAAAAAGCCTACAAGCCCCAAAACACCACCTAACTCCTAACTATGGTAGTGGATCCACTGTGTTATGCAGGTATTTTGCTTCAAGGACTGGTGCACTTTGCAAGATAGATGGCATTACTTTATCTGGTCTTCCAAAAAGTACAATGATGCACCAGCCCTTTTTAGTTGACTATAATCAAACTCTAGTTCGTTTGTCTAGAAAGTCCAGTTTGCTGAACTCTGATGCGGACCAAAACAGTGACCTCTGGAGTGTTGTGAATGTTCCAAGAGACGGAAGCAAACTACAGCCCACGACTTTCTGGATGAATACAACCAAAGCAATTGTGTGTGTCTAGCACTAGTGGGAGAAATTACTTGTGGTTTTTTACCAAAGCCAAAACAAAAATTAAGCAATCACTAAATTCTGATGCCACTCCGTTTTTGTTTACATTTCATGAAGGAGGAAGTTGAGGTTTTTTCCTTCAGTAGTTTTTTTTTTTTAGGGTTTGGTCTGTTTGGCACCAGGCAGAGAGAAAGTGAACCGTAGCAACTGAAAATGCAATTTTGGTCCCAAATCGAACCAAAACTACCAGACTGTCAGGTGTGACAATAAGCTAAGCATAACACCACATTACTACAACATGGCTTCCGGTCAATAAAGTTAATGTGTTGGAGCTTCCGATACAAATCCATGATCTCAGCTGAGTAGAAAATATGTGGGCAGATATGGAAAGATGAGTCCAATCAAGTTATACCAGCACTGTTAGGAGGAATGGGCCAGAACTTTAGCAAACTATTGTGGGAAGATTGTGGAACGTTTGAGCCAAGTCAGATAGATTAAAAGATGATTTTACCAAATACTGAGAAATGTCTGATGTAAATGTCTGAATTAAAAAAATAATTTGGTAATTCTAATTGAGCTAAAGCAAGACTAGTTTCGTTTGACTTAATCTAAGATAGCAATAAAATGGCAATGAATGTTGTTATACAGTGTATAGAAACATCTGGGTTTAACTTTATATGCAGGCGATTGGTCTGGAAATCTCTTATTTCCACGCTGTTATTCCAGGAGAGCGTGTAAAAGTTTCCACACAATCAGAAAGAGTGCAGATAACTGAACACCAACAGGCATCGCTTGAATCCGCTGCTCGGGGGGTTTAGGGTGGGCTATGTAACAACAGATTTAATTAGCCAACTCATTAAGCGCCTGTTCCGACGTCTTTGTGTCGTTGTTGAGCCTGAATCAAAGTAATGCACAAATTTCCCCTCTGGATGAACTGTTGTAGACAATTTATCTGCTGACTTATTGGTTACTGAGGCAAGTGACCCATTTAGAGATAAGTCAGGAGAATCGGATCCAATTGGGGAGAAAATACCAGAATTACACTTCAGAACAAGTCGGTTATCAAAATGATAAGGGCTGAACTTTAAGCCTGGTTTTATTAAGAATCTACTCAATTATTTTCATATAAATAGAAAGTGGTGAGGTTTAGTGTTTGCTTCTAAATTGAGCCAAATAATGAGAGCGCAAACATGGCCACTTTTCAGCAGGACCAAAAATAGATTCTTTCCAGACTAAAACCAGAGAGAAATGAAAGCGAGCCTGTTTTATTTTGGCTATCGTCCCTCATCAGGCCCCTTCGCTTTCTCGCTCTGATGTTTTCAGTGAAGAGGATGGAGCAGGGAGACGATTCTGCTTCGTGTGCCTTGGAGCTGTAGGACGTTTCAGTTCAGGGAGGGCTGATGGATCTGCAGAGGCACTCAGTGTTTCCTCTGCAGAGCAGCATTAGTCATTCTGCATGCCAGTAAAATGGCGCTGCTGCTGCTGCTGTTGTTTCAGGACAGGGGAACATAACCGGGGAGCAACGGGTTTTTCTCCAGGACAGAAACAATCAACTGATGCAACAGCGCCAAATGAGACCTTATGTTCTGAAGGCTCAGTTTTTAGACCCAATCTTACACGGCAGAACCAGGAGATTTGCTAAAGCGCCACCTCTTGTTTAGACGAGCAAATGCTTCAGTAAATGTCATGAAACATGCATGAACTTTTGCACATTTTTCAATGTATTTTAATGGAATTTTACATGTTTTTTATTGTTTTTACAAATAAAAATCAGCACTTTTTAGAAACACGTTCCACTAAACTTGCAGGTGTCTGAAGAGCTACAGACAGGAATTTTATACAACTTTTTGTAAAATAGCTCACGCTTAGTATTAGTGAACATTGATTTTGAAGTTTTCTCACAGATTTTAAACTGGAATCAAATCTAGACTTTGACTAGGCCATTCTAACTGTTCAATCTTTGCCCCGACAGAAGATGACTTGTGAGGAATTAACCATGTTTTCACCTGGGGATGCTGTGCGGTGCACAGCGTTTGGTGTGTTGGCCACAAGGCTTAGTTTCTGTTTCGTCTGACCACAGCACCTTCTTGGTTGCTTGTTTGATTAACGCTCCCTTTTAGATGGACGTCCATGTCTTGGTAGGTCTGCAGTCGGTCCAGAGCTTTGGAAAATGTCCAGAGCTTGGGATATTGGATTTCTCTGTAATTCTCCCATGTAAGAACTACCCAGAGTTGTGTCCGTCTCATAAGACACAACTGTGTCCAGGAATATCTTTGATGCCTTTATTGGCTAGTTTGGAGTTAGAACACATGCTTAAAAATAGTAATATGATAAAAAACCTCAGCAGGAAAAACTATAAAAATAGGATCACTTAAGACAGTAATTTACAGAAAAATGTATAAGAATGACATCCCAGATTGATTTTTACATAAACAATTGGAAAAAGACCGTAATTTGTTTTGTATTTCTCGTTCTAATCCAGCATAAAGCTTCATGGCTTCAACGACGTTTCCGAGTTGCATGACCGTCTGGTGATGCTGCGTCATCAGACGAACACTTGATGATTTGGGTCGTATTTGCATCAAGTCGGGTCGGATCATTTTCTTCTCAAAATGCAACCAGATGATATGGAGTGTCGGGGCGGCCATATATGCCTCAGAGGCATCTGAACACCTATTGGCCTATTTATGGATCCAATACCTCTGATTACTGCCCTCTTGTGGCCGTTTTAGACATTTCAACAGTTCACCAAAATGAAATTGATTTTTCTAAAAGAATTCAAACCAAACTAATTTTTGACACTGGCATTTTTTTGTTTGTTTGTTTGATTGTGGTTTATAGATTACAGAAAATCAGAATGAGGTAATTCATTAGATTATTGCAAAAAAATGATCAAAAAAGTGGCTTTTATGACAGAAATGAAATGTTATGGCTTTAGTTGTTCACCCAATAGTCATGAAAAGTCTCCACAGGGTGGGTCAGTGATGCTACTCTGTCCAGGAATATTAATTTAAGGTTGAGTGGAAGGAAAAAATGTGGTGCACAAAAGCTCAAATCCGACCAAAGGTTAAGGAATTATGAGGGGTGAAATTTCTAGATTAAAAATTCTTTTTTAATCTTCCCTACAGTTCTGACGTGAAATTCAAATATTTTAATTAAAAGAAAACCTTTTAAATATATTTGATAAAGTCTAATGCTGCTGCAGCTGTGTGTCATTGTCAAGTTTCTTAAACGGCGCATTTAAATCCCTTTAATTAGTCTGGAAAAAATACATAAAAGTTACGAAGGTGCTAAGTGGTAAACATGCTGAAGGATTAAGAGAAACATTTTAATATTTTACTGTTTTTTTAAGGTTGAATCATATCAATATTAGTTTATTTAAGATTGATTAAAAGCATAGTTCAGAGTACTCAGTGTTTTCTTAATTGGTTTGTGTTTATATTTGGAGGCCAAAGTTGGAGTTTTCTGCAGCAGACGCCACTAAAGGGACCAAATGGTGTTTTGTAGGAGTTTCATATACACATTTTTAATGTTTTTACCGTCTGATCTGCAGTAAACAGGACAGAACTGTGTCATTTCCAAAATAAAATCCAATTTTTATCTCTCGAGTAAACACGATTTAATTACAAGCTTCCAACTGCCAGAACCGGATTGATTTCCAGTAGATAACAAGCCGTTAAATTAGTTTTTGACGGAAACTTCCTGCAACTGCCGATGTTTTCCAACCTGGATTTATCGATAAGCGTAATTTGATTTGTTGCTGCTTTGAGGCATCAGAATGACCTGAAAAGTTGCTTGATTTCAGCAATGAACTTGAATCAGCTCTGAAGTGTGTCTCATCGTTACATATTCCATGTAATGTCCAATAAATCAGTCATTCAATAAAAAAAATTAAAAAAATATCAAGATTTGCTGCAAATTTAAGTTGCTTTATGACATTAAACTGCTGAAACTTCTTAAGCAAAAATACAGAAGATTTTCTGATAATATTTTTATTTCAAGCTTTAAAAGCAAATTGAAAACAAAATAATTGATGAACATGAAATTATAAAATAAATTTCAGGTCTAACAAGCAGAAATGAATCTCAGATGTTTTTTGTTTAAAGGTTTAGGCAGTTTGAGGGTTCAGGTTTTTTACTGAATCCTTCCAAAATGACACATTTTTATCATTTCAGTTTGAATGTTTTGCCTCAGACGGATTTTTTTTTCAACTCTGTGAAAAATTGTGTTTTGCTATTTTTTATGTCTATTTATTTTGAATGTATTTGACATTTATTTATTTTATTCCGGTTTTTTACAGCTTGACAATGCTGAGCTACTGATAAATAAGGCTTACAGTTCAGGTGATGATGATGAGACGTTTGCAGTGTTTCAGGTGGATGTGGAGATAATTTAAATATCCCAACACGCATGGATGACTGCAGCTGGTCAGACTTTCTGTTTCCTGTCAGAAGCCAAAGTGTCGTTCAGAACGAAAGTCTCAGCATGGACGGTTTTTGTTTAAAAAAAAAACACAACAGTGAAGAACTGTATTCATTTTCTCCAAACTTGTTGGATGTTTCTGTTTGTTTTCTTTCTGATTGGCTGCTGCTTCCGTCTGCAGAGCTTTTCATTGGCCGCTGAGGCAGAGTCTGTAACCTATGCAAGGTTAGTCAGCAGTTTCTGTCCATTCATCATATAACAGCATCTTCAATAAACCCTGGAAAATAAACAGTAAATTCAACGTTTGCCAGGTTTTTGGGTGTGATTTCACTTTAATTTGTTGAAATGTCTCATCCAACTTTTTTTTTAAGGGTTGGAAAATATTTTTATTTAATTATTTTCCAACGCGCTAAAGTTTCTGTTTAAATTATGCAACTGACAAGAGGACAAGACTGTGGAAACAAATAGACCATTTATTTAAAACAATTTTATACGGTTCCATTCTGTGTCAAATCTAAAGACAAAAATAGGTTTGTGCATAAAATTATGCTAGCATTGGGTTAGCTTAGATACCTGGCTTTTTCTTAAATAAAAAAATTTAAAAGAATTATTCAAAATATAATTTTACCAAAAGATTAAGCTGATTAAAGTCTTAATTGAGCATTTTGAATCGATTCCAAGGGCTAGAAATTACTATTCTCTAAAGAACCAATTTATTTCTTTACCTCTAATTTTAAAGTCACACAAAGAAAACCGGAGTTAATACAATAAATGCCAGATCTGTTGAGTGGTTAATTTTGAGTGATTAATCTAAAATCTCTCCAAAAAGCAACAAATCGACTCAAGTTTAGTTTTTTTGCCACGAGTGGCATTTATTTTGAAAGAAATCCAACAGGAAGGGGATGGTGGGAGGGGGAAGACATGCAACCAAGGGTAGCAAAGTTGTAACCCAAGACTAAGTCAAGATCACGACCAGCGCCCCGCGCTACATGACACAATTAAGTTAAGTGAACCAATCAAAATTGCTTCTCAAATTTATCTGAATTTGTTAAAGTTATTTCAGTACTAAGTATTTAATATAGTGGTGTTTTTATGGAAATGTGATCCACAGTATCATTATTGATTCAAACTCTTCTTCACTCTGCTTTGCTTCCATCTCTGTGCCACAATCCACAGATGTCTCCTGCCGTCCCTGAAACAAAGCGCTCTGGGTGGTTGCCCAAATCGCCCATGTCAAAAACCACAACTATCTGCACCATTAAACATAGTAATTACGGCAATGCAATATCGGTAAACAACACTCAACCATGAACCCTGTCCAAGGCGCAACAAACAAGAAGTAACCAAGCAGAAGGATTACTTCAAAATTGTTTGAAACAACACTATCACTTATAGTAATGACTAAATTATATTTGTTATCGCTTGTGTTGATTAAGTTATAAATTCTGTCCTCTACCAAAGAAATCTGCATATTTGTTTACCACAATATAGTGAGAAAACATATTCAGAAAAAGAAGAATTTAAAAGTTACCAATATGCCAAGAAGAAAACCAAGATCTCACAGTCTCCAGAGCAAAATGTGTAGCTTGGTTCAAACAGAACAATTATCTCAAAAACAGCAACAAAACTACAACACAATGGATGAAAAAGACAAGAATCAGTGGCCTATTCAAAGTCCTGACCTCAGTCAAGAGAGCTGCCCAGAAACTAATTTGTACAAACTGAGTAAAGAGTGAACCAAAAACAAACAACTACCGGGAGTTTTTTCAGCTGAAGGCTTCGCTACTAAAAGCTGACAACCCACTTGGTGAAGTTACTTTTAACCAAAACATCTTTAGGGGTTAAAAAAATAAAGACGCTAAACGTTTCCTATGTGACACCCAACAACGAGCTCCTGATTTTTATGATGTGATTAGATGGGATCAACGTGGGCAAAGTCAAAGTGGAGAACAAACGGTGAGCAACAACAACAGCTACAGCAGCACATGTTGATGTGATGAGGCTAAAATAATCCGGCATGTGAAGCAGCTCAGGGAGTCCGAACATGTTGATCCTGCCGGACATTAATGTCACTTGTAAAAGCAGGGTCAAAAGGTCAGAGAAAACTGAGAACAGGAGTTATTATGTAAAATTCAGGGTTTTATGTTGGAAAGAAATTAAATGGCATGAACAATAAGCATAAAATATTTAATTAAAGATGGCAGAAGGAGGAATAGCGGTTGCTACAAAAACATCAAAACAGAAAAAGGTGAAAGACGAGAATTAAAAAGGCAAATCAAGGTTAAAATTTGAGGAAATCACAAACATGACCTTCAAGAACAGAAGAAGAAAAAAGATAGAGATGAATTAAGAAACCCTAAAACTAATTGCAAAACAAAAAATGGCAAAAACAAGATGGACAAACGAAAAATAAAAAACAAAAGTAGAAGAAAATGGAAACAATTTTCCATTTTCCATTAAGACAAATTTAAAAAGACAAAAGAAAAAAGAAAATGTCATGAGAATGTCAGAATGCTTAGACAACATGAAGCAGAAGACAAAACTAAGCAAAAGATGATAAAGAAGGAGGAAAAAATCAAGGGTAAAACGGTCTGGCAGTCTGGAAATTAAATTAAATTAAAAGAACTTACAGAAAAGAGAAAATAAGAACGTCATCAAAAATACACAAAATAATAAAAGGAAGCTAATGCAAAATGTCATCACACAAAAGCTTTTCTTTCTGTTGCTATTGTCTAATCTGAACATATTGTCCCTAATGTATCAAAGAAATGTAATAAAAACGACAAAAATAATAATAATCACTGCTAGTTTGAACCAAATTAGCATGCGCGTGCTAACATTAGCATAGTTATACTAGCCTCTATAAACAGTAATCATGATTTTCGGACTCAGGAAAAATGACCAAGCAAAGCTTTGTGCATTTTTATGTGCCTGAGAAGCTCTGGGAAGAAAATGACGCCACATCCTACTAAACGGTTTGTGGAGATAAGAAAACAAAAGGATTTGCTAACTGTAGTCTTGCTAATTGTTATGTTGATGACATTTATCATTTGCAGTACTCTATCAAACTACAACAACATCTATACTCACCGTGTTGGGGTGTTTAAATAAGTTACTGAGCACTGAACATACAACGAATCAGGCTTTAAAAAGGGTTTACCGCGGCTTAACTTAAACTACACTCAAATATTTGAAAATTATCTCTTTGGGACCAAACCAGATTCAGCCCATGAGCCCTTACTTTTCTAAATCCACCCCTGCACCGTGTTTTTACAGATCAGCTAAACCTTACTTCACATCCTTCTGAAAAGAGTTACTATCATAGTTTAATATTAATATTACGCAAAAGGTCAGTTTTCTCCCACGTTTATTAGCCTGGCGGGCCACCAGGCTTTATTTGCACCCCCACCAGGCTAAGCACTGTATTATTCTTTATTTCAGCAGTAGAAGTGATAAAAAAAAACAGGTTAAAGAGGGAGACTGAAATCTGGTGTTTTCTTTTTTATTTTTATTATTATTCACAGGAAATCCATAATCACTTCTTGTCTCTACCGGTCTCCATGCTAGCAACTTCAGCTAATAAAGTTACGAGTCACAGATAAATGACCAGAAGATTTTGGACTTTTTAATTTAGGATGGAACAAATGAAGTGATGAAAATAATTGATATTTTGAATGTATTTTATTTTTTGCATTTTTTTTAAAGACTTTATAGTTGGTGTTTATGTATTTTTAATAATGTCTTACAATAAAAGACATTATTAAAAATGTCTTTCAACTCAAAAACATGGCAGGTTTCTGGATGTCTGCCTTCGCGCCTCTACCATCAGGCTTAGCAGGTTTTCTGGGGGAAACGATGGAAAGGCCAGAAGGATTTCTTAAAATTAGTGTGTGCTTTCTTTATAAGAGACATTTAGACTCCAGCATCATCTTATTTTAATGTTATTATAGTATTTATTCCTGTCATTCAAAGGGGATATTTTCCTGTCTGCCTTTTAGTGTTTGTGTTAATCCATCACATTCTGGGTTTGCACTACATGCATCATCTAAACCTAAAAACACAGAAGTCCACAACTCTAAAGTCATATCTGCAGAAAAGAAGAAATAAAGGATGGACAGTGCATATTCCTTTACCCTAATACCTCTGCTCTTTTTAAATATGTAGTTTCTCCCCGTTTTGCTCTGTGTGAATCACATCGAGGCCGGACAGTAAAGGAGTGTGTTGTAAACGAGAAGAGCTGCTCTGTGTTTGTGGAGAGGAGCGGCAGCCTGGAGCAGAGTGCATGTTGGGTTAGTGTGGGTGGATGCACAGGGAGATCCACAGGAGGACAGAGGAGGAGGTAGACAACCAAACATATGGAGGCTTTCTATTTGAGGAAAGAGGAAAAGTACAGAATCAGAGGAGAACAGACTTGTTTACTGAGGATTTACTTTACAAGGTGGTGGTGAAAGTCAAACTATTATCTTAAGAGTTTAAATTTTTCTTAGTTTGCTAATCTGCAGCAAGTAGGAATATGAGAAAAAGTGTTTAGTTCATTGGGAAATTGTTTTTTTATTATTATTATTTCCCAAATTCCAATTTAATTTTTCCAAAATTCCACATTTTAACTCAAAAAGTGGTAAATTATGGAGTGTCATTTCAATTACCATAAAGTTTCACCACTATCACAAAGTGAAAGATCTTCTCAGGTATTTAAAGATCTAAATACCTTATACATGTTAAATCAAAATGTTCTAAAAATGTTTTAGAGTTTAAATCAACACCATAATATGTATTAAAAAAAACATAAAAACAGCTAAATCTTGTGTACGATTCCATATAAGTCCGTCTTTTTGTGTTTGCTCACATTTTGGAATTGCTATACCAAAAAATTTGTTTTTTTTACTTTCTTTTCTAAAGAAATATATTTATTAATACCTTGAAAATGCCTAATTGAAATTCAAGCAGTTTCAAGGATTTTAAGCACCCGTACAAAGCCTATAAAAAAAGTCTAACATCAACCATGAGATTCATAACAATCCGAATGCAGAGCATGTAAGAACCTCATATCAGTTCTCAGGTATTGTGGTAGGGGGCGGGTTGGGTTTGTTTTGCACCAGGAGAACTTAAGCAACCATGAATCGTGTATATATCAAAATATTCCAGTCCAATTTTATGCCAAATAATCCCAAGAACAAACAAAACCCTACAATAAAAAGGCTAAAAAAGGAAAATCGTCTGCTTGATCCACATCCTATCAGAATCATTTGAATTTCTATCACAAGCATTAAGAAGGGTCATGCATCAAACTATATAAGTATTATATACGAAACACATTTCCTAAAAGAGCCACAAAAACCCGTTAAACTCGGACTGGACGTTGACGCCAGTCTGTTGTCCTTTCTGCTTGTCTTCCTGCCACCTTTGGCTCCTGACATCATCTCATGCAGCGTCTCGGGTGTCTAAATCAGCTGTCTGGTTTTGCACTTTGCACCTTGTAACCCAAGAGTTCGTGCCGATCCTTCTGTCTGTGTTGGCTGCAGTTCACAATCATCCATCATTTAAAGGGCTGCTTTCGAGAGCTTTGTTTGGTATCAAAAATTTAGCCCTGCTGTCCTTGCGCCAGCAGACTGACCGGGTGCTTCTCTGCAGGACTGGAGGATCTTTAAGCAACTTTAAACTACGCAGTTCAGAGTAGAACAGGAAGTCAGAGTCCCCACTTTTAATTAGACAATTAACACTAATTAATCTGGATTATTTTATGTGTGCTGTGATAGAATTGACTGAATGAAATCTTTGACCAGTCGGGGCTGCTTGGTAGCACAAAGGGGTGACATTGGGTCATAATGGTAAGCCTGAGTGGTGTTTATGTTTATACAGTTAAGACCAAATTTTTTAAAAACTGTTTCGCCAAGAAGTGGGGCAGAAAATTAAACGGGCACCTTCACCCTAATCTTCAGCTTTCTGCATAGATTCTCCAAAGAAAGAGGGCGGACGGTGGGACAGTTGGTTGGATGATCAGTAGAGGTCAGGATGAACGCATTCAGGGTAAATTAATCAGATCAATAAATAGGTGAATTATTGTTTGGAAATTGGAAAATTCTGCTGTGATAATTCCCTCCTTCATTTCATCTGAATCCCTTCTTTCTCTTCCTCCATCCCTCTGTGGATGAATTCTGCGTCTCTCTCTGTCCATCTCCTTTAACAGCCACTTTCATTCTTCCCTCTCGAGGTTTCAAGCAGATTTTTCAAAGTGAGCCGGCTCCACTCTCTCCTTTCTCTCTGCTGCTTCTGGATAAATACGCTGATTTTCTGGCCTTAAAATAGAAATCCGCATGACATATTTTTACATTACTGCTGGTGATGAGCATGATGGGCTGTCGATGGGTCGCCTTAACGAAATGTAGCCTCCCAAATCCCCTCTCTGCTGCACTTAATCTACTGTGAGAAGAGGGAGTGGGCTGTGAACCAAAAGACTGACAGAGGAGGTGACTCCACTTACGTAACGTCACGGAGGAGGATGGACCGCCGTTCAGGACAAACACACACATTTTAGCTTTTAATGTCCGTCTACAACCACGTTTGCTGAAAAATATGGACCAAAATCAACAATACCATCTCACAACTTCATCAGAAGCAGCTAAAAGACAAGTGTGGAAATCACCAAAATTTGCAAATCCATTGCCTACAAGTGGGCAATAAATCAATGTTGTTAATTTGGTTTTTGAAGATGTGAATTTTTGGAAAGTCTGGAGGTTTTTCAACAATGCATTCCTTCACTTATTACTAATCTTTAAAAGCCTGAAATGTCCATCCTAATTTTTTGGCTAATACCATTTTTTGTGTCTGAAACGTTGCTAACTGTAGAAAGGAAGTTGCTGAGTTGGTAACAGTGATGTGACTGTTGATAAATGTAAACATTCAGACATGACCAGGTGGAGATCCCTGATCACCGATTATCAATAAAATCAAAATTAAGGAAATCAGCACAGATAAATCAGCTGGCCAACAACTCAGTGCACTCTGGTGATGTAACCAGGAATCTTTCCCAAAACATTTGTGCATTTTCTATTTAATAAATCTAAAGATTTGTAAATTGTTCTGTATAAGATTTTCACTAATGGACCTTTTACTCAAAGATACAAAATAAAATAAATACCAGACAGAGATTTACAAAGGAGAGACAAAAGCAAATGAGGTGAATAAGCAATGCTTGCTAAGAGACAGAAACTTTTAAACTACTTTGAATAAGTAACTAAACTTGTAGGATAAGTTTCAATGTATGTAGGATGGATTGCCATACTTCAACAGTCTTCAGTCAGAAGCATCTTCAGATTGTTGCAACACTGACTGCAACTGAATACTAAGTTTTACTCAGGTAAATGTCTTGTAAATGCACACAATAATAATCAGTATTTTGTCTGTTTTTTTCCCAGTCCATAAATAAAGGATGAGAAGTTTTTAACCAAGAAAGCTTAAAGAGTTCAGGATGAAGATGACGGTCCTAACATGACCATCGGTGGACAGGTGGCGTGTTGAGATGCGGCCAGAGCAGCAGACATGTGAAAATCACATGCAGGGACAAGTGATAAGCTGCTGCTGGCAGACATGCTAATTATAGACAGATTAAAGCACCAACAAACAGCTCTCCATTACACTTTAATTAGGCTGGTTTTGTTCTCCATACTTCAGTTTTACTCTCACATTAACTGCAAGAGTCATCACTCTCATGTACTGATCCCTGCTTTATTTTTACTTTAGGAGCTGAAGATTCATTTGGTGATTATACAAAAAGGAGACCTAGTAAACTGGCATTCTACAAGGACGTCTAAAAGTGCTCCCTCGGTTTTGTTTTCTATAGTTTCATTGAACAACAGCAATGTAAAATCAAAATCCAGAGGACCGTTTGTTAAGTCCACATAAACTAAACAAATTTAGATATGTGTTTTTTGGCCCAAAAAAGCTGCAGTCATTTGGCTCAGATACTAAGAAAAAAACAGATACAGCTAATTATAGCATGTAAAACAGAGAAAACTAATTGAGATCAACCAGCTATTGATTGACATGAGCAGTTGTTTTCTACTGACAGAGAACAGAATGAAAGATTTTCTTACCAGATTGACTTTATGCTCACAAACAACTGGTGCTGTCGCTTTGGCTGCTAACTTCCTGTTCGAGTTGTGTAGTGTTCTCCTGTCCCCGCTTTGATTTCCTTCAATCCAAAGAACAGATCAGATTATTTTATAATTCAAAGGCAAAAAGTTGTTTTCTACAGCACACAACAGAATTTCCTGCAGAGACGTAGAAGAAGCGATAATTTCATTATTTTTCAGTACAGAATTGAAGAACCAATGAAATAAGCAGTTACACATACATGTATTTTCAGATATATTCCTAATCTACACTAAATCCTAAAAAACTGTTATGGGATTTTATGGATTAATAATGACACTTTCTCATTTGTTGTGTCATGCGGTCAAAGCCATAGGGTTACCTAAAAAAAGAATAAATAGTTCTTATCATCACTTTTATCATTATCACAATAGTACCACAAAATGATAAAATTTTAAGTCTATGTCGTCCACCTCTAAAGTAAGTGAAGATATAAAAATCAGATCTGGTTTAAATTGCATAACTCTTTGTTAGACCACATCGTGACGTTTTAATGATCAGAGAAATGACTCCGCCCTGCTGGAGCGATTTCCCCTCCCTGTTTCCGCTCTGCTTTGGTATCCATCAGCTACCTGACGCTCTTTAGCGGCTGATATTTTGATAACAGCGCTCCGTCTCCCTTTACAGACTCTTATACAGCCTACTGTCTGCTCAGGAAAGTGAGGATGTTAAAAATGCATAAGATCATGCGATACATAAGAGGAACAAAGCAGAGTCTGGGAGGAGCTCCTGACTTCAAATTAAATACTTAGAGGTTCTTTTGTGTCCAAATGTCGTCATTTTGAAAACCGATAATGAGTTTATGTTTGGTTAATAAGAAGCTAATAAAGAGGAGGCAGCACAAAGAGGAGAAATAAAGCTTCCTGCTTCTCTGGGAGCCACCCGGGCTTCCTGCTGGGAGTCCATATGGCTGCAGACTCAGGAAGACCTGAAACCCAATTGGGTTGACCGCTTGTTGCTTTGCTGTCTGGTGTTTCGTGCTGGAGGAACCCGTCTGGTTCGGTTCATCCTCTCTTCGCCTGAATGCGTCGACGTAAGCGTTGGAACGCTCCAGTGGAAAATGAAACTCAAGGAGGCAGGTGAGCCATGTCTGGATGAAGCGGCACGGGTTTCTGCAGCTTAGAAGTCAGGAATTTCACACTAATTCCAAAAAATCTGAAACTTTCATTTTGACTTTAAATATACCTAAAATTTCCCAAATGTTAACCCATACTGATAAAAAAAACCTGTACTTGGGATAACAAAATTAAAAAAGATAATTGTATAAAACTTTAAAAATAAAGCTAATTAATTAAAAACAGCAGTCCTGCTTTTATCATTATGGCCAGCAGGGAGTAGTTTATACAAACTGAACAAAAGAAAATACACTATTGTTTATATTGTGGAATGGGAGAATAAGAAAAATAGCCAACTTAGTTCAGTTTACCATGACTAATAAAGTTCAGTATAATTTCAGTTCAGTCCAAACAGGTGTAGCAAAACAAAAATGTAGCAGTCACTTAATTAAATCAAGTTTATCGTCTAAGTCCCAGTTTTCACTTCATTTAGGGACCATTGGAATGATTTTTGTGTCCCGAACTATAATTACGGAATGATACAAGCCCCAGGAAAAAGAGAGGCTGTTTATTTTTAATTAGGCCAAAAACATTATACACAACTTAAAATCTTCCAACAGTGGATAAGAAAATAATTGTAATTTATTGGACTTAGTTACATAAAACAAGTATTTTCAAATAAACCTGTTGTTACAGCAGATAATAGAATTTTTTTTTTATTGTTTTTAATTTATGAAACAGAAGATAAAAACATCTACAGGATGTAAAATGAAAACTAATGGTTGTTCAAAATTATATGTCAAAATTACATTTGTAAGAATGGTTTTATACTGTGAAAAGGAGGGAAGGAGTTTGTGGGAATAAGCAGCAAAGATATTTTTGAATTCAATTTCAAAGTCTGTTTTAATCAATAGCAGCATTAATAAAATTATCAATAAACTGAGATTGAATAGTGTACACTGATGGTGAGTGGAATGCTCACTTTAATCCTGTTTAATTAAATTAGCGTCGGATTAATAGCAAAAACATCAGTAATATTTTTGTGTACTAGTTAAATTCTGGCTTGTTGTTTGCTTTTTTATGTATATAAATTAAACCACCAAAACGTGTTCATACAAAAACAAAAAGGTATTTAGATTTTTTTGGTGGTGTTAAATTCGTATTTTCAATGAATGATAAATAAAGTTACACAATAAATGTAGTAATTTTTGTTTAATCTGCTGTTTATTTAAAACGTAATCTCCGTTAGCGTTAGCATGGCGTAGCACACAGAATATCTCGCATTATCTGGGCTAATATCTTCATAAACCGTTTCATTTGGCGCATTGTTCAACCAATCACCGAATAACAGTTATATATTTCAAAATATATCAATGTTTAAGTTTTTGAAGAGTTTTTACTGACCAGAAAAGGTGAAAATAGCTGGGTTACAAAAATAGCTGGGTTACAAAAACACGTAGCGCTTCCGTTAGCATTTCAGAATGACGCGAACTGTACTCCGCCCTCTAGTGACAGCATGTGGAATTACGCCAAAGGAATGCACAAGTAAAACCGCTAAAATGACCCAAATGAAGCATAAACATACATTTTCAATATAGCAAATATGTATATTCCTGTGGCTGTTCCACAGTTTTACATGCAATTGTTTTCTTATACGTTGATTATTTTATTTCTCAAGTCTGACCAAAATACATTGGAGGGCAAATAGACCAGCATTTCTTGCCTCTAGAAAAAATAGTTTAACAATAGAAAACTAAATATGCAATCATATATTTATTTAGTTCAGTCATCCCCCATATGTAGATGATTTTTTTTCTTTGGTTCCTTCAGTTTTGGCTGTTATTTCCACACTAATTAGAGTTCAGACATCTTTACCTGCCTGCCAGCCTCACTTGGCTGCATGTCAATCCTCCCTCCATCCCAAAAATTGCAATATCCGATGATCAAAACCTGCAAACAATGCATAAAAATAAAGGATGTTTTTACAATGATGAAATAGATACACAGAATAAATGAATACAGTGAAAAAAGGATTTCCGGTTTTAGCTAAAAATAAAACAAAACTGGACCAAAACCTATTTCTGTCAAATCTGAAGCCATAAAGACCCCCTGATAACATGATGAGATGCAGGAGCATCACCCTGGATGATGCTCACAGTGATTCAACACTCTGCTAATACAAGTTATTTCTGTCAAACTGGCATGAAGAAAAGGTGAAGTCACTATGAGGAATTCGGGAGCAGACTGGTGCTGTTGATCCCTGGAGCTGCAGCGGTGACTCTCTGGTAAAGACCACGTTATGAAGTCGTGTATTTAAAGTGTGCTCAGATGGATGAACGTGCATCTCGTCCTCTGGGCCTGTGCATCATTTACATAAGCCTGCCCTTTGTTATTTTTGTTTTTTTCCCCCCTTGTGTTTGTTTTTTTGGTGCTTTCGTCACACTGAGGCTCACTGCCCCGCAGCGAGGCCGACCACAGGACGGGACGGCGTGTCTTTAATCCACACTGACAGTGGATACTGGTTCTCTGCTTGTGTGAGTGCACATACTGTAAGGACTCGGCTGCCTTTTAAGGCCAGAGACCCAACCCTAAAAATAGGAGCTGTGAATAATATGTCAAAACAATCGTCTTCAGGACAAAGGACATTTTGTAGACATGTCTTTGGAGGACAAAAGAGCTGATTGGGCTTGTGTCAGATTAGAGAAGGTCAAAGAGAACGTAGATGCTCAGAGGTCATCATGACGAGAAACAAAACTACACTTAGAAAAATGAAACATCTTCCCATTGATCATTTTGCAAAATTTTGTTTAGCATTAGTTTGAGAACTGTCCTTTAAACCCGAAGAATTAAAAATACCCCTGACAGACAGTTGAAATAATCAATGCAACGAAATAGAAACTTTCTCAAGATCTTTAGGGGACTTTCTTTTTTTTTCTTTTTATCCTAGAAATGTTCTTC
The DNA here is from genome assembly GCF_027474105.1 of Poeciliopsis prolifica. Taxonomy (NCBI): domain Eukaryota; kingdom Metazoa; phylum Chordata; class Actinopteri; order Cyprinodontiformes; family Poeciliidae; genus Poeciliopsis; species Poeciliopsis prolifica. Next base: position 99,642 of record NW_026562456.1, on the reverse strand, counting down.
AGGTGACATAAGGCTGACTTTGCAACCGCCTTTATGTGTCTCTGAAGATTCATATCTGAGTCCATCACAACATCCTGGTTTCAGCCTGTAATAACAGAAATCTAGGTCGTTTCTCTTTGGGTCAAAAATAATTACTTTAGTTTTGTCTCTGTTCAGGTGAAAACAGTGATGGTCATCTGGTGACACTGCAATGCAGACAGCATTTAGATAAACTAAAAACAATTTGCAAGTTAAATATAAAAATATTTCAATATTTTGCTAGCAAATTAAATATGTAGTTTGGAGATATGACATTTCTAAACGTATAAACAACACGGTGAATACATGACTTTAAAAAATGAATGCATTTGTTTCTTCTAAAGACTAAATAAACCAAATTTTGCTGTAAATGTTTTACTGTGTGACTTTACAAACTGCAGTCCATGGGTTCTGCCATAATTCATGCTGATGTGAATTTTACACACACACACACACACACACACACACACACACACACACACACACACACACACACACACACACACACACACAAACACACACACACACACACACACACACACACATATCTACACATACACATATATGTGTGCGTGTATACAGTATATATACAGTCGTGTGTACAGTATATATACTGTGCACACGACTGTATATATAAAAAAAATTTCCCTTCTCACCCACCGCGGGTGGTTCTTATCCTCTGAGCTCGGGTCCTCTTTATATATATATATATATATATATATATATATATATATATATATATATATATATATATACACAGCAGGGTGCAAGATACTGGCAGGGAAAGCGTACATGGAATGACATAACCAAGTGGCAGGCATAGTGTACAGAAACATCTGTGCAGAATATGGACTGGAAACCCCGAGATCAAAGTGGGAAACGCCCCCAAAGGTGGTGGAGAACGCCAGAGCTAAGATCCTGTGGGACTTCCAGATCCAGACAGACAGAATGGTAATGGCGAACCAACCAGACATTGTCGTAGTGGATAAACAACAGAGGAAAGCCGTTGTGGTAGATGTAGCAATACCAAGTGATTGCAACATCAGGAAAAAGGAGCACGAGAAACTGGAGAAATACCAGGGCCTCAGGGAAGAACTGGAGAGGGCCTGGAAGGTGAAGACCACAGTGGTGCCTGTGGTCATCGGGGCCCTCGGGGCAGTAACCCCCAAACTGGAGCAGTGGCTACAACAGATCCCAGGAACAACATCAGACATCTCAGTCCAGAAATGTGCAGTCCTTGGCACAACCAAGATACTGCGCAGAACCCTCAAGCTCCCAGGCCTCTGGTAGAGGACCCGAGCTCAGAGGATAAGAACCACCCGCGGTGGGTGAGAAGGCAATTTTATATGTATATATATATATGTGTGTGTGCGTGTGTGTGTGTGTATGCGCGTGTGTAGATATGTGTGTGTGTGTGTGTGTGTGTGTGTGTGTGTGTGTGTGTGTGTGTGTGTGTGTGTGTGTGTGTGTGTGTGTGTGTGTGTGTGTGTGTGTGTGTATGCGCGTGTGTAGATATATATGTGTGTGTGTAGAGAGAGCTAGCTAAATGAAAGATGTTAATGGTAGCTAAATCTCGCTAGCTAGCTAAGCTAGCACACACACACATCGTTAGATTGATAGGTAGAATCTGAAAAATATTGATGAATCCTGGTCTCAAAAGTTTTTTTAGGGACAAACCATCACACGTGGTGAAAACCCAAAGAAAACAAGTATTAGTTTGACAGTTAAGATTAGTATATAGGTAGAACTGCATAGGGGAAAAGCTTTAAATTTGACTTGTTATGCTAATTTGATCAGGTTACGATAGGTTTACTGTTTATACAAAACATGTTTACCACTTTTTACATAATGACACTTCAGTCTGGTCAGTATTGATGTACAAATGTACAACTGTACAGCTTTGAAAAGCAGTAGTGGAGCCTCCTGTACAACCAACAAGAAAGCAGCAACCAGCTGCTGGAAATAACTACTTGTCATTTCCAGGAGCCAGGTATTGGTTGCCAGGCATCGGTTAGTAGATAATGGCACAGTGCCTGTTGATTGTGACTCAACAATCGTGAGGTTTTAGGATTTACTTAAAAAACATTAACTTATTGTCAAAAAACAGATAGGTGTTTTATCTGTTTTTTGACAATAAGTTCAGAAGAAAACATTCTTCTAATGTTTTAAAAGCAAATGGAAGAACAAAAATGTGTGAAACATCCCTTTTGCATAACCAGCGCCCTATAAATGGAACTTAACGAACAATTCCTTGTGATCAGTTTTTCCAAATCAAACAAATCTGGTCTGAAGTGTGTTATGTATAATTTAGATCTGAATTATCTTCTCATTATTCATCTTATGTTTAATTCAAATAGATCTCATACATCTCATCTGTCTGAGTCTCAGAGATCAGTTCTTCTTTTTGTGGCCTTCATGGTTGCATCCACCAGTACAGCTTTCTCCTGAGTGAGCCTCTGAAGGTTTCTTCACAGATGCTCTCGGTGAGGACTTCCTGATCCTGTTCTCTGGCTGCTTTTTCTCAGATTTCCTTAGGAACAAATTACACATCTGTACCCAAACGCCCTTCCTCGTCGTCTCTTCTTCCTGATTCGTTCTCATCTCTCCTGTTTTTCTTTCAAATGAACCTTCTGCTTCACACTTCGGCTTTCCAAAGGAAGAAAAGAAGCCTTCTTTGTTGCTTTTGTTTTTTGTCTGGACTGAGTTTTTTTCTACAGGCCTTGGGATTTTTCTCTCCAGTTCAGTTTCTTTCCTCTTCTCCAGGTCAATCAGCACGTTCTGCAATGACTCCATGATTTCCTGGAGGACAGTCGAGCTTTCTTTCCACTCTTCTTGATATTTTCTTTCGAAATCCACAAACCTGAGCTCTTGCTCTCGCTTTCTAATCCATGCCTTCGATTCTTTATTGTCTTTCTCCAGTTGAGTCTCTTGTTCCATTTCCCACTGATCCTGTTGCTTAAAAATACTGTCTAGATTTTGGGTTACAGTCCACTTGCCCCTTTTTTCTTTCTGAAGAAGTTTTTCCTCCATTTTTAGGATATTTTTGGATGTTCTGAGTTTTTCCTTCTTCCTCCCGTGCTTCTCCGTCTCCCGCAGATTTCGCCACTCATCGACTGACGATCTACACTCCCGTTGGAAACTTTCTATTTCTCTCGCCAGCTTCTCTTTTTCTTCCTTGATCTTTTTCTGCATTTGCTGCATTATCTCTTGCCGCTCGTCCAGTTTCACTGTAATTCTATGCAGGTTTTGGGATACGTTATAGAAAGTTGCTATCTCTTCTTGTATTTTTTGTGTCTCCATTTCCGCTTCCATCTTTGACTTTGTTAGTTTGATTTCTTCGGTCAACAGTTTTATGTCCGACTTCTTCAAGCGCTCCCACTCCTTTGCAAGTGCTTTCACTTGCGAAATAATAATTTCTGTGTCGTTGACTAAATTTGGTATCAGTTCCTCTATGTCGCGCTCCATTTTGTTGATATTTTGCTCTTTCTCATTTTGTTTTTCCTTTATCTTCTTAAGGAAGTCATACTTCTTCTTAAGTCTTTTCCTCTCATTGTCCATTTCTTCCATTGCTTCAACAAATTCTAATTGTTTTTGAACTTCCTGGCATTCTTTTGCAATTGTCTGGCCTTTTTCCATTTCCTCTTTCTCTCGATCCAAATTTTTCCTCATCGTTTCCAAGGCTTTCTGATCTGATTGTTCCTCTTGAAGAGCCGCCATTTTCTCCCGAATCTCTGGATTTAGTTCAGTGTCAAACTTTTCTTCCTTCTCTTCAAAATCTCTTTCCAGATCTGTCATGTCTCTCGTAGAGTCTAAAATATCTTTATCAACTTGATATCTTGATACTGAATGGGTTTCCCCTGAATCTTCCAGTCCTTTTAGACCGTGCTCTGTTCACTTGAGTGATGATTGTTCATCAAAGTTTACATCGAAACTCTGATCACAGGTAACTGATGGCTTTGTGACATCACTGGAGATACTTATGACATCATAACGGAGGATTCAGCAGCTTCAAACAGGAACTTTCAGACTCAATTTATATTTACGTAAAACAAAAATAATTTGTGAAACTTCTTAAAGAGATGAAGGTATTTTCTTCTACGGGACTTTATTTTACATTATTTATATGGTGGGCCCACAATCCAAATTATTTACAGAAAGTCAGATTTTTTTTGTTTAATCTATTTAAAATATTTGAAAGTAAAAGTAGAAAATCTTCACACGCTACTGACTGGCGTTTGCAAAACCGCCAATGATGAAGCACCATTTATTTTCCTTTAGTTATGTTACTAAGTAACATAACTAAAAATAACTGTGTTATATTATATTTTAATGAGATAAGACTGATAAGTTTATGCGTATTCGCATAAGTTTATGCGAATACAACATTTTTTCTATGTTTATGTCAGTACAGCTACCTGAGTAAAAGCTTTGCTTCAGCTCTTCTGCACTCAGTAGCAGATTGCTGTCTTCATCCCCCAGAAGGACTCTGTCTCCACCTGGTGGACCATGAGCGACACTGCAGGTCAGTTTTTCAAAGTGAAAAAAAACAACAAAAGCCAACACAAATCCCCGCTTCCAGTACACAATCCATCACATCGCAGTGGGAGGGAGGCTGTGCTCGCGTGGAGACTCGCCTTGGCAACTGGTGAGTACTACCCTGGAGTCGCCATGGCAACCTGTGAAGAGAGGAGGAGATGTCAAAAACTGAGGGTGGAAAATGGAGGGAGAGGAGAGACAAAGTAACAAATGGCTGACATGACATGATGCAAGAATGAAAATCCCCCCTCAGGTTGTGGTTCCTGCTAAACATAAATAAATCTTCAAACCCAACAAAAGCCTCCAGCAAGGATTCAGTTGTTCCCTAAATTACATTTTCCCTCATGTCTTCTTGTTTTATTGCTCCGTCGGAGTCGCGTCCCTGATGTGTGACCTGTTTTAATCGGAGATAAAGTAGGACAGCCTCTTCCTGCTGGGCACTTCTCAAACAAATGCAGCTCCCTCCCACAACGCAGCGAAAACACGACCGAATGGCGGAGCAGCAGAGGCGCTGCTGGCCTCATGTCAGCAGCAGAAACCAACAGCAGACTGAGCTGCATCTCTTCCAACGCAGAGCCAGACGCTGCACTGAGCGCATGGTTAGCTTCATAACTGAAGAAGTTACTCTTCTTATATACATTGGGAAATAAAACGTCTAATTGTTCCCTCTCAATCAGTGAGCAGATTATAACTCCTCAGCTGTATGTCTCTGGCTGGATGAGGTCAAGTGTCTTGGTGTCCATGAGTGACAGACAGGCAGATCAGAGCTTAATATGCAGTAATGAAGCTGTTGCTTCAGTCTGACCGAAAGATGACAATAATGTTTTTTGCGTGGCGGTTCATACTAACAATACATGGTTCCCTGAAGTTTGAACTAGGAATGGATATGGCATAAAATTAGTATCACAATATATGCGGATAGGTGATGGTAATGATATATATCACAATATGATTTGCATAAAACTTACAATAGAATCTAAATAAATCACATACTAATTGAGTGAAATGCATCTGTATGTCTTAAAACTCATTTAACAGCTTCTTAAGGTGGTGAAACAACATGCTTGCATTTCCTAACTTCCACAGACCGTGACATCTGCCGCGCTCGTCCTGAGCATCGCGCTAAGACCGCAGAGGTTAAACCCAAACCAAGTCGAAATGACTGATGTTTTTTGTCGACAGCGGCAGACTGTTCACAAATGGATTAATGGACGCCACCATATAAGGATTGATTTCAGAGCTTCTTCAGCAATGCGCTTTGATGTTGAAACAATCAGTGTTTCAACAGGTTTGTAAAGGATGTGCAAACTTCACCTGAGAATGACAAGATTCTCGTGGCTTTAGAGTAAGTATATGTAATGACAAGCATGTAGGCCACATGTCTGTCTTAGTTAGCTCATAAAAGCTACATTTGCTAAGCTAATCAACACCTGTGCATGCTTTGATTTCACTTAAATCAATAAATAGCTCTAAATTTTTTTCCGGAAACTGTCAAAATCACCATTTTCTGAGTTAAATTAAAAACATAAACAAATCCCACTTTGATAAATTGATGCTAAATGTGAGTTCTGCGTCTGCATTCGTCCACTGGGAGAAGACTCATAAATCCTCACTCTTTCTAATGCCTTTCACTCTTAATACCCTCAGCAGGGGGCGGGGGACCACGGTGACCTTACAGCGAGTGATGGGGGAGGATTGAAAGTGTTGTCTATTAAAATCTTTGCTTAACAGCACTAGTGACACAACACCAGAGACCTCCTATCCGCCATGCATCTGACATGCATCTATGTGTGCGCACATGTCTGCAGAGAGCAAGCTGAGGCTGCTGTTATTATTTCTCCAGGCTGTAATCCCTCCCCACCTTCTCCTCTTCCTCCCCCACTCCTGCAGCTCTTGTTGAGTTATTGTTGCTGTCATGCACGTGCATGTATGCATGCGTGCGTGTGCACCAGTGTTGTTAATATCCTGCGTAGGCTGCTGTGAACAAGCAGAGATTTTCTTTGTGTATATCTGGTGATCTGCGATCCTGAGGGCTTTCCAACACATGCAGACGCTCCGAGGTCGGAGGAGGAGGGAAGGAGGTCAGGCTGGGAGGGTGGCTGATGAAGGAAGGAACGGCTGGATGTAGAAGCTGGAGGTGAGTTTCATGTCCATCATGGACTGATGACTGGCCAGCGGTTCTTCCTGCTACTTTCCAGTTCAGTGAACACAATCTTATTTCTATTCTTCTGAGGGAATTCTCCTCTTCTAATCCTTTTATTTATTTTTCCCCAATGAAAACTGATTTCAAGCTAGAATCATCAGATTAATTTATCCACGTAGTTGGTCAGAGTTGGTCAGATGTATCTGAGCGTCCTAAAGCAGACAGTGATAATATACAGATGAAAATGAAACAAAAGCAATGTACTCTATCTATATTATACCATAAAAATATTTCATGAAAGTCACATTTGACTCTATTGCTTTGGTACTGACCATTTGTAACTACGTCAGTTTTTGGAGGCGCCACGATGGATGTTGGAAGTGAGGGGCGAGCGAACCAAACTGAGCATCTGAAGTTGTTTTCTAAAGTTGTTTTTGTCAGTTTATTCATGGCCTTTACTTATTCGAGTCGAGCTAATGTATCTGTGAATGTAACACACCAAGTTGGGGGTCACAGACGGCAATATTTACACAAGTTTTAAATATCTAGCTTAGAAACCGATTTGTATCTCCTCCCTCCTGATGTGTTGGTCAAATTACAGACTTTGCATACTGACACCATCTCCCACTGCAAAGAGAGAAGAGCCGAGCCAAACAAGATGGCTGTTAATGCTAATTCAATATTTGGAAACATGATCAACGCGGACTGAACGACTTTGTTCACTCCCTATAGGTGAACTGTAATTCTAAAACAGCACAGAAAATTGACATCATTCACAACTTCTTCTGTTTTCTGATTGAAATTCTACTGGAGACAATCCACTTCAATGGGAGAAATCCCAGATGAAGCACTGAAGAAAGATTAGAATTAAGTGGAACTTTGTATGGCGGATGTGGTCAGGCTATAATATCGAGCTATAATATGTGAGACACAGAGTGTCTCACATATGAAATAAAACCGTGGTAAACTTTGAGGTAGTGGTTCAGGCCATATTTTGAAAAAATAAAATGACATTATTCAGTTTGATCAAAATAAATTTATAAACTAAGGACAAATTAGTAGTTCACTTTAATATTTTTTTCTGTAAATCTGTATATTTCTGCATTACATTCATATAAAATCATATTTATATGCTGACTATGTGTCAGCATATAAATATGATTTTATATGCTGACACATATATTTTTGCTCCACAGACAAAACAAGCAAAGCTTCTGCATGGAGCTTGTTTGCGCTCGTCCTGCAGAACCTCAGAGAATCAGAGCTGAGACAACAGTGAGGAAGTGTAAACAGCATCGTTCAGCGCCTGCAGCTTCACTGAGGTAAATACCACCACTGAGCGCGCAGCAAAGCACGCCACAGCCTTGTTTCCCAGAGTCAACACATGTTAAGAGGTGCAGAAATGCAGCTGCAAAATAATCCCCACTTCCAAGTCCTGAGCAGGTTAGAAGCTCATACACAGGGCAAGCTCTCTCTGCAGCTCTAACTATGATAACCACCTTTATTTTTTGGATTCTGACTCAGAAATCTGAATTTTAACGAGCCTCTGCAGCGTGCTCAGAGCTGAACTTGGCCTCCTCCTACACATCAGCATTTGCTCTTCCAGAACTCTACCTAGCAACTCCGCCTCGGCCTCATCCAGGCGCGCGAAGAGCGTTTAAATCCCTCCTCAGATTTATAAATCCATTTAACAGCATCTGCAGCCTTTTCTGCACATAATCTGTGTTTTAAGCTGTGAGAGAAAACTGTTACTTTAAGTGACTGGCACGCATGACGTGCTGTCCTTGATTTTCCTGCTTGCACATGTCTGCTCTGTGTGTTATTATGCAGACATCTGCTGTCAAGACTTCTTAAACTCATCGCAGCGTTTTCTCATGCAGCCGCCCTGAGCCCAGAAACACACACACACACACACACACACACACACCGGGCGGGGAGAGCGCAGGGTCGGATGGCGGTGTGAGGCACACGCGGATTCACTGATGGAGGATGCTCCCGCAGGTGTTGCACAGTCTGACTCAGACTTTGCAATGTTTTCACCGCCACAGTCCTGTGTAACGTCTGGGAACATATCGACATTTTATTTACCTCTACTGGGATTTTAACCCACTTTGACCTTTAGGATCTGCTGTTCTGGGTTTAGCTAAACAGGTTCTGTTGGGATCCTCCCTCTGGTTCCTAAAGCAGAGGAGAACTGACATACTTGGGCTTTCCTCTGCAGTAATCAGTCTGGTCTGAGCCGCTGGCAGTTGTCCAGGGCGGCATTAGAAAGAGGCGGTGGAAAAGCAACATATAAATCTGAATTATTTTGATTTCCTGGATTCTGACTGATTTTTTAAAGTCATTTTCATCATGTTATTCATTCATTTATGTCAGTTTCAAATAAAATATTCAACTAGCAAGCTAATAAATAACTGTACAAAATAAAATTTTGGAGCTAAATATTTAGTTTGAGTCTCCATACATGGTCGGCTTCAAACTAAGTATTTAGTTTGCCAACAAAATATTTATCTTCAAACTAAATATTTAGCTCCGGGTTAAATAAGTAGCCTTGAGCTAAATATTTAGCTTGCTCATTAAATATTTAGCTTGCAGCTAGACAGTTAGTTAGCAAGCTAAATATTAGCATCAAACTAAATATTTTGTTCAAGCTAAATATTTAGCCTCAAAACAAATATTGAGTTTAAAGATAAATGTTTGGCTACTGTTATCTTAAACCATCCTTTCCTGTCTTTCTCATTTTGAACAGTAGCTAAAGAATATCTCTCTCTTTCTTTTATTCAAGAATTGTTCAGGGATTGTTGAATAAAAGTTTAGACATTCTGATCATCCTATAATAATAATAATAATAAAACTGTTGCATTTATTTAAATTGCAAGTTTCCTTGAACAGAATCACATTTGCATTCAAGTGCCTGATCTGGATGTGCTGCTGTTGTTTGTTCCAGGATGGAAAACACTTGAGGAGGGCCGGCTGTTATCAGCTGCAGCAGCAGCAGCTCTGAGCTGCATCTCTGTAATTAGAGTTAATTTGTGAGCTGCAGTCGTGGTGGATGCTGGTCGTTAATGGTTACCTGTTGTTATGGTTACCGTCTCCCTCTGAAACCAACCTGAAGCACCACAGATGATGGGATTCCTCTCAGCCTCCCAAACATACACAAATTTCCTGCTGACGATTGGGATGTTGGCCTTTCACCTCCTGCAGGTTTTGATGACATTTACCCTGATTAGTTTCTCATTTTAAACTGAATAAACATTTTATTTCATTGCATAAAACTCTCTGAAAAACAAAGTTTAGGTTCATGTTCTTTTTTTCCCCAGAGTGGAGTTTATGTTGTCAGTTTTCTATTAGAAGCTGCAAATTTTACATCTTTTATTCCAAAATAAATCTCAATAAAAGAACCCAGGAACAACAAAAAACCTTAAAGTATTGACTACATGTCAAACAATGGGTACATTTTAAACGCTGAATTTGCAACATTAAAATGTAAACTTTGTTTCGGCAATTTAATTAATAATAACAGGTACACAAAATACCGTTAGTTTACTGCAGATCCACCAAAATCTGGACAAACTTCTAGAAAACTGTAAAACAGCTGTAATACTGAGTTCCTTCAAATAAAAGCTAAATACCCTCATGTTTAGATTTGCTTTTGAACTGGAACATCAATCAAAATATTGGATGCGTATTGATAATTTTGTTGATGTCAATTGACTGATTTCTCAGTTGGTGACTGCTGTTTTTATGACTGCTTATTTTTGTGTTTTTCTGATGTAGAGCATGTCAGACTTTCCTGTGAAACATGCTTCACAAATAAATTTGATTGATTAATGCTGGAGTTCTAATTAAAACTGGGATGTTCAAACTTTTTGTCATGTCGGCCAAAATCATCGAGTCAAAAGGACTTGAGGGCCAAAAAATGTTTTTATTTTTATTTTACAAGTGTCAGCTGCTGCTAACTGCTATTAAATGTCTGTTGTTTAGGGTTATTTATTGCATTTTATTTAGGGCATAAGCTGCTGGCTGGTGTTAACCACCAACTTCACTCCCAGTTTTTTTAGAAATACAGGCAACGTGAATGTGTCTGTCAACCTACTGGACCTGAGGGTTACAAATGCAAGATTAAAATACCATATCTGAAACTGGAAACACGAGTTTCTGTGTTGGACAATTGGCTTTTTCTCCTCCACCAACGTCTCCTTTCATCTTTCTGCGCCAAAAACCATGAAGCTCCAGTTTCACATGCTCCACTCTGTCGTTATCCGCATGACAAACTTCATGAAGTTTATTGTAAAAGCGCCCTAATGGCCGTATCCAGTGCGTGAAATCGCTGCGTTGCCAGTGGCCAGTCACACAGTGAGATGGATGGGTGATGACGACTCATTATTCATGGCTGCAGCAGTCTGAGGAGAGTGCATTTAATCCAGGGGCGGGAAGATGCACATATTTCTTATCATGATTAGGCTGCAGCATCAGATAAGGAACAGGATAAATTTAGTGCTCGCGCTTTGTTTTCTAATCCAGCCAGGGGGCGAAGAAAGTAACCTTTTAAATAGGTCACCTTCTCTGCTTTTAGAGACAACTGAACGAGCTGCCAGCGTGTGTCTGCGTGTTTGTGTCCTTTACAAGGGTTAGAATACATTTCAGACATCCAGCGGTACATTTAGAGTGGGCCTCAGCTAAAGGGTAACCCGACTTCTGTTTTTATTTTTAAAAATATGAAGCAAATGAGGAAAAACTACACCTTTGCTAGTTTGTAGTCGGAAAGTCCTGAGCGAAGCAGCAAAAGAAGAAGAATTTGCAGGTTAATGAACCGATTTCTGAACTAGCTGTGTTTCCGTCAACATTTCTTTTGCTTTTATTATTCAGATCTGCAGTTTCTGATTTTTTTACAGAATGCATTGCTTGAACTTTAGCAAAACATCTAAATGCCTCAATGCATTGAGTTGCTGCAGCAGGAACACCTAACGCAGGATGTCCTGATTAAATGAGCTCCAGAGTGCTGAGCACTGGAGAATGAAAGCAGTTTGTAATTGTAAAGAAAAGAGGAGGGTCTTCAAAGCAAGAAGGACAAGAAACATTGGGACTGAGAGCAGAGTGTGGCCCCGGGCCCCGAACTGTCCGCCAGAGAAGAGAGGAGGACACAAAGGCAACAAGGAGGCTGGAATGAAAGACGCTAGACGCCGTCACATGGGATGAGGTTATCTGAACTCAAACTGGAGAAACATGTATTCTAGAAACAGGAAAAGGTTTGGATTAGTCGAAATATTATGAGAAATACCAGTAAACCCAGTAATTTATCTTAGAATAAAGTCATATGACAAAAAGTCTTGGTATTATGAGAATAGAGATGTTATAATGTGACCAAAAAGTTGAAATATCCTAATACAGTCAGACAACAAAATTGCAAAGCATTACAATAAGGTTTAAACATTATGAGAATAAAGTGGTAAAATGGTAGCAAAAAGTCGTAATAACATCATAAGTCATGATATCAGCAGAATAGTCAAAAAATGAGAAGTCAAAATTCTGAAGAAAAAATGAGAACATTCTGAGATTAAAAATGTTGTCAAAATTCTGAGATCAAAATAATAATTTCATTATTATTATTATTATTGGTGGCCCTAATCCTCTTCTGTACATATTCAAATAAATCATTGACTTGTGGTTGTAAAGCCCTTAAATGTGGACAAATTCAAAGAACTATGAAAATCTTCCGATGTGCTGTTCAGTGGATGTTCTGTATTAATCTGATCATCGGTCAGTTTCACTTCAAAACTGGTTAATTTCCAAGAAATAAGAAGACGCGCGATGAATTCTGCAAGAAGGGAGGAGGATACTCTTGGATCATGAAAACTGTCAGTGCGCGCAACAGAGAGAGAGAGAGAGAGAGAGAGAGAGAGAGAGAGAGAGAGAGAGAGAGAGAGAGAGAGAGAGAGAGAGAGAGAGAGAGAGAGAAAGAGAGAGAAATAGAGAGAAATAGAGAAAGAGAGATTTTCAGCGGCGGCTGAGCGCTTAAACCGCCCAGGAACATTTATCCAGCCAACTGTCTCATCCGGGTCTTCTTCCTACTCTGGGTTTACTGTTGACTTTCTTCTGCACTTCTTGGAGCGGCAGCAGCAACACATGCCTGCCTGCGTCGCGGAGCCGCGGCTGTGATTCAGAGCGCAGCTGTCTCCATCACCGGCTCAGCGGGAGGATGTCCGCCCCGCCGCTCAACAAGTCCCCGCTGTTTTTCCCCCGTTAATCGTTGATGGCGGCGGAATGGAGATAGCCTTGGTGAGTTTTGAGAACGGCGGCGCTAAGGGGAGCGGCGGCGGCGGAGGAGGCGGCGGCAATGCCGAAGAGAGCTGCCGGAACGCACTGGAGGTCCCTCAGCCGGGGTTTGTTCAAAGTGGACTGAGAGAGGAGTTCGGTAAGGAGCTGAACACCCGGGGGAGTCCCCAGCAGCAGCAGCAGCAACAGCAGCAGCAGCAGCGCAGCCCCTGGAAGATCAACGACATGAACAACACTCTGAGCTGCAGCGAGAACGCCATGGATGCGCTTTTACGCGCGGACCACAGTCCCCACCTGTTCGACGAGGACATGCTGGACATGGACATGGACACCGAGAGCAACGAGAGGGTCCTCATCAACATCGCGGGGCTTCGATATGAAACCCAGCTGGGCACCCTCAACCAATTCCCGGACACTTTGCTGGGAGACCCGGCCAAGAGGATCAAGTACTTCGACCCGCTCCGGAACGAGTACTTCTTCGACCGCAACAGACCCAGCTTCGACGGGATCCTCTACTTCTACCAGTCCGGGGGGAAGATCCGCAGACCCGTGAACGTCTCCATCGATGTGTTTGCGGATGAGATCCGGTTCTACCAGCTGGGAGAAGAGGCCATGGAGAGGTTCCGAGAGGATGAAGGGTTCATCAAGGAGGAGGAGAAGCCGCTGCCGCAGAACGAGTTCCAGAAGCAGGTCTGGCTCATCTTCGAGTACCCGGAGAGCTCCAGCCCGGCGCGGGGCATTGCCATCGTGTCCGTGATCGTTATCACCATCTCCATCATCACCTTCTGCCTGGAGACGCTGCCGGAGTTCCGGGACGAGCGGGAGCTGGCGGTCAGCAGCCGGCTGGACAACAGCACCGCGCCCCGGCCGTCCCTCACCTTCACCGACCCGTTCTTCATCATCGAGACCACCTGCGTCATCTGGTTCACCTTCGAGCTGATCGTGCGCTTCTTCGCCTGCCCGAGCAAGTCCGAGTTCTCTAAGACCATCATGAACATCATCGACATCATGTCCATCATGCCTTACTTTATCACGGTGGGCACGGAGCTGGCGGAGCAGCAGGGCCAGGAGCACCAGAACGGCCAGCAGGCCATGTCGCTGGCCATCCTGAGGGTCATCCGCCTGGTCCGGGTCTTCCGGATCTTCAAACTCTCGCGGCACTCTAAGGGGCTGCAGATCCTGGGTCAAACCCTCAAAGCCAGCATGCGGGAGCTGGGTCTGCTCATCTTCTTCCTCTTCATCGGGGTCATCCTCTTCTCCAGCGCCGTGTACTTTGCGGAGGCCGACGAACCCGAGTCCCATTTCTCCAGCATCCCGGACGCCTTCTGGTGGGCCGTGGTCACTATGACGACAGTGGGCTACGGCGACATGCGGCCGGTGACGGTCGGGGGGAAGATCGTGGGCTCCCTGTGCGCCATCGCCGGCGTCCTGACCATCGCGCTGCCGGTTCCGGTCATTGTCTCCAACTTCAACTACTTCTACCACCGAGAGACGGACCAGGACCAGTCCAGCCTGAAGGACGAGCCCAGCGGGGGGCCGGAGAGCCCAGAGGTGAAGCGCAAAGGCAGCAGGACGTCGGTGAAGTCTCAGGATGTGGAGAAGAACGAGTCCGACGGCGCTTCGGTGGAGAAGGCGAACATTAAAGCCAACAGCAGCATGGACTTCAAGAAATCCCTTTACGCGTTTTGTCTAGACACGCGGGAGACGGACCTGTAGCCCCGCCGGGTCCGGGCTCCTTCTGACTCATGAACTCGGTTCTGACTAAAACTTTCCTCTCACATCCATCAGTGCATGCATGCAGCAGAGCGGCCCTTTAAACCTGCAGGAAAACATGAACTCTGCGGGCTGCAGGATGAATTAGTGGAAATGGGACATCAGGCCTCAGCAGAGGATAATCAGGGACAATCAGGACTCGGGATAATTACTGAACATGCCGGAGGATTAACCACACTCTGTGTACATAATGTAGGAAGAGAGAGGGGGGAATACTTTATCACATCCTACACTTAGTCCTGGTGTTTACATCAAGCAGATGTGTATATATTCCCCACGTCAGGCTGGAGCTTTTTGGATTTGGTGTTAATTTCTTCTCTTTTTTGGAAAGATAAAGTCTATTTTTGAGATGCAGACACTCAGGTTTTATGGAAGAGCTGAAATAATTTTTTTCTAACGGAGAGTGGACCTCAGCCTTGTTGTTTTTGTCCGATTTGTTTAAATTAAAGAACTTTTTATTTGCGAGGGAGGGAAAACGGACAGAAAACAAAGAACAGGAGCCAAGAAGAGACGACAGAGCAGAAAGGACGTGGAGAAATCAACTCTGAAACCAGGTCAGTGCTAAACAGAAATCTTCTTATTCACACTCAAGATGAATATTATTGGTCCTCTGAGGACGTTTGCTCTTTATTTATAAAAAAAAAATTTATTTTGATTTACTCTAAATACATAACAAACCAATAAGAAACATTTAATTCTTATTGATTAATTCAGTTCAAGTTAAAATAACCAGATTTTTCTGAAACACTGGTTCCATTTATTCAAATACCTCAAATTAAAAATAAACAACTTCAATTGAAGTCATTAAAAGTTTTTCAACTTTTATAAACACAATGGATTATTAACAGAGAGGTTTTAGTTGTTTACTTAATATAAATCTTTGTTTAGCAGACAGTAAATGTGAAGAAGGAACTCTAATTAGATGCTCTGTGCTTACTGTGGTGCAGCATGGTGTGGGCAGCATCATGATGTGGGGATGATCAGTGACAGGACAGCTGGTTAGAGTTAATTAGTGGATAAGTGCAGGAAGAAAACTGGAGTAAAAGTTAATCTCTGTTAGCTCAGTGGTTCCCAAAGTGGGGGCCGAGACCTCCCTTTGGGACGTTAAATAACAAATGTGGGTCATGAGATCCTCAAAAGAAATGAAAATAAATATAAATTATAGTGTCAAGGGATACTCATGTTGTGTTAAATGAAATTTAAAAAACAGTATTTTAAATAGCTTTATATATTGGCTGTTCATTTTGTTTTGCGATTCAGTCCACACAGCAGGAAAGTGATTTATAATTTTTTTTTGCCTATCTAGTCAACTTTTTTATGGCCGTCTTAACGATTCAATTAAAACCCTTTCATTTAAAAACAAACGCGTCTGCTGTCTGGACCATCAAGTCGCATTTTATCCGACGCGTCATCATTCTGCACCAGAAGAAGACAGTCGAGATAAACCCAAACATTTCGTTCGTCTCATGATCTGATACTGTCGGCTCCCATTGCTGAATCACTTTAAAATGGTGGCGGCCGTTATTCATAGACAGTGTGTTGATGAGCAGTGCTCCTCCACTGCGACTCATTTCACCGCTGTTTCACAGAGAAGTCTCACTGAAACCACATCTCATTAGAAGTATGAACAAATAAAAACAACAGATTTCAGCAAATCTACAGGTCCTGATATGAATAGTTTAATTCATACTTAGAAATGTTATAACATTTGTCCATTTCATGGACTAATCCCATGAAATGGTTTAACGATTTCAGATCAAACAAAAACTCCTGATTCTCCATCTAAATATGAAAAGACTTCCTTTTATTTTGTTTACTTCAGACACTCCTGTATCTGAAATGGACACCTTAAATAGTTTGTAGTTTAATTTATAAAACTTACAAATTGAGCATAGGTAAAATCTATATGTTAATATTTGTTCCACACTGACAGATTTGCTAATTTAAATCCATTTTTTTGCTTCTTTGGAGAAACACTGCGTGAATTTAGCATGTTTTAAATTCTGTACGGAGTTAATTTTATTCATTTAATCTGTTTTTTAAAGATTTATCCTTTTTCTTCCTCTACTTAATGCATGATGTGGAAAAAAAATGACACCATACATATTAATTTTAAAATGATTTTGTTTCATAAAGGAAAATATATCCAACACAGTTTTTAATTAAATTTCAGCTGACAAAAAATCTAAAGAAAGTCAACTTATAAACAGAAAGATGGTGAAATACTGCTAAATTTTAAGCTAACATCTCTGGTCTGCCTTAGCTCTGCTCTTGAGTTTACAGCCAATCAGCTTCAAGGAAAATAAATGGGAGTCCTGGATTGGCTGGTTTGGCAAAACCAACGAATACAATGTTAAATAGCACTGCACCTACTAATTTAAGCTTTTTTGCAAATAATTTGGATTTGCAGTCCACAGAAAATCCACAAACACAAAACAGCAAACAGCCAGAGGCCAACTGTACCAACACACAAACATGGTGGTGGCAGTATGATGGTCTGGGGCTGCTTTGCTGCTTCAGGACCTCAACAACTTGCAATAAATCCCCAAATAATGTATTCCGGACTCTAGCAGAAAGTCCACCTCTGAAAAAGTGTAATAAAATGTATTTGTTGAAGTAGTGTAGTCAAAGCCCAAACACAGAAAGCAGGGTGGGTCCAAATTTTTTCAGATAATCTCATGCTGAGTTTGTTCTGCTACTCTCTTCACGTGCAAGTTGTGTTACTTCACTCACTATTAATACCTGAGCAAGATGGCGGCCACAACGTCAAAGAGACGGACTAGATGAAAATCTTAATAAATCTCACCAAAGCAACAGAAAAGTATCGCTGCTACATCTTGGAATCAAAACCAAATATATAAGTTGTCTGTCGGAACAAGACAAACTTCAGCCGGTGGGAAGTGGATTTGCTTTTCCGTTTCTTCGGTCAGAAGCTGCAGAGGACAGATGGAGTCTGCAGGCGCGTCAAGCCGTCAGCTGTCGCAGCGTTTTCCCTGCAGCAGATGGGAGCTTCCTGCACTTTTGTCCTCAGAGACCCCGAAGTGCTGCGGGCTGAGACAGAAGCGTCTTAAAACCTGAAAACACTTTGGATATTTATAGAGCATTTAGCGAAGCAAGCTGCTGTCAGAAATGAAGTTCTCTCCTATGGAGACGTTTTAGTCGTTCACACAGAAAATTTTCTTCAAATTGTTCTTGAAGGAAAAAGTGGAGATAGACTGAGATCTTCGATTGCTTGAATGAAATTCGATCCATGTGGGATCTTTTACTGTTCACCACTACACTCGCCAGGCCAAAGTGTCAGAATCAACCGTGTATCAACCGTGCTGTACAGATAAGTGAAACTCCTGCAGCAACATTCAACTTTCATTGATCATGATCCAAAACATGAGTCAGTTACTTTCCCAGAACTTACAGGTTGCCTTGAGGAACAGACAAGTTCCTTTCCAAAAATTTACAAATTTCTTTCCCAGAACTCTTAAGTTCTCCTGTAGAATGGAAGAACTGCTTTTTCATGACTTTCACGTTGAGAAAGTACTTTCCAGAATCATTACGTTACCTTCCCAGAATGCACCAAATATTTTGCTGAATCCTTCAGGAGAATTTATTAAACATACAGAATACTTTAACAAAAGTAATAAATTACTTTCCCTGGATTTACAGGTTACAGTAAATTCAGGTTTACAAGTTACTAGCATGTTGCTTTCCTGGAACGTAAAAGGAAAACATGAAGGTTTTATACAGGTTCGCAGAAGGTTTAATAAGCATCAGAACCAAATTATAAGCAACAATCAAGGCACTGAACTCAAGTTTGGTCAAATTCAAATAATCAGCATATTCACAAAGTTAAACATCACAAACTGATATTTTCAAGCCTTTATTTCTGCAAATTATTATGATTTTCTGCTGAAAACATTTAAATTCTGAAATGTGGACTCACATTTCAGATTATTTTCAAAAAGTATGTTTATTCCAACAAACCGGCCCCATTGGAACGTATATTCTGTTATATTGAATATGACTTTATATGATGAATATTCATTTGACGAAATGAGTAAAATCTCCCTGTCAGGCTGTTCATCTGTCTAAAAATGTCAACCTGCAGTTTGATTTGTCTTTAATCGTCTCGGCAGCTTTCGTCTTTCTGTCATCATCCATCAGCTGCCTCCACCTCCATCTGAACCTTTCAGGGACACTTCTGTGAGTTTCTGGGAGCGATCCAGGTCCCCTCACTGCCTGTATCCGGTTGGATTATATAACGTTCCCGTTTACTCATCAAGTCATCCACTTCCAGCTGCAAGAGCTGCTTTTTGCATAAAGAAAACAGCCTTTGAGCTTCTTGGCTGAACGGGAAGCAGCAGGATGAAAACCTGTCCTACAGATCCATTTAGCTTCGATATTAGCTGCCATCTTCCAAGGGAAATCACAGAGTGAGCATCCAAGCCTTATAACTTATTTCTATAAATCCAGTTCTAGCTGTTTGAAAGTAAATATTCAAATTTTGTCTCGTTATCATCCCGAATGTAGGCTGCTTTACACACTCCTAGGACTATTAAATATTCCTTTCTCTCAATTTAAGCCTAACAGTTTGCCTGGTTATGTATGCAAACCTACAATGCCCATAAAACATGTCTGTTGTAGACATTTCATTGCTTTTACAAATCAATCATAATGAACAAAAACTGGCTCTTGACAAAAAATAACAGAAGAATCCCTTTAATGTCAAACTGAATTCTAATTCCTCATTAAAATACAACGTAGAAAAGGTCAGGGAGCCTAAAATGGTTCCCTGTGGAATTCCAGCTTCAATTTTGTCACAACAAAAACAAAGCAGGTATTTTAATCAGAGATGCAGGTATTTTCAATGCATCAGCAAAAATTGTAACTTATTCACTCAAACAAATCATTGTCACCAAAAAATCCAAAGTACATTTATCTGAGTTTTCTTTTTTAAATGTTTTTTAAATATATTTCTTTAAAAATTTCACCATAATGTGGAACTTTTTCATTCATTTCAGGCTCCAACAGGTTTGAACATAAGACAAAGTTCCCCACGTATAAAGCAATGAGCTCTAAAATGAAATGTTCTGCTGGACCTATCAATTAGCCAGATCTAACTGGACTTTCCAGGAGGACCGGACAGCATCCAGTCAGCAGGAGTTCTGGCAGAGATCCGGCTGCCGTGTAATCCGCTGCTGATTCAAATTAGTAGCAGCCGTCTGTTGCTGGCAGCTGAATAAAAATCGACCCAGAGAGGCTCAGTGACAGAGAAAACATATCTCAGATTTCTGATCATCTGAGACAAAAATCCTCTGGATCATTTTTACTTAAACTGGTTTAGATTTCTATCTGAAACGTTGGTTCCCATTAGTTCATTTTTCTGAGTTTTGTGTAAATTCGCTTCAACTTAATCTTGACGATTGAGCCAAAAGCTTGTGGCAGTGTTGAGATCTTGTGCATGTTTGAAATAGTTTTTAATTGCTGCTCAACAGACGATTCAATATTGGAAAGAAAAAAAAACTTTTACTATCTTATAAACCAAATAACATAGTTACTTGCATAAAACCATCTTTGGGGGAAAATCTGACCAAAATTCTGAATGTTGCAGCAAATTCAGCATTGCTATAAGCTCTTTGATTTAATATCTTAAATCAAATTGCACTAAATTCATGCAGGAAAACACTCCAAACAAGTTGCACCTATTTTTTATTCAGGTTACAATTATGTAGCGACGAATAAAGCTGAAGCAGTGAAATAATCAAATAAAAAGGAACCAATTATTTACTTTATTGTTATTATAATAAACTTCATTCAAGGTTCTGTTCATTTTCAAATTGATATACAGCAAAACAAAAAGTTACTATATAAAACTATGCAGTGAGTTCACATTTTATACTCATTAAACTGAAGCATGTAGGTTAAAATATCCTCACTTTTCTTTATATTTATGTAAGCAACTATCAGGACTAAGTATGTCTGATTTCAAATGTTTAAATTTTTTTTCTAACATATATAGCTATAAAAAACTCAAATTTTCTGCAAATAATTTCAAGTTGTGTTCCACAAAAATAAAAGGATTACAGAATAGGTGAACTTTGAACCACATTTCTGCAATCAAACTTTAAATTTAAAAATTTTAAAACAAAGTTTAAACAACCAGATAATTTTATGAACATTTCTGGTTAAAAACGTCAGCATCTCCTGTTAAAATATTAGTTTCAACATCATTTGAGACAGATTTTTATGCATCAGGCGAAAATAATTGAAGTGGGAGTTCCACAGGGAATTATTTTAGGCCCCATCTTCTTCAATTAAATTTGAACAATTTCATACATATCTTGATATTAGGAAAAAGAAAAATTAAGAAATGTCAGTAAAGTTTTTGAGATGAATAAAAATGAAGACTGTTAGTGATATTTTCCATTTTTCACTAACTGTTTTTTTGTTCTAAATCCTGCATGCACAGTTGTGGCAGCAGTTTGATTAGAAGTGGATCTCATTTTGAAAAGTTTATCCCTTATTTATACTTTTCCAAAGATGTGTTTTCTGATTGACTTTTGTGACCCTGAAAGCCTCGTCTTGGTGCCACAGTGAGATCTGAGCCTGAACTTCAAGCCTAGTCCTCCAAAACTTGTGAAAGAGATTATAAAACTTTTGCGCGCTCACAGAAATCCACATCTGCGCCTGTCAGGATGAGCGACGTCTCATTTCACTGACGGTTTGAAAGCATCCATGACTAAAGTGAGATGCGGTCCGAGCGGCTGCATGATGCCTGCAACTTTTACGCACAGTGGGCCATAATTTTGTTATTTTTATCCACATTACTATTTAATCCGGGTATCTTCTGCCCTGCGTGATAGAGGAAATAGCAGCGAGTAATTATATGCTTGTACACACACACAGATTGATTCAAATTATTGAAACTGTCAGAAATAAAAACGTGACAGTGAGGATCAGCTGGAGACATGACAGAGGCTGGATATAAAGATGGAGGAGAGGCTTGAATTCACAGAGATGATTAAAGCGAGCTTCAGTCTGCAGCGACCTCTGACTCCGCACAGGGCAGCAAAGTGCTGCGAGCGCATGAGACAAAGCAAAGAGGAAGTTACATAACACACACATTCATAGAAAAATATAAATATATATGAGCACATGGAGAGAGCGCCAGTCCTCAGCTGCAGGCTTCAGTGCAGCCTGAAAAAAGAGGCAGAGCAGCCAGAGAGCAAAGATGGGACAGTATGAACCAGCCATGACTCCGGAGGAAATGCTGCTTTCAGCTTCCATCATGTTCGTCCAGAGGAGTCGGTCAGGGCGGTTTATGGAGCCGCTAAAACGTCTTCAGATGCAGGTTTTCTTATCACACGTTATTAAAAATGTTTTCTGCAGGTTTTAAAATTAGGTACATTCCTGTAAAAACAAGTTTCTTCCTTAAAATCCATCCTATTTTTATGTCGCTCAAATTCTGAATATTACAAAGGAGTACTACTACTAGGCTGATAAAAAACATCAAAAGTAAAAAAGTCATAACATTGAGAGCAAAAACCTCTTATGATAATAAAGTCACAATAATGTGAGGAAAAAAGTCATAACACCAGAATAGTCATGAAACAAGAAAGTCATATTGCAAAGTCAAACTCCGAGAAGAAAGAGTAGTAATACAAGAAAAAAAATTAACAATATATGAATATATAGTAAGAATTTTAATAGAATGAAATAGTAATTTTATTTTTGTATTTTTTTTCTTTCTTTTAATGACACTATTGAGGGGAAAAAAGAGCGAGAATGTGAGTAGAGGAAGTGGAACTGCTGCGTAAACAGTCTCCACCCCCTTCAAAATAAAAGCATGAACACAAACATCTAATTGAACAATTTGATAACCAAAACTTCAACACTGATGTCAAATTTTATTCAAATGAAAGTTTACAAAACAGCGAAGTAAATTAACGCTTTAAAATTTATCTGGAAACATTAGCTTATGGTAAGCTAAGTGCGCTAAACGGTTTTCAAAGTTAGCAAAAATGCTAAATGAGAAGCTATCCGCTATGAGCGCATTCACAAAAGTGTGCCTATATTTGTTGGTAGATATAAAAATTCAATGCATTTTGGGAAATTTTGTTGACTGTTGCTGGTTTTAGCCTCTGAACTTTTCCTCTTTGACCCATTTTTGCTGTAATTTTGGTCGCTCCCAGATCTCACTGGTTGCTACATTTGTGGATAAAAATTTTTGTGGACTTAAATTTTTAAGTCCAAAAGCCTTAAAAAAATTTTTTTAAGTTTTGTCCCCTTTTCTTTAGTTAAAGGCATTTTTGTTTTCTTAGATCTTTTATGGTCGCCTACTTTGTGCTATCAGGTTATTTTAAAGGATTTTTTAGAGAGACTCCATAATTAATGTATTTGTTGTTTTGTTTATTTATTCTGAATATTTAAAATGTCAGTGTTAAATATTGATTTCTATTTAAAGTTTATTGATATTTGAGAATGTGTTCCTGCATAATTATGACAAATGGTCTCAAAACAACAATATTATCATTTATTGCAATAATTTATCATCCAGCAAAATTTGTTATTGTGACAATAAATTAGATTTTTATACATAGTCTGGTTGGTTTATTGGTTCTGGATGGATCAAAATCCTCTCGAATTCAAATTAAAACTTGAAAATATTTGGGTTCACTGATTTATTGAAATAAATTAACTTCTCACAGTGCTGGGTAAAGTCCTGGATAAGGAAGTGAATTCAGACAGTATATATGGACTAAATGGGCAGTGAAGCACAAAGAGTGCAGCCTGTACACACAGTTCAACATCAACCAGTGCCTGATGATTTTTACTCTACATATTTACATTCAGCTTCATGTTTACGGTGGCCGTCCATCAGTCGTCCCCCTCTGCTGTAATTGGGGGTTTCATAAGAACCGATCTTCTGTATGGAGGAGCTCAGGTGTGAATTCACTTCACACTCTGAGTCACCGTCATGCACAAACACGTGTGCTGTTTGGCTCACAGGCTTTTTTATGTTACATAAACCAGAATTTGGGTTTATAAATGTCCAGATGATACCGTTAAAACCAGCTGGAAACTGATTATTTATTTTCTGACTAATTAAAATGAAAGGAATCATCTGCAAATCGAATCAACTTTTATCTGGATGGATTATCAGATATACCTTTGTCTCCCAAGGTCGCCAAAGGTCACCAGGACAAAGTAGAGCCAAAATTGTAACGGAAAAATTCTTGCTGGCCAAAGAAAAGAAAAAAAACACTAAAATCGAGCAAATAAGGTCTTCCAATTTTTTATTTTTAGGGGAAGATTCAGAGCATCTTCAGTCAGGGGCTTCTTCAGATTTGCTGTAATACAGACTGTTACAGCTTTCACTATGCAACTCTTTGAAGACTTTGATTTGATGAGTTACAATAACATTTAATTCATATTTTGGGTCAATAAAATATTTTTGAATTTGAAGGAAAGTTTTTCATTGCTGCGGCGCCCCCTTCTGGCAACATGGGGGATTTTATTTTTCCTCTTACATTGCACCGCAACATTATTGCCTTCCTAGGATTGTGGTAATAATCAATAAATAAATTAAGCACATAATAAACGAAAACAAGTTTTATCATTGCAACAAACTTATTTTCTTGCTTTTCTGCTGGTGTGTTAAAATCAAAATTGTACCACATAGCGCCCCCTGCTGTTCATCTCAGTGACCCTTTTAACAGCCAAAATCAATTAATAATTTCTCAGGATGTGGTAAAATTTTCACACATTTGATAAACTGTGAGCACTTTTTTACTAACATAAAAGATTTTAAAAATATACATGTTTGAACTGTAGCATCTAATTTGTGACGTATAGTGAGATTTTTTAAATGTATTTTATGTAATAAGTAGTGGGTTTTATGCACCACCCACCATGGAGTCATAATCCAGCTTATTAAATGGAGCCGTGACAGTAAAACAGGAAGCGATCTTCTCATCAGAGTTTGATGATTCCCAGTTTTCAGCTGCCGGCTCCGTGACGTGGAAACATAAGGACTCGGATGAGCTTATGTAATGGCTGATTGTTTGGCCTCGGAGAAGAGCTGTTAACTTTAAAATGGAAATCATCGCGAGGGCTTGAATTAGTGAAATCAGTGTGAACTCCACTGAGAGGGCTAATTAATCCCTCTCACTGTTCCCAACTCGCTGTGCTTCAGTGGGATCATCGGAGCCGCCGCAGGGATCGACTTAAACATCACATGTTCATAAAACATCACCTCCATCTTAAAACTGCTCCTCCTGATTAATGACTATGGATGTTTGACGGCCACAAACGCCGATTCCTGATTAATTATTTTGTTGATTGTTGGTGTTAAAAGGGTGACTGAGAAAAACAGCAGGGGGCGCTGCGTGGTGCAATTTTGATTTTAAAACTCCAGAAGAAAAGCAAAAAAGAACGTTTGACCTTTTAAGCAAAATAAATGATAATCAATTTTAAAACAAATAAAAACAAGCTAAATTGAACAAATACAGAAAAAGGAGTAAAGAAAATAAATATTATTTATTATTAAATACAATATTAATAATAAAACACACACTAAAGAAATAAGAAAAAAAAGTAATACAAGTAGAAAAAATAAATAAAATCTATAAGTAATCTATATTTATTATTTATTAGAATAGATAATGAAAAATAGAGTTAGAAATTTAAATAAAAGTGATTTTATAGGTATAGGAAAAAAAATTCAATCAAAAAAACAAACACCCATTGAATATAAACAAATAGAAGCAACAATAAAAATATAAAAATTATTAATACTAATATTACTATAACATATTATCAATAATAATAAGAAATTTAAAAAAGGGAGAAAATAAAACTGTTTTGACCACATGGCTTTGGGAAACAGAGTACGCTTCCTGTTATGTAGCTTTTTCTTTTTTCGTAACAAAGCCACTTCTTGCATTAAAATTCATCCATGGGAATTTAGAATGTGTTGCATATATATTTCACATTTAAAACCAAAATATCCTGAAAATACCACCAACCAGCCGTGTTTGTGGTGTAACAACATGGTGCATTTACTCATTTAAGAGGATATTCTGACCTGTTTTTATTCTGGTGCGACTTCATTTGAACTTCAGCTCCGTTTCTGCAGTTTGACTGCGCTCCTCCTGAAAACCGAAAGAAAGAGAGGAATCAAATAAGCAGAAAACAAGCAAACAAAGAGGCATGAGTGGAGTGTTATCTAAGCAGACAGACTGAACGGAGCGCTTCCACATGAGCGGCCGCCGCCATCGTTTCTGCATCAGCGGCTTCAAAGCGTGCAGCACAGCGCTGCCCACAGTGACCGTGATGGTGCTCGTATGCAAACAGGAGCCACATCAGGACCAAACTGTTGCTGTTCCAGCTGCCATTAATGCAGCTGGAACAAGTGATTGGTTGTACCATGCTACATTCTGGTCCTCGTTGAGTCTTTGATGTCATTAATTCTCTTTGAAAAATCATCTATATAATTTCACATTCTGGGTTTTCTTCACTCTGCAGTCATTTTGTGTATTTGGTATGAGATTATGTCTCTCTCTGGTTAGATGTAGGTCACTTTACTCTGTTATCTCCTGCAGAGATATCACCTTTCAATATAAAGAGAACAAAATTGACTGAGTTTTTCTTGAATAACAGGTCAGATTCAATCAAATTGGATGTCAAAAAAATTACATTTAAAGCCTTTCTTGTCATATGACGAGAGGAGAACAACGCTTGTAATACTAAACTTAACTTGGATTAAGGTCTATGTTTTGACTAGACTGTTGTAACAGACAAACTATGATTTTACCTAACTCATTCCCCCACCTGATTGTATGTTTAAGGTCATAGGTGAACAACAGTGAGCCATAGCCTCAAGTCTTCTGCAGCCATGACTTTTATGGATTTCTGCCAAAATATTTTTTAAAATGTTTTTATTATCTGTATTGTGTAGAATCAATAATTCTACACAAAATCAATCATTTGTATGGTGCTTAATTGACTTAAAAGCTTCACAATCGCAGAGTGAATGTTCAGTTAGCCAGCACACCCTAGCCAACTGAAATTAGCTCGGAGGTGCTTGTCTTTTACGCAGCGCCTTATTTTATTCACAGAGCTGGATAATAAAAAGTAAATTACTTACATTTTAAAACAACCTTTTAACACGATATTCTTAGCTTGTGGCTTCCTTGAATGTTTATTAAGAATCATAAATATCCCCATGAAACAGTGAAATCGCAGTGAGGCACAAAATGGCCACTACACCGGAAGTAGCTGATTAGACAAACTATTGTCCGAAATGACTTCATAAATATTGACGTAAATTCAGCATGAAGATGTCTTTTGTTTTATGTTAATCGTGTAAGGCATTATTTGGGGGTTTGTTCCCGGTTTACTCACAGGCAGATGAAAGCAAACCAACTCGAACAGGAAGCAAAATGTTAGCGTCAGATGGAACGGGCGACGCAGAAATCCTTCTCAGCTCCCTCTATGTACTCTACTATTTATGTAAATCTTCTTTTTTTCTTCTAATATATGTTGCCTTTAGCAGAAATTGCTCAGTAATATTTTGAAAATTGCTTCAGACATTAAAAAAACTATTTTCTGTAGTAGATCAGCTGACATTTTCTCATTTATTTTCTAATGTCAGAGAACAGAGAGTAAAGCAGGGCAGATTTGTGGAATAATGCAGAACATTAAGAATCCTATGAGACATATTTTTCTATGCTGATCGGGTTGTGTTGCTGTAGAAACGCATGAAGGGTGTTGCTGCATAAAATAAGTTTGTAAATAAGAGCGAAATTAATATTTTGGATCAGAATCTGTGATAAGCGTGATAAAAAAAAAGGCTGTCGCTGTTTATCACCAACACCAGAGCCAAAAAATAAAAGAACAACACATGGGACCATCGTTTAGGGACCATCTGTTCTCATAAAAAAGCTTTCATTCAGTATTAAAGTCACTGGTAAACCCATGTTTCTAACAACGCTCTGCTGCAACAACGGTGCAGTTCATGGAGAGGTTACTGGAGCAGGTTGGAGGGATTGTAACACTGACTGGAAGACAGCAGATGAAAAATTAAAAGACAAAATAAACAAGAAAAGACACAATAGGTCTAAGCAAGGCAGACAAACACAAGAAACAGACATGAAAGATCCCATTGTCAAAAAAATTGTGCATATGCTAAAATATCAAAACACCTTTAAGTTTTTTAACAATATATCTCCACATATTGAGGCAATTCTAGACTTTTGTTGTTGCATTGTGACTTTTGACATGTAGCTTTTTGTTTCTGTGTTGTGACTTCTGTTGTTCTTTGTGGCTTTGCATTTATTGACCCTTCTGGGCTGCGGTACATATTGGACAGCACTGATGATAACCCCGAACATGTTGTAACTTTGATGTGATTAAGATGTTGACACACTGTGAACGGTGGAATCTGTGAGCGAACCAAACCAGATGCTGTGAGATATTTTAAAAACCAAACGGCGTCAGATCTGCTTGCTCCAACAGTTCTGACGTATTAAAAGGAATTTAAATATATTTGGAGGATTTTTTTTATCCTCTTTTAATTTGTTTCTGGATGCTGTGGTACTTTTTCAATTTTTACTGCCTGGGATGATGCTTAACCATAGCAACGAGGAAGTTGTTGACAAGCACCAGCGGCTTATCGACGTTTGTAAAGCTGAGTTATTATCCAGAATCTTTTGTCACACAATATTGAATCACTTATTGAATGAGAACAATAAATCAGGAAACATTACTGTTGATTTAACCTGACAGATAAATCTGGGATAAAACTCTGTAGCTTGTCAGTAATGGATTCTCTCACCTGAGTTTGTGAGCTATTTTAGGAGCTGAAAGAGGGAAAATCCTGATTTGTTATCCCCAGACGAGGTGGCACGGCTGCGTCACATAACCCTCTGTTTTTATTTACATTTATTTTTAGTTTTTTTTCCCAGCTGATGGGTCACAGCGGCACGTTTGACTCCATGTGCCACAGGAGTCATGCATGAACACACAGATTTAATTACTCAGTATTAACGTTCAGCATGTCTCACCCCAGATATAAATAGATGATGTGGGAGTGCATGTGGATTGGAGCTGCTGATGCTGAGGTTCGTGTTTGCACGCTGCGGTCACATGCTCCCAGCGGCCAATTAGGGAGCGCCGCTGAGTTTCACAACCGCTGATTGTGATTAATTTTATTTTTTATTCAAAGACCAACAAGAAGAAATTTCTCAGTTCATCTCAGTTCGACTGGCTGGAGAAGATCTGAAAAAGTTATTTTTAAAAATTTACTACAGATTTCGGACTTGGACTGGGCCATTTTGACACATAATTAGCATAATGCTGCCACCACTGTGTTTTGGAGTGTTTTTTTAACAGAACAATTTCTCACTCATACATGTTTGCATTATCCCCTTGACAGCTTGATGAAAAACTGCAAACTTACTTACTTCGTCTTTTCCTCTGCAGTTTTGTCGCCACTTTTAAAGAACAGATTTAGAGCTGAACAGATTCTCCCACCTGAGCTGGGAATCTCTGTTGCTCCTCCAAAATTGCAATTCAGCTCAAAAGTACTTTATTCATTCCAGAAGGAAAATTAAATGCCATTCAAAGTAAGAGTCATTATGGATGATAATGCTGTGGATAGCAATGATCTCCCATAGCAGTCAGTCTTCCAACTAATCTGAAGAGGCCTCTGACTGAAGAGTTGCTGTAGGACAGTTTCTGACATGCTAACAGCTGAATTTATGGACAATTTTAGGACTTGTCCTGGATGACACCATCAGTTGTTGTCGGAATGCATTATGGCTTAAAAATAAAATCTCCAATTTGTTTAATTTCAAATCCAATTTAAAAATTTATTTTTTGCTTTCTTTTCTAAAAATAAACAAATTACAAATGAAAGAAAGCATTTTTGAAAAATGTCTTTATTTTAGTCATGTCTTCTGTAGAGTATCAGCATCAGGCTATGAGAATATCATCAGAACAAAGATTCAGTTTTACCAGAAAAAGTCTTAAAATTACAAGAAAAAGTTATTTCAATGAGACAAAATGATTCATTTTATTTTTTATTTTTTAATGTATTGTATGGTTCTCATAAAAAAAATACTGTTATAGTCCATGACTGATATGACAATTAATAAAAAGTAATGTTTAATATCATACATCAGCACAAACATACAATCCCTTACAGATATTTCTAAATTAGCACCACAAAATCTGTGATTTTGATTACATCAAAAACAATCACAAAATCCTTGATTAACTGATCAATGTGAAAGGATGTTCAATATCATTTAATTTTAAGAAACACTTATTGAATGTGGAAACAAACAGTTAATTATTGATATTTTAACAGTTGGTTTTATCGATGCATTCTGGCATATTCCGAGTTTTGATTTGGCCCAAAATGAAATTTAGTTCAACACGCTTGTTTCACAGTGTAACAGCAATAATATTTAAATCAACATATCAAGCGACACGAAGTAACATATCGTCAAATCTTCCCGTGAAGGGAATCAACATAAAGATGGAATATGATCAATTTAATGTGATTTAAAGGTAAATCTGTGTAATCTGGTGGTGGTTTTGCTGCTTGAATAAATCAGAGGCCTTGACTCTGCAGGCAGCAGACCGTCTTCCCGGCAGCTCATCACCATCACACTTCGCTCTCCGAGAGGACGCGGGTGTGAAGTCGTGGGCTGTGAGCAGCGCCGAATGTTCTCTCATTCATCTCCGACTGTTAAATAACCAGAATGAACTGGAGCAGAAAAGTTGTCACAACAGGAGAACATCTCTGCTCAGCCAACAGGAACATTTTACAAACCAAATGTGAGCTCGAGCTCACCTGCAACTGACTGTACGTTACGCACGAGCGCGCCAACATGATGCAAGACGTTTTCCTTCCGCCATGAGGCGCAAAACAGGAAGCAGAACCAGCGCAGTGGAAACGAACCAACACATTTCAGTGCAATGAAGAGCCACCATTTTATCTTTATTTAACCCCATCCTGTCTGGGACATTTCAGTAGTAAAAAAGTTTATGTCTTTTAAAAACCTGGTTTATTTTATATTACTGGTTATTAGTTCTATTCTCACTTGTGTAGTTTTACTTTTAGTAGTTTATTATTGAATCATTCTTTCCTTTTTTGTAGTTTTCTGAGTGGTTGAATTATTATTCTTGTATATTGGGAAAACGTTTTATTTATCGAAACTTTTCGTCACATGGAACAAAATTGACAACTCAGAATTACTTGGAAAATAAGAAAAATAAGAACAATATAACAATTTAAAATAAAATTTTAAGCATAAATAAGTGGTTGTGTAAATTAATGTATCCCCAAAAATAAAAAAAAATTATTTTGCACATTTGCTTTGTTAAAAGAAAGACAATCAAATTGTGTGTTTTTGGAAAAATATATATATTTATTTTAAAAAATGGATTGTTTTCACTTTTTGTAAAAAAAAAAAAAAAAAAAAAAAAAACTTAGATGTCATTTTTATTATTAATTTTTGGTTGACCAAATTCGAAATTGATCATTTTTAAAGATAATAATAATAATAATTTTTTGACCCGACAATACTTTAAACTGAGTTTTTCCCAGAAATTGTTTTGTGGGTTTATTCTCTGCTTGAAAGATGTTCATTTTAACAGTTGCATCAAATCTCTTTATTTTTCTTGATAGTTTTACTCACTGGGGAAATGTTTGTGGAAAATAAATTTTCTAGATTCCTTGCAAACAGATTTGAACACAGCCAATAACATAACTTAATGTCTATATTTTGTTTTTATGTTTAAACTAAAACTAATACAACTTATAGCAGCAATATGGCTGCAAAATATTTCTCATATTTGCTGAATTTATTGTAAGTGTCAAAAGTTTATTTTATTTATTAATTAGATGATGGTAATAAATCCTGAAAATCCCAATAAGAAAAGGTGGAATATTTGGTTTTGTTTTCATATTGGAAACTCTGAGCCTCACTGATGGATCATGTTCCAAGCTGAGCATTATATCCTTAAAAGCAGATGTTATAAATCCCAGCAGGGCCACCAGGATTTAGCCTGATCCAATTGGCTTCAGGAATCATTACACAGATATGACCAAAGTAAAAGGATCTGCACAGATTTTAGAAAGCAAATGCCGACATTTTTAATCTGGATGCCTCAGAAAAGTATTCATAAATCCAATACTTTACAACCAGAAACTTACATTAATTATAAAGAAATTTGATGGGATAGACCAAAATAAAAGTTGTGCAAATGAAAAACGGCAGCAAAACTTAATTTAAAACCAATAAAAACAATTGCTCTCCATCCACTATGACTCAGGTTGAACTATTTAAGAGGAATGTGAAGCAATTTCAGTAAAACATGGTTTTACAAACAGTTGTAAATGTAAATGCACTCCACACTTTTCAGATTTTTTTGTAAATCACAAAAAGCTTTGCAATTACTTTGTGCGTTGCGTTACAAATACAAACAGCGCTGAGACCCTCCTTCCGGTGTTGATTGGTTGTTTTCGGTGCTTTTCTTCAGATGACAACAGTAGCTCAGGAGGATGTGGATGAGGCAGATTTTTTTCACAAATTATGTAAATAA
The DNA here is from genome assembly GCF_027474105.1 of Poeciliopsis prolifica. Taxonomy (NCBI): domain Eukaryota; kingdom Metazoa; phylum Chordata; class Actinopteri; order Cyprinodontiformes; family Poeciliidae; genus Poeciliopsis; species Poeciliopsis prolifica. Next base: position 67,286 of record NW_026562456.1, on the reverse strand, counting down.
TCTCTAAGAAAGAAAAACCCATATATATTTTGAATTAGCATTTCCCATGAAGGGATGTTAATCCTCCCTGTAAGTGAACTGAATGCATCCAGTCACTGTTGGGACTCGGTGTATCGTCGCTGTCATGTTTTATTTTTTATTTTCAGCTCATTAGCCTCGCTGCACGACTTCACGACGCTGCTGCAGAGCCAAAGTGACGGCTGCAAACGAGCCTCTGGCGAAACGCTTATCGTCCGAGTCAGAGGATGGGGGGGGGAGCGGGGTCAAGGTCGCGAAGGCCTGCATGCAAACTCAGCTGTTTCAGGTGTTGGGAAGCCGTCGCCGTGGCAACAAGGGATAAGGTGGAAGCAGAATCAGAAAACGTGTCCTCCTCTGTGAGCTGACAGCCAAAAACAACAAAACAAAGCAAGACGAGCCCTCCAGGTTAGCGCGATGTTTCACAGCCTCAGCAGTGAATCATCACATCCAACTGCTTCGTTCTGATTTTAATCAGTCAGTAACAGGAAGGACACAACTTCATCTCTGCAGCCTGCTCCCAACACGCAAACATGGAAAAAACGCATGTCATCCTCAGAAAACACCACTTTGCTTCATCTTTACGTCAGTTTAACGAGACCACTGGAGCATAAACACCAAAATGTCACAGCTCCAACATCTGAAAAAGGTCAGAGAGTGTGTGAGAGGAGCGCTCAGTTTCAGCCCAAATATTTAAGGAAGCGGGTCGGTTTTGATCGGAGGGTTTCTGACTCTTGGAGATCTGTTTATCAGGAACCACAGATCAACTGGAGTCAATAGGAGTGTAGAGATCCTGCAGCTCCGCCTAGTGGACACAAAGTTAGGTTCAGAGCAAGCTGCCAATTAAAACTACACTGCAAAAAATACATAATCTTACTATTATGATCTAGTTTCTGTGCAAATATCCGAGTTCACTTTAAAAAAGACAAAACTAACTTACAAGTAAGTTTTCAACAAGATATAGGAGATTGTTTTAAGTCAATTTGATATGTGGAAAATATCTTATAAGTACAATAATCTGCCAGTGGAACCAGTTCTTTTTCACCAATATTAAGGAATTATTGATTTTTTTAAAAAACAACAACTTCAGTTTATTTTGAACCAATAACATTGCAATTAAACTAAATAGTTTTTGAAATATTAAAGAAAGTAAAAAATTCAGAATTTTTTGTGAAAATTTTGAGTTTTAGCTCATTAACATGTGCCACCCTGTTTTTAGAGGAACCGATAATTGGATAATTAATTTAGGGTTTTTAGGGTTTTCCTATCTGACAGTCCAAAAAACTCGGTTCCTTTGTTACGTTTTCAGCTGGTGTGGTTCCCTTTCACACTGCATTGTCAAACAAACCAAACACTTTGAAAAAACTGTTTCCTCCTCGCCTGTGGTGGCTCTGAAACAAGAACCACAAAAACCTCTGAAAAATACACAAGTGCATCTTCCTTTGTAACAAATGTAATCAAAAATGGAGTAGCATCAGATTTTAGCAGTTGTTTCACACTAACCCAAACAAACTGGAGTTGGATTAAAGAAGGAAGTGTGATGGCTGCCACTAGTTTATATTATAAACTAGCATAATTAATGCCGAACCAAGCTAGGAAGACGCAGAATGGAGGATTGATGCCTGGATACTGTGATAAGTGAGCATCAGAGGAAAAAAGACGAGCCAACCTAGCACCTCATGACCTTCTAGGAATGTCTCTACGGAGGGAAATCAACGAAGGAAAGTCCTCCTCTCCAGTGGATTTGGCTTCTGCATATGCTGCGATGGATTACACTGATCCAACTTAATGCCCACAGTGACGCAATCATTCATAACTACAGGAGCTGCTGAGGGCTGAGGATGCTCCCTGGACCATCTGCCGTGGACGGCAGGATTAACTTCCAGGAAGATGGCGCTGAGGTGGGGGTGGAGCTGCATAAAGACCTGGTGAAACCTCACAGGTTACGGCAATAAAGGGCACTTCCTCTTACCAATAGTCTCGGAATTTGTTTGTATTTTGCTTCAAATCTATGACGGAGACAAACTAGTTAATGATTCTGAAGAAAAGGGAAACTGAAACACATTCAAATCTTAAAGGTGTGGTGTGCATTTGCATTCAGCCGTCTTGTGCAATGAAATTAAAATTGCCCTTTCTTCTTCCCCAAACCACTCAAACTGAGTCAGGTTGGACAGAAGGAGTCACCAATACTGAACTTGTGCAGAAAATTTTGATTTGGGTTCATGTATGAACTTTGACTAGGACCTTCTCTAAAATCAGCCAAAATTGTAAAATCAAAAGGTCTTGATGGCCAACAAAATGTTCATTCACCTACTCATCACTAACCTAAGCATTCAGCACTTTAATTAAACAAATAACATAGTTGGGAATTAAGTCACATTTCATGGGAACTGCGGCGTTACCTAGCAACCCTCGCCAAGTCCAGCCCGTCACCTAGCAACCCAAGCGGAGCTCCAGCATGTTTGGTGAGATGTACAATGGCTGCTGTTATTGTTGACTTGCCATTCAGAAACCACTTTCTGCATTCTGGTTGGTTGTGCAGAGGGCTCCACTTCTGCTTCTCAAAAATGTCAAAAACAGCTCATTCTGGAAGGAACTCAAAATAGGCAGAAATTATCTAACAATGATTTTGTGTAAAGAAAATGTAATGAACATGTTTTGTGCAACCCAAAGTGAGACCAAAAGGGAAACTAAATCCTTGTTTTCCTCCGTGTTTCTTGTCTCCTCAGAGAGTCGAAGCCCTGCCCTCCGACCATCAGGAGTCAATCGGACCGCAGGAACAGAACCATCTGCTGCGCTTCCAGTCAGCATCAACATTCCTGTTCTTGGAACTCTGTGCCTTCAACCAAAACTCATCCTGTGTTTTTGGGTTTTTACTCTTCCCTTGGAGCAGCTTTCGGATGATTTTATTTTTCTTCCTGACGGATGAAGGAGGGCCTGGGAATGGAGCTGCTGTCTGTCTGTGGAAACGAAAAAAAAAAATCAAACACATCCAGGATTTTCATCTTTGGATCGTTTTAATGTGTTTCTTTTTTCTACAGATCGTGTCAGTGATTTACTTCCTATTGAAGGAAATCCCTCGCTGTGCAATATAAGTCCATATTTCTGTGAAGTTGTCATGTGGATGTAGAAGCTGAACAAACATTTTGGTTTATTTTTGTAATAATGTTTTTCTGATTTCTATTTTTCTAAAACAATGTGAAACAGATGAAGGGGAAAAAATAAGAACATTTTGAAGGAGAACGGGTGTTTGGATGTTGTTTTTTCTCTGATACTTCCCCTTCCAAAGCCATCAGAGACGATGCATTCAGGGTCACACAGTCTGGGACGGACACATCAGCTCGTCTCAACTGGAGCTACTTTTTAGGTGATGTCTTCTGTAAGTTCAGGCGCGTAAATCTGAAGTGTTTAGTATTCTCTACCTTCGTGTGGCCTGTTCTTCTTGCTGTCCTTTTGTACCTACATATCAATCAGGAAATGGGAAGTCAGAAAAAAGAACAAGTTTGTTCTCCAGAAAAGATGAAAAACACTGAGTTCTCAAACAGAGTCTAAAGTAAATGACAAAAAGCTTGAAGTTGAGTTTACACTGCATTTATTTTAATATTTCTTTTAGGTTTTTAACTAACTCACAAACTAACAAAAATATTTAAAGACACCCGTAGAAACTTCTGCCTCCTCATGTTATCACTTTCCTGGAACTTCCATGTTACTTTCATAAATCCTGAAGGTCATTTTCTGGAAGAGGGTGCTTTACAAAAAGTTGAAGGTTACTTTCTTTAAACCCTAGATCTACATTTCAATAATTAACATGTTACCTTATGATTCTTTAATTACTTAAGTGTTTTTAAATTAGAAGATACTTTTCTTCTCCAGTGCTCTCTAGTAACATTCAATTGCATTTCATCAAAATCTACTATCCTAAAACTTGGATAGTTGCAAGTTACTTTTCAATAATATGTAATTTTCTTAAAGGTAACATGTAAGTTACAGGAAAATATCATGTAAGCAGCAGGTAAACAACAAATAAATAGTCTCATTAAGTACATTTTGAGTCACTGGAACATTTACTTAAAGTCCTAGAAAGTTAAGAGGACATAACGTGAAATCCTGGCTGTTCCCTTTGAGATACAGTAAAGTAATCAACATTCCCATGATAAATAACCTAAAAATCCCATTAAAGTAGCCTGAAAGTGTCCCATTAAAGTAGCCTGAAAGTGTCAGGACAGTAATAAGTCAATTCTTGAAATCTGTAGAAAGCGCCATTTAAGATTCAAGGAAATAAGCAGTGGTGGACATTTAGCTAATTTACTTGGTTGTTTTACTGAACTTTCAGTTGAATAAACTGAATTGACATATGTCTTGATGTCTTGATGTTTTGGGTATCAACTGTTAAGAATTATTCATGCTTTTATTTTGAAGTGAGTGAAGACGGTTCCATTTCCTCTCCTCATGTTCTCCATCTGTGATGCTCTGCAGCAATAGAGGTTTATTCTGCACCCAGAATTCGCCATAAACAGTTTAAATTCTGCTGATGTCCTGCATGTTTTCTGACCGAAGTCAAGTTATCAATACTCAACAATCTAAAACATGAGTGAAATATCTGCCCCAAAGAATCACTTCCAGAAGTGAAACTGAATAAGTGTGCAAAAACAAATTTGTCCCAACAGAGGGTTATGCCAACATATTAACATAGTTATGCCAACATATTAACATAGTTGAATTTAGCACTAGCATCAGCTTCTGCTAAATACTATTGGTAGTGCTTCAACATTAGCTGAACTAATGTTTATGATTAGTGCTTTAGTGCCATATGGTTGTATGAACAAAAGTTCTTGTACTGAAGTGTTTTTTTTTTCATTTTCTGCTTCAGTAGTTACGCTCATTTCATGTTTCTGCTCATAATGGAACAATACTCAAACTTTATTCAGGTAATCTGTAACACGTCTTCCACAGAATGGAAAAAAGGAAGCTTTTTAATCTAATGCAACATGACGGAGAAAATTAGGTTTAATTGGCAGTTAAGATTATTTTAAAAATCCAATCGATTTTCAGTAAAAGGGCTCTGTTTGAGAATTTTCTCCTGTTCTGTTACTTGTCTGCTGTTTTCTGCACTTGTAAACTGTGCTCCATGTCTCCTTGATGCTGCTATCCAGGTCCTGTGTAGATCGATGTTCAGCCTGAGTCCTGGCACAACTTCCTTCTACGTTTTTAGCACTTCTTCTACGTTTTTACTGGATCCATTGATTTGATCATAATGTCATATCAATCAATCCATGGTAATTCTGTTCAGTTTGTGCCTCCAGTGAATGCAAATTCATAGATGTATATTTATTTTCGGTTTGGAAGCAAAGATATCCCTTTGGCTCCAAGTGTACATGGGCATTAAAGTGTACAGTAATTTAGTAAACTGCTGTAGGACCTTAATAATTATATGGATTATAAGCATGAACATCCATAAACTCAGGGGTCAATGTAATATTCTTCTCAGTCAGGCATAAGTTAGAAAAAAAGCCAAATATATTCAAAACAGTCAACATTTTATGTGCTACAAACAAATTTTCATCAAAATGCAACTTTGAGGGGTTTTATTACCTTGTTTTCTTAAGAATATGAAAAGAGAGTTTAAAAGCCACCCATTGAGACTGATGTTTGGCAAAGGAACCTTGGCTTTCAAAGGTCAAAGCCCAGAAAAAGATGTTTCATTTTAAAGATGATTTCCCAGTAAGCCTGACCCTCTAAAGGTTGGATCCTCTGAAGGGCCAGTCCATTATTACGTGGCTTTATCTTTGAGCTGTTTTGCCTTGACATAGAGGACATAAGTTACTATATATCACTGCCTACATCATGCTTAGACTTGTGTATTGTTGGAAATTGGGGGGTTTCCACAAACTGCTACAACTGCTTTACATTTCCACCAAGTTTGGCTCTGATTTGATATAGATCATTAATAAACAGTGAAAGTCAGAGTGATGGGAACTTAACAGGATGTTTCTCAAAACCAAGGACATTGGCTTTGATATTGAGACATAATGATGAGTTGGACTTGATTTCAAGAGGTTAATTCTCAAAATGACAAATTCTTCAAAGGTCTTACCCAAAAGAGGATGCCTGCTAAAGCTGAGTCCTCCTAAAGACGAGTTCATCAAACATTGTGCCAAGCAAATAGCAGGCTATCCAGTTACATAGTACTAAGAAGAACATGTCCCCTAAAGACAGACACTCAAAAACATAGGTTTTTTGAAAGTTGATTCCTTAAAGGTTTGGTCCAGGTCTTTAACCTTCTAAGAGACTAGCTCCTCGAAAGATGATTGCAGATTCTCTGAAAAAGGGACTCTTTCAGACCCGATCCTTCAGATGACAGATCCTCCAACAGATAGGCTCCCAACCCAAATATATTTCCAAATCCTTCAGGTCTTCTGAAGGATGGGTCTTTCTTTTTTAAGATGTCCTGTCGTTGGCACATCAGGGATCCCATATACAGAAAACAGTTGTCTAAATTTGCTCACCACATAGAATATCCTAAGATGGCATTTTAATTGCATGATTAATTTTAATCAGTGATAAAAGAAAGTCCAGACTCCATCATGCATCAAGGAAGGCCACCAATCACATTAATGTGATTGATGATTGGTAACTAGATTGTGTAATCTAGTAATATGGCTTTCAACCATCTGGATTATATTTGTCTGTCCGTGTATGTGTGTGTGTGTGAGTGAGTGTATGAGTACAAATAATTTGTGTTGAGATGGTGTATGTGAACGTGCCATCAGGCCAGGTAGGGCTCATTTCTGTCCCCCCTGGTGAGTTAGTCCCTAAGAGGTCAAGAGGGATGTCCACCAGTGTCCTGAGTGGGCCCTGTGGACCATGGCTGGCCTGTCACATTCTCTGGAGCCATAACCCCCTAGCAGGAGCCCACCACTATGGCTGTGACCCAAACAAGCAAGCCCTCCCAGCCTCAATGGTGCTGTCAGAGATCTCAGGCCAACCTACATCCCCACCCAACACCAAATCAGCATGGGCATGTCACATCGGCAGGTGCAGAAAAGGATGTCTAAGGTTTTATAAAATTGGGGTTGTTGCTGAGGTGTGTGAGATTCCACAACTTACTGACATCAAGTCTCCCCAATTGCAAAGCCCTATATGTAGTATACTAAAATTGGGTTTCAGGATGGGGTCAAACATTGTAGAGAGGGAAGCAATCCACCAATGCTTGCAAGACCCATCGTCTCACAAAGATTCTTCTGAAGTGTGGTATTGAGAGAAGGTGCTGGTTCGAATCCCATTGGGAGATGGGTCCTTCAAAAGACCTATCCTCCTACTGACAACCCCTACATGAAATTAGTTATTAGAAAGATTAAAAGTTGTAACCCTATCCTGTGAGTAACTGATCCAACAAACATTAAGCTCTGTGAGTGGTGGTGTTTCTGATGGTGTCAAGAGCCAATACAATAGCCAGTTGCAAGTTAAACTGGTGAACTGCTTTCGGTGCAAAAACTCCTTAGTGGGCTATGCTTTTATTTCATTGTTGATTGTTTGATCAGTGGCTCTGCAACACATGCAGCAGTTTCATGAAATCCAGAGTCTAAAGATATAGCCCTGATGTTTACATGAAATGTCTTGTGTTGTATCACATTTAGACACAAAATTAAAACTTTCCAACAAAAACTTTTTAATTTGGGTAATGATCATCAACAGCTGTTGGAGAAATCTGCTTCACTGCACACATTTTTCTGTCATTATACTAAAATAAACCTTAAGAGGCACAAACAGTGGAATCCACAAACTTGGCTGCTTCTGAAGATATATTTTCAGAGTTTGTAGACTCACCTGGTCAGTGTACATTTCTTTCTGCATGAATTTATGTGGCTCCGTCCTCAGCGTTCAGGTCCAACTGAAGACGTTGTGTTCAGACGTTTCTCATCTTCCTTGTGGAGTCGGCAAACTGCAGATCTCCAAGTACCTTCACTGACAACATCCCTCCTGAAAAAAAAGCTGCCAAACTTCTCTGAAGAAGCCAAACGTCTCTGTGTGTATCAGTGGTTTTAAGTGTTTCACATCATCCTGTTAATGTTTCATCGTGTTTTTAACTGCAACAACCCTGTTTGTTACGATGTTGGTCATATATGCAGAAGAGTTATCAAATAAACTGAAATAAACTCTTAAGACTCACTGAGAAAGAATGAGCTTCTTTATTCCGCCACCAGATGGCGCCAAAGATCATCTTTATTTAAAATCAGCCTCCAGAAGAAAATAACATCTGAAAGTGCTTTAACACAGCATCTATAAGCAAAGAGAATCTGGTTGTTCTATTTGTGTCAGACTCATTCAGTTAAGCACATATATTTTTGTTTTGGAATAACTGATTAAATCCCCCAAATGACACATGTTTGTGTATTTTCTGTAATGGGTTTGTTGATTAGGTTTACCTTTAATGCATCTCATGAAGCTGGTAAGTAGAAAAAACATAAAGTAAATAATTACATTTATGTTTATTGTGAAGATTTCCAGAAAATATTTTTGGGTTTAAACACAAAATGATTAAAGAGCAAAGAGAAAATCAAAGGTGATTTCATGATGTCTGTCTAGCTCTCCAGAGATTACATTTCCAACGGTCTTAAGTCTTTTACCAAATTACTTCTTTAACTGGGCTTTGTTTTCCCTGTTAGCTCTAGTTTATGTATTAGCTCTGGCTAACAGTGTTAGCTCTAGTTTACGGTATTAGCTCTGGCTAACCGTGTTAGCTCTAGTTTACAATATTAGCTCTGGCTAACGGTTTTAGCTCTAGTTTACTTATTAGCTCTGGCTAACGGTTTTAGCTGTGGCGAATGCATTGAACAGTAGCACACAAGCCAATCACAATTGTTCATTTAAGACCCTGGCCTAGAGGGAAGAAAGATAGGACTTCAGGGATCCAAGCCACTGTTGCAATTGACAAGAGGAGCTCCTGATGAGCACGGTGTACATCGGGGTTACATAGTTTAGGATTTGGGTTATCAGAGTTATTGTAGATTGTAATGGATGAAGGCACATATTGTACTGTTTGCTAGAATGAAAGATCTCTTCTTATAGAGTAAACCTGAGGAAGCCTCTAATTGAAGATGCTCCGCCTTCCCAAGACAGTCTCATGAAGAGGATGTTCAGGGTTGTCCATATTTTCTTGGTCCTATGAAGAATCCTTCTTTGCATAATCATCGTTAGACGTTCCACCGTCGTCCCCAGAATAGAACCAGCTTTCTTTATCAGGCTGTTGAACCGTTTCCCTTCACAGCTCTGATGCTGCTGCCCCAACAGGTGACAGAAGAACAGATGATGCTCTCAACAACCGACTTATAGAAGGTTTGTAGCATCTTGCTGCTATCCTTGAAGGATCTTAGCTTCCTCAAGAAGTCCAGTCTGCTCTATTCCTTCTAATAGATGGCTTCATTGTTACATCTCCAGTCCAGATGAACACTTAGGTATTTATATTCCTCAACCACCTCCACTTCTTCTCCCATGATGGAAATTTGGTTTAATCTAATCCTTTTCCTCCTCAAATTGACAATCACCTCCTTTGTTTAGTTCACATTTAGGATTGCTTCCACACCATGACACAAAGCGGTCCACCAGCTCTTTGTACTCAGCCTCTTGTCCATCTCTAATTTACCAACCACTGCAGAGCATCTGAGTGTTTCTGGACAAGACAGAAGTTGGATTTGGGTTGTAAGTCTGAGAGAAAAGGAATGGTGAGAATACAGTCCCTGTGGTGTTCCTGTGTTGCTGAACACCTGGTTCGATACACACAGACCTTCTTCAGTATCACAGACTGTTGTCTGTTTGTGAGCCAGCCAGGTGATTGTTGAGGCCTCCACCTGTGTCTTCTGGAGTTTCTCACAGAGCAAATGAGACTGAATTCTATTAAAAACACTGGAGAAATGAAATAATATGATGCTAACAGTGCTGCCTGCTTTGTCCAAATGGCAGTGGGTTTGTTAGCAGGTGTATGAGGATGTCTTCAACTCCAACTTCACAGGAATAAGCAAACTGCAGTGGGTCTTGATATGTCCTTGTCTGATAATTCAAGAGTCTCTCCAGGACCTTCATGATGTGGGTTACCAGGTCAAAGGGTCATTGATGACTGATGGTTGTGTTTCCGTTGGTACCGGACCATGCAGGATGTCTTCCATAACAGTGGAGCTGTCTCTCAGGTCGGGCTAATGTTGACGAGATGATGCAGAATCACACAGAGCTTCAGGACGCTGGATCTGTTACCTTGTAACTTCAGTCTCTTCAACTGCCTCTTCTCCTGACTTTTAGATACAGAAAAGTGTCAGTACAAACTGTTCTGACTGAGGACAGCTTCTACTTTCTGATATTATGTATCTGAGGTTGTTTTTCAGTGTTTATACGTCACCAACATCCTGTTGAAACCAGTGAAAACCGGTTCCATAAGTGGCGAATGGCAACACCGCACTAGAAGGGGTGCCCAAAAAATTTTTTCTTATGCATTTCTAAATTTCCTAGTAACAATTGTTACCATGTGCAAATAATATGATCAATAACTGGCCACACCTCAAAGATTTGGATTTTATCGCATCGTTTTTAATTTATTTTAATAAATTTCTTGATAATAATTTTGATTTATTGTTTCCACTATATTGTTTAAAACCAATCAAAACTGTAATTATTGTCGGGAATGTTTGGTTACCGTTTGCTTTATTTTTTTCTCCAATGTTTGTTCGATTTAAATGAATGAGGGCTTTCATCTTTCATCTTCCTTGTGGAATCAGCAAACTGCAGATCTCCAGGTACCTTCACTGACAACATCCCTCCTGAAAAAAAAGCTGCCAAACTTCTCTGAAGAAGCCAAACGTCTCTGTGTGTATCAGTGGTTTTAAGTGTTTCACATCATTCTGTTAATGTTTCATCGTGTTTTTAACTGCAACAACCCTGTTTGTTACGTTGTTGGTCATATATGCAGAAGAGTTATCAAATAAACTGAAATAAACTCTTAAGACTCACTGAGAAAGAATGAGCTTCTTTATTCCGCCACCAGATGGCGCCAAAGATCAACTTTATTTAAAATCAGCCTCCAGAAGAAAATAACATCTGAAAGTGCTTTAACACAGCATCTATAAGCAAAGAGACTCTGGTTGTTCTATTTGTGTCAGACTCAGTCAATTAAGCACATATATTTTTGTTTTGGAATAACTGATTAAATCCCCCAAATGACACATGTTTGTGTATTTTCTGTAATGGGTTTGTTGATTAGGTTTACCTTTAATGCATCTCATGAAGCTGGTAAGTAGAAAAAACATAAAGTAAATAATCACATTCAGTAGTTAAATATGGATGCTGCAATTTATATCTTGGGTATAATGATTATGAAACATACTACTTGAATTGCTTATTTTATTGTGCATTATGTAAAACCTTGACCGATGCAACAGTTTTTCAGTATAAAATGGGACAATAAGATCAGACTAACTATGTTTATTGTGGAGATTTCCAGAAAATATTTTTGGGTTTAAACACAAAATGATTAAAGAGCAAAGAGAAAATCAAAGGTAATTTCTTGATGTCTGTCTGCGTCTAGTCAGGTAGAAGTGGCGAGTTGGTGATGTCACCCTTGAATAACTGCAGGTACTTTGGCTAGCGCTCCTTTGACTTTATCTCCAACAGCCTTAACTTTTTTACTGAACCAGTCTTTCATCTTGTTTTTGAATTCCCTGAAAGAAGAACAGAATCAGTGTTATTTTCTGTATAAAAAAACGTATGCTAGGTAAATAAAAAAAAACAGAAGCAGTTCCTGATGCTAGGTTGTCTTCTAGCTGTGATTTAAAATAATCTTGATTTATCAATTGAATAAAAAAATTGTGTATTTTTTTTCCTTTCGTAAACATTTATTAATACCCACACAGTTAAACATTGGAGCACAACATACAGATTAATAATTTATCTTAAAAATAAAATACAATTAAACTGAAAGAAGACAAAGACATTAAATCTTTTTGTATGTATTAGTGTGGTGTGTTACAGAAACAGTGTGTTAATGAGCGGATCTCAGCCGAGTGTGAAGCGGCCGGGACAAGGATCAGTGCCTCCAACTCCGAGGCCTTGGTCTTGAGCCAGAAAAGGTTAAAAAGCCTTCTCTGGGTCGGGAGGATGTCCTGCCCCAACTGGTGGAGTTCAAGTATCTCGGGATCTTGTTCATGAATGAGGGAAGAGGGGAGTTGGAGGTCGACAGGCGGATTAGCGCAGCATCTACCGTGAAGCTGGCGCTGTACCGGTCTGTCATGGTGAAGAGAGAACTGAGCCAAAAAGCGAAGCTCTCGATTTACCAGTTAATCTACGTTCCTACCCTCATCTATGGTTATGAGCTTTGGGTCATGACTGAAAAAACAAGATCTCTGATACAAGTGGCCGAAATGGGTTTCCTGTGTAGGGTGGCTAGGCTCTCCCTTAGAGATAGGGTGAGAAGTTCAGTCATCCGGGAAGGACTCAGAGTAGAGCCGCTGCTCCTCCACATCGAGAGGAGCCCATTGAGGCTCAGCCATCTGGTCAGGATGCCTCCGGGACGCCTCTCTGGTGAGGTGTTCCAGGCACGTCCCACTGGGAGGAGAGGAAGACCCAGGACACACTGGAGGGACTATGTCTCCCAGCTTGCCTGAAAACGCCTTGGGGTTCCCCCTGAGGAGCTGGAACAAGTGGCTGAGGAGAGGGAAGTCTGGGCCTCCCTTCTGAAGCTGCTAACCCCGCGACCCGACCCTGGATAAACAGCAGACGATGGATGTTATAGAAACTTAAGCTGCTTCACTGGCCTTTTGAACAGTGAAGCAGCTTAAGTGAACACTGTTAGCTACTGCTAACGGTGTTAGCTGTAGTTAACTGTATTAGCACTGGCTAACGGTATTAGCTCTATTTTATGGTATTAGCTCTGGCTAACTCTGTTAGCTCTAGTTTACTTATTGGCTCTGGATAACGGTTTTAGCTGTGGCGAATATATTAAACAGTAGCACACAAGCCAATAATATTTGTTTGTTTAAGATATTTCATGCATAACGGCAAAATTTTTATGTTTTGCAGATGTCAAGGTGATGATTATGATCACAGAAGAGTACAGGAGTTTATGCAGCACTGGTGAGCAATAATGCTAGGAATTTATTAGCACTGGAAGAAGACAGTGGTGAACAATGAGACAAACATTATTGACAAAAAGCAGGACAAGGATCTGACAGGGAGCAAGTGACACACGTTGGGTTAAATACACAAGGGAGAAACTAGGAGACAGTTGGGGACAATCAAGGAGAAGAAACGTGACAACACAGAGACTCAATTAGCTGGAAAGACACACAAAATCCAAATAATGTCTAAATAAATGAATAGAAATGAAAAGAAGTAGTAAAATAGATTTACATTATTTAAACATATCAGACATGACTGTGAGTAGTGATGAGTGAGATTCTGTTATTTGATCATTATAAATTTAAACTGAGGAGGATCAATTGTTGAGTACCTCAAGGCACTGTTCTCGAATCACTTCAAAATACAGACGTAAATGAAACAAAACTTTTTATTTTTTTGCTACCCCACAACCAAAACTCAAAGGTAGAAATGAACTTAAAACTAAATTTTAGCAGCAAATGTTTTGAATATAGACCTAAAAACCTCCATAACCTTCATCTACATGACTGACCTGGGGAAGTTTGCGATTTTTGGAGAACGGTGGGGATTCCTAGGAGCGTTCCTGACATCCTCCAGGAGTTTGAAGTCACTGCAGAGAGAAAACAACAACAAAAAGCCGCATCTCATCTGTCAGAGCAGCAGAACTCCAGAGATAAACTGAGGCTGATTGAGGTTGAAACTCACCTTGAATCCTCCGGTGGAGCAGGAAGAGGACCGGCGGATGTAAAAGTAGCCATAACCACAATCAGCACCACCATCACGAGTAACAGCTTCATGGTGGGAAGTAGAGCGGCCTCTGATGCAGCTCCGGCCAACTGAAGGGATTTATACTCCCTCTGGCTGATCTGAGATCAGTTTTCTGTTGTTCATATGTAACCACATGCCGAGGCCACATGCCCCTGACCCAGGCCTAGAGGGAAGAAAGATAGGACTTCAGGGATCCAAGCCACTGTTGCGATTGACAAGAGGAGCTCCTGATGAGCACGGTGTACATCGGGTTACATAGGTTAGGAGTTGGGTTATCAGTTATTGTAGATTTTAATGGCTGAAGGCACATATTGTACTGTTTGCTAGAATGAAAGATCTCTTCTTATAGAGTAAACCTGAGGAAGCCTCTAACTGAAAATGCTCTGCCTTCCCCAAACAGTCTCATGAAGAGGATGTTCAGGGTTGTCCATATTTTCTTGGTCCTATGAAGAATCCTTCCTTGCATAATCATCATCAGATGTTCCACCGTCGTCCCCAGAATAGAACCAGCTTTCTTTATCAGGCTGTTGTGCCTTTTTTGTACAGTACAAACTGTTCTGACTGAGGACAGCTTCTACTTTCTGATATTATGTATCTGAGATTGTTTTTCAGTGTTTATACATCACCAACATCCTGTTGAAACCAGTAACACCCTGTTCACCCTGATGACCCACGACTGCCGTCCACACTTCAGATCCAACCACATCCTGAAGTACGCGGATGACACCACAGTGGTGGGCCTCATCCGGGACAACAACGAGACGGCCTATAGGGAGGAGGTGCGGCATCTGGTGGACTGGTGCAGTGGAAACAACCTGATCCTGAATGTCAACAAGACCAAGGAGATCATCGTAGACTTCAGGAAATCCAGACCCATCCACACACCACTCCTCATCAATGACTCAGCAGTGGAGGTCGTCAGCAGCATCAAGTTCCTGGGGGTGCACATCAACGACAACCTCAGCTGGTCTCCCCACATCTCCTCACTGGTGAAGAAGGGCCAGCAGCGCATGCACTTCCTGCGTCGGATGAAGAGAGCATCCTCCCGCCCCCCATCCTTCAGACCTTCTACAGAGGGACCATCGAGAGCCAACTGACCAGCTACATCTCCATCTGGTCTGGGAGCTGCAGGGCCTCTGACTGGAAGTCTCTACAGAGGGTGGTGAGGACAGGGGAGAAGATCACGGGGGCTCTGCTCCCCTGCATCAAGGACATCGCAGAGAGGCGCTGCCTATCTCGCGCTCACCAGATCCTCTCCGACCCCACCCACCCCAACCATGGACTGTTTCCCCCCTGGCGTCTGGAAGAAGGTTCCGCAGCATCTTGTGCAGAACAACCAGACTACTGAACAGTTTCTTCCCCCGGGCCATCAGACTGCTTAACGCCACATAACACCCCTCCACACACTCACAAACCAAATGACCCCCCCATGGACATGTCAATACATGCACTTTAGTTTAGTTTTTCTCACAACACTGAACCTTTGTATTCTATGGCACTTGTATTTATTTATTTATTGGGTAGTATAAGGTTTTAGCTCTGCTACACTGGTAGCCAAGTAACAACATTTCGTTGTCAGGATTCACCTTGTGTTTTTTTTGTACAATGACAATAAAGGAAGTCTAAGTCTAAGTCTAAGTCTAAGTCTAAGTTTGATTCATGTCAATTCGCGGCACCAAACTAGAGATTTCGTCGAAATATTTATTTCTTATGCATTTCTAAATTTCTTAGTGACAATTGTTGCTGTGTGCAAATAATCATGATCAATAACTGATCACACCTCAAAAAGTCGCCACTTTCTGTCTCTAAAATTTGGATTTTATCACATTGTTATCAAATTATTTATTTAAATGTCTTGATAAGAATTTTGATTTATTGTTTCCACCGTATTGTTTAAAACCAATCAAAACTGTAATTATTGTCGGGATTGTTTGGTTTATCGTTTGCTTTATTTTTTTCTCCAATGTTTGTTCGATATAAATGAGTGAATGCTTTCATCTTTCATCTTCCTTGTGGAATCAGCAAACTGCAGATCTCCAGGTACCTTCACTGACAACATCCCTCCTGAAAAAAAAGCTGCCAAACTTCTCTGAAGAAGCCAAACGTCTCTGTGTGTATCAGTGGTTTTAAGTGTTTCACATCATCCTGTTAATGTTTCATCGTGTTTTTAACTGCAACAACCCTGTTTGTTACGATGTTGGTCATATATGCAGAAGAGTTATCAAATAAACTGAAATAAACTCTTAAGACTCACTGAGAAAGAATGAGCTTCTTTATTCCGCCACCAGATGGCGCCAAAGATCATCTTTATTTAAAATCAGCCTCCAGAAGAAAATAACATCTGAAAGCGCTTTAACACAGCATTTATAAGCAAAGAGACTCTGGTTGTTCTATTTGTGTCGGACTCAGTCAATTAAGCACATATATTTTTGTTTTGGAATAACTGATTATTGATTATTAATTCTTGATTGTATGTTTATAATGTCTTTTGTTGTTTGGGTCTCCTTGTCTAGGACTACAGATGGAAATTAGCAATTATGCTATAATATGTCTGATTTACAGTCTATACAGTAGTGTTGACTGTTCATTAATGTGCACTGTCCTTAATAAAGATTAAATTAAATTAAATCCCCCAAATGACATATTTTTTCTGTAATGGGTTTGTTGATTAGGTTTACCTATAATGCATCTCATGAAGCTGGTAAGTAGAGCAAAGAGAAAATCAAAGGTGATTTCATGATGTCTGTCTGCGTCTGGTCAGGTAGCAGTGGCGAGTTTGTGATGTCACTTCCCAGGTCCATAAGGATCATGGACAGACCCTCCAGCAGATTCATCTCCACCAGACTGGAGAGTTTCACCGAGCCTCGTCGTATGGCAAAGGCTGATGGAACATCCTATGTTCAAATGAACACGCCTGCAAGAAGAACATTTCAGTGTTATTCTCTGTACTAACAAATATTTAAATTCAAAGAAGCTTAATCAGAAGGAAGGTCCTCATGTCAGGTTATCTTTTAGTTGTATGATTTAAGATCATCCTGATTAATCCATTCATTAAGTCCTCTCCAATTTTCAGAATCTGTTCCTATGTATATGAAAATGATATGAATCATGACAGAAAACCAATCACAATCTAAATGTACTTCACCAATTTCTTTTTAATTTATTGATCTGAATATTGCAAAGAGCTCCAGTTTCTAACTCAAGTTGTTTACAGTTAGCATTGGGATCAAAACATTTTCTCAAATATATTACACAAACTTAAAGATGCTTCATTGGCCTTTTAAACACCCAGTACTGCTAACAGTGTTAGTTTTTGCGGGCGGAAGGTTATCTTCTAGGACAGAATCATCTTCGGTCCAGCTTGCATCGCGCAGGTGAAGAAATGGCGACACCCGGGAGTGAAAAATTTAAAAGATTTGCCAGGTTTTAAGTAATTATTATTATTATTATTTTAATCTACCAATCAAATTGTTCAGGTGCCCGTGGATCCTAGTCATTCCCTTGTTTCTAGATGTTTTGAAATTTAGGTTTAAGTCTTTTGAAAATGTTATTATTCTGCTGCTTCCGTACACATGAACCTGATTAAATGTTAAGGTCTGTGGGTCTGTAACTAGTTACATTTACACAGTCACATCTACTTCAGTAACCTTTTTGAAAATATGTACTTTTATGAGAATTTTTACTTTTTTTATTTTTACTTGAGTAAAATTTCTGAATTTGTGTCTCATTCAGCAGACAAACTGATACAGTTTTGTTAACGTTTCATAAGGTTTTTATTCAAAGAAACAGATTTGGGAAAAATTGCATTTGACCTGATGATGTTACTTTTACTAATTATTGTCATTTTTGACTTTGAAATACCGAAAGTTCCTATTAACTTTATATTTTGGTCTGTCTGGTGGTGTAATTTATAAATATTAAATATTTGATCATTTGATAAGATCAGTAGTTAAATTTAGACTTTTCACCAAATAGTTTTTCACTCTTATTTTGGAGACCTTCTGTTTACGTTTTCTTGAATAGAAATATGTTGAAGTATCACTTACTTGAGTACAACTTTTGACCAACTCTGTTCTCATCTCGCCTTCTTTGATTTGCTTTGTGTTTAACTTGGTTTGTAATCTTCATCTTATATGCTTATGGCTCTTGGTTTTAACTCCTTGACATATAGTTACGGTGTTTTGAAAGTTAAACTTATGAGTTTTTCCTTCACCCAGTGACGATCCCTTTCAGCCAATCAGATTATCAATAATACATACTCCTTGTCAGGTTCCCTGAAACACACATAGACAAACATCTGGTTTCACATCTGTCTGAGAACAACACAGTCGAGCGTCTGCGCAGATACTGAATGTTTAATATGAGGAACGATTCTTACGGATGGTCCTGAGGGAGGACCAACCTAGAAGACAAATACAGAGCAGTTTGAACGTGGACGGACGCGGAGCTGGAGCTGAGGATTTCCTGCAGAGTTTACTCACATGAAGGGATTTCTGTTCATGACAAGAACACAGATCGATTAGCAAAATGAATTAAACAGTATTTCCCTTTTATAAAAGTTTGTTGACAGGGAACTTACCTGCTGTCCTCTGTCCCGTTAATGTTCACAGGAGAGTCAAAACTGAAAGACAAAAGCAGAACCACAACAAGTTTGTACAAAAAGACTGAAACGATGAGAAGACGTCTGCATCACGTCAATCTAATGTAACGTCTCTTGTACAAATCATGACGGGAGCTGCACCTACTGCTAAAATGTCAGAAAACATTAAATGAAATTATTTTTTAAAAATGAAACAAATAGAAAATTATAAGGACAAAATTAGAAAATACTGAAAAAAAACAATTTACTAAATGAGAGAAAAATAAAATTAGAAAATAAAAAATTAGCAACGAATATAAAATATAAGAAAAAAACCCTAAATAAAACAAAGTAAATAAGTTTCAGCCTAACTAAAATATAGTAAAATATCAGAACATTCCACTTACATTAAAATAACCATAATAGTTTGAAAGGAATAATTACAAAAGCAAAAATATATAAAAGAATAAGCAAAATAAAACGAAAAACTGTAGATTGGAAAATAAACAGACATTCATATAAAGAATATGAAAATACAAAAAAACTCAAATGAAACAAATTAGATAAAATCTAAATAAAACTAAATTGTAATCAAATATAAATAAGATTAAAAAAATATTATTTCAACTACAAAATTAAAGAACTAATAAAAATAAATTATATTTAAATAAATGATATGTTCCTCTAAGCTTGTGCCACTTTTATTCACAATCAAAGTGCTGCTGGTAATTATTTTTTAAAAATCTACCTGACTGTGCGGCGTGATGAGCCAGATTCTGTTACGTAGAAATCATAAATCTAAACTAATAAAGACCAAATGTTGAGTACCTCAAGGCCCTATTCTCGAATCCTTCCAAAATATAGATGCAGATGAAACACAACTCTTGTTGTTTTAGCTAAAACTTAACTTTAGTTAAGTGTTTTTATCGCAATCATGAAAATCTCCATAACGTCAACATGACTCACCTGGGGAAGCTTGTTTCGTTTTGGGATCGGTGGGGATTCCCAGTGGAGTTCCTGACGACCTCCACCAGTTTGGAGTCACTGCAGACAGAAAACAACAACAAAAAAAGCCTAATTTCATCTGTCAGAGCAGCAGAACTCCAGAGGTAAACTGGTTGAATCTCACCTTGAATCCTCAGGCAGAGCAGGAAGAGGACCAGCGGATGTAAAAGTAGTCATCATCATCATCATCACCATCATCACCATCATGAGGAACAGCTTCATGATGGTGGGAAAAAGAGCGGCA
Organism: Poeciliopsis prolifica; assembly: GCF_027474105.1. Taxonomy (NCBI): domain Eukaryota; kingdom Metazoa; phylum Chordata; class Actinopteri; order Cyprinodontiformes; family Poeciliidae; genus Poeciliopsis; species Poeciliopsis prolifica. The sequence goes on along the minus strand of NW_026562456.1, from coordinate 47,535 downwards.
CTCTGATGCAGCTCCAGCCAACTGAAGGGATTTATACTCCCTCTGGCTGATCTGAGGTCAGTTTCCTGCTGTTCATGTGTAACTCCTCTGTGTTCGGCTCAGGTCCAGTAGGTTCGGCTCAAGTCCAGTAGGTTCGGCTCAGGTCCAGTAGGTTCGGCTCAGGTCCAGTAGGTTGACTTCACAAGGTTCACTGTATTTATTCTAACAAAAGAGGAAATGAAATTGGTGGTTCTCTGCTGGACTGAAGTGTTTTCTGTCCTCCATTGAGGGTCAGCGCATGTTTTTCTAAACTCCAGCTGAAGGACAGAAGCTTCATGATGAAGTTCCTCTATGTTGATGTTCTCAGTACTTGTTTTTTCTCACTCTGGCCTGATCCTGCTTCTTTCATTACTATTTTGAAAGAATTCATGAAGGAAAAGTAATTTCCCCAGGAAATTCACCCCAGGGTAAGAGTATCTACAAACAGAACCATTAAACATTTTTTAACAAACCTTGTTAAGAGTAGTGGAAAGAAGTGTCTTCACAGTAAAAAGAGTACTTCAGCATTACGTTTTTGAAGATTATATTCACATGAATCACAAGTCCTTTTGGAGAAAACCTTAATTGTTAAGCAAGGTGGTGGAGGAATTATGATCTGGACATTACAGGCATTTTAGACTTTAATCTGATGTGAATTCTGATTTTTTTCAGGGGTTTTAAGACAATGATCTAAAAAAAAAAAAAAAAAGTAAAAGACCTAGTCAAAGTCCAGATCTTAATTTGGAGACAACTGTGTAGTCAGATCTCAAAGGTTCAGGATGTACTTTTATAAAACATGTTTCCACATATTTGTAAAACTGACAGAATGTAGTGACAGTATGAGACAAACTATCTGTGAATAGATATCCTCTGCCTAATCCCAGTGCCCATGAGAAACAGCCAATCAAAGCCAGGAGGCGGGTCTTAGTGCTGTCAATCAATATGAGTGACTGCTGTGAATGATAAGGATAGTCAGCATAGCTACCAAAGGTGGTGAATAAATGGTTTTTTCTGTAATGGTGGCTTGCTTTTCCACCATTAGCACATTTTTATCAGCAGTAGATGAAGGTGATTGACAGCACTAAGATCCGCCTCCTGGCTCTGATTGGTTGTTGCTGGTTGACAACGGTTCATTACTTCAGACAGAAATATCCGTTCAGATTACCTGTCCCATAACATACTGCCTTGACATGGTTAAAGTTTCAACAAATATGGAAAAAAAATATTTTTGTAAAAATTAAATACTGCAGCTTTAAAGGGGTTCATAAGAATATTACACATACTGATCAAGATAAATGAGTTTGTGTAGAAAAGTATGTTTAAACGTAGTTACCTTCTCTGAGAAAATATAAACAATGAACTCCACAATCACAGATATATTTTATTAATCCAACATTTGTTACAATTTTATAAGTTAACACATTTTCACAAACACTGATGGGAGGAGAACAACTGCAGAAATACACACAAAAAAACAAAGACGACACTCAGTCACATAAAACTGAGCTTCCAGTTCCTGGAAATCTCAGACGACATGCAATGTAAATAACCAGCGGATCAACACCAGCGGCCTGTTTATCAGCCGTTTATCGGAAATCTTCTGCGGAAAACATGCCCTTGGCTCGGCGCAGGATGGAGTCCTTGGACGCATCGTATGGATGCTCTTTGGACGGGATCTCCAGCACCGCCGGGATCGACTGCATGTGGGCGTCGATGGCGTGCCGGATCATCTCGGCGATGAACTGGTTGATCAGAATGATGGCGATGTCATTCCGTGCCAGGAAGCTCCTGCAGGAGGAAACAAATGTCCCAACACTTAAAATAACAGGGGAATTTTAACAGGAACTAGTTCACATCTATGAATCAGTTCAAATGTGGAAATCTGTTCAGAGCTGAGAATCAGATTTAAGTCAGGAATCAGTTCAAGACTAAGTTCAGAATTAGAAATCCATTCAAGAATCAGTAATTTGTTCAAGAATTAAAAAAACAACAACAACCTAAGATTCAGAATTAGAATCTGATCGAGATTGTATGCAGAATCAGGAATTTGTTCAAAAATCAGTTCAAAGTAGGTAATCTGTTCAAGAATAATGGATTCACAATCAAGAATTGGATCAAAGTCAGAAATTGGAATACATTCAAGATTTTTGTAATCCATAGATGAAATTTTTTAAATAAATAATTGAAATAATAAAATACTTCCATTGCACTGTTATTTTTGGCTCTGCGGGTATTCCATTCTGATGTTGCACCAAAATCCTTAGAAAGTCATTTTACTTTGACAACCAAATGAAAACAATATAATCAGAACTATGCAATATCAGATGAACATTTACAATACTATCAATAAATATAATGAGGTAATTCTGACTGAACATAAAGCTTTATATGCGATCAACAATCAATTAATCTGAAAAACGTTCATTTAGAAGGGAGTCTGGTCTATGTCAACATTTTGGTTAAAACTACAGTTTTTATTTATGTCGTGATTAATATAATTATAGATTCTCTCCCAAATTACACACAAAAAAACAGTTTATAGAAACTAAAAGCGTTAAAACATGAAGTATATGAGTTGGGGAGGAGCTTGTGGGCCTGAACCACAAGCCGCACCAGATTCCATTCAGAATTTCACACATTTAACATTCTCATCAATAATGTTGTCCGATTATTATTGATTACACCTGAGCTCTATTTTAATGTTGTATGAATTTAAAATGAGAGGTTTCTGGTATCCCAGTGTATCGGGCCTCACTTGAACGTCTCCTCGATCTCCGTGATGCTCGTGTCCTTCTCCACCACCAGGAAGTTCGGCTTCCGGTTCTTGTTCAGCTCGCCGATCCCACCGAGCAGGAAGCCCGTCACCGTGTCTTCGTCCCCGATCACGGCGATCAGTTTGCCTCGACCCGCCATCGCAGCTGCTTTGGTCCAGTAGCACCGCGGAGAGACGGTCCGGATCAGCAGGCTTGATCATGTGAGTCGCTGCGTCAGCGGTCACGTGAGGGTCACGCAGCGGCGGAAGTGAAGCTACAGGCGGAAGTGAAGCTGCAGTTTGAACAACAAGCAGCAGCAGAGAACGTTCAGTATGGTGAGGGTTTAAACTTCTTATTCTCTGCGTTTTGTTGCTCTGGGAGCTGGTGAGACGTTCACGGACGCCTGTTTTCTGTGTGTGTGTCTGTTTTCCAGACCACGGCGGCTCTGACTGCGGGTCTGGAGCGGATTCCGGACCAGCTCGGGTTCCTGGTCATCAGCGAGGACGGAGTTCTGGCTGTGAGTTTGGGAACAACGCGAGTTTCTCCTCCTTTAACCACGAATTCAGAGCACAGAACACAGAATGAAAAGCAACAGTTTCTCTGCTGCAGCAAGCTGATCGAAACATTCTGAAATTAAGTTTTTACATTTTAGGTGTTTGTTACAAAACGTTCACATTTTTACAGTGATGCATAATTTGGGAAATGTCAATAACTTCAAAGTTTAAGTCACAACATTAATATTTAAACTGACGTGTTGAGGAAATCCAGGAGAGACCAGCTCAAACATTATTCAAATATTCTGCAAAAAGCTTTAAAAATAAAAAGAAATCTAGCTAATTTCATAAAGTGAAACTATTGCAGTCACCCTGAGAAAATAAAAATAATCAAATTACCAGAATAAAGTAAAACTGTCTCGAATAAAATGATAATGCTATTAATTCTGGCATTATTTTGATTTCCCAATATTAGTTGAATCAAATACAGCTTCTCATGATTATATTTTTTCTTAAATCTCATCTATTTATTGAACATATTTCAAGCCCTGATTTCTTTTAATTTTGATAATTATGCATTTTAAGTTTTGTGATTTTTGTATATAATTTTTTTATGGTGACTTTTATACAGGAATGGTCTGAAGTTACATATTTGTTTTTTTAAACAGTGTCTATCTATAAATATTTAAAACTATTTACTATAGTGAGACTTTTTATTTTTGTCATTATTGTACTCCCATACTTTGTTGACAGCATCGGCTGTTGGAAAGCAATGCTCATCCATCTCATTTGCTTTTGCCATTCATCTCGGTTTGAAAGCAACCCGGACCGGTTCTGACAGAACTCCTCCTGTTCAGTCTGCAGGTGAGCTGGAGAACGATGAGCACACTGCAGGTGTGATGATGCAGATGGTCCGGACGGCCTGCCGCTTCCGGTTATCCGGGTCAACAGACGCGCCGTTCAAACGCATGTCAGGTAATTGGGATGCTGGTTTCAGCAGAGAGAGATCTGATTGGCTCAGCGCTAACCAGCCTGCGTGCTTCATGTCTGCAGTGATCCTGGAGGATTTTATGTACGTAGTGACGATTTCAGGTCAGAAAGTGTTTGTGGTCAAACGTCAGAACAACCAGCATGAACCAATCAACGTGTAGAACGTCACCCGGAGCCAACGGGGCGGAGGCGATGGCGTCATTTTGTGATTTATTTTTGTTTACGTTGTCTGTATAATAAAGAGTTTGAAACTTGATCTTCTGCTTTTAATGCCAGTTTTCTGTGGAAATTTAAATGAGATCCTGAATCGAGTTACTGATGAAATTCATGTAGTTCCAGAATGACTCAGGGACTGATGATGTGAAACGGTTCATTTCTAGATGAACTCTGAGCCAGACGGTTCCATCTGTAAGGAATCAGTTCTCAGCAGGTGTTTGGTTGGGATTTCAGTTTATCTTGGTTGCTTTTAAGTCCTTATAGCTTAGCATAAACTGAACAGATGCATATGAAAGCAGAACTGATTCCTGTTTTTGAACAGATTCTTGCTTGAACCAGTTCCTGCATTTGAAGATTCTTTTGAGCTTATTGCTTTTTAACAGTTGCTTCCCTCTAAACTTATCTTCATTTTTTAACAGCTGCTTCCTTTGAACCAGTTCCTGTTTTTCTATTCCCAATTCTTCCTCCTGAACTCATTCCATATTCTTAACAAACATAACTCCAAGTGGATTAATGATATTGGTTATTAATTCCTAATATTGAAAGTTTGAACTGATTCCTTAGGTCTTAGATCACATCATAATCTCCTGATGCACCGATCCCACGTATGTTCAAACTCCTTAAATGAGCTGCTTTTAGTTAACATCACATATGGGATCATTTGCAAATCTGATTATTGATCAGCAGGTTAAACACTGAAACATCCTATTTTTTTCTGTTCATTAAATGCATTGAACTCGACTAATTTTGGTCCACAGATGCTAAAATGACGAGTGTGTATTGTCTCATTCTTGCAAAAAAAAAAAAAAAAAAAAAATCAAAAGTAGGTCAAAGGTCAAGGTAAATTTTAGTGAAAAAGTGTGCACTTGGAAGAGATCTGAGAAGAAAAAAAAACCTTTATTGCATTGTTGTTGCGTCTGTTTCTTCCTCTTCACACTGATAAGGAATGAAGAGGCTGTCAGGTCCGGCTCTGTGGAATGAGTCACATGACCAGGTAACTGTCACCTGTCGTAAGCCCCGTCCCCTCTCCCTACAACATCCTGTCACATGATCTGGAGTTAAAACAGATTAAAAGAAAACGGACCTAACAAACAATAGAAGAAGAGGATGATGGGAAACCAGGTGAGCTCAGAGTCCATGACATCACTTCCTCCTACAGATACACTTATAATTTAAAAAAACAAAAACAACCCAGAAACAGTCCTGTGAAATGCTTCTCATCCTCCCTCCTCGGTTTGTACACGGTGACATCATCCTGCTGCTTCCTGTAGGCGCCTAGCGTTTCGACAGCTCATTGGACAGCCAGTCCAGACCCTCGTAGAGACCCGTTCCCTGAGTGGCGCAGGTGGCCTGGACGTGCCACTGGAACCAGAAACAAACCCATCAGAACCACAATCCATTCAGCATTCAAGCTGCAGTTTGTGCCTTTTATTAAAATATGATTTTTACTTATTTGTTAAAATGAGGAAGGAATGTGAAAAGATTATTCGACTTCCTCCCTGAGGAAGTCGAATAATCTATTACCAAGAGAAAATTATAGCCAGTGGGTGGGTCTTAGTGCTGTCAACCATCCTCCTGTACACGCTGCTCAATGCGCTAAGGGTGGGAAAACACTTTACGTTTGGAAACACCATTTATTCACAGTTATCAGTGGCTATGCTAAGTAGCTTTAGCATTCACAACAGTCTAAGCTAGCTGCAGCGTAGCAGTCTGAGATGCAAATCTTTCACTATTGATTTGACTCCAACTTTCAGGGTCATGATTTGACACAGAAACTAATTTTTCTAGTCAAACAGTTTGAATTCTGTGACCGATGAGAAAAAAGACGATGAAAACAAAAACATTTATTTAAAACAATTTACAAAGTTTCCATATTGTATCAAATATATTGAAGCAAAAATAGGTTTGGAATAATATTCTGTACCTTAAATGAATAGCATCAGGTTAGCTTAGCTGACTGGCTTTTTAAATAACAAAAGTATCACAGAATTATTCAAAATATAAATTTACAAAAAATTAAGCAACTAATCTCGGTTTTTGAATCGATTCAGGATTCCCAGGACCAGAGTTGATTTTTTTTTCTGTACCTCTAGCAGCAGAGCATTGACAGCGTTAAGACCCGCCTCCGGGCTCTGATTGGTTGTTTCTAGTTGGAACTGGGAGCACTGGGAGAAGGCTAAGGAACTCCATTTTTTCACAGATTATCTGTCTGATAAACTGTTTCAACAAAAATTTAAAGTTACATACTACAGCTTTAAGAAACACAGGATACGATAAATTTTTAACAGGAAATATAAATAAGGACAATTCTCACTACTGAAGCGCCAACAGAACTAGAAAAAATATTACAGCAGAACATATAAAGTGTTAGAAAAAAGTGACTCTTTGTAACACTTCAGTAGGAAGAGTTACAAAATGTCCTGACGCAAGAGGAAGGAAAGACGTGAAATGTTGGTTGCATCAATTCTGCCAAAGGAAAGGAAAACAGTTTTATTGAAAAACAACCAAATTTCTAACACTTTGAATTAGGGAATAATAACTGTCAAAGCTTCAAATAATCTTTAGGAGACATGAACCCAAGAGATTTGTGTCCTTTTCAGATTTTACCAGATGTGTAATGTGTAATGCGCATTACAGCCACCAGGAGGCAGCAACACGAGCTGAAGAAATGGAATAATGTTTAAATTATTAAACACATTATTCCAACTTTTACTGGACGATAAACTGTACAGAAATTCTTGTAGATACAGAAATTCTTTTGAGACCATTTTTAAGTAATATATTAATAATGACATAATAATTCAATCTTGCCCTCCAAATGAATAATAAACTTTAATTTTCAACAGGACTGGAGGATATTTTAACTACATCAAAAGTCCAGACCTATTTCCAGTTCTGGGTTTGTGGCAATAATATAAAAAGTGATATTCATGACATTTTCTTTGAAATAATGTGAGAAAAGCATTTCAGATGACAGGAAAAAAATCTAAATCATCTGAGCTAAATACTTACTGAAACTAGGGAGTAATTTCAGGTAATAGATCAATCTCAATTATACTGACAATTGTCAGATTTTTCAGATTTTTAAGTTTTTTCGATACAATATTAGAAATGCATTAAAAGATACAAATAATTCCAATCTAAATTTTGTTGCCTAAAATGCAGCAGAGCATTCCTTTAGTGAACGATTGATCATTTTTAGCAAAGGATGCATCTTTATGCCAATACAGTGTAGGGATTACAGTGATTAATAACTGGAATAACAGTGATTAATAACTGGAATAACAGTGATTAATAACTGGAATAACAAAATTTGCTAATTTGAGTTTTTGTTTACAGAATATAAACAAAATGAAACTTTTAAGTAAAAATATTTGGGGTTTTTTACAGTTTTGGCTGCTCTGAATGTGTTGTTTCAGCAGATGGGCTTTTTTAGGTCTGATTAATTGTAAAATAGTTGACCATTATCAATTATTCTTGATACCATGCTATGCTAAGCTCCTGTTCTGCAGGTGGTGATTGTAAATCTGTCCTTACGGTTTTGCTGCGCAGGCTGTGCAGGCCCAGTTTGTCGGTGAGTTCGCTGACCCCCATGGCGTTGGGAAGATCCTGTTTGTTTGCAAACACCAGAAGGACAGCGTCCTTCAGCTCGTCTTCCTGGATCTGAGGGAGACGGAGTCATGTGACCCGTGATGTCACCGATTATAGATCATGTCCGGACCTTTGGACTACTCACCATCTTTGAGAGTTCCTCCGCCGATTCGGCCACTCTCTCTCTGTCGTTGCTGTCTACCACGAAGATCAGACCCTGCAGGAGAAGAACGGAGTCAGAACGTCGGTAGGCGCAGTTTGAGCCTGTGCCTGCAGGGGGCGTACCTGTGTGTTTTGGAAGTAGTGCCTCCACAGAGGTCGGATCTTGTCCTGGCCGCCGACGTCCCACACCGTGAAGCAGATGTTCTTGTACTCAACTGTCTCCACGTTAAAACCTGAAACACGCAGACGTTAGCAAGCGTCAGGTCAACGTTTCTGTTGACTGCAGAACTAAATCGTGGCAACGCGCCAATTTGCACTAGGATGAGGAAGTTTTTTTGGCTGACTTGAAATTGGTTCATCGTGCAAAATTGCAACAGAAACAACTTTATTCACACCATAGAAGTCATCTGATCAACAACCCAATGTTCTACTGGCAGAGATGACAAAGACGACGAGAGGAAGTGGTTGGAGGATGATGTTTTCAATGAACAAACTTATTTACATGATTTTGTTTATATTTATTTAATTGAAACAATTGCACTATTGTGTTTTTTCGACATTAGTGCAATACTGACAAAGTTTTGCGCTTATTTGTAATAGAAACAGAGCTAGTCTCTGAGCGCATGCAGTGAAATGGTCTTTAAAACAACAGGTAGAGGAAAAGAGTTTACATTTACACTCTATTTATTCCTCTAGATATTAAATCCAGAAAAGAATCCACATTTTTCTAAAAGGTCACAATATGTTGAAAACATTTTCTTTGGTTCGATAAACTTTCTACATCTGAGGCTTTTCTGCAAAGCCCTGCTCTTTGTTCGGACGATTAGCCCCTCTGGCTTGGGGAGTTATGACGCATAACAGTGGCAACAAGGTATTGCTTTTACCATGGGGAGCAGCTGATTAGCATCTCAATAACTCAAATAATACCTGATCAACAAAACCAAGAGGAGCTGAAAATGAGGCGTCATGAACGCAGAGCAGTAAAAAGTCAGTCAAGAGTCAGATTTAAAAAGGAACGGCAAGAGCAAAAGCACACGTGGTGGATCCATTCATATCAATGAAAGTTTAGTGGAAGGTAAAAGTGAATAGAAAGCAAACAAATAGAGTAAGTGAAGTCAGGAATTGGTTGGTTTCAGATACTCCTGATCCGATTCTGTCCTAATGCACAAAAATAAACCTTGAAGTTCATGAAGGTACAAGGCAGAAACAACAAATTCTTCCAATAATCAATATTTCCTCTCATCAACCCTCCTCCTTTGACCTTTGAGCATTTAGCTGCTGGCATGACGATCTGAGCTCACCGATAGTTGGGATAGTGGTGACGATCTCTCCGAGTTTCAGTTTGTAGAGGATTGTTGTTTTTCCAGCTGCATCCAGACCCACTGAAACAAGCAAAGGCAGAACATTTCTGATTGATGACACTGATCATTTGGTTCATATTCACCGTGTTTAAACTCTCAATATGTTAAGTAATCATCCACAACCTTCTACAAAAACAGCAGTTTGTGAACAGACAGAGACACAAATCCAGAATAACAGAAAAGCATCCAGAAACAACAAGAATTCACTCAGAACTAAACCTTCTTACTGCAAGGTAATAGCTTCAGGACTCTGCCTGAAAACTGGACTCAGTTTCCTGAAAACAGGAAATACACCACATAAAAACAAAACCAATCCCCAACTTCATTATGGTTAAACTATAAATATTTAAAGATATTGTCCAGATCTTCGACTCACATAACTAGCTATAAAAAAAATAAAAAATATTAATTCGTAATGCAAATGGATTAAGAAAATACTCCAGACCAATAGTTAGAATCCACTGATATTATGTCTACTGGAGATCGATTCAGAACTGGATCCAGTCCAACACAACTGGATCAACAGACTAAGGAGAGGATCAATGACAAAACTGGAGCAATAGCAACAATAGAAGAGAACAACTGATACGAAGTCATAAAGATAAAGTAGATTACTATTTGTGAAAGCAAAAAACTAAACTGGAACTAAGAGAACTGTCTCTAAAACTGACAGCAACGTGATTCTGATTATTTCTGACTGGATCAGAAGATTAATGGAAAAGACTGCCTGAATCTGACAGTTTTAACACATCTACCACTCCTTCCGTTTAGGTCTGACCGTTAGCATCAGCTAACTAACAGATTCGATTTGATCCGTTTTCTTTATAAGTCGCAATGAAACATAGATCAGCACTACCGTAAACCGGGTGGCAGCGTAAAGTGTGACTGTTGAAAAGCAGCAGTTCGGCTGCAGAGTTCGCTTTCAGCCACCCGCCGGTACTGGCCCGATCAGCTCGGAGCTAGTTAGCCTAGCCGCAGCGCTTACCCATCAGTATCCTCATCTGTTTCTTCCCGAACAGCCTGGAGAACAGAGACGAGATGGTCAGACCCATTTTTAATAAACCACGTCTTCCAGAGAGGCAGCCTGGGTAGATGACAAGCCGAGGGTGGGAGCTCTTAGGCGCTTAGCCCGCTGAGGCTGCTGTCAGAACCGAATAACAAGCGTAGAAGAACTGGATCAGATAGAATTATGGGCGCTACTCCTCCTTGGTGCCACGTCCAGGCCAACGCGGAATAAATGACGTCACGACTTTGAAACAACTTTATTAACAACTCCAAGAACAATGAGGCGTTTGGGTCCCCAGGAAAAAGGAAGGCATGCAAATTCTATTCTCATAAATTAGATATTTTAGCGATTAAACAAAATGTCTTTTCCAGCGGGGTGAAATAGACAACTTTGAGCTGACCGAAAATCAGGGTGAAATAGACAAAATAGATGAGCTACACACATTTTTCTTTTAAAATTTGATCCTTTTTAAATATTTTTTAGCAGTTGTTTGTGTTAAAAATTATTATTTCTCTACAAGAGCCGCCAGATCAGTGCTGAGAGTCACTCAGAGTGCCTCACTCAAAGCTTTTTTTTTTTTTTTTTTTTTTTGCTCTTATGGACTGCGTAAACCGAGCACCTTATCGGAACAGTTAGTCTTCCATGTTAAACTTTAAAACTCCAGCTGTCTCTCTGGATAAAGAGTGTTCCGCCTCTTTATCCAGAGGCGGAACACTCCAGGGCTGAGTGACTCTCAGGCCCTGAGAGGCACTCTGAGTTGACTCTCAGGCCCTGAGAGGCACTCTGAGTTGACTCTCAGGCCCTGAGAGGCACTCTGAGTTGACTCTCAGGCCCTGAGAGGCACTCTGAGTTGACTCTCAGGCCCTGAGAGGCACTCTGAGTTGACTCTCAGGCCCTGAGAGGCACTCTGAGTTGACTCTCAGGCCCTGAGAGGCACTCTGAGTTGACTCTCAGGCCCTGAGAGGCACTCTGAGTTGACTCTCAGGCCCTGAGAGGCACTCTGAGTTGACTCTCAGGCCCTGAGAGGCACTCTGAGTTGACTCTCAGGCCCTGAGAGGCACTCTGAGTTGACTCTCAGGCCCTGAGAGGCACTCTGAGTTGACTCTCAGGCCCTGAGAGGCACTCTGAGTTGACTCTCAGGCCCTGAGAGGCACTCTGAGTTGACTCTCAGGCCCTGAGAGGCACTCTGAGTTGACTCTCAGGCCCTGAGAGGCACTCTGAGTTGACTCTCAGGCCCTGAGAGGCACTCTGAGTTGACTCTCAGGCCCTGAGAGGCACTCTGAGTTGACTCTCAGGCCCTGAGAGGCACTCTGAGTTGACTCTCAGGCCCTGAGAGGCACTCTGAGTTGACTCTCAGGCCCTGAGAGGCACTCTGAGTTGACTCTCAGGCCTGAGAGGCACTCTGAGTTGACTCTCAGGCCCTGAGAGGCACTCTGAGTTGACTCTCAGGGCCTGAGAGTCCCTCAGAGGGCCTCTCAGGGCCTGAGAGTCCCTCAGAGGGCCTCTCAGGGCCTGAGAGTCCCTCAGAGGGCCTCTCAGGGCCTGAGAGTCCCTCAGAGGGCCTCTCAGGGCCTGAGAGTCCCTCAGAGGGCCTCTCAGGGCCTGAGAGTCCCTCAGAGGGCCTCTCAGGGCCTGAGAGTCCCTCAGAGTTGTTTTTTTTTTGGTTGCTCTTATGGACTGCGTAAACTGAGCACCTTTCCATTCGAAGTTCTACAAGTACCCCAAGGACCATCGGAACAGTTAGTCTTCCATGTTAAACTTTAAAAGTCCAGCTGTCTCTCTGGATAAAGAGTGTGCTTCAGACAGTTCCGCACACGTGTCTTGAACTCTCACTTTAGACCCAGTGAGAGTCTAACGTTGTCCATTGTTGCTCCCATGGACTGAGAACTTTAACTTCCTTCTCTTTCCAACATTTACAATAGTACATTCTGGATGCAGTGTATGGTGCAGACCATTCCATAAGCAGATCTTGAACTCCCTCCACTTTCCACCTCTCTGAGTAAAGCCTCCCTAACATGTGCGGAATAAAGCACATGTTAGAGAGTTGGCTCCCTCACTGACACTCTGCATACAGACTATGCTTCGCAGTGTTCCGCCTGCAGGTCTTGAACTCAGACCCATCGGAACCGCTACGCATGTCTTTACGCAGTGCGCCAGCCGAGCACTGACCCATCAAGCTGCTCGAACTCCTAAAAGTACCTCAAAGTCGGTCTTCCGTGTTTAACTTTAAAACTCCAGCTGTCACTCTGGATAAAGAGGGTGCTTTGGACAATTCCGCCTGCAGGTCTTGAACTCAGACCCATCGGAACCGCAACGCATGTCTTTACGCAGTGCGCCAACCGAGCACTCACCCATCAAGCCGCTCGAACTCCTAAAAGTTCCTCAAAGTCGGTCTTCCGTGTTTAACTTTAAAACTCCAGCTGTCACTCTGGATAAAGAGGGTGCTTCAGACCATTCCGCCTGAAGGTCTTGAACTCAGACCCATCGAAACCGCAACGCATGTCTTTACGCAGTGCGCCAACCGAGCACTCACCCATCAAACCGCTCGAACTCCTAAAAGTACCTCAAAGTCGATCTTCCGTGTTTAACTTCAAAACTCCAGCTGTCACTCTGGATAAAGAGGGTGCTTCCGTCCGTTCCGCACCCGGGTCTTGAAGTCAGACCCATCGGAACCGCAACACATGTCTTTACGCAGTGCGCCAACCGAGCACTCACACATCAAGCCGCTCGAACTCCTAAAAGTACCTCAAAGTCGGTCTTCCGTGTTTAACTTTAAAACTCCAGCTGTCACTCTGGATAAAGAGGGTGCTTCAGACCATTCCGCCTGAAGGTCTTGAACTCAGACCCATCGGAACCACAACGCATGTCTTTACGCAGTGCGCCAACCGAGCACTCACCAATCAAACTGCTCGAACTCCTAAAAGTACCTCAAAGTCGGTCTTCCGTGTTTAACTTCAAAACTCCAGCTATCACTCTGGATAAAGAGGGTGCTTCAGACCATTCCGCCTGCAGGTCTTGAACTCAGACCCATCGGAACCGCAACGCATGTCTTTACGCAGTGCACCAACCGAGCACTCACCCATCAAGCCGCTCGAACTCCTAAAAGTACCTCAAAGTCGGTCTTCCGTGTTTAACTTTAAAACTCCAGCTGTCACTCTGGATAAAGAGGGTGCTTCAGACCATTCCGCCTGAAGGTCTTGAACTCAGACCCATCGGAACCACAACGCATGTCTTTACGCAGTGCGCCAACCGAGCACTCACCAATCAAACTGCTCGAACTCCTAAAAGTACCTCAAAGTCGATCTTCCGTGTTTAACTTCAAAACTCCAGCTATCACTCTGGATAAAGAGGGTGCTTCGGACCGTTCCTCACCCGGGTCTTGAACTCGGACCCATCGGAACCGCAACGCATGTCTTTACGCAGTGCGCCAACCGAGCACTCACCCATCAAGCCGCTCGAACTCCTAAAAGTACCTCAAAGTCGGTCTTCCGTGTTTAAATTTAAAACTCCAGCTGTCACTCTGGATAAAGAGGGTGATTCGGACCATTCCGCCTGTAGGTCTTGAACTCAGACCCATCAGAACCTCAACTCATGTCTTTACGCAGTGCGCCAACCGAGCACTCAACCATCAAGCCGCTCGAACTCCTAAAAGTACCTCAAAGTCGGTCTTCCGTGTTTAACTTTAAAACTCCAGCTGTCACTCTGGATAAAGAGGGTGCTTCAGACCATTCCGCCTGAAGGTCTTGAACTCAGACCCATCGGAACCACAACGCATGTCTTTACGCAGTGCGCCAACCGAGCACTCACCAATCAAACTGCTCGAACTCCTAAAAGTACCTCAAAGTCGGTCTTCCGTGTTTAACTTTAAAACTCCAGCTATCACTCTGGATAAAGAGGGCGCTTCGGACCATTCCGCCTGCAGGTCTTGAACTCAGACCCATCGGAACCGCAACGCATGTCTTTACGCAGTGCACCAACCGAGCACTCACCCATCAAGCCGCTCGAACTCCTAAAAGTACCTCAAAGTCGATCTTCCGTGTTTAACTTCAAAACTCCAGCTATCACTCTGGATAAAGAGGGTGCTTCGGACCATTCCTCACCCGGGTCTTGAACTCGGACCCATCGGAACCGCAACGCATGTCTTTACGCAGTGCGCCAACCGAGCACTCACCCATCAAGCCGCTCGAACTCCTAAAAGTACCTCAAAGTCGGTCTTCCGTGTATAAATTTAAAACTCCAGCTGTCACTCTGGATAAAGAGGGTGATTCGGACCATTCCGCCTGTAGGTCTTGAACTCAGACCCATCAGAACCGCAACTCATGTCTTTACGCAGTGCGCCAACCGAGCACTCAACCATCAAGCCGCTCGAACTCCTAAAAGTACCTCAAAGTCGGTCTTCCGTGTTTAACTTTAGAAATCCAGCTGTCACTCTGGATAAAGAGGGTGCTTCGGACCATTCCGCCTGCAGGTCTTGAACTCAGGCCCATCGGAACCGCAACGCATGTCTTTACGCAGTGCGCCAACCGAGCACTCACCCATCAAGCAGCTCGAACTCCTAAAAGTACCTCAAAGTCGGTCTTCCGTGTTTGAGTCCCTCAGAGGGCCTCTCAGGGCCTGAGAGTCCCTCAGAGGGCCTCTCAGGGACTCTCAGGCCCTCAGAGAGTCTCTCAGGCCCCTCAGAGGGCCTCTCAGGGCCTGAGAGTCCCTCAGAGGGCCTCTCAGGGACTCTCAGGCCCTCAGAGAGTCTCTCAGGCCCCTCAGAGGGCCTCTCAGGGCCTGAGAGTCCCTCAGAGGGCCTCTCAGGGCCTGAGAGTCCCTCAGAGGGCCTCTCAGGGCCTGAGAGTCCCTCAGAGGGCCTCTCAGGGCCTGAGAGTCCCTCAGAGGGCCTCTCAGGGCCTGAGAGTCCCTCAGAGGGCCTCTCAGGGCCTGAGAGTCCCTCAGAGGGCCTCTCAGGGCCTGAGAGTCCCTCAGAGGGCCTCTCAGGGCCTGAGAGTCCCTCAGAGGGCCTCTCAGGGCCTGAGAGTCCCTCAGAGGGCCTCTCAGGGCCTGAGAGTCCCTCAGAGGGCCTCTCAGGGCCTGAGAGTCCCTCAGAGGGCCTCTCAGGGCCTGAGAGTCCCTCAGAGGGCCTCTCAGGGCCTGAGAGTCCCTCAGAGGGCCTCTCAGGGCCTGAGAGTCCCTCAGAGGGCCTCTCAGGGCCTGAGAGTCCCTCAGAGGGCCTCTCAGGGCCTGAGAGTCCCTCAGAGGGCCTCTCAGGGCCTGAGAGTCCCTCAGAGGGCCTCTCAGGGCCTGAGAGTCCCTCAGAGGGCCTCTCAGGGCCTGAGAGTCCCTCAGAGGGCCTCTCAGGGCCTGAGAGTCCCTCAGAGGGCCTCTCAGGGCCTGAGAGTCCCTCAGAGTTGTTTTTTTTTTTGGTTGCTCTTATGGACTGCGTAAACTGAGCACCTTTCCATTCGAAGTTCTACAAGTACCCCAAGGACCATCGGAACAGTTAGTCTTCCATGTTAAAACTTTAAAAGTCCAGCTGTCTCTCTGGATAAAGAGTGTGCTTCAGACAGTTCCGCACACGTGTCTTGAACTCTCACTTTAGACCCAGTGAGAGTCTAACGTTGTCCATTGTTGCTCAATGGACTGAGAAACTTTAACTTCCTTCTCTTTCCAACATTTACAATAGTACATTCTGGAGCAGTGTATGGTGCAGACCATTCCATAAGCAGATCTTGAACTCCCTCCACTTTCCACCTCTCTGAGTAAAGCCTCCCTAACATGTGCGGAATAAAGCACATGTTAGAGAGTTGGCTCCCTCACTGACACTCTGCATAAGACTATGCTCGCAGTGTTCCGCCTGCAGGTCTTGAACTCAGACCCATCGGAACCGCTACGCATGTCTTTACGCAGTCGCCAGCCGAGCACTGACCCATCAAGCTGCTCGAACTCCTAAAAGTACCTCAAAGTCGGTCTTCGTGTTAACTTTAAAACTCCAGCTGTCACTCTGGATAAAGAGGGTGCTTTGGACAATTCCGCTGCAGGTCTTGAACTCAGACCCATCGGAACCGCAACGCATGTCTTACGCAGTGCGCCAACCGAGCACTCACACATCAAGCCGCTCGAACTCCTAAAAGTTCCTCAAAGTCGGTCTTCCGTGTTTAACTTTAAAAACTCCAGCTGTCACTCTGGATAAAGAGGGTGCTTCAGACCATTCCGCCTGAAGGTCTTGAACTCAGACCCATCGAAACCGCAACGCATGTCTTTACGCAGTGCGCCAACCGAGCACTCACCCATCAAACCGCTCGAACTCCTAAAAGTACCTCAAAGTCGATCTCCGTGTTTAACTTCAAAACTCCAGCTGTCACTCTGGATAAAGAGGGTGCTTCCGTCCGTTCCGCACCCGGGTCTTGAAGTCAGACCCATCGGAACCGCAACACATGTCTTTACGCAGTGCGCCAACCGAGCACTCACACATCAAGCCGCTCGAACTCCTAAAAGTACCTCAAAGTCGCTCTTCCGTGTTTAACTTTAAAACTCCAGCTGTCACTCTGGATAAAGAGGGTGCATCAGACCATTCCGCCTGAAGGTCTTGAACTCAGACCCATCGGAACCACAACGCATGTCTTTACGCAGTGCGCCAACCGAGCACACCACCAATCAAACTGCTCGAACTCCTAAAAGTACCTCAAAGTCGGTCTTCCGTGTTTAACTTCAAAACTCCAGCTATCACTCTGGATAAAGAGGGTGCTTCGGACCATTCCGCCTGCAGGTCTTGAACTCAGACCCATTGGAACCGCAACGCATGTCTTTACGCAGTGCACCAACCGAGCACTCACCCATCAAGCCGCTCGAACTCCTAAAAGTACCTCAAAGTCGATCTTCCGTGTTTAACTTCAAAACTCCAGCTATCACTCTGGATAAAGAGGGTGCTTCGGGACGTTCCTCACCGGGTCTTGAACTCGGACCATCGGAACCGCAAGCATGTCTTTACGCAGTGCGCCAAACCGAGCACTCAACCATCAAACCGCTCGAACTCCTAAAAGTACCTCAAAGTCGGTTCTTCCGTGTTTAAATTTAAAACTCCAGCTGTCACTGGATAAAGAGGGTGATCGGACCATTCCGCCTGTAGGTTTTGAAACTCAGACCCATCAGAACCGCAACTCATGTCTTTACGCAGTGCGCCAACCGAGCACTCAACCATCAAGCAGCTCGAACTCCTAAAAGTACCTCAAAGTCGGTCTTCCGTGTTTAAATTAAAACCAGCTGTCACTCTGGATAAAGAGGGTGATTCGGACCATTCCGCCTGCAGGTCTTGAACTCAGGCCCATCGGAACCGCAACGCATGTCTTTACGCAGTGCGCCAACCGAGCACTCCCCAATCAACTGCTCGAACTCCTAAAAGTACCTCAAAGTCGGTCTTCCGTGTTTAACTCAAAACTCCAGCTATCACTCTGGATAAAGGGTGCTTCGGACGTTCCTCACCCGGGTCTTGAACTCGGACCCATCGGAACCGCAACGCATGTCTTTACGCAGTGCGCCAACCGAGCACTCACCCATCAAAACCGCTCGAACTCCTAAAAGTACCTCAAAGTCGGTCTTCCGTGTTTAAATTTAAAACTCCAGCTGTCACTCTGGATAAAGAGGGTGATTCGGACCATTCCGCCTGTAGGTTTTGAACTCAGACCCATCAGAACCGCAACTCATGTCTTTACGCAGTGCCAACCGAGCACTCAACCATCAAGCAGCTCGAACTCCTAAAAGTACCTCAAAGTCGGTCTTCCGTGTTTAAATTTAAAACTCCAGCTGTCACTGGATAAAGAGGGTGATTCGGACCATTCCGCCTGCAGGTCTTGAACTCAGGCCATCGGAACCGCAACGCATGTCTTTACGCAGTGCGCCAACCGAGCACTCACCCATCAAGCAGCTCGAACTCCTAAAAGTCCCCTCAGAGGGCCTCTCAGGGCCTGAGAGTCCCTCAGAGGGCCTCTCAGGGCCTGAGAGTCCCGCTCGAACTTTTAGCGGGACTAAAAGAGTCCCTCAGAGGGCCTCTCAGGGCCTGAGAGGCCCTCTGAGGGACTCTCAGGCCCTGAGAGGCCCTCAGAGGGCCTCTCAGGGCCTGAGAGGCCCTCAGAGTTGTTTTTTTTTTGGTTGCTTTATGGACTGCGTAAACTGAGCACCTTTCCATTCGAAGTTCTACAAGTACCCCAAGGACCATCGGAACAGTTAGTCTTCCATGTTAAACTTTAAACGTCCAGCTGTCTCTCTGGATAAAGAGTGTGCTTCAGACAGTTCCGCACACGTGTCTTGAACTCTCACTTTAGACCCAGTGAGAGTCTAACGTTGTCCATTGTTGCTCCCATGGACTGAGAACTTTAACTTCCTTCTCTTTCCAACATTTACAATAGTACATTTGGATGCAGTGTATGGTGCAGACCATTACATAAGCAGATCTTGAACTCCCTCCACTTTCCACCTCTCTGAGTAAAGCCTCCCTAACATGTGCGGAATAAAGCACATGTTAGAGAGTTGGCTCCCTCACTGACACTCTGCATACAGACTATGCTTCGCAGTGTTCCGCCTGCAGGTCTTGAACTCAGACCCATCGGAACCGCTACGCATGTCTTTACGCAGTGCGCCAGCGAGCACTGACCATCAAGCTGCTCGAACTCCTAAAAGTACCTCAAAGTCGGTCTTCCGTGTTTAAACTTTAAAACTCCAGCTGTCACTCTGGATAAAGAGGGTGCTTTGGACAATTCCGCCTGCAGGTCTTGAACTCAGACCATCGGAACCGCAACGCATGTCTTTACGCAGTGCGCCCAACCGAGCACTCACCCATCAAGCCGCTCGAACTCCTAAAAGTTCCTCAAAGTCGGTCTTCCGTGTTTAACTTTAAAACTCCAGCTGTCACTCTGGATAAAGAGGGTGCTTCAGACCATTCCGCCTGAAGGTCTTGAACTCAGACCCATCGAAACCACAACGCATGTCTTTACGCAGTGCGCCAACCGAGGACTCACCCATCAAACTGCTCGACTCCTAAAAGTACCTCAAAGTCGATCTTCCGTGTTTAACTTCAAAACTCCAGCTGTCACTCTGGATAAAGAGGGTGCTTCCGTCCGTTCCGCACCCGGGTCTTGAAGTCAGACCCATCGGAACCGCAACACATGTCTTTACGCAGTGCGCCAACCGAGCACTCACACATCAAGCCGCTCGAACTCCTAAAAGTACCTCAAAGTCGGTCTTCCGTGTTTAACTTTAAAACTCCAGCTGTCACTCTGGATAAAGAGGGTGCTTCAGACCATTCCGCCTGAAGGTCTTGAACTCAGACCCATCGGAACCACAACGCATGTCTTTACGCAGTGCGCCAACCGAGCACTCCCCAATCAAAACTGCTCGAACTCCTAAAAGTACCTCAAAGTCGGTCTTCCGTGTTTAACTTCAAAAACTCCAGCTATCACTCTGGATAAAGAGGGTGCTTCGGACCATTCCGCCTGCAGGTCTTGAACTCAGACCCATCGGAACCGCAACGCATGTCTTTACGCAGTGCACCAACCGAGCACTCACCATCAAGCCGCTCGAACTCCTAAAAGTACCTCAAAGTCGATCTTCCGTGTTTAACTTCAAAACTCCAGCTATCACTCTGGATAAAGAGGGTGCTTCGGACCGTTCCTCACCCGGGTCTTGAACTCGGACCCATCGGAACCGCAACGCATGTCTTTACGCAGTGCGCCAACCGAGCACTCACCATCAAGCCGCTCGAACTCCTAAAAGTACCTCAAAGTCGGTCTTCCGTGTTTAACTTTAAAACTCCAGCTGTCACTCTGGATAAAGAGGGTGCTTCAGACCATTCCGCCTGAAGGTCTGAACTCAGACCCATCGGAACCACAACGCATGTCTTTACGCAGTGCGCCAACCGAGCACTCACCAATCAAACTGCTCGAACTCCTAAAAGTACTCAAAGTCGGTCTTCGTGTTTAACTTCAAAACTCCAGCTATCACTCTGGATAAAGAGGGTGCTTCGGACCATTCCGCCTGCAGGTCTTGAACTCAGACCCATCGGAACCGCAACGCATGTCTTTACGCAGTGCACCAACCGAGCACTCACCCATCAAGCCGCTCGAACTCCTAAAAGTACCTCAAAGTCGATCTTCCGTGTTTAACTTCAAAACTCCAGCTATCACTCTGGATAAAGAGGGTGCTTCGGACCGTTCCTCACCCGGGTCTTGAACTCGGACCCATCGGAACCGCAACGCATGTCTTTACGCAGTGCGCCAACCGAGCACTCACCCATCAAGCCGCTCGAACTCCTAAAAGTACCTCAAAGTCGGTCTTCCGTGTTTAAATTTAAAACTCCAGCTGTCACTCTGGATAAAGAGGGTGATTCGGACCATTCCGCCTTTAGGTCTTGAACTCAGACCCATCAGAACCGCAACTCATGTCTTTACGCAGTGCGCCAACCGAGCACTCACCATCAAGCCGCTCGAACTCCTAAAAGTACCTCAAGTCGGTCTTCCGTGTTTAACTTTAGAAATCCAGCTTTCACTCTGGATAAAGAGGGTGCTTCGGCCCATTCCGCCTGCAGGTCTTGAACTCAGGCCCATCGGAACCGCAACGCATGTCTTTACGCAGTGCGCCAACCGAGCACTCACCCATCAAGCAGCTCGAACTCCTAAAAGTACTCAAAGTCGGTCTTCCGTGTTTGAGTCCCTCAGAGGGCCTGAGAGAAACTGCTCGAACTCCTAAAAGTACCTCAAAGTCGGTCTTCCGTGTTTAACTTCAAAACTCCAGCTATCACTCTGGATAAAGAGGGTGCTTCGGACCATTCCGCCTGCAGGTCTTGAACTCAGACCCATCGGAACCGCAACGCATGTCTTTACGCAGTGCACCAACCGAGCACTCACCCATCAAGCCGCTCGAACTCCTAAAAGTACCTCAAGTCGATCTTCCATGTTTAACTTCAAAAAACTCCAGCTATCACTCTGGATAAAGAGGGTGCTTCGGACCGTTCCTCACCGGGTCTTGAACTCGGACCCATCGGAAACCGCAACGCATGTCTTTACGCAGTGCGCCAACCGAGCACTCACCATCAAGCCGCTCGAACTCCTAAAAGACCTCAAGTCGGTCTTCCGTGTTAAATTTAAAACTCCAGCTGTCACTCTGGATAAAGAGGGTGATTCGGACCATCCGCCTGTAGGTCTTGAACTCAGACCCATCAGAACTGCAACTCATGTCTTTACGCAGTGCGCCAACCGAGCACTCAACCATCAAGCCGCTCGAACTCCTAAAAGTACCTCAAAGTCGGTCTTCCGTGTTTAACTTTAAAACTCCAGCTGTCACTCTGGATAAAGAGGGTGCTTCAGACCATTCCGCCTGAAGGTCTTGAACTCAGACCCATCGGAACCGCAACGCATGTCTTTACGCAGTGCACCAACCGAGCACTCACCATCAAGCCGCTCGAAACTCCTAAAAGTACCTCAAAGTCGGTCTTCCGTGTTTAACTTCAAAACTCCAGCTATCACTCTGGATAAAGAGGGTGCTTCGGACCGTTCCTCACCCGGGTCTTGAACTCGGGACCCATCGGAACCGCAACGCATGTCTTTACGCAGTGCGCCAACCGAGCACTCACCACAAGCCGCTCGAACTCCTAAAAGTACCTCAAAGTCGGTCTTCCGTGTTTAACTTTAAAACTCCAGCTGTCACTCTGGATAAAGAGGGTGCTTCAGACCATTCCGCCTGAAGGTCTTGAACCAGACCATCGAAACCGCAACGCATGTCTTTACGCAGTGCGCCAACCGAGCACTCACCCATCAAACCGCTCGAACTCCTAAAAGTACCTCAAAGCGATCTTCCGTGTTTAACTTCAAAACTCCAGCTATCACTCTGGATAAAGAGGGTGCTTCGGACCATTCGTCTGCAGGTCTTGAACTCAAACCATCGGAACCGCAACGCATGTCTTTACGCAGTGCACCAACGAGCACTCACCCATCAAGCCGCTCGAACTCCTAAAAGTACCTCAAAGTCGGTCTTCCGTGTTTAACTTCAAAACTCCAGCTATCACTCTGGATAAAGAGGGTGCTTCGGACCGTTCCTCACCCGGGTCTTGAACTCGGACCCATCGGAACCACAACGCATGTCTTTACGCAGTGCGCCAACCGAGCACTCAACCATCAAGCCGCTCGAACTCCTAAAAGTACCTCAAAGTCGGTCTTCCGTGTTTAACTTTAAAACTCCAGCTGTCACTCTGGATAAAGAGGGTGCTTCAGACCATTCCGCCTGAAGGTCTTGAACTCAGACCCATCGGAACCACAAGCATGTCTTTACGCAGTGCGCCAACCGAGCACTCACCAATCAAACTGCTCGAACTCCAAAAGTACCTCAAAGTCGGTCTTCCGTGTTTAACTTCAAAACTCCAGCTATCACTCTGGATAAAGATGGTGCTTCGGACCATTCCGCCTGTAGGTCTTGAACTCAGGCCCATCGGAACCGCAACGCATGTCTTTACGCAGTGCGCCAACGAGCACTCACCCATCAAACCGCTCGAACTCCTAAAAGTACCTCAAAGTCGATCTTCCGTGTTTAACTTCAAAAACTCCAGCTATCACTCTGGATAAAGAGGGTGCTTCGGACCATTCCGCCTGCAGGTCTTGAACTCAGACATCGGAACCCACAACGCATGTCTTTACGCAGTGCCACCAACCGAGCACTCACCCATCAAGCTCGAACTCCTAAAAGTACCTCAAAGTCGGTCTTCCGTGTTTAACTTCAAAACTCCAGCTATCACTCTGGATAAAGAGGGTGCTTCGGACCGTTCCTCACCCGGGTCTTGAACGGACCCATCGGACCCGCAACGCATGTCTTTACGCAGTGCGCCAACCGAGCACTCAACCATCAAGCCGCTCGAACTCCTAAAAGTACCTCAAAGTCGGTCTTCCGTGTTTAACTTTAAAACTCAGCTGTCACTCTGGATAAAGAGGGTGCTTCAGACCATTCCGCCTGAAGGTCTTGAACTCAGACCCATCGGAACCACAACGCATGTCTTTACGCAGTGCGCCAACCGAGCACTCACCAATCAAACTGCTCGAACTCCTAAAGTACCTCAAAGTCGGTCTTCCGTGTTTAACTTCAAAACTCCAGCTATCACTCTGGATAAAGAGGGTGCTTCGGACCATTCCGCCTGTAGGTCTTGAACTCAGGCCCATCGGAACCGCAACGCATGTCTTTACGCAGTGCGCCAACCGAGCACTCACCCATCAAGCAGCTCGAACTCCTAAAGTACCTCAAAGTCGTCTTCCGTTTGAGTCCCTCAGAGGGCCTGAGAGAAACTGCTCGAACTCCTAAAAGTACCTCAAAGTCGGTCTTCCGTGTTTAACTTTAAAACTCCAGCTGTCACTGGATAAAGAGGGTGCTTCAGACCATTCCGCCTGAAGGTCTTGAACTCAGACCCATCGAACCACAACGCATTGTCTTTATGCAGTGCGCAACCGAGCACTCACCAATCAAAACTGCTCGAACTCCTAAAAGTACCTCAAAGTCGGTCTTCCGTGTTTAACTTCAAAACTCCAGCTATCACTCTGGATAAAGAGGGTGCTTCGGACCATTCCGCCTGCAGGTCTTGAACTCAGACCCATCGGAACCGCAACGCATGTCTTTACGCAGTGCACCAACCGAGCACTCACCATCAAGCCGCTCGAAACTCCTAAAAGTACCTCAAAGTCGATCTTCCTTGTTTAACCTTAAAACTCCAGCTATCACTCTGGATAAAGCGGGTGCTTCGGACCGTTCCTCACCCGGGTCTTGAACTCGGAATCATCGGAACCGCAACGCATGTCTTTACGCAGTGCGCCAACCGAGCACTCACCCATCAAGCCGCTCGAACTCCTAAAAGTACCTCAAAGTCGGTCTTCCGTGTTTAAATTTAAAACTCCAGCTGTCACTCTGGATAAAGAGGGTGATTCGGACCATTCCGCCTTTAGGTCTGAACTCAGACCCATCAGAACCGCAACTCATGTCTTTACGCAGTGCGCTAACCGAGCACTCAACCATCAAGCCGCTCGAACTCCTAAAGTACCTCAAAGTCGGTCTTCCATGTTTAACTTTAGAAATCCAGCTTTCACTCTGGATAAAGAGGGTGCTTCGGGACCATTCCGCCTGCAGGTCTTGAACTCAGGCCCATCGGAACCGCAACGCATGTTTTTACGCAGTGCGCCAACGAGCACTCACCCATCAAGCAGCTCGAACTCCTAAAAGTACCTCAAAGTCGGTCTTCCGTGTTTGAGTCCCTCAGAGGGCCTGAGAGAAACTGCTCGAAAACTCCTAAAAGTACCTCAAAGTCGGTCTTCCGTGTTTAACTTCAAAACTCCAGCTATCACTCTGGATAAAGAGGGTGCTTCGGACCATTCCGCCTGCAGGTCTTGAACTCAGACCCATCGGAACCGCAACGCATGTCTTTACGCAGTGCACCAACCGAGCACTCACCATCAAGCCGCTCGAACTCCTAAAGTACCTCAAGTCGATCTCCGTGTTTAACTTCAAAACTCCGCTATCACTCTGGATAAAGAGGGTGCTTCGGACCGTTCCTCACCGGGTCTTGAACTCGGACCCATCGGAACTGCAACGCATGTCTTTACGCAGTGCGCCAACGAGCACTCACCCATCAAGCCGCTCGAACTCCTAAAAGTACCTCAAAGTCGGTCTTCCGTGTTTAACTTTAAAACTCCAGCTGTCACTCTGGATAAAGAGGGTGCTTCAGACCATTCCGCCTGAAGGTCTTGAACTCAGACCATCGGAACCACAACGCATGTCTTTACGCAGTGCGCCAACCGAGCACTCGCCAATCAAACTGCTCGAACTCCTAAAAGTACTCAAAGTCGGTCTTCCGTGTTTAACTTCAAAACTCCAGCTATCACTCTGGATAAAGAGGGTGCTTCGGACCATTCCGCCTGCAGGTCTTGAACTCAGACCCATCGGAACCGCAAAGCATGTCTTTACGCAGTGCACCAACCGAGCACTCACCCATCAAGCCGCTCGAACTCTAAAGTACCTCAAAGTCGATCTTCCGTGTTTAACTTCAAAACTCCAGCTATCACTCTGGATAAAGAGGGTGCTTCGGACCGTCCTCACCCGGGTCTTGAACTCGGACCCATCGGAACCACAACGCATGTCTTTACGCAGTGCGCCAACCGAGCACTCAACCATCAAGCCGCTCGAACTCCTAAAAGTACCTCAAAGTCGGTCTTCCGTGTTTAACTTTAAAACTCCAGCTGTCACTCTGGATAAAGAGGGTGCTTCAGACCATTCCGCCTGAAGGTCTTGAACTCAGACCCATCGAAACCGCAACGCATGTCTTTACGCAGTGCGCCAACCGAGCACTCACCCATCAAACCGCTCGAACTCCTAAAAGTACCTCAAAGTCGATCTTCCGTGTTTAACTTCAAAACTCAGCTATCACTCTGGATAAAGAGGGTGCTTCGGACCATTCCGCCTGCAGGTCTTGAACTCAGACCCATCGGAACCGCAACGCAGTCTTTACGCAGTGCACCAAACCGAGCACTCACCCATCAAGCCGCTCGAACTCCTAAAAGTACCTCAAAGTCGATCTTCCGTGTTTAGCTTCAAAACTCCAGCTATCATCTGGATAAGAGGGTGCTTCGGACCGTTCCTCACCCGGGTCTTGAACTCGGACCCATCGGAACCACAACGCATGTCTTTACGCAGTGCGCCAACCGAGCACTCAACCATCAAGCCGCTCGAACTCCTAAAAGTACCTCAAAGGTCGGTCTTCCGTGTTTAACTTTAAAACTCCAGCTGTCACTCTGGATAAAGAGGGTGCTTCAGACCATTCCGCCTGAAGGTCTTGAACTCAGACCCATCGGAACCGCAACGCATGTCTTTACGCAGTGCGCCAACCGAGCACTCACCAATCAAACTGCTCGAACTCCTAAAAGTACCTCAAAGTCGGTCTTCCGTGTTTAACTTCAAAAACTCCAGCTATCACTTGGATAAAGAGGGTGCTTCGGACCATTCCGCCTGCAGGTCTTGAACTCAGACCATCGGAAACCGCAACGCATGTCTTTACGCAGTGCACCAACCGAGCACTCACCATCAAGCCGCTCGAACTCCTAAAAGTACCTCAAAGTCGATCTTCCGTGTTTAACTTCAAAACTCCAGCTATCACTCTGGATAAAGAGGGTGCTTCGGACCGTTCCTCACCCGGGTCTTGAACTCGGACCCATCGGAACCGCAACGCATGTCTTTACGCAGTGCGCCAACCGAGCACTCACCATCAAGCCGCTCGAACTCCTAAAAGTACCTCAAAGTCGGTCTTCCGTGTTTAATTTAAAACTCCAGCTGTCACTCTGGATAAAGAGGGTGATTCGGACCATTCCGCCTTTAGGTCTTGAACTCAGACCCATCAGAACCGCAACTCATGTCTTTACGCAGTGCGCCAACGAGCACTCAACCATCAAGCCGCTCGAACTCCTAAAAGTACCTCAAAGTCGGTCTTCCGTGTTTAACTTTAGAAATCCAGCTTTCACTCTGGATAAAGAGGGTGCTTCGGACCATTCCGCCTGCAGGTCTTGAACTCAGGCCCATTGGAACCGCAACGCATGTCTTTACGCAGTGCGCCAACGAGCACTCACCATCAAGCAGCTCGAACTCCTAAAAGTACCTCAAAGTCGGTCTTCCGTGTTTGAGTCCCTCAGAGGGCCTGAGAGAAACTGCTCGAACTCCTAAAAGTACCTCAAAGTCGGTCTTCCGTGTTTAACTTCAAAACTCCAGCTATCACTCTGGATAAAGAGGGTGCTTCGGACCATTCCGCCTGCAGGTCTTGAACTCAGACCCATCGGAACCGCAACGCATGTCTTTACGCAGTGCACCAACCGAGCACTCACCCATCAAGCCGCTCGAACTCCTAAAAGTACCTCAAAGTCGATCTTCCGTGTTTAACTTCAAAACTCCAGCTATCACTCTGGATAAAGAGGGTGCTTCGGACCGTTCCTCACCGGGTCTTGAACTCGGACCCATCGGAACGCAACGCATGTCTTTACGCAGTGCGCCAACCGAGCACTCACCCATCAAGCCGCTCGAACTCCTAAAAGTACCTCAAAGTCGGTCTTCCATGTTTAAATTTAAAACTCCAGCTGTCACTCTGGATAAAGAGGGTGATTCGGACCATTCCGCCTGTAGGTCTTGAACTCAGACCCATCAGAACTGCAACTCATGTCTTTACGCAGTGCGCCAACCGAGCACTCAACCATCAAGCCGCTCGAACTCCTAAAAGTACCTCAAAGTCGGTCTTCCGTGTTTAACTTTAAAACTCAGCTGTCACTCTGGATAAAGAGGGTGCTTCAGACCATTCCGCCTGAAGGTCTTGAACTCAGACCCATCGGAACCGCAACGCATGTCTTTACGCAGTGCACCAACCGAGCACTCACCATCAAGCCGCTCGAACTCCTAAAAGTACCTCAAAGTCGGTCTTCCGTGTTTAACTTCAAAACTCCAGCTATCACTCTGGATAAAGAGGGTGCTTCGGACCGTTCCTCACCCGGGTCTTGAACTCGGACCCATCGGAACCGCAACGCAGTCTTTACGCAGTGCGCCAACCGAGCACTCACCCATCAAGCCGCTCGAACTCCTAAAAGTACCTCAAAGTCGGTCTTCCGTGTTTAACTTTAAAACTCCAGCTGTCACTCTGGATAAAGAGGGTGCTTCAGACCATTCCGCCTGAAGGTCTTGAACTCAGACCCATCGAAACCGCAACGCATGTCTTTACGCAGTGCGCCAACCGAGCACTCACCCATCAAACGCTCGAACTCCTAAAAGTACTCAAAGTCGATCTTCCGTGTTTAACTTCAAAACTCCAGCTATCACTCTGGATAAAGAGGGTGCTTCGGACCATTCCGCCTGCAGGTCTTGAACTCAAACCATCGGAACCGCAACGCATGTCTTTATGCAGTGCACCAACCGAGCACTCACCCATCAAGCGCTACGAACTCCTAAAGTACCTCAAAGTCGGTCTTCCGTGTTTAACTTCAAAACTCCAGCTATCACTCTGGATAAAGAGGTGCTTCGGACCGTTCCTCACCCGGGTCTTGAACTCGGACCATCGGAACCACAACGCATGTCTTTACGCAGTGCGCCAACCGAGCACTCAACCATCAAGCCGCTCGAACTCCTAAAAGTACCTCAAAGTCGGTCTTCCGTGTTTAACTTTAAAACTCCAGCTGTCACTCTGATAAAGAGGGTGCTTCAGACCATTCCGCCTGAAGGTCTTGAACTCAGACCCATCGGAACCACAACGCATGTCTTTACGCAGTGCGCCAACCGAGCACTCACCAATCAAACTGCTCGAACTCCAAAAGTACCTCAAAGTCGGTCTTCCGTGTTTAACTTCAAAACTCCAGCTATCACTCTGGATAAAGAGGGTGCTCGGACCATTCCGCCTGCAGGTCTTGAACTCAGACCATCGGAACCGCAACGCATGTCTTTACGCAGTGCACCAACGAGCACTCACCCATCAAGCCGCTCGAACTCCTAAAAGTACCTCAAAGTCGATCTTCCGTGTTTAACTTCAAAACTCAGCTATCACTCTGGATAAAGAGGGTGCTTCGGACCGTTCCTCACCGGGTCTAGAACTCGGACCCATCGGAACCGCAACGCATGTCTTTACACAGTGCGCCAACCGAGCACTCACCCATCAAGCCGCTCGAACTCCTAAAAGTACCTCAAGTCGGTCTTCGTGTTTAAATTTAAAACTCCAGCTGTCACTCTGGATAAAGAGGGTGATTCGGACCATTCCGCCTGTAGGTCTTGAACTCAGACCCATCAGAACCGCAACTCATGTCTTTACGCAGTGCGCCAACCGAGACTCAACCATCAAGCCGCTCGAACTCCTAAAAGTACCTCAAAGTCGGTCTTCCGTGTTTAACTTTAGAAAATCCAGCTGTCACTATGGATAAAGAGGGTGCTTCGGACCATTCCGCCTGCAGGTCTTGAACTCAGGCCCATCGGAACCGCAACGCATGTCTTTACGCAGTGCGCCAACCGAGCACTCACCCATCAAGCAGCTCGAACTCCTAAAAGTACCTCAAAGTCGGTCTTCCGTGTTTGAGTCCCTCAGAGGGCCTGAGAGAAACTGCTCGAACTCCTAAAAGTACCTCAAAGTCGGTCTTCCGTGTTTAACTTCAAAATTCCAGCTATCACTCTGGATAAAGAGGGTGCGTCGGACCATTCCGCCTGCAGGTCTTGAACTCAGACCCATCGGAACCGCAACGCATGTCTTTACGCAGTGCACCAACCGAGCACTCACCATCAAGCCGCTCGAACTCCTAAAAGTACCTCAAAGTCGATCTTCCGTGTTTAACTTCAAAACTCAGCTATCACTCTGGATAAAGAGGGTGCTTCGGACGTTCCTCACCCGGTCTTGAACTCGGACCCATCGGAACACAACGCATGTCTTTACGCAGTGCGCCAACCGAGCACTCACCCATCAAGACGCTCGAACTCCTAAAAGTACCTCAAAGTCGGTCTTCCGTGTTTAACTTTAAAACTCCAGCTGTCACTCTGGATAAAGAGGGTGCTTGGACAATTCCGCCTGCAGGTCTTGAACTCAGACCCATCGGAACCGCAAGCATGTCTTTACGCAGTGCGCCAACCGAGCACTCACCATCAAGCCGCTCGAACTCCTAAAAGTACCTCAAAAGTCGGTTCTTCCGTGTTTAACTTTAAAACTCCAGCTGTCACTCTGGATAAAGAGGGTGCTTTGGACAATTCCGCCTGCAGGTCTTGAACTCAGACCCATCGGAACCGCAACGCATGTCTTTACGCAGTGCGCCAACCGAGCACTCACCCATCAAGCGCTCGAACTCCTAAAAGTTCCTCAAAGTCGGTCTTCCGTGTTTAACGTTAAAACTCCAGCTGTCACTCTGGATAAAGAGGGTGCTTCAGACCATTCCGCCTGAAGGTCTTGAACTCAGACCCATCGAAACGCAAACGCATGTCTTTACGCAGTGCGCCAACCGAGCACTCACCCATCAAACCGCTCGAACTCCTAAAAGTACGTCAAAGTCGATCTTCCGTGTTTAACTTCAAAACTCCAGCTATCACTCTGGATAAAGAGGGTGCTTCCGTCCGTTCCGCACCTGGGTCTTGAAGTCAGACCCATCGGAACCCAACACATGTCTTTACGCAGTGCGCCAACCGAGCACTCACACATCAAGCCGCTCGAACTCCTAAAAGTACCTCAAAGTCGGTCTTCCGTGTTTAACTTTAAAACTCCAGCTGTCACTCTGGATAAGAGGGTGCTTCAGACCATTCCGCCTGAAGGTCTTGAACTCAGACCCATCGGAACCACAACGCATGTCTTTACGCAGTGCGCCAACCGAGCACTCACCAATCAAACTGCTCGAACTCCTAAAAGTATCTCAAAGTCGGTTCTTCCGTGTTTAACTTCAAAACTCCAGCTATCACTCTGGATAAAGAGGGTGCTTCGGACCATTCCGCCTGCAGGTCTTGAACTCAGACCCATCGGAACCGCAACGCATGTCTTTACGCAGTGCGCCAACCGAGCACGCACCAATCAAACTGCTCGAACTCCTAAAAGTACCTCAAGTCGGTCTTCCGTGTTTAACTTCAAAACTCCAGCTATCACTCTGGATAAAGAGGGTGCTTTGGACCATTCCGCCTGCAGGTCTTGAACTCAGACCCATCGGAACCGCAACGCATGTCTTTACGCAGTGCACCAACCGAGCACTCACCCATCAAGCCGCTCGAACTCCTAAAAGTACCTCAAAGTCGATCTTCCGTGTTTAACTTCAAAACTCCAGCTATCACTCTGGATAAGAGGGTGCTTCGGACCGTTCCTCACCCGGGTCTTGAACTCGGAACCATCGGAACCGCAACGCATGTCTTTACGCAGTGCGCCAACCGAGCACTCACCATCAAGCCGCTCGAACTCCTAAAAGTACTCAAAGTCGGTCTTCCGTGTTTAAATTTAAAACTCCAGCTGTCACTCTGGATAAAGAGGGTGATTCGGACCATTCCGCCTGTAGGTCTTGAACTCAGACCCATCAGAACCGCAACTCATGTCTTTACGCAGTGCGCCAACCGAGCACTCAACCATCAAGCCGCTCGAACTCCTAAAAGTACCTCAAAGTCGGTCTTCCGTGTTTAACTTTAGAAATCCAGCTGTCACTCTGGATAAAGAGGGTGCTTCGGACCATTCCGCCTGCAGGTCTTGAACTCAGGCCCATCGGAACCGCAACGCGCCAACCGAGCACTCACCCATCAAGCAGCTCGAACTCCTAAAAGTACCTCAAAGTCGGTCTTCCGAGTTTGAGAGTCCCTCAGAGGGCCTCTCAGGGCTGAGAGTCCCCTCAGAGGGCCTCTCAGGGCCTGAGAGTCCTCAGAGGGCCTCTCAGGGCTGAGAGTCCCTCAGGGCCTCTCAGGGCCTGAGAGTCCCTCAGAGGGCCTCTCAGGGCCTGAGAGTCCCTCCGAGGGCCTCTCAGGGCCTGAGAGTCCCTCCGAGGGCCTCTCAGGGCCTGAGAGTCCCTCCGAGGGCCTCTCAGGGCCTGAGAGTCCCTCCGAGGGCCTCTCAGGGCCTGAGAGTCCCTCCGAGGGCCTCTCAGGGCCTGAGAGTCCCTCCGAGGGCCTCTCAGGGCCTGAGAGTCCCTCAGAGGGCCTCTCAGGGCTGAGAGTCCCTCAGAGGGCCTCTCAGGGCCTGAGAGTCCCTCAGAGGGCCTCTCAGGGCCTGAGAGTCCCTCAGAGGGCCTCTCAGGGCCTGAGAGTCCCTCAGAGGCCTCTCAGGGCATGAGAGTCCCTCAGAGGCCTCTCAGGGCCTGAGAGTCCCTCAGAGGGCCTCTCAGGGCCTGAGAGTCCCTCAGAGGGCCTCTCTCAGGGCCTGAGAGTCCCTCAGAGGGCTCTCAGGCCTGAGAGTCCCTCAGAGGGCCTCTCAGGGCCTGAGAGTCCCTCAGAGGGCCTCTCAGGCCTGAGAGTCCTCAGAGGGCCTCTCAGGGCCTGAGAGTCCCTCAGAGTTTTTTTTTTTTTTGGTTGCTCTTATGGACTGCGTAAACTGAGCACCTTTCCATTCGAAGTTCTACAAGTACCCCAAGGACCATCGGAACAGTTAGTCTTCCATGTTAAACTTTAAACGTCCAGCTGTCTCTCTGGATAAAGGTGTGCTTCAGACAGTTCCGCACACGTGTCTTGAACTCTCACTTTAGACCAGTGAGAGTCTAACGTTGTCCATTGTTGCACCCATGGACTGAGAACTTAACTTCTTCTCTTTCCAACATTTACAATAGTACATCTGGATGCAGTGTATGGTGCAGACATTCCTAAGCAGATCTTGAACTCCCTCCACTTCCACTCTCTGAGTAAAGCCTCCCTAACATGTGCGGAATAAAGCACATGTTAGAGAGTTGGCTCCCTCACTGACACTCTGCATACAGACTATGCTTCGCAGTGTTCCGCCTGCAGGTCTTGAAACTCAGACCCATCGGAACCGCTACGCATGTCTTTTACGCAGTGCGCCAGCCGAGCACTGACCCATCAAACTGCTCGAACTCCTAAAAGTACCTCAAAGTCGGTCTTCCGTGTTTAACTTCAAAATTCCAGCTATCACTCTGGATAAAGAGGGTGCTTCGGACCATTCCGCCTGCAGGTCTTGAACTCAGACCCATCGGAACCGCAACGCATGTCTTTACGCAGTGCACCAAACCGAGCACTCACCCATCAAGCCGCTCGAACTCCTAAAAGTACCTCAAAGTCGATCTTCCGTGTTTAACTTCAAAACTCCAGCTATCACTCTGGATAAAGAGGGTGCTTCGGACGTTCCTCACCCGGGTCTTGAACTCGGACCCATCGGAACCACAACGCATGTCTTACACAGTGCGCCAACCGAGCACTCACCCATCAAGACGCTCGAACTCCTAAAAGTACCTCAAAGTCGGTCTTCGTGTTTAACTTTAAAACTCCAGCTGTCACTCTGGATAAAGAGGGTGCTTTGGACAATTCCGCCTGCAGGTCTTGAACTCAGACCCATCGGAACCGCAACGCATGTCTTTACGCAGTGCGCCAACCGAGCACTCACCCATCAAGCCGCTCGAACTCCTAAAAGTACCTCAAAGTCGGTCTTCCGTGTTTAACTTTAAAAAACTCCAGCTGTCACTCTGGATAAAGAGGGTGCTTTGGACAATTCCGCCTGCAGGTCTTGAACTCAGATCCATCGGAACCGCAACGCATGTCTTTACGCAGTGCGCCAACCGAGCACTCACCATCAAACCGCTCGAACTCCTAAAAGTACGTCAAAGTCGATCTTCCGTTTTAACTTCAAAACTCCAGCTATCACTCTGGATAAAGAGGGGCTTCCGTCCGTTCCGCACCGGGTCTTGAAGTCAGACCATCGGAACCGCAACACATGTCTTTACGCAGTGCGCCAACCGAGCACTCACACATCAAGCCGCTCGAACTCTAAAAGTACCTCAAAGTCGGTCTTCCGTGTTTAACTTTAAAACTCCAGCTGTCACTCTGGATAAGAGGGCTTCAGACCATTCCGCCTGAAGGTCTTTAACTCAGACCCATCGGAACCACAACGCATGTCTTTACGCAGTGCGCCAACCAAGCACTCACCAATCAAATGCCGAACTCCTAAAAGTACCTCAAAGTCGGTCTTCCGTGTTTAACTTCAAAACTCCAGCTATCACTCTGGATAAAGAGGGTGCTTCGGACCATTCCGCCTGCAGGTCTTGAACTCAGACCCATCGGAACCGCAACGCATGTCTTTACGCAGTGCGCCAACCGAGCACGCACCAATCAAACTGCTCGAACTCCTAAAAGTACCTCAAAGTCGGTTCCGTGTTTAACTTCAAACTCCAGCTATCACTCTGGATAAAGAGGGTGCTTCGGACCATTCCGACTGCAGGTCTTGAACTCAGACCATCGAAACCACAACGCATGTCTTTACGCAGTGCGCAACCGAGCACTCACCAAGCAAACTGCTCGAACTCCTAAAAGTACCTCAAAGTCGGTCTTTCGTGTTTAACTTCAAAACTCCAGCTATCACTCTGGATAAAGAGGGTGCTTCGGACCATTCCGCCTGCAGGTCTTGAACTCAGACCATCGGAACCGCAACGCATGTCTTTACGCAGTGCACCAACCGAGCACTCACCCATCAAGCCGCTCGAACTCCTAAAAGTACTCAAAGCGATCTTCCGTGTTTAACTTCAAAACTCCAGCTATCACTCTGGATAAAGAGGGTGCTTCGGACCGTTCCTCACCCGGGTCTTGAACTCGGACCCATCGGAACCGCAACGCATGTCTTTACGCAGTGCGCCAACCGAGCACTCACCCATCAAGCGCTCGAACTCCTAAAAGTACCTCAAAGTCGGTCTCCGTGTTTAAATTTAAAACTCCAGCTGTCACTCTGGATAAAGAGGGTGATTCGGACCATTCCGCCTGTAGGTCTTGAACTCAGGACCCATCAGAACCGCAACTCAGGTCTTTACGCAGTGCGCCAACCGAGCACTCAACCATCAAGCCGCTCGAACTCCTAAAAGTACCTCAAAGTCGGTCTCCGTGTTTAACTTTAGAAATCCAGCTGTCACTCTGGATAAAGAGGGTGCTTCAGACCGTTCCTCACCCGGGTCTTGAACTCGGACCCATCGGAACCGCAACGCATGTCTTTACGCAGTGCGCCAACCGAGCACTCACCCATCAAGCAGCTCTCGAACTCCTAAAAGTACCTCAAAAGCGGTCGTCCGAGTTTGAGTCCCTCCGAGGGCCTCTCAGGGCCTGAGAGTCCCTCAGAGGGCCTCTCAGGCCTGAGAGTCCCTCAGAGGGCCTCTCAGGGCCTGAGAGTCCCTCAGAGGCCTCTCAGGGCCTGAGAGTCCCTCAGAGGGCCTCTCAGGGCCTGAGAGTCCCTCAGAGGCCTCTCAGGGCCTGAGAGTCCCTCAGAGGGCCTCTCAGGGCCTGAGAGTTCCCTCAGAGGGCCTCTCAGGGCCGAGAGTCCCTCAGAGGGCCTCTCAGGGCCTGAGAGTCCCTCAGAGGGCCTCTCAGGGCCTGAGAGTCCCTCAGAGGGCCTCTCAGGGCCTGAGAGTCCCTCAGAGGGCCTCTCAGGGCCTGAGAGTCCCTCAGAGGGCCTCTCAGGGCCTGAGAGTCCCTCAGAGGGCTCTCAGGGCCTGAGAGTCCCTCAGAGGGCCTCTCAGGGCCTGAGAGTCCCTCAGAGGGCCTCTCAGGGCCTGAGAGTCCCTCAGAGGGCCTCTCAGGGCCTGAGAGTCCCTCAGAGGGCCTCTCAGGGCCTGAGAGTCCCTCAGAGGGCTCTCAGGGCCTGAGAGTCCCTCAGAGGGCCTCTCAGGGCCTGAGAGTCCCTCAGAGGGCCTCTCAGGGCCTGAGAGTCCTCAGAGGGCCTCTCAGGGCCTGAGAGTCCCTCAGAGGGCCTCTCAGGGCCTGAGAGTCCCTCAGAGGGCCTCTCAGGGCCTGAGAGTCCCTCAGAGGGCCTCTCAGGGCCTGAGAGTCCCTCAGAGGGCCTCTCAGGGCCTGAGAGTCCCTCAGAGGGCCTCTCAGGGCCTGAGAGTCCCTCAGAGGGCCTCTCAGGGCCTGAGAGTCCCTCAGAGGGCCTCAGGGCCTGAGAGTCCCTCAGAGGGCCTCTCAGGGCCTGAGAGTCCCTCAGAGGGCCTCTCAGGGCCTGAGAGTCCCTCAGAGGGCCTCTCAGGGCCTGAGAGTCCCTCAGAGGGCTCTCAGGGCCTGAGAGTCCCTCAGAGGGCCTCTCAGGGCCTGAGAGTCCTCAGAGGGCCTCTCAGGGCCTGAGAGTCCCTCAGAGGGCCTCTCAGGGCCTGAGAGTCCCTCAGAGGGCCTCTCAGGGCCTGAGAGTCCCTCAGAGGGCCTCTCAGGGCCTGAGAGTCCTCAGAGGGCCTCTCAGGGCCTGAGAGTCCCTCAGAGGGCCTCTCAGGGCCTGAGAGTCCTCAGAGGCCTCTCAGGGCCTGAGAGTCCCTCAGAGGCCTCTCAGGGCCTGAGAGTCCCTCAGAGGGCCTCTCAGGGCCTGAGAGTCCCTCAGAGGGCCTCTCAGGGCCTGAGAGTCCCTCAGAGGGCCTCTCAGGGCCTGAGAGTCCCTCAGAGGGCCTCTCAGGGCCTGAGAGTCCCTCAGAGGGCCTCTCAGGGCCTGAGAGTCCCTCAGAGGGCCTCTCAGGGCCTGAGAGTCCCTCAGAGGGCCTCTCAGGGCCTGAGAGTCCCTCAGAGGGCCTCTCAGGGCCTGAGAGTCCCTCAGAGGGCCTCTCAGGGCCTGAGAGTCCCTCAGAGGGACTCTCAGGGCCTGAGAGTCCCTCAGAGGGCCTCTCAGGGCCTGAGAGTCCCTCAGAGGGCCTCTCAGGGCCTGAGAGTCCCTCAGAGGGCCTCTCAGGGCCTGAGAGTCCTCAGAGGGCCTCTCAGGGCCTGAGAGTCCCTCAGAGGGCCTCTCAGGGCCTGAGAGTCCCTCAGAGGGCCTCTCAGGGCCTGAGAGTCCCTCAGAGGGCCTCTCAGGGCCTGAGAGTCCCTCAGAGGGCCTCTCAGGGCCTGAGAGTCCCTCAGAGGGCCTCTCAGGGCCTGAGAGTCCCTCAGAGGCCTCTCAGGGCCTGAGAGTCCCTCAGAGGGCCTCTCAGGGCCTGAGAGTCCCTCAGAGGGCCTCTCAGGGCCTGAGAGTCCCTCAGAGGGCCTCTCAGGGCCTGAGAGTCCCTCAGAGGGCCTCTCAGGGCCTGAGAGTCCCTCAGAGGGCCTCTCAGGGCCTGAGAGTCCCTCAGAGGGCCTCTCAGGGCCTGAGAGTCCCTCAGAGGGCCTCTCAGGGCCTGAGAGTCCCTCAGGGACTCTCAGGGCCTGAGAGTCCCTCAGAGGGCCTCTCAGGGCCTGAGAGTCCCTCAGAGGGCCTCTCAGGGCCTGAGAGTCCCTCAGAGGGCTCTCAGGGCCTGAGAGTCCCTCAGAGGGCCTCTCAGGGCCTGAGAGTCCTCAGAGGGCCTCTCAGGGCCTGAGAGTCCTCAGAGGGCCTCTCAGGGCCTGAGAGTCCCTCAGAGGGCCTCTCAGGCCTGAGAGTCCCTCAGAGGGCCTCTCAGGGCCTGAGAGTCCCTCAGAGGGCCTCTCAGGGCCTGAGAGTCCCTCAGAGGCCTCTCAGGGCCTGAGAGTCCCTCAGAGGGCCTCTCAGGGCCTGAGAGTCCTCAGAGGGCCTCTCAGGGCCTGAGAGTCCCTCAGAGGGCCTCTCAGGCCTGAGAGTCCTCAGAGGGCCTCTCAGGGCCTGAGAGTCCCTCAGAGGCCTCTCAGGGCCTGAGAGTCCCTCAGAGGGCCTCTCAGGGCCTGAGAGTCCCTCAGAGGGCCTCTCAGGGCCTGAGAGTCCTCAGAGGGCCTCTCAGGGCCTGAGAGTCCCTCAGAGGGCCTCTCAGGGCCTGAGAGTCCCTCAGAGGGCCTCTCAGGGCCTGAGAGTCCCTCAGAGGGCCTCTCAGGGCCTGAGAGTCCCTCAGAGGGCCTCTCAGGGCCTGAGAGTCCCTCAGAGGCCTCTCAGGGCCTGAGAGTCCCTCAGAGGGCCTCTCAGGGCCTGAGAGTCCCTCAGAGGGCCTCTCAGGGCCTGAGAGTCCCTCAGAGGGCCTCTCAGGGCCTGAGAGTCCCTCAGAGGGCCTCTCAGGGCCTGAGAGTCCCTCAGAGGGCCTCTCAGGGCTGAGAGTCCCTCAGAGGGCCTCTCAGGGCCTGAGAGTCCCTCAGAGGGCCTCTCAGGGCCTGAGAGTCCCTCAGAGGGCCTCTCAGGGCCTGAGAGTCCCTCAGAGGGCCTCTCAGGGCCTGAGAGTCCCTCAGAGGGCCTCTCAGGGCTGAGAGTCCTCAGAGGCCTCTCAGGGCCTGAGAGTCCCTCAGAGGGCCTCTCAGGGCCTGAGAGTCCCTCAGAGGGCCTCTCAGGGCCTGAGAGTCCCTCAGAGGGCCTCTCAGGGCCTGAGAGTCCTCAGAGGGCCTCTCAGGGCCTGAGAGCCCTCAGAGGGCCTCTCAGGGCCTGAGAGTCCCTCAGAGGGCCTCTCAGGCCTGAGAGTCCCTCAGAGGGCCTCTCAGGGCCTGAGAGTCCCTCAGAGGGCCTCTCAGGGCCTGAGAGTCCCTCAGAGGGCCTCTCAGGGCCTGAGAGTCCCTCAGAGGGCCTCTCAGGGCCTGAGAGTCCTCAGAGGGCCTCTCAGGGCCTGAGAGTCCCTCAGAGGGCCTCTCAGGGCCTGAGAGTCCCTCAGAGGGCCTCTCAGGGCCTGAGAGTCCCTCAGAGGGCCTCTCAGGGCCTGAGAGTCCCTCAGAGGGGCCTCTCAGGGCCGAGAGTCCTCAGAGGGCCTCTCAGGGCCTGAGAGTCCCTCAGAGGGCTCTCAGGGCCTGAGTCCCTCAGAGGGCCTCTCAGGGCCTGAGAGTCCCTCAGAGTTGTTTTTTTTTTTTGGTTGCTCTTATGGACTGCGTAAACTGAGCACCTTTCCATTCGAAGTTCTACAAGTACCCAAGGACCATCGGAACAGTTAGTCTTCCATGTTAAACTTTAAACGTCCAGCTGTCTCTCTGGATAAAGAGTGTGCTTCAGACAGTTCCGCACACGTGTCTTGAACTCTCACTTTAGACCCAGTGAGAGTCTAACGTTGTCCATTGTTGCACCCATGGACTGAGAACTTTAACTTCCTTCTCTTCCAACATTTACAATAGTACATTCTGGAGCAGTATGGTGCAGACCATTCCATAAGCAGATCTGAACTCCCTCCACTTTCCACCTCTCTGAGTAAAGCCTCCTAACATGTGCGGAATAAGCACATGTTAGAGAGTTGGCTCCCTCACTGACACTCTGCATACAGACTATGCTTCGCAGTTTCCGCCTGCAGGTCTTGAACTCAGACCCATCGGAACGCTACGCATGTCTTTACGCAGTGCGCCAGCCGAGCACTGACCCATCAAACTGCTCGAACTCCTAAAAGTACCTCAAAGTCGGTCTTCCGTGTTTAACTTCAAAATTCCAGCTATCACTCTGGATAAAGAGGGTGCTTCGGACCATTCCGCCTGCAGGTCTTGAACTCAGACCCATCGGAACCGCAACGCATGTCTTTACGCAGTGCACCAACCGAGCACTCACCCATCAAGCCGCTCGAACTCCTAAAAGTACCTCAAAGTCGATCTTCCGTGTTTAACTTCAAAACTCCAGCTATCACTCTGGATAAAGAGGGTGCTTCGGACCGTTCCTCACCCGGTCTTGAACTCGGACCCATCGGAACCACAACGCATGTCTTTACGCAGTGCGCCAACCGAGCACTCACCCATCAAGACGCTCGAACTCCTAAAAGTACCTACAAAGTCGGTCTTCCGTGTTTAACTTTAAAACTCCAGCTGTCACTCTGGATAAAGAGGGTGCTTTGGACAATTCCGCCTGCAGGTCTTGAACTCAGACCCATCGGAACCGCAACGCATGTCTTTACGCAGTGCGCCAACGAGCACTCACCCATCAAGCCGCTCGAACTCCTAAAAGTACCTCAAAGTCGGTCTTCCGTGTTTAACTTTAAAAACTCCAGCTGTCACTCTGGATAAACAGGGTGCTTTGGACAATTCCGCCTGCAGGTCTTGAACTCAGACCCATCGGAACCGCAACGCATGTCTTTACGCAGTGCGCCAACCGAGCACTCACCCATCAGCCGCTCGAACTCCTAAAAGTTCCTCAAAGTCGGTCTTCCGTGTTTAACGTTAAAACTCCAGCTGTCACTCTGGATAAAGAGGGTGCTTCAGACCATTCCGCCTGAAGGTCTTGAACTCAGACCCATCGAAACCGAAACGCATGTCTTTACGCAGTGCGCCAACCGAGCACTCACCCATCAAACCGCTCGAACTCCTAAAAGTACGTCAAAGTCGATCTTCCGTGTTTAACTTCAAAACTCCAGCTATCACTCTGGATAAAGAGGGTGCTTCCGTCCGTTCCGCACCCGGGTCTTGAAGTCAGACCCATCGGAACCGCAACACATGTCTTTACGCAGTGCGCCAACCGAGCACTCACACATCAAGCCGCTCGAACTCCTAAAAGTACCTCAAAGTCGGTCTTCCGTGTTTAACTTTAAAACTCCAGCTGTCACTCTGGATAAAGAGGGTGCTTCAGACCATTCGCCTGAAGTCTTGAACTCAGACCCATCGGAACCACAACGCATGTCTTTACGCAGTGCGCCAACCGAGCCAACCGCCAATCGAACTCCTAAAAGTACCTCAAAGTCGGTCTTCCGTGTTTAACTTCAAAAACTCCAGCTATCACTCTGGATAAAGAGGGTGCTTCGGACCATCCCGCCTGCAGGTCTTGAACTCAGACCCATCGGAACCGCAACGCATGTCTTACGCAGTGCGCCAACCGAGCACGCACCAATCAAACTGCTCGAACTCCTAAAGTACCTCAAAGTCGGTCTTCCGTGTTTAACTTCAAAAATCCAGCTATCACTCTGGATAAAGAGGGTGCTTCGGACCATTCCGACTGCAGGTCTTGAACTCAGACCCATCGAAACCACAACGCATGTCTTTACGCAGTGCGCCAACCGAGCACTCACCAATCAAACTGCTCGAACTCCTAAAAGTACCTCAAAGTCGGTCTTCCGTGTTTAACTTCAAAACTCCAGCTATCACTCTGGATAAAGAGGGTGCTTCGGACCATTCCGCCTGCAGGTCTTGAACTCAGACCCATCGGAACGCAACGCATGTCTTTACGCAGTGCACCAACCGAGCACTCCACATCCCGCTCGAACTCCTAAAAGTACCTCAAAGTCGATCTTCCGTGTTTAACTTCAAAACTCCAGCTATCACTCTGGATAAAGAGGGTGCTTCGGACGTTCCTCACCCGGTCTTGAACTCGGACCCATCGGAACCGCAACGCATGTCTTTACGCAGTGCGCAACCGAGCACTCACCCATCAAGCCGCTCGAACTCCTAAAAGTACCTCAAAGTCGGTCTTCCGTGTTTAAATT
The DNA here is from genome assembly GCF_027474105.1 of Poeciliopsis prolifica. Taxonomy (NCBI): domain Eukaryota; kingdom Metazoa; phylum Chordata; class Actinopteri; order Cyprinodontiformes; family Poeciliidae; genus Poeciliopsis; species Poeciliopsis prolifica. Next base: position 6,018 of record NW_026562456.1, on the reverse strand, counting down.
TAAAACTCCAGCTGTCACTCTGGATAAAGAGGGTGATTCGGACCATTCCGCCTGTAGGTCTTGAACTCAGACCCATCAGAACCGCAACTCATGTCTTTAGCAGTGCGCCAACCGAGCACTCAACCATCAAGCCGCTCGAACTCCTAAAAGTACCTCAAAGTCGGTCTTCCGTGTTTAACTTTAGAAATCAGCTGTCACTCTGGATAAAGAGGGTGCTTCGGAACATTCGCCTGCAGGTCTTGAACTCAGGCCCATCGGAACCGCAACGCATGTCTTACGCAGTGCGCCACCGAGCACTCACCCATCAAGCAGCTCGAACTCCTAAAAGTACCTCAAAGTCGGTCTTCCGTGTTTAACTTTAAAACTCCAGCTGTCACTCTGGATAAAGAGGGTGCTTCAGGACATTCCGCCTGAAGGTCTTGAACTCAGACCCATCGAAACCGCAACGCATGTCTTTACGCAGTGCGCCAACCGAGCACTCACCCATCAAGCCGCTCGAACTCCTAAAAGTACCTCAAAGTCGGTCTTCCGTGTTTAACTTTAAAACTCCAGCTGTCACTCTGGATAAAGAGGGTGCTTTGGACATTCCGCCTGCAGGTCTTGAACTCAGACCCATCGGAACCGCAACGCATGTCTTTACGCAGTGCGCCAACCGAGCACTCACCCATCAAGCCGCTCGAACTCCTAAAAGTTCCTCAAAGTCGGTCTTCCGTGTTTAACGTTAAAACTCCAGCTGTCACCTGGATAAAGAGGGTGCTTCAGACCATTCCGCCTGAAGGTCTTGAATCAGACCCATCGAAACCGCAACGCATGTCTTTACGCAGTGCGCCAACGAGCACTCACCCATCAACTGCTCGAACTCCTAAAAGTACCGTCAAAGTCGATCTTCCGTGTTTAACTTCAAAACTCCAGCTATCACTCTGGATAAAGAGGGTGCTTCCGTCCGTTCCGCACCCGGGTCTTGAAGTCAGACCCATCGGAACCGCAACACATGTCTTTACGCAGTGCGCCAACCGAGCACTCACACATCAAGCCGCTCGAACTCCTAAAAGTACCTCAAAGTCGGTCTTCCGTGTTTAACTTTAAAACTCCAGCTGTCACTCTGGATAAAAGAGGGTGCTTCAGACCATTCCGCCTGAAGGTCTTGAACTCAGACCCATCGGAACCACACGCATGTCTTTACGCAGTGCGCCAACCGAGCACTCACCAATCAAACTGCTCGAACTCCTAAAAGTACCTCAAAGTCGGTCTTCCGTGTTTAACTTCAAAACTCCAGCTATCACTCTGGATAAAGAGGGTGCTTCGGACCATTCCGCCTGCAGGTCTTGAACTCAGAACCATCGGAACCGCAACGCATGTCTTTACGCAGTGCGCCAACCGAGCACGCACCAATCAAACTGCTCGAACTCCTAAAAGTACCTCAAAGTCGGTCTTCCGTGTTTAACTTCAAAACTCCAGCTATCACTCTGGATAAAGAGGGTGCTTCGGACCATTCCGACTGCAGGTCTTGAACTCAGACCCATCGAAACCACAACGCATGTCTTTACGCAGTGCGCCAACCGAGCACTCACCAATCAAACTGCTCGAACTCCTAAAAGTACCTCAAAGTCGGTCTTCCGTGTTTAACTTCAAAACTCCAGCTATCACTCTGGATAAAGAGGGTGCTTCGGACCATTCGCCTGCAGGTCTTGAACTCAGACCCATCGGAACCGCAACGCATGTCTTTACGCAGTGCACCAACCGAGCACTCACCCATCAAGCAGCTCGAACTCCTAAAAGTACCTCAAAGTCGATCTTCCGTGTTTAACTTCAAAACTCCAGCTATCACTCTGGATAAAGAGGGTGCTTCGGACCGTTCCTCACCCGGGTCTTGAACTCGGACCCATCGAACCGCAACGCATGTCTTTACGCAGTGCCGCCAACCGAGCACTCACCCATCAAGCCGCTCGAACTCCTAAAAGTACCTCAAAGTCGGTCTTCCGTGTTTAAATTTAAAACTCCAGCTGTCACTCTGGATAAAGAGGGTGATTCGGACCATTCCGCCTGTAGGTCTTGAACTCAGACCCATCAGAAACCGCAACTCATGTCTTTACGCAGTGCGCCAACCGAGCACTCAACCATCAAGCCGCTCGAACTCCTAAAAACCTCAAAGTCGGTCTTCTGTGTTTAACTTTAGAAATCCAGCTGTCACTCTGGATAAAGAGGGTGCTTCGGACCATTCCTCCTGCAGGTCTTGAACTCAGGCCCATCGGAACCGCAACGCATGTCTTTACGCAGTGCGCAACCGAGCACTCACCATCAAGCAGCTCGAACTCCTAAAAGTACCTCAAAGTCGGTCTTCCGTGTTTAACTTTAAAACTCCAGCTGTCACTCTGGATAAAGAGGGTGCTTCAGACCATTCCGCCTGAAGGTCTTGAACTCAGACCCATCGGAACGGCAACGCATGTCTTTACGCAGTGCACCAACCGAGCACTCACCCATCAAGCCGCTCGAACTCCTAAAAGTACCTCAAAGTCGATCTTCCGTGTTTAACTTCAAAACTCCAGCTATCACTCTGGATAAAGAGGGTGCTTTGGACCGTTCCTCACCCGGGTCTTGAACTCGGACCATCGGAACCGCAACGCATGTCTTTACGCAGTGCGCCAACCGAGCACTCACCCATCAAGCCGCTCGAACTCCTAAAAGTACCTCAAAGTCGGTCTTCCGTGTTTAAATTTAAACTCCAGCTGTCACTCTGGATAAAGAGGGTGATTCGGACCATTCCGCCTGTAGGTCTTGAACTCAGACCCATCAGAACCGCAACTCATGTCTTTACGCAGTGCGCCAACCGAGCACTCAACCATCAAGCCGCTCGAACTCCTAAAAGTACCTCAAAGTCGGTCTTCCGTGTTTAACTTTAGAAATCCAGCTGTCACTCTGGATAAAGAGGGTGCTTCGGACCATTCCGCCTGCAGGTCTTGAACTCAGGCCCATCGGAACCGCAACGCATGTCTTTACGCAGTGCGCCAACCGAGCACTCACCCATCAAGCAGCTCGAACTCCTAAAAGTACCTCAAAGTCGGTCTTCCGTGTTTAACTTTAAAACTCCAGCTATCACTCTGGATAAGAGGGTGCTTCAGACCATTCCGCCTGAAGGTCTTGAACTCAGACCCATCGAAACCGCAACGCATGTCTTTACGCAGTGCGCCAACCGAGCACTCACCCATCAAAACCGCTCGAACTCCTAAAAGTACGTCAAAGTCGATCTTCCGTGTTTAACTTCAAAACTCCAGCTGTCACTCTGGATAAAGAGGGTGCTTCCGTCCGTTCCGCACCCGGGTCTTGAAGTCAGACCCATCGGAACCGCAACACATGTCTTTACGCAGTGCGCCAACCGAGCACTCACACATCAAGCCGCTCGAACTCCTAAAAGTACCTCAAAGTCGGTCTTCCGTGTTTAACTTTAAAACTCCAGCTGTCACTCTGGATAAAGAGGGTGCTTCAGACCATTCCGCCTGAAGGTCTTGAACTCAGACCCATCGGAACCACAAACGCATGTCTTTACGCAGTGCGCCAACCGAGCACTCACAATCAAACTGCTCGAACTCCTAAAAGTACCTCAAATCAATCAATCAATCAATCAATCAAATTTTATTTGTATAGCACATTTCAGCTACAAGGCATTTCAAAGTGCTTTACATCATAAACACAAAACACGAAGGCATGCAACATAGAATAAAATACCAAGGTTTTTTTTTTTTTTTTTTTTTTTTTTCTCCTCCTTTTTTTTTCCCTTTCCACTTTCCCTCTTCTTTCCCTTTCTTCCCCCTTCCCTTTGACATGGAATTTAAGCGCCTGTTACCGCCGGACTCCGCCGTCCGTTTAACCACGGGTATTCGCCGGGCCCCGTTGCCCACAACAGGAAAAAAAAAAAAAAAAAAAAAAAAAAAAAAAATTACATACATATCCACAAAATCAAATCCATACATATTACATTTCAAATGCAACTCTAAACAGGTGCGTTTTTACTTGAGATTTGAAGGAAGTCAGGGTTTCGCTGTTTTACAGTTTTCTGGAAGTTTGTTCCAAGTTTTGGTGCATAGATGCTGAAAGCTGCTTCTCCTCTCTTGGTTCTGGTTCTGGGGATGCAGAGCAGACCAGAACCAGAAGACCTGAGAGGTCTGGAAGGTTGATACAACAACAGCAGATCTTTGATGTATTGTGGTGCTAAACCATTCAGTGATTTGTAAACTAACAACAGTATTTTAAAATCTATTCTTTGAGCTACAGGGAGCCAGTGGAGGGACTTTAAACTGGTGTTATGTGATCTATCTTCCTGGTTCTAGTGAGAACGTGAGCAGCAGCATTCTGGATCAGTTGCAGCTGTTTGATTGATTTGTTGGACAGGCCTGTGAAGATGCTGTTGCAATAATCAATGCGACTAAAGACAAACGCATGAATGAGTTTCTCTAGATCTGGCTGAGACATTAGTCCTCTAATCCTGGAGATGTTCTTCAGGTGATAGAAGGCCGATTTTGTTACTGTCTTTATGTGGCTCTGGAGGTTCAAGTCCGAGTCCATCACTACTCAGGTTTCGGGCCTGATCCTAGTTTTAGTTGTGATAACTGAAGCTGTGCATTGACTCTAGATCGTTCCTCTTTAGGTCCAAAAATAATGACTTCAGTTTTATTTTGTTCAGCTGGAGAAAGTTTTGGCACATCCACACATTTATCTGTCTAAACATTTATTCAGTGATGGATGGGTTCAGAGTCACCTGGTGACATCGTAATGTAGAGCTGTGTGTCATCCGCATAGTTGTGGTAGCTAATATATTTCCTGTTATGACCTGAGCTAGTGGGAGAATATAAATATTAAATAAGAGGGTCCTAGATTGAAACCTTGGGGTACCCCACATGTGACCTTTGACCTCTTTGATGAGAAGTTTCCAATTGAAACAAAGAAATCCCTGTTCTTTATGTAGGATTCAAACAGTCGAGCACCGAACCAGAGAGTCCAACCCAACTTTCAAGTCGATTCAGTAATATGTCATGGTCGACAGTGTCAAAAGCTGCACTGAGATCCAACAGAACCAGCACCGTGGTTCTCCCAGTCCGTATTTATATGGATATCATTGAATACTTTTACGAGGGCAGTCTCCGTGCTGTGGTGAGCACGAAAACCAGACTGGAAAGTGTCAAAGCAGTTGGTCATCATGAGGAAACTATTTAATGTTTACACACAGTTTTTCAATAACTTTGGCTGATGAATGGGAGGTTTGAGATTGGCCTGTAATTCTGCAATAGTGATTTGTCCAGGTTGTTCTTTTTTAACAGTGGTTTGATGACTGCTGTTTTCAAAGCATGGGGGAAAACACCTGATGTAAGCGATGAGTTTACGATTGGATCAATCAGTAGCAATAACAGGCAGGACTTCTTAAAGAAATGTGGGGAAGGACATCCAGACAGCAGGAGCTTGAACTTAATTGACTTATAATTTTTCTAGAGTTTTATAATTAAGTAGTTGAAAATGTCGGTCTTCCGTGTTTAACTTCAAAACTCCAGCTATCACTCTGGATAAAGAGGGTGCTCGGACCATTCCGCCTGCAGGTCTTGAACTCAGACCCATCGGAACCGCAACGCATGTCTTACGCAGTGCGCCAACCGAGCAGCACCAATCAAACTGCTCGAACTCCTAAAAGTACCTCAAGTCGGTCTCCGTGTTTAACTTCAAAACTCCAGCTATCACTCTGTATAAGAGGGTGCTTCGGACCATTCCGCCTGCAGGTCTTGAACTCAGACCCATCGGACGCACGCATGTCTTTACGCAGTGCACAAACGAGCACTCACATCAAGCGCTCGAACTCTAAAAGTACCTCAAAGTCGATCTTCAGTGTTAACTTCAAAACTCCAGCTATCACTCTGGATAAAGAGGGTGCTTCGGACGTTCCTCACCGGGTCTTGAACGGAACCATCGGAACCGCAACGCATGTCTTTACGCAGTGCGCCAACCGAGCACTCACCCATCAGCGCTCGAACTCCT